>NC_133535.1:115891217-117091217 GCF_048544455.1 Silene latifolia | reverse complement strand
CACTCCTTCATTCACCATCTCTCTGAATGGGTCACAGTTTGTCTATTTCAAAGGGCAACGGGGATTGAGACAATGGGATCCCATGTCTCCTTTACTCTTCACTATTTGCTTAGAATACTTAACACGAATCCTCAGAGTGGTTACTGAGAAACCTGAGTTCAAGTATCACTCTCTTTGTAGAGGATTGAAGCCTAGCCACCTTGCTTTTGCAGATGACTTGCTGTTGTTCTGCAGGGCTGATGTGGACTCTATCACAATTGTCTTGAGAGCTTTCCTGACTTTCTCTGAAGCATCAGGTCTGTGTATGAATAAAGCCAAGTCAGATGTTTTCTTGAATGGAGTTGATGCCAATTTAGCTTCCCAGATTGTCAGGCTTGCTGGGTTTAAATTGGGGCAGTTCCCATTCAGATATCTGGGTGTTCCAATTTCACCCAAGAGGTCGAGTATTGCTGACTGTAATAGGGTGGTGGACAAAATTGTGTCAAGGATTCAAGGATGGGGGTCTAATCACCTAAGCTATGCTGGGGGGGGGGGGGGGGCTAGTCTTGGTCAAGTTAGTCCTGACTCAGTTGCATGCTTATTGGGCTAAGATCTTTTTATTGCGAAAAGGAGTCCTTCATAAGGTGGAGACCATCTGCAGGAACTATCTTTGGGCAGGTCATGCTGAGTTTAAGCATGCTCCTCATGTAGCTTGGGAGACTTGTTGTTTACCTAAGGAATATGGGGGATTGGGTATTATTAATTTTTATCTTTGGAATGTTGCTCTGCTTGGTAAGTATGCTTGGTGGATTCAAAAGAAGAAGGACAGTCTCTGGGTTTAATGGGTGCATGACATTTATATAAAGCAACGTGACTGGTGGATGTATGAACCCTGTCAGAATTCCAGCTGGACTTGGAGACAAATTTGCAAAGTCAAAGACATTCTTAAGCCAGGTTTCTTGAATGGTGCTTGGAATGGAAAATACTCTATACAGGTGGCTTATCATTGGTTACTTGGTTCTCATCCAAAGAAGGACTGGGTGCCTATGGTCTGGAATAGAGTATGTGTACCTAAACACAACTTTAACACCTGGATTTTTGTGCAGCAGAGATTCTTAACTCAGGACAGATTACAGAAGTTTGGTGTCATCACTGATGGTAATTGTTATCAGTGTGGGATGCATAAGGAAACACATAGTCATCTGTTTTTTGACTGTCCATTCAGTATGCATTGTCTAGTGCAACTGCAGACTTGGTTGCAGGTTCAGTGGCAGGGGAGCTTGCTGGACTGGGCTCTTAGATGGAGATGCAGATCTTTATTGAAAAAACAGGTGGTTATGGCGGCTATCTCTGGTCTAATTTACAGCATATGGGATTGTAGGAATAAGTGTAGGTTGAAGCACTTTATCATTCAGCTAGCTCGAGTAGTGAAGGGAGTTCATCAGCTGATAAGTATACGTTTGAACATGGTGGATTTTGATAGGGAGAGAGTTAAATGTAAGGCTTGGTTAAAGAAAATTGATGTAATAGATTAATGGAATAACTCAAATAGAGTATGATAGGTGTATGGTGTAATTTCCTTGATTTAATGATATTCACATTTTCACCAAAAAAAGGGATTATACCACCTTTAAGGATGATCCAAATAATAAGCAAAAAATAATAGAAGAACACTTGATGAATGATGAAGAGTTGTCAAGTCTTCAATAAACCCCAAATAGTCTTCAAATTACCCAACTAAATCTAAGAACACTTCAATGATTAAAGAGGAATTAAGATTTGATTAATATTGAATTGAGTAAATACAACTTGATTAAAACTAGATTAATAATGTATAAGCTTGATTAATGCTAAATTCTAACTTGGTGATTAGCCCCCTAACACAATGGGGTATTTATACTAAGTACAAGTATTAGCGTAACTAAGGGCTTAAATGACGATTAAGTCCCTAAGAAGAGGATTTAGTGCTTTGTAAGTCCCATAGAGAGCCGCCCGTCTTGACCTTGAAGTAAGCTCGTGCTGCCCAGGGATCCGCTCGACCTGAAGGTGAGACACCCGGATTGAGGCTTGAGACGCCCGGATCTTTGATCAGCTCTTCTTCTTCTTCTTCTTCTTCTTTGACTACCTAAGGATCAATGGGGATCATTGGGAGGTCGTGGGGCTCTTCATCATTGCCCATTCTACTTCATTTATTCACTTAGGTCTTTAGTAATGGTCTCCTCTTTGATGCTTGGTCATTAGATTCACTCCATTTAGCTCTACTTTGCTCCATAAATGCAAGGCTATCAATCCTCTCCTACCAAGGACACAAAACCTCAAAGAATATGCAAAGTAGGGAACTAAGGATAAGAAACGACCCTAATAAGCACTAGAAAGCATAGGAACGAGGCTAGTTCGGGGACTAAATGTGCACAAATATGAGTCACATCAAACTCCCCAATCTAATCCTACCACTCTCTAAACTCTCTAAACTCTATAAAACTCTCTAAACACTAACCAACAACCACCTAAACTTATCCTCTAAAAATCTAGCCTCGACAATTGAAGAGTTCTAGCCATCCTTCCTCCTTAGTTCATCCACATTATTTGTAAGTCGATTTACATTTTGTTTCCTTAATCTTTTCTTAGTAAACGTTAATTTATCCTAGTGGATTACCCCATATTTAATTAGAGTTATGGGTAATTAAGATGGGTAATTAAGGGGATTAATTAGTATGTTTCCTATAGTGTATTATGGTAATGAATGTAGTAATTAATTTGTGTAGGAAGCTTCATTGAGGAGGAGCATTTCTAGGCCTTAGCTTGAGGCTTTGTGAAGATAAGTTTGATGTAGGGTTTTCCCTACTTAGCTCTAATAATATGGGTTTTTATTTATGCATTTGTTATCATTAATTATACTTGTCTCATGGTAGTTGCATTATAACATGTTTTTGGTATTTATGGTTTGTGACATAATACGGTCTTGTGTTGATTATGCATATGGTTAAGGAGTAAATATGGTTAATTATCATATAAATGGTTAGAATGCATTATAAGATGTTAGGAAACAATTACATGAAAAGAGGTGAATTAATGAAGGATTGAGCATTGTGAGTCTTAAATGGTTATTCTTTGGTGGTAGTTTGGTACTTTGTTTTGAGGACTTTGGAATGGTAATACCTCAAATTTATAAAGACAACACTTGACCGAGTAAACCAGACACTCGGCCGAGTAGAGCCCACTCGATCTAGTGGAGGACCGAGTAGTATTTGGTGTGAGGCTGGAAGGTTCTGAAACTCGGCCACTCGACAGAGTCACTTTTCACTCGACCGAGTGGAGCCCCACTTGATCGAGTGGACCAGACACTCGACCGAGCGCCCGGACGAGTCTAGTTTTACGCGAGATTGGGTTAGTAGAGTGTCGCTTTCGAACCTTAGCTATTTATATTTCCCCCACCAAAAATCACTCCCCAACTTAATCCTACCACTCTCTAAACTCTCTATAACTCTCTAAACACTCACCAACAACCACCCAAACTTATCCTCTAAAAATCTAGCCTCCACAATTGATGAGTTCTAGCCATCCTTCATCCTTAGTTCATCCACATTATTTGTAAGTCGATTTAAACTTTGTTTCCTTAATCTTATCTTAGCAAACCTTAATTTATCCTAGTGGATTATCCTATATTTAATTAGGGTTATGGGTAATTAAGATGGATAATTAAGGAGATTAATTAGTATGTTTATTATAGTGTCTTATGGTAATGAATTTAATAATTAATTTGTGCAGGAAGCTTAATTAAGGAGTATTTCTAGTCCTTAGCTTGAGGATTTGTGAAGATAAGCTTGAGGTAGGGTTTCCCTACTTAGCTCTAATAATATGGGCGTTTAATTATGCATTTATTATCATTAATTACACTTGTCTCATGGTAGTTGCATTATAACATGTTATTTGTAATTAGGGTTTGTGACATAATATGGTCTTGTGTTGATTATGCGTATGCTTAAGTAGTAAGCATGGTTAATTGTCATATAAATTGTTAGAATGCATTATAACATATTAGGAAACAATTACATGAAAAGAGGTGAATTAATGAAGGATCTAACATTGTGATATATATTATTTTTGGTGTAATTACATGATTTTTCTTGTTGGAAATTAATTATGTTAGTTGTTATTTGATTGGTGTTGGAGGATGGTGGAGTATACTTGGTTGTTGTTGTGAAGACGAAAGGCGGTTGGGAAACCGTCTTCCGCTTGAGTCACCCCTTGAAGCTTCCCACTCCAAGGGGGATGTGCACATTTTGTACTCGAGTTTGGAGGGACTCGTGTGGTTGAGGCACGATGTCTGGTAGGGGACTCGAGTCGCTCTCGGGCCCGGTACCACAGACGTGTTACGAGTACCTAGTGTTGGTATGTGGTAGGCGTGTCTCTGACACCGGTTATGTGGAGGTGAGAAACTTGGAGGATGGTTGTCATGCATCTCATACACTTGTTGGATTTATGGTTGATTGTCTTAGCATTTATCACATGAGCATTTAGTCTTTCTCAATAGAATTTGTTGAGCATTTGTATTATTAAGACAACACTTGGGTTTTAAATATCTCTGGTGAACCATATGGTGATTTCCGCCTGTATGGGGAGCAGTGATTTGATAGGTTAGCTTTCTTAGATATGGAGGCTTGGTAGCGGTCTTCACTAGTTGTCATCACTTGTCTTGTCTAGTTTTTGATTCCTTAAACTTCACTTTCATTTTCGATTTGGTTGTACTAATTGGGATAGTATTTGTATCCCTTAACATGTAACTAATTATTTAACTACAACTTATCTATTTAAAGTTTATCATCTTAAATCTTTCGTTTCTCGTTTGTTCGCACTACAAGCTTGGGAAACCAAGCCTTGTAATGCCTCCATGCATTGGGATTACCTTGAGGAAGGGTGTCGACTTATGGGGGTGTTACAAAGTGGTATCAGAGCGACGGTTTTGGAGCTTTAACTAATGACCTAATGAACTTAGGTGTGTCAATATAAAATGAACCCGTTTCAAGTCATAGAGAACTCTTGACAAGCTGAGGTGACGTCCCAAGGTTGTACTCTTGTCCTCTTAGCTTGAGTCGGTCACTACGCGTGGGGTAAAGGCACGTTCTTGATGCATATGGTTGTTGTATATTCTTGTTTGATGTTTGTGAACTAGCTTCATGCTTGGTAGCTCTTGATATGGTAACATGGATGGTTATGGTCAACTAGAAAGGAACATGTTGGATGCTTATGTGTGATCATGTTGAAGTGTTAAAGTTGGTAATTTTTCAATAGGAATGTAAATCGCATGTTAATTATAGTCATATGGGAATCGTATGTCGCATCCATGCTTCTATTTTTCCCCGTACTTGCATTTAGGAACATGCAAAAGAGGGTTATATGTGGACTTGTGTTAGTCGAATTGAGTATATGGACCTATAAGAGGTGTACTCGGCCAAGTGGAAAGCGGGACTCGGTCGACTTGAAGGCACTCAACCGAGTGGATCGTTTTCCAGATTTTGGAAAATTCCTGTAAGTTGTAACACTCAACCGAGTGGAGGACCCACTCGACCGAGTGTTAGAGCCAGTCGACCGAGTGGGCTGATTGAGGAATTTTGGAAACCTCCTATAAGTTGAGGCACTCGACCGAGTGGGAAACCAGTCGACCGAGATGAGCATCACTCGACCGAGTGAAGTCCTACACTCGATCGAGTTGACCTGTATAGTGGTCAATACAATTTGTCTCTTATTGTGGGACATGTATTGACGTTTGTTATGCCTATTGAAGAGATATTATGCCTAGAACTCGCGCAAGGACTCGTTCACCACCACTCTGATGATCTGAAGAGGAGGTGGAACAGCTTATTGCCCAAAATGAAGCTCTCACTGAGGCTCTTCAGAATGTCACTCGGAAGAGGGATGCATCAATGGATGCTTCGGCCGTCAGCACTACCATCTCACGTCAACGACCCAGTAAGTAGCCAGGGGTGGGTGAGCCTAACCTCTTCACGGATTGGGTTAGGGAAATGGAGAATGTTTTTGAGGTGGTGAGATGACCCAAGGAGTTCAAGGTGGAGCAAGCCGCCTTTTTCTTGGAGGACCAGCCGGGGGTTGGTGGTATAAGGAAAGAGAGGCTATGAAGGAATACTACGATGAAAGAGGTGAGGCCTCTATTCCGTGGGCCGACTTCAAGATGTAAATGAGGAATGAGTTCATTCCCGAGCATGTTTGATGTAAGCTCCGGGCGGAGTTCGAACGGTTCGTGATGACCGAGACAATGACGGTGCAAGACTACTATATACGTTTCAACGAACTCGTCACCTACGTGGAAGACCTTTATTTTAGCCAATCTCATTTTGCTCTCGTGTAACAAACCGAATTATAATATAAAGGAAAAACGTATATTAAAAGGAATTAACAGAGTATAAAAATGATAAAAGGGTTAAGGTGGCGGAAACACCTGACCAATCCGGTTCGCTACTAAAACCAAAACCAACTAATACATTATTCAAAGGTTCTCAAAACATGAAAACGAACTCCTAATTTATTATTCATCTCGCCGCACAGTACTTCCCCAGCAAGATATCATCCAAAACAGCAATCATCTGAAAAAACGGAGAATGGGGGGTCGACAATCAATCAGGAGTAACTAGATGCTCTCTCATTCATGTTTACAATAATTGAATATAACTAAAAATCATTAACAATTGAAATGCAAAACTAGTAAACATGCGAGACCATCTATGCTCATAAAAACCCAATACAGCTTGCCATGACTTATCAATCTTAGAAGTAATCTTGCAAACCTAAACCATATGCAAGAACAAGACCATGTACACTTATAACCACTATAGCACACGACCCATAACAACTTAAGGCACAATGCTAGCATCAAAGCATAGCGAATACGGTAACACACAATTCACAGCAACAGAAGGAACAAAGCTAGACACAAAGCATAGCGAATAGAGCGAACGCCCGTTAGAGCGTATCACCACTGCCTCTAACTTGTCAGAGCGTATCACCACTGCCTCTGATTGACGGAGCGTATCACCACTGCCTCCATCGGTGTGGAGCGTATCACCACTGCCTCCACGGTACTATGTATAGCGTATCACCACTGCCTATATGCCTAAGACCTGGCCAGCCCCTCGATGCAATAAATGTACACCGAACGACACTCGGGACCTAAAGCGTATAACTTAAGACTCTGGCTACCCCCGAACATAGACCAAAATAAATCCCGCATCAATGGATGGCGTTTGTTCATTCCGATAATATATAACTGATACTACCGTCACCTATTCAACCAGCCAACAAACAAATGCACAGTATAACTGACTGTATCAACACACGTGAACAACATCACGACTCAATTAACAGGATAGTATAACGGACTACCATACTTATCATATGAACAAGAGTAACCAACGACACGTGCACACATTGTCATACAATAACTGAACACAACACAACATGTGAAGCAAGCATAGACAACAAAGGTTATAGTAACCTTAGTCATAATATGAACTTTGGATGTGAGGTTATACTAACCTCGACTATAACTTCAATATATATAACTTGAAGTTATACTCACCTCAACCATAACCTTGACACGAAGCTTAAAGTTATACTAGTTCCAACCATAACATTGAGCCGTAAATCTCAGGGTACGTTAGTTCCAGCTATAACCTTAACTCGCACTTCAATGTTATAGTAGATTCAGCTATAACCTGGATTCATATTTCCAAGATTATAACTCAAACAGCCATAACTAGAGCAACAACCCAAAGTTGTACTAACTTCAGCTGTAACACTCGAATCATCATCAAGGTTATACTAACTTTAGCAATAACTTTGGATAACACTCTTGGCCGCCTATCATGTCGCCACTAGGGTTCATTCGTAAACCCTAATTGTGCTCATGATACCTATATTTAACGCTTAAACAACATATGATATATAATTAATACATTAAAACATATACCAGCATGCGAAAACATATTGAACATGATAATAAACAATCAAACATGTACCAATCATACAAAACAATCATTAAATCACATTAATTACATCAATTGGCTATAAAAACTACGCGAAAAACATAAAACTTACAAAGAGAAACACCTAGTTACCTTATTAAGCAAATAACCCTAAAGATCGTCTTCAACGATATAAACGTCGTCACCAGAAGCAACTTCCACGCCTTTATTGTCGTTTCACACGTGCTAAAGAAGAATGAATCTAATAAATATACTAACTATATATATAAACTATAAAAGCTATAAAAACTACGCGAAAAACATAAAACTTACAAAGAAGATAGATAGATCCAAGAAGTAGGACCGATCAAGGCATGAAGAACAATGAAGAACGAAGGAATCGAAAGGGCATCACGAAACCCTAGGCGAGATCTTGCGCGGCACAAGGGAGAGAAAAAGAGAGGATAGAAAACTAGGTTTAGGGTTTTGTGAGAATTATGAGAAAAGAAAAGTAAGGGGTTGGTTTCCCTTCTTATTTATAGAAAAACTCTTGGGTTTATTCTAAGCTTAGGCCCAAAACTCACCCATATATTCCAAAATCGCGTGAAACCCAAGAAAAGAATGGGTCTTCACCATTTTCGAACCCAACGAGCTAAAAAGACAAGGGACGGATATTTTCCCGGAAAATAAAATATGAAATATGGGAAAATAAAATTAAAGAAATATATTACGGAAATTAGAGGTGTTACAATCCGACCCCTTAACAAGAAGTTTTGTCCTCGAAACTTGGTAAGAGAACTAGCTCACTCGAGAATATGCGGATGTTTCTCTCGCATAGATGCTTTGGTTTCCCAAGTCTCTTACTCGAACTTCTGACTCCTCCATAGAACCCGAACCAAAGGTACAACCTTATTCCTTAGCCTCTTCTCCTGACGTTCCAAAATAAGAACAGGACGTTACTCATAAGTTAGGTTACGCTCAACCTTGATAACATCAGCCTGTAGAACATGAGAAGGATCACTGCGATAACGACGCAACCGCGACACATGGAACACATCGTGAACCTTCGTCGGATTCGGAGGCAAAGCCAACCTATAGGCTATCTCGCCAACTCTGTCGAGCACCGCATAAGGTCCAATGGACTTAGGACTAAGCATGCCCTTAATCCCAAATCTCTTGACACCTTTTATTGGCAAACATTTAAGAAAAACCTCATCGCTAATCTCAAATTCAATAGGCCTACGCCGCAAGTCTGCATACGTCTTTTGTCGATCCTAGGCTGCCTTAAGCTTCTCATGGATTAACCTCACTTGCTCAATCGATTCCTGAACCAATGGCGGACCAAGAACGACAGCCTCACTAGAATTGTCCCAACACAAAGGACTACGACACTTCCTTCCATAAAGTGCCTCAAACGGAGCCATCTGAATACTCGCTTGGTAACTGTTGTTGTAGGAGAACTCCACCAGCGGTAAACTCTTCTCCTAACTAACTTGGAACTCCAAAGCAAAAGCTCGCAACATATCCTCAAGCGTTTGAATGGTACGTTCAGTCTAACCATCGGTTGCAGCATGAAAAGCCGAACTCATCTTAAGCTCACTACCCAAAGCCAACTGAAGTTTCTTCCAAAACTGAGAACAAAATCTCGGATCACGGTTGGAGATGATATCCTTAGGAACCCTATGAGGACGAATGATGTCACACTGATAAGCATTCGGTAGTTCCTAGAGACTCCAAGTCTCCTTCATCGGAATGAAATTGCGCGACCTTAGTCAAACGATCAACTACGACCCAAATCGCATCCATTCCTCTCAGCGACCTAGGCAAACCCATAACAAAATCCATCGAAATCAAATCCCATTTCCATGTGGGAATCTCCAAAGGTTGCAGTAGACCACCAGGTCTCTTATGTTCGAACTTGACCTTCTAGCAGATCAGGCAACGGCTCACAAACTCGGCGATCTCTTTCTTTATACCCTGCCACCAAAACCGTAGTTTTAGATCCATATACATCTTATCACCACCAGGATGAACCGAATAGGGAGTACTATGAGCCCCATTGAGAATCATACATTTTAAGACCTCGCAGCTAGGCACACACCAACGATCTTGTTATCGCAAACAATTATCAGGTCCAACGTCGAAGTCTTTACCGCGACCTTTGCTTATAGCGACTCGAACTTCTTCTACGAATTCATCGTCTCTTTGCTTAACTCGCATCTCATGAAGGATCTCGGGTTCAGCAACCATCGCACTCAAATCTAAAGTGCCAGGAAGAACTACCTTAAGGCTCATCTTCTAGAACTCTCGACTCAAGTCATCAGGTAACACCAACATAGATCTCATAGCATGGCATACCTTGCGACTCAAAGCACCGGCAACCACGTTTGCCTTACCCTCATGATACTGCAGCTCAACTTTGTAGTCGTTAAGCAGCTCCAACCAATGTCTATGCCTCATGTTAAGATCTCTGAGTGGAAAAATACTTCAAGCTCTTATGATCCGTATAAATGTTGCAAGAGACCCCATAAAAGTAGTGTCGCCATAGCTTAAGTGCAAACACCACCGCTGCTAACTTAAGATCGTGAGTCGGATAGTTCATCTCGTGAACTTTCAACTGACAGGAAGCATAAGCCACAACCTTACCGTACTTCATCAAGACACAACCCAACCCAAACTTCGACGCATCGCAGAAGACATCGAACTCAACGCCCTCTTCTGGTAGAGTCAACACAGCAGCGGTAGTCAACCTTTTCTTTAACTCCTGAAAAGCAGATTCACAAGCCTCAGTCCAAATGAACTTGGATTCCTTCTTAATTAACTGAGTCATCGGTCTTGCAATCTTAGAGAAATCATGCACAAATCGACGATAATACCCAGCAAGACCAAGGAAACTTTGAATCTCGTTCACATTCTTTGGACTCTCCCACTCGACCACAGCTCGAATCTTCGGCGGATCAACCATAACTCTATCGCCAGATATCACATGACTTAAGAAGGTAACTTCCCTTAACCAAAACTCACACTTCTAGAACTTAGCATACCACTTCTTCATACGCAGAGTCTCCAAGATAACACGAAGATGACTCTCGTGCTCAGCTTCATCTCTCGAGTAAATCAGTATGTCGTCTATGAACACCACGACACACTTATCCCAATACTCACTGAAAGTCCGATTCATCTGATCCATAAAAACAGCAGGTCCATTCTTCAACCTAAACGGCATCAGCACGAACTCATAGTGACCATACCTCGAGCGAAAATCAGTTTTAGGAATATCCTCTTCCCTAACTGGAATCTGATGATAGCCAGACCTCAGATCGATATTAGAAAACACACTTGCACCGTGGAGCTGATCAAACAAATCCTCGATCCTCGGCAATGGATACTTATTCTTCATAGTAACCTTGTTCAGCTCACGGTAGTCAATGCATAACCGCATACTACAATCCTTCTTCTTGACGAACAAAACTGGAGCACCCCACGGCGAAACACTCGGCCGGATAAAACCCTTATCGATCATCGCCTCAAGTTGCTTCTTAAGTTCCTGTAACTCAGCTGGTGCAATATGATATGGAGGTTTCGAAATGGGACCAGTTCCAGGCAACAACTGAATCGAGAACTCCACGTCTCGCTAAGGAGGAATACCAGGTAGATCCTCAGGAAAGAAATTGAGAAACTCCTTAACCACGGGAATATCCTCCAACGTCAACTCTGGTGAAACATCTTGAACACTGCATAGATAGATCTGATGACCCTTTCTACCCATGCTAACCATCTTCAAAGCAAAAACCCACTTAAAAGAAGGGGTAACCCTAACACCCTGATAAGATACCCCCGAACCTGTAGGACTCTTAAGCACGATCTTCTAATCACGACACATAAACCTAGAGTCATAGCGAGATAACCAGTCCATGCCCAAAATCGCATCAAACTCTCCTAGTTTGAATTGGACAAGGTCGGCAGGAAGGACCGCCCCTGTAATACTGACAGGTACGTCCTTGAACAGAACGGGGCAAGAAACAATCTCGCCCGTAGGAAGGGATATAGAGGTATGAACGGATGACGAATAAGAGACTCCAGCACCGACAGAAAAGGATTCGGATACGAAAGACATCGACGCAACCGTATCAAAAAGAACAAAAGCAGATAAAGAGTGAACCAGAAAAGTACCCGTAACCACATCTGGATTAGCATCTGCCTTCGCACGACTCATCACAAACACACGTCCAGTCTTCGGAGCATTAGCCTTAGGAGCATCAAACTTTAGCTTTTGGGGGCAATCTACAGCCTTATGTCCTGGAGCATTACAGGTGAAGCAAGTGATCGGATTACCAGTTTCACAATACTTTCCCGGGTGGTAAGCCTTTCCACACTTAAAGCAAACTATATCCTTCTTAGCTTGACCATGATCACGTGGAGCATACGGACGATCTTCGAACTTATGCTTCTTCTGGGGAACACTAGGAGCAACATAAGGCCTTTTCACGAACTTACTCTTCGCACTCTCCTAAGCCTCAGTAGCAATAATTGAATCATAAATGCTAAGAGCGAGATCATAAGCCTGCTGTAAAAAAGTCGAAGGAATACCAGACATAGCTGTCTGGACCTTCGGAGCTAGATTCTTTTCATAGCAACGAGTCCTCGAAACCTCGTCCATATCAACAGAAGTAACGAATCGTGATAGCTTCACGAACTTGTTAGTGTACTCCTCAATGGTCATGGAACCCTGCTACAAACGAAGGAACTCTTGCTCCTTCTGCCAATGTATCTCCTCAGGATAAAACCTTTTCTTCAGAGCCTCAGAGAGAACAGCCCAACCATACCCTGGTTGAACTTCCAGACCAGCTCTAGCAAGAGGCCACCAATTGTCGGCCTCATCCTTCAGATAATAGATGGCAATATCCACCTTCTGATCCTCAGGACATCCATTAGCGAGGAACAACTTCTCGATCTCACGAATCCAAGCCTCCAAAGCGGTAGGATCATTCGCACCATCATAAGTAGGAGGACAGTGACGAGCAAAGCAATCAAACACAGTCTATTGCAGATAGTTATTGTTGTTGTTGTTGTTGTTGTTGTTGTTGTTGTTGTTGTTGTTGTTGTTGTTGTTGTTGTTGTTGTTGTTGTTGTTGTTGTTGTTGTTGTTGTTGTTGTTGTTGTTGTTGTTGTTGAAACCTTCGGCCATAGATGCCAAAGTAGCCTCAAGTCTCTTGATGCGATCAGCATTAGTCTCACCATTCGCGTTATGCACCATTCGTGTTATGCACCATCTGCAAGAACAAAATCTCATTATAAGTGGTAGAACCTAAGTACCACTCCAAACAACTACTCATACACTCTGCAAATATAAGGAAACCAACAAATCCTATTGGTTTCAACCCCATTTACTCTTACTCATCAACTAAGTCATTTATTTTAGTCATCAACTAAGCAAAAGTTGGGAGCGTGTTCGCTTCGATACCAACTGTACCAACCCGGATTATATAACAAAGGAAAAACGTATATTAAAAGGAATTATGAGAGTATAACAATGATAAAAGGGTCAAGGTGGCGGAAACACCTAACCAATCCGGTTCTCTACTAAAACTAAAACCAACTAATACATTATTCAATGGTTCTCAAAACATGAAAACGAACTCCTAATTGATTATTCATCTCGCCGCACAGTACTTCCCCATCAAGATATCATCCAAAATAGCAATCATCTGAACAACCTGAGAATGGGGGGCCGACAATCAGTCGGGAGTAACTAGATCCTCTCTCAGTCATGTTTACAACAATTGAATATAACTAACAATCATTAACAATTAAAATGCAAAACTAGTGAACATGCGAGACCATCTATGCTCATGAAAACCCAATACAGGTTGCCATGACTTATCAATCTTAGACGGAATCATGCTAATCGAGGCCATTTCGTGTTCACAGTTAAGCATATGTGGTCGTTGGTCAATGGTCGATACAAAACACAATTTATACTTCACAAACAACTCTACAATTAGTAAAGAGGCAAGTAAAGGTCGGATCCCAAGGGACGGGTATTGAAATGAGAATTCTATTGTAACTAGTAGTGTCTAGGGGTGTCACAAATTGGGTTGATGTAGAAGGTTACTAAACTAGAATAACAATGAAAATAAACAAGCAAGATGAATAAAAAGGGGTGTAAACAATTGATTAAAAGCACTAGGGTGTCATGGGGTCATAGGGGAATCATGGGATATGATCATACAAACATGTTCTCAAATTATAAGCAAGCAATTATTGTTGTGATGGATTGAGTTGGGTTATATCTTACAATCCTAGGAAAGTTTGGGTCCCGGAGCCGAATCGATTAGATTGTACAACACCTACAAGTCGACTTAATCTTTCCTACTCAACACATGCATGGTCTAACAAGACTCGAGTTGGGTTATGTCTTACAAGTCTCATTGAAAAGATAGAAGATGATAGTAAATGCAAGGATTCATAGGCTTAGCATTTCATCAAATATAACATGTGCATGTATTAAGATCAAAACAAGCAAGCAAATAAGATATGAAAGCATATTGATTTAAGCATGAATCATTCCCCATGTTGGTTTCCCTAATCACCCATTAAACCCTAGCTAAGAGACTACTCACTCATTATCATGTTGATCATGCTAGCAAGGTTGTCAATCATACCAACAATATGAAACATGATGAATAAATGAAAGTAATTAACAATAATTAAAAAGGGATTAAGAGATTATACCTACTAATGATTCCAATAATAAAGCAAGAATAATAGAAGTACTTGAATCCTAGATTGAGAGGTTGTCAATCTCCCAATAATAACCCAAATAATCTTCAATTACCCAAAATAAAGGAAGAACAAGAGAGAGATTAAAGAACTAAAACTTGGATTAAAACTTGATTAATACTTGATTACAATATTGAAGAGAGATTTGATTGATATTAACTACACTAATTATTGATAAGAAGAACATGCTCCTCTAATTAGACTAATGGGGTATTTATAGTGAAAATTAGGGAGGATGCATTAGGGTTAACTAAGGGCTAAACTAGTAATTACACTTTTTAAGTTGAGCAAGGAGGAGCGGTATTTTCTCGAGAGAAGGGCTTCTCTTTTCGTAGCTTGAAGAATGAAATCCGTCTTTGTCATCGAGATCCGTGCGGATTAGAGTCGGGACGGCCGGATTTGGGCGGTGCAATCCGAGCGGATTCAGGAGAGGGACGCTCGGATTGTTGTGGGGGAATCCGAGCGGATTCCAAGGAGGGACGCTCGGATTGTCTTTGGCCGGACGGACGGATTGTCCGCAATCCGTTCGGATTGTTGGTCGCGTCAATTCTTCTTCTTTTCTTCCCTTTTCTTCATAAATTCCTTGGGGGTTTCCTTGGGGACGCAAGGATCCTTTCTCAACATTGCTCTTCTACTATGATATGTACAAAGGCCTTCTAGTCTTGTCTCTTCTTGATGCTTGGTCATTGAATACAATCATTTTAGCCTTGTTTTGCCATGAAAATGCAAGATTCTTACTCCTTTCCTACCAAGGGATCAAAATCTCAAAGAATATGCAAAACAAAGAACTAAAGATAAGAAATTACCCAAATAGGCACTAAAAAGCATGGAAACAATGGTAATTCGGGGGCTAAATATGCGCCAATTATGGTCACATCAAATATCCCCAAACCGAACCTTTGCTCGTCCCGAGTAAAGAGGTGACAAAGACTAGGACCAATACTAACCTATCCTAATAATAATAGCCGATATGAGACAATTAGCGGGTCTCACTCCGCCCCTTCAACTCACAACAAGACAACCATGAGGTAGGATGCCTTCTTGCAAGGCAAGGTGGGTCTTGCCAAAATGGTGACACATCCAAACATTAAGCACACAAAATCAAGTAATGGATGCATCTACAAAAAGAATAGCCACTTTCCTCATCTAAGTGGCGGAAATTATCTACAAGGGAAGCAATTCAAGGGTACACAATCCTTCATAGATGCAATTTGTTCAAACTACTAAGCCTAGAAGGATACCAATAAATCACCTCCAAGTTGTGTCAAGCTAGGGTACCTTTGTCCTCAATCGTTAAATGCTTTTGTCAAGAGTAGACTCCCTATGGTGTTAGAAACACTGGAGGATCGCGGAATTCCCCCTCTTGCCTAGACAAGAAGAAGGGTCGTCCCCTCTCTACCATGCACAAAAATGGATACGATGGATAAAGGGATCAATAGATATTTGAGTTTCACTTTGGGAGTTTGTTTTTGTTTTTGTTTTTCCCCCCAATTTCTTGTGGCATTTGACATTTGAGAACACTTTCTTTGCCATTTCTTTTTGATTTTTGGCATTTCAACACTTGACAACTTTTTTTGCTTAGGAGGGTGCCTTGTATTTGAAGCTTAGGAGTTCTATTTTTGCTCCTCTTTTCATTTGATGCATTTTTGCAAACTTTCTTTAATTTTTCATTTCTTTGAACTCAAATTGATTTCTTTTTGTGCCCATTCCCTTTGATGACAAAAATGTGGTAGAACATGGATGAATGATGGAGGTATGCATGGTTTCAAGGGTCACCTTGGAATAAACGGTAGCCAAGGAGTTATCACACCACAAGGTACTCTTGACTCGGCCTTAAACCATGGGTCAAAGGATACTAGCATGACACATCCTAGGGTGTTTTACAAGTATTCTAACAAGCAAAGTCTTAAGAACAAAAAGCATCTACTAGGGCCTATATACACTTGTCAAGTTTCCCAAGTAGACGGTTTCGCAAAATTTTTCTAACATGCAACTACATGCCATGATGCAACTAACATATAAACATCCTAATGCATATGATTCTACCAACTAATATGCCATATAAACTAAATGCAATCCTAAGTTCACATTGTTTTTACCGCATCAATCAAAATAAAGCCACATAGTCATTAACATAAAGAGGAAAAAGGAGATTGGAAAGATCATACCATGCGGTCTTCAATATCCTCATGTCTCGGATGTGGCGTAGTCAATCAAAGTGAACAAGGATAAAACAAACACAATATATACAAGACAATATATACAAAGGAAATGAACTTGTTTTTGGATTTTTCAATTTTCAAATTTTTATGATTTTTGAAATTTTTCAATTTTTATGGTTTTTGAATAAAAGTTAAGTGTTAGAATTCCCATCCCCACACTAATATGGGCATTGTCCTCAATGGCCAAAATGATGGAAATTATGCAGAGATGATGCATGATTTCTATACTAAATGCAATTCTACACTAAGCTATACTACATGATGCATGGTTTTTGTTATGACGGAGAGGATAATTTAGATTACCTCCCGTTGTGTATGCATTAACTTCCCCAAACCAAATAAGACACTATTGCTAATGTCAAAGCATTGGGGTAGTTCATGCACACACTATGCTATGCATGAAACTAGTTTTGTCATTTTGGATTTTACAAATGGGAACAATAAAGAACACCTCAATGGTTCCGAGGTGTGAGTCCTTTGATGTTGCTAGGACTAAACCAACAATGATCAAAATGAAATAAAATACAAAGAGATATAGACAAACCGTGGGAGAGTAGGAATCTCCAAGGCTTGCTAGTCCTCCATCATGCTATCATCATCACCACTTCCCTCATGAGAAGTGGTCACATTGCCACTTTCCTTGGCACTTTCTTCTTCACTTTCTCCATCATCTTGTTCATCATCATCTTCACCATCTCTTTCTCCATCTCCTCTTGCTTCTTCCTCAATATTATCATCAATTTCTTCACCATTTCCAACAACCTCATTGTCTTCCACCACGTCCCTAGATGCACCCGGAAACAAGGCTTCTTTATCCGCCCAACTAGGCAAAGGACAAGATGGATCAAGGAGTCCTTGCCTAGCTAAATGTAGGAGGGGAGGATATTCAGCCAAATATGCATTCTTCCGATCTTCATAAGCTTGCTTGTGCATTGCTTGCATAAGAAGAGTGACATAGTCTTTCCCAATTTCAACTCCTTGCGGTTTGAACTCTTCATACACAAAGGGGTAAGGCGGTATAACAATGGAAGAGGAGGGGGTTTCATGATCACCCTTTTGTTGTTGAATGATGTACTCGGCTTCTTCGGATAGGGGAAGTAGATAGTTGGTCCGGTGGACACTTAGACGACAAATCTTCGCGGGTAAAGTGAATGATCGAGCCTCACTAGTAAGCCATCCATACTTGGTGTCAAGGGGGTTTTGAGCAACCCACTTGAACTTGTTAATCATCATAGGCATATCAATAAGATGGCCACCTTCCTTTGCCTTGTACTTGCTATCCTTATTGAAATTAGGATCAAAGTGCTTGGCTAGGACCGTGACTAGGCCGCCATTAACAATAACGGTTGTACCCTTCTTCCCACTATCAACATGGAGCCATCTATCAACCAATAGCCTCAAAGAATTGAATGGCTTGGTATGGATTCTTCCGACATTCAAAGCCGATTCAAGGAGAATAAAATCAAGTCTTGTGAAATGATTGGTGTCTTTCCTAGCAATTATGGTATTTCCCACAACTTTGTGCCATACTCTTATGCCCGGTTGATGGACCAAAAGAGCACGACAAGCATGAAAATCATCAAATTTCTTCCCGGAGATTGCCTCCCAAAGAGGCTCGGGTCATACTTTCCATAATGCTTAAGATATCTCGATTCATCGCTAAGACCCAAAATTTCACCCAATTCCTTAAAGGTAATGCGTCTACTAATGTTAGCTAGACGAAACTCAAGATTTTCCCTATCTTCAACTTTGGTGACTTTTAAAGAACTTAAGAATTCCAAGACAAGGGAAGGGTATGTTGATTCCTTTGTTTCAAACAATTTCTTCAAACCCATGGCATTGAAAAAGGCTTTTGTTTGTTCAAGAACACCTAATTTCTCCAAAGCATCTTTACATATGAATTTGGTGGATTGAATTGATTTCATAGCAAACTTGGCAAATGTCTTTCTATGGCTATCGGAAATAAAAGTTACCTCCGGATAATGCAAGAGTTGATCGATTACCGGAGTAGAAGGTGATGCTCCCATAGAAGTTTGTTGTTGTTGTTGTTGCACTTCCAAGTTTGGTGTTGCTACCACCATTGCCAAAGCTTTCTTTGTTTGGAGAGCTTTTTGCCTTTGAGAGAGAGCCTTTGCCTTTGGTGCCTTTGTTGCTCCCTTTGTTGCACCCTTAGTCCTTGCCATTTGATGAACTAACCAAGAAAAGAATCAAAAATCTTCAATTTGTAGAATGCCCAAATCGATTTGAAGGTGAAAGGCTTTGCCTTTATGAAAACAAAAATCGACTCAAAGGTTGAAGATTTTGTTCTTGGTTTTGATTTTTGTTGAAGATGGAGTGATTGATTTGTTGTTTGAAGGATGGTTTGATTTGATTTTGGTGGATTTTGTTGAGGGTTTTTGTTTTTGTGATGGAGAGGATGAGGGTTTTGATGTTTAGGGTAGTGTTTATGAATGAATGAATGAAGGAATGAAGGTGAGAGGGTATTTAAAGAAGTCGAAATTTTCGAAAACGCAGGGGCAATCCGTGCGGATTAGGCCCAATCCGTGCGGATTCTGCAGCTTCAAAATTTTCAGAAACTCGCCTAAAGACGGGCGGATTCTGGAGAATCCGCTCGGATTCTTCTGTGATGGGACGGGCGGATTTGCTTTAGGACGGACGGATTTCAGTCCAGAGAAATTTCTTTGTTTTCTTCAGCTGCAAAGACGGGCGTCTTCTTCACAAGACGGACGGATTCTATGAGACGGGCGTCTTTCCAGAAATCCGCTCGGATTCTTCAACAGTCAAGAAATTTTCAATTTCAGCTCAGCTCAGGACGGGCGTCTTCTCAGCAGGACGCTCGGATTCTCGTAGACGGGCGGATTCTCAGGAATCCGCTCGGATTCTTCCCTGTTGTACACGGATTCAGCTTCACCCGTGCATAATGCATTACCCTTTACCATTCTTCCATTCTTCTTCATTTCTTGTGTTCTTCGTTGTGGGGGCATTACTAAGGCATGGATAGCCTAGGCAATTCCCATCCCCACACTAAGGTAAAGCACTACACATCAATTGAAATCGTTAGTCCCTCCCTCACTTCTCTCTTACATGACAATTATTTTGATCAAAGTAAATAAAAATCCAAAAATGACAAAAATGCAATACAAGAATTGAAATGTAAGTTAGGGAGTTAGAAATATTTACAAGTGGTGGTTTAGGGAGGACTCCACCAAACTCTCATTCTTAATGAGATGTCAAGGGGTCATGTTCAAGGTGTTGTTGATGTTGCTCAACACCTTGAAGAAGTAATCAAAAGCTTGTTCATTATTATGGTAGAGGTCCTCAATAGACCGTGCCCCTTGTTGTTGATCATGATCGATGGCATGCCCAATGTAGGGATTAAAAATCCCTTCAAATTCGTCGTCCCAAAGACCACAAACTTCATTGAGTTGATCATTGAAAATCTCTTGCTTAGATGGAGACAACTCTCCCAATTTCTTTTCTTGGCCAATGAGGCCATCCTCTTCTTCCTTGGTTGATTTTGATGAGCTTTGCAAGCTCTCCTTGTCACAATTCACTTGCTCTTTGAATGGAGCATCTTCAATTTTCTTCCTCCATTGGAGTTCCGATTTCTTCCTTTCATCTTTCCGGCTATAATGATCAATCATGAAACATGGCTCATGTAAACGAGGAGCTCTCATGGTTTTGTCAAGATTAAAAGTTATGCTTTCATCTCCCACTTCTAGAGTGAGCTCTCCATGTTTCACATAAATCACCGCACCCGCGGTGTGTAGGAAAGGTCTTCCTAAGATGATTGGAATGTTGGAATCTTCCTCCATATCAACAATGACAAAGTCTACCGGGATGAAAAACTTCCCAATTCGCACGGGGACATCTTCCCATATCCCTAATGGTGTCTTCGTCGATCTATCGGCCATTTGAAGTGTGATATTGGTGCATTTAAGCTCTCCCATTCCCAACCTTTTACTCACCGAGTATGGCATGACACTCACACTAGCCCCTAGATCACAGAAGGCTTTGTTGATCGTCGTGTCGCCAATGGTACACGGTATTGAGAAGCTTCCCGGATCCTTTAACTTTGGAGGTGAACTCCCTTGAAGTATTGCACTACTCACCTTAGTGAAGGCGATAGTCTCAAGTTTCCGGATCGACTTCTTCTTTGTGATGATATCTTTCATGTATTTTGCATAGGCCGGTACGTGATTGATTAATTCCGTGAAAGGAATTGAGACTTCTAAGTTCTTCCCAATTTCCATGAACTTTCCAAGTTGATCATCAAATTTGGGCTTGGCTTGACGACTTGGAAAAGGAAGTCTAATCACAATGGGCTCCTTTTCTTTGGCTTTGTCTTCATTTTTCTTTAAACTTTCTTCTTTTGATGATTCCCCTTCTTTGGGGCTTTGCACAATTTCTTCCTTTTCACTAGCTTTCACAACTTCATTCTCAACTTGCTCCTTCGGTGCTTCATATCTTGTACCACTTCTCAAGTGAATGGCACTAACCGTTTCATGTCTAGGGGGATTACTTTGAGGTGGTAATTGCCCCTTTTGTCTTTGTGAGCTTGAAGATGCTAGTTGAGTCAATTGTGTTTCCAACATCTTGGTGTGAGCTAGAATGTTGTTGATGGTGGTGTCTTTTGCTTGGCTATCTTTTTGCATTTGGGTGAAAAATTCTTGTTGATTCTTTTGCATTTGGAGGACCGCTTTTTGGACATCAAAACCTTGGTCATTTTGGTGATTGTATGGATTTTGATTTTGGTAACCTTGGTTTTGATTGTAAAAGGGTCTTTGATTTTGATTTCTCATGGGTGGTGGAGTGTATGTTGTTTGAGGGTTTTGAACATTTTGGCTTTTGTATGAGAGATTTGGATGGAACTTGGTGTTTTCATTGTAAAAATTTGAATAAGGGGTACCACTTTTGTAAGCTTGGAAAGCATTAACTTGTTCGGTTGTTCCCCTACACTCACTTGGGTCATGTCCCAAAGTTCCACAATTCTCACATATCCCACTTGGGATTGATGAGGATGCCGTCATGGCATTGACATGATGCTTTGATGACTTCGAGTTTTCCTCAAGTCTAGCCATAGCTTGTTCAAACTTCAAGTTGATTGTGTCAATGTGAGCACTAAGTTGAGCACCCAATTGAGTAACGGAGTCCACTTCATGCTTTCCTCCTCTAGTAGCCTTGCGAGGTCTACTATATTGTGAATTATGGACCGCCATTTCCTCAATCTTGTTCCATGTTTGATTGTCATCAACTTCGGTGAACATTCCATTTGATCCCATATTGAGAATGTTCCTTGAATCTTCATATAAACCATTCCAAAATTGTTGCACTAAAAACCATTCGCTAAGTCCATGGTGAGGACATGAGCGACAAACACCTTTGAACCGCTCCCAAGCTTCATACAAAGATTCTTCATCCCTTTGCTTAAAACCCGTAATTTGAGCTCTTAGCATGTTAGTCTTTTCCGGTGGGTAGAATTTTTTGTAGAAAGCTAGAGCTAACTTCTTCCAAGAATCTATTCCAAGGGTGGCCTTATCAAGGCCCTTCAACCATTGCTTTGCGGTGCCGATTAACGAAAAAGGAAATAAGACCCATCTAATTTGGTCTTGAGTCACGCCCGTTTGAGAGATAGCATCACAATAATCGCAAAAGGTTTCCATATGAGAATGAGGGTCCTCACTAGGCATTCCCCCGAATTGGCTCCTCTCAACTAGTTGGATGAAGGCGGACTTGGCAATAAAATAACCGGTGAGATGTTGCGGTGTAGGAGTACCATTTGGTAGATTCTCCTCGGTGGGTATAGAGTGTGACGAGAATTTAGGCATTGTAGGTGGATTTTGTGGGATATTGTGTAATGGGTTTTCTTCTCCTTCTATTGCGAAAGGATTGACAAACTCACTAGTGGGTTGAACAACTTCACCAACACCTCTCAAATTCCTCCTAACAAGTCTCCTATTATTCGTCAAGGTTCTTTCGATTTCACGGTCAAAAGGTAACAAATCACTTTGTAACCTTCTAGACATGCAAAATATCAAACAACTCGAAAACAATTAGAACAAACCTTGAGGAGTTTTACTTCCCAAGGTGAAAAAGACACAACTAATAACAATAAAAGAAATCTTAAATCAATTAAACACCGTCCCGCAACGGCGGCGCCATTTTTGATCGAGGCCATTTCGTGTTCACAATTAAGCATATGTGGTCGTTGGTCAATGGTCGATACAAAACACAATTTATACTTCACAAACAACTCTACAATTAGTAAAGAGGCAAGTAAAGGTCGGATCCCAAGGGACGGGTATTGAAATGAGAATTCTATTGTAACTAGTAGTGTCTAGGGGTGTCACAAATTGGGTTGATGTAGAAGGTTACTAAACTAGAATAACAATGAAAATAAACAAGCAAGATGAATAAAAAGGGGTGTAAACAATTGATTAAAAGCACTAGGGTGTCATGGGGTCATAGGGGAATCATGGGATATGATCATACAAACATGTTCTCAAATTATAAGCAAGCAATTATTGTTGTGATGGATTGAGTTGGGTTATATCTTACAATCCTAGGAAAGTTTGGGTCCGGAGCCGAATCGATTAGATTGTACAACACCTACAAGTCGACTTAATCTTTCCTACTCAACACATTCATGGTCTAACAAGACTCGAGTTGGGTTATGTCTTACAAGTCTCATTGAAAAGATAGAAGATGATAGTAAATGCAATGATTCATAGGCTTAGCATTTCATCAAATATAACATGTGCATGTATTAAGATCAAAACAAGCAAGCAAATAAGATATGAAAGCATATTGATTTAAGCATGAATCATTCCCCATGTTGGTTTCCCCTAATCACCCATTAAACCCTAGCTAAGAGACTACTCACTCATTATCATGTTGATCATGCTAGCAAGGTTGTCAATCATACCAACAATATGAAACATGATGAATAAATGAAAGTAATTAACAATAATTAAAAAGGGATTAAGAGATTATACCTACTAATGATTCCAATAATAAAGCAAGAATAATAGAAGTACTTGAATCCTAGATTGAGAGGTTGTCAATCTCCCAATAATAACCCAAATAATCTTCAATTACCCAAAATAAAGGAAGAACAAGAGAGAGATTAAAGAACTAAAACTTGGATTAAAACTTGATTAATACTTGATTACAATATTGAAGAGAGATTTGATTGATATTAACTACACTAATTATTGATAAGAAGAACATGCTCCTCTAATTAGACTAATGGGGTATTTATAGTGAAAATTAGGGAGGATGCATTAGGGTTAACTAAGGGCTAAACTAGTAATTACACTTTTTAAGTTGAGCAAGGAGGAGCCGGTATTTTCTGAGAGAAGGGCTTCTCTTTTCGTAGCTTGAAGAATGAAATCCGTCTTTGTCTTCGAGATCCGTGCGGATTAGAGTCGGGACGGCCGGATTTGGGCGGTGCAATCCGAGCGGATTCAGGAGAGGGACGCTCGGATTGTTGAGGGGGAATCCGAGCGGATTCCAAGGAGGGACGCTCGGATTGTGCTGGCTGGACGGACGGATTGTCTGCAATCCGTTCGGATTGTTGGTCAGCGTCAATTCTTCTTCTTTTCTTCCCTTTTCTTCATAAATTCCTTGGGGGTTTCCTTGGGGACGCAAGGATCCTTTCTCAACATTGCTCTTCTACTATGATATGTACAAAGGCCTTCTAGTCTTGTCTCTTCTTGATGCTTGGTCATTGAATACAATCAATTTAGCCTTGTTTTGCCATGAAAATGCAAGATTCTTACTCCTTTCCTACCAAGGGATCAAAATCTCAAAGAATATGCAAAACAAAGAACTAAAGATAAGAAATGACCCAAATAGGCACTAAAAAGCATGGAAACAATGGTAATTCGGGGGCTAAATATGCGCCAATTATGGTCACATCACATGCAAACCTAAACCATATGCAAGAACTAGACCATGTACACTTATAACCACTATAGCACACGACCGATAACAACTTAAGGAATAATGCTAACATCAAAGCATATCGAATACGGTAACACATAATCCACAGCAACAGAAGGCACAAAGCTAGAAACAAAGCATAACGAATAGAGCGATCGCCCGTTAGAACATATCACCACTGCCTCTAACTTGTCAGAGCTTATCACCACTGCCTCTGACTGACGGAGCGTATCACCATTACCTCCATCAGTGTGGAGCGTATCACCACTGCCTCCACGGTACTATGTATAGAGTATCACCACTGCCTATATGCCTAAGACCTGGTCAGCCCCTCGATGCAATAACTGTACACCGAATAACACTCGGGACCTAAAGCGTATAACTGAATACTCTGGCCACCCCCAAACATAGACCAAAATAAATCCCGCATCAACGGATGGCGTTTGTTCATTCCGATAATATATAACTGATACTACCATCACCTATTCAACCAGCCAACAAACAAATGCACAGTATAACTAACTTTACCAACACGCGTGAACAACATCACGGCTCAATTCACAAGATAGTATAACGGACTACCCTACTTATCATATGAACAAGAGTAACCAACGACACATGCACACATTGTCATACAATAACTGAACACAACACAACATGTGAAGCAAGCGTAAACAACAAAGGTACAGTAACCTTAGTCCTAACATGAACTCTGGATGTGAGGTTATACTAACCTCGACTACTATAACTTCAATATATATATAACTTGAAGTTGTACTCACCTCAACCATAACCTTGACACGAAGCTCAAAGTTATACTAGTTCAAACCATAACCTTGAGCCATAAATCTCAGGGTACGTTAGTTCCAACTATAAGCTTAACTCGCACTTCAATGTTATAGTAGACAGCTATAACCTGGATTCAGATTTCCAAGATTATAACTCAAACCGCCATAACTAGAGCAACAAGCCAAAGTTGTACTAACGTTAGCTATAACACTCGAATCATCATCAAGGTTATACTAACTTTAGCTATAACTTTGGAAAGCACTCTTGGCCGCTTATCATGCCGCCACTAGGGTTCATTCATAAACCCTAATTGCGTTCATAATACCCATATTTAACGCATAAACAACATATGATATATAATTAATACATTAAAACATATACCAGCATGCGAAAACATAATGAACATGATAATAAACAATCAAACATGTACCAATCATACAAAAAAATCATTAAATCACATTAATTACATCAATTGGTATAAACACAATTAAAAGAGAAACACCTAGTTACCTTATTAAACAAATATCCCTAAAGATCGTCTTCAACGATATAAACGTCCTCTCCAGGAGCAACTTCCACACCTTCATTGTCGTTTTACACGTGCCAAAGAAGAACGAATCTAATAAATATATATACTAACTATAAATATAAACTATAAAAACTACGCAAAAAACATAAAACTTACGAAGAAGATCGATATATCCAAGAAGTAGGACCGATCTAGGCACGAAGAACAATGAAGAACGAAGGAAACGAAAGGGCGGCATAAAACCCTAGGCGAGATCTCGCGCGGCACAAGTTAGAGAAAAAGAAAGGAGAGAAAACTAGGTTTAGGGTTTTGTGAGAATTTTGAGAAAAGAAAAGTAAGGGTTTGGTTTCCCTTCTTATTTATACAAGAACTCATGGGTTTATTCCAAGCTTAGGCCCAAAAATCACCCATATAATCCAAAATCCTCTGAAACCCAAGAAAAGAACGGGACTTCACCGTTTTCGAACCCAACGAGCTAAAAGAAAAGAGACGGATATTTTCCCGAAAAAATATGAAATATGGGAAAATAAAATTAAAGAAATATATTACGAAAATTAGGGGTGTTACATCTCAAGTTTGAAGGAGGGTTGACCGTGAAAATCTTGGAGAAACTTCCACCGGGTGAGTTTTAGAGTGTGAAGGAGGTGTATGCTAGAGCCGGAAACGCGGTGAGGTTTCTCAATATGACTAAGGATGCCAAGGAAAGGTTCGGAGAAAAGAGGAAGACCGAGAGTGAAGGAGGGGGAAACCAATCAAAGAAGCTTACCTTTAATTAAGCCAAGTCTAATTCACGGGGATCGCAAGTGAATAGCTTTGGGAGGTTGGGCGGCTATGGAGGAAGAGCCGCTAGTGAAGGGGATGGGTTGAGGTGCTACAATTGCGATGGCCTCGGCCACAAGAGGAATGAGTGTACTAGCACTCAAAAGGGGTCCAACAAGAGGTTCGGGCAAGGAAATTCCTACTACACCCCTTCCCAAAGCGAAGAAAGCAACCAGAACTTCTGGGCATGGAGCGACCTGAGGAATGCCAACCCAACTTTCAATGGTGAAAAAAACCGTCGAAACTTCAACCTGGGAGCACCATCAAGGCAAACAAGCTACACCGAAGGCAACACTTCGAGGGCTAGGCCAACCAAATCGGCGAGATCGGTGCAAGGAGAGCCCAAGGCTAGTGGCAAGCTCTTTGCCATGGACAAGAAAAGCGCCGAAGTGGATGTCCATGTTGTCTCCGGTACATTTCTTGTTAATTCTCATCCTTGTTTCATTTTATTTGACTCGGGAGCCACACATTCGTTCATGTATTAGAGTCATGTGTTGACCCTAGGTTAGGGGAAGGTGAATTAGCCAATGACGACGTGTCCATACCCTCGGGATAATATATCATGTGTTCAAAAGTGTATAAAGAGGTGTCGGTTTTAGTAAATGAAACAAACTTTCCGGTAAACCTTTTCGAATATCCTTTGGAGGGATTTGAAGTGATCCTAGGAATGGATTGGCTAAGTAAATACAAAGCTAATATAAATTGCCATCAAAAGAAAATAACATTGAGAGGACCCAAAGGTGATAGGGTATCATACAAGGGTTACTTGGTAAAACCCAAAGTGAAAATCATTTCGGTAATGACCTTAAAGACGTGTTTGAAGAAGGGTTGTCCTATGCTTTTTTTGTCATGGTTGGGATACTAGTTTGGAAACACCACAATCTCAAGAAATACCGATAGTAAGGGAGTTTGAGGATGTGTTTCCGGAGGAGTTACCCGGATTACCTCCACCAAGGGAAGTAGGGTTCGGAGTGGACTTGAAACAGGGGACGAGACCAATCTCTAAGGCCCCATACCGGATAGGTCCAAAGGAGTTATAGAAGAAGAAACTTTGGGAATTGGCAGATAAGCGGTACATTAGACCTAGCGTTTCACCATGGGGAGCACCGGTTCTATTTGTGAAGAAGAAGGATGGGACTTTAAGGTTATGTATCGACTATAGGGAGTTGAATAGCATCACCGTCAAGAACAAGTATCCTTTATCAAGGATCGACGATCTATTCGACCAACTTAGTGGAGCTGGTGTATTTTCAAAGATTGATTTGTGGTCGGGCTATCATCAATTAAAGATTAAGGATGAGGACATTTCGAAGACCGCATTTAGATCGACATATGGACATTATGAATTCGTGGTGATGTCATTCGGGTTAAAAAATGCCCCAGCTGTATTCATGGATCTCATGAATAGAGTGTTTAACCCGTATTTGGACAAGTTCATGGTAGTGTTCATAGACGATATCTTAGTCTACTCTAAGAACACAGAGGAGCACGAAGAGCACTTGAGAATTGTGTTGCAAACCTTAAGGGAGCATGAACTTTATGCAAAGTTTAGTAAGTGTGAGTTTTGGTTGGAGAAAGTAGCTTTGCTAGGCCATGTGATATCAAAAGAAGGAGTTGACGTAGACCCTACAAAGATAAAGCCGTGTCAAAATGGGTGGCACCCAAGAATGTAACGGAAATCCGAAGTTTCCTAGGTCTAGCCGGGTATTATCGGCGATTCTTGAAAGACTTCTCCACGATCGCTAGACGTTTGACGTCATTGATGAGAAAGGAAAACCGTTTCAAGTGGTACGAAAGTTGTGAGACGTCCTTCTTGACCCTAAAGGAGCGCTTAACCACGGCCCCAGTGTTAGCCTTGTCGAAAGGGAGTGAGAATTTTGAGGTGTATACCAACGCTTCAAACAATGGTTTGGGATATGTACTTATGCAAAATGGTAGAGTTATTATTTATGCATAGCGACAATTGAAGACCTACGAGGAGAACTATCCAACACATGATCTAGAGTTGGGAGCCGTTGTCTTTGCCTTGAAGATTTGGAGACACTACTTGTATGGAGCAACCTTTAAGGTGTTTTCTGATCACAAGAGTTTGAAATACATCTATACCCAAAAGGAGTTGAACATGAAACAAAGAAGATGTATTGAACTCATTGGGGATTACGACATGAAGATAGTGTACCATGAAAGGAAAGCAAACGTGGTGGTTGATGCCTTGAGTAGGAAATCGGTGCATTCCTGGTGTACCGCCTTATTCATGCTAAGACTAAAAGAGGAAGTGAAGAAGATGGGCAATCACATGATAAGAAAAAAGGAGGCAATTCGAGATTTAACCTTAGAACCCGAGTTATATGAGGAAATTCGGGAGAAGCAAGCAAGTGATGTGAAGATTCAATAGTAGAAAGAAGTTCTAGAAAGGGGATAGCCCTTAAGATTGGAGTTGCATGGGGATGGAAACCTTAGATTCAAAGGGAGATGGTGCATACCAAATTATGAAGAGCTTAAGTAAAACATCATGAATAAAGCTCATAACACACCTTACTCGGTGCACCTGGGTGGTGATAAGTTATACAAGGACCTTAAGAAGACCTTTTGGTTGTCAAACATGAAGAGGGAAGTGGCAGAATTTATGGCAAGATGCTTGACTTGGCAAAGAGTGAAGGGAAAATACAAGAGACCACAAGGGAAAGTTCAACCACTAGAAGTGCCGTAATGGAAGTGGGAGTCGATATATATGGATTTCGTAGTGGGTTTACCTGGAACTCAAAAGGGGAATAACATGATTTGGGTTATTGTGGATAGGTTAACCAAATCGGCTCATTTCATTGCAATGAAAGACAGTTGGAGCGAGGTGGAGTTAGCTAATGCTGCATATTGCAAGTATGTGGTCAAGCTTCATGGATTTCCAAAAGATATTGTGTCGGACCGTGATTCACGATTCATTTCAAGGTTTTGGCAAGAGCTTCAAAGCTTCTTGGGTACTCAATTGAAGATGAGTACGGCTTTTCACTCGGCAATGGATGGACAAACGGAGAGAACCATCCAAACGTTGGAAGACATGTTGAGAGCTTGCATCTTGGAATTTGGGGGTTCTTGGGAAGATAGGCTACATTGGATCGAATTTTCTTACAATAATAGCTACCATGCTAGCATTGGCATGACACTGTTTGAAGCCTTGTATGGGAGGAAGTGTCGAAGCCCGATATATTAGGATGATAGCACCGAAATCGTCTTGTTGGGTCCTCAAATGATCCAAGACATGATTGATCAAGTCCATCTAATCCAACAGAAGATGAGGGCGGCACAAGATAAGAAAAGAGGTATGCCGACTTGAGTAGAAGTGACACTGAATTTTCGGTGGGAGATAAGTTGTTTCTCAAGGTTTCACCCATGATGGGAGTAATGAGATTTAGGAAAAGAGGCAAGTTGAGCCAAAAGTTCATTGGTCCTTATGAGATTTTGAGTAGAGTCGGGGAAGTGGCCTACCGTCTGGCACTTCCCCTGGCCTTGGACCGAGTTCACGTCTTTCATGTGTCTCAATTGCGTAAATACATAAGTGAGCCTTCACATGTACTTGAGGTGGATATGATCAAGTCAGATGATGCTTTGACATATGTGGAAACGCCCAAGGAGATCCTAGACCGAAAGGTAAGGAAGACAAGACTTAGTGAGACGGTGTTGGTAAAAGTATTGTGGTATAACCATCTAGTAGAGGAGGCCGCATGGGAAGCCGAGTAAACCATGAAAGAAGGATACCCTCACCTTTTCACATAGGTATGTGTTGGTTACGAGGTCGTAACCGTCTTTCTAGGGGGTAGGGCGTATTACGCAAGTACAAGAAGTACAATTTTTTCCTTCTTTATTTTCTTAAGTTGACATCACTGCACCTCATAGCACCTTAGTTTGTCATACCGTACTAGTCTCATGTTATTTCGATAAACCGCCATGCACCCTTGGGGCTTTAAGGGACACTGAATTTTTGGTAATTAAAGTGTTGGGTGTGAACTTCGGGGACGAAGTACTGTTTAAGGGGGGAAGATTGTAATACCTCGCATTTATAAAAATAGCACTTGACCAAGTAAACCATCCACTCGGCCGAGTGGAGCCGACTCAACCGAATGGAATTTAGTGTGAGGGTGGAAGTTTCTAAAACTCGGTCACTCGACCGAGTGGAGCCCCACTCGATCGACTAGACCAGACACTCGATCGAGTGCCCGTTCTAGTACAGTTTTACGCGAGATTTGGTTGGTGATGTATCGCTTTCGAACCTTATCTTTTCGGATTTTCCCCACCTAAAATCACTCCCCAACCTAATCCTACCACTCTCTAAACACTCACGAACAACCACCTAAACTTATCCTCTAAAAATATAACCTTCACAATTAAAGAGTTCTTGCCATCCTTCCTCCTTAGTTCATCCACATTATTTGTAAGTCGATTTACACTTTGTTTCCTTAATCTTATCCTGGTAAACCGTAAGTTATCCTAGTGGATTATCCCATATTTAATTAGGGTTATGAGTAACTAAGGGGATTAATAAGTATGTTTATTATAGTTGTTATGGTAATGAATGTAGTAATTAATTTGTGTAGGAAGCGTCATTGAGGAGCATTTCTAGGCCTTAGCTTGAGGCTTTGTGAAGATAAGCTTGAGAAATGGTTTTCCATACTTAGATATAATAATATGGGTATTTAATTATGCATTTATTATCATTAATTACACTTATCTCATGGTAGTTGAATTATAACATGTTATTGGTAATTAAGGTTTGTGACATAATATGGTCTTGTGTTGATGATGCATATGGTGAAGGAGTAAGTATGTTTAATTGTCATATAAATGGTTAGAATGCATTATACCATGTTAGAAAACACTTACATGAAAAGAGGTGAATTAATGAAGGATTGAGCATTGTGATATATATTATGTTTGGTGTAATTACATGATTATTCTTGTTGGAAATTAATTGTGTTGCTTGTTATTTGATTGGTGTTGGAGGATGGTGGAGTATACTTGATTGTTGTTGTGCAGACGTAAGGCGGTTGGGAAACCGTCTTCCGCTTGAGTCACCCCTTGGAGCTTCCCACTCTAAGGGGGATGTGCACATTTAGTACTTGAGTTTTGGAGAGACTTGTGTGGTTGAGGCACGATGTTTGGCAGGGGACTCGAGTCGCTCTCTGGCCCGGTACCACGGACGTGTTCCGAGTACCTAGCATTGGTATGTGGTGTCGTGGGAGTGTCCCTAGTACCGGTTATGTGGAGGTGAGAAACTTGGAGGATGGTTGTCATGCATCTTATACACTTATTGGATTTATGGTTGATTGTCTTAGCATTTATCAAATGTGTATTTAGTCTTTCTCAATAGCATTTATTGAGCATTTGTATTATTAAGCTAACACTTTAGTTTTTAAATATTTGTGGTGAACCATATGGTGATTTCCGCCCATATGGGGAGCAGTGATTTGACAGGTTAGCTTGCTTAGATACGGAGGCTTGGGAGCGGTCTTCACTAGTTGTCATCACTTATGCTTGTCTAGTGTTTGACTCTTTTATCTTCACTTTCATTTTCGATTTGGTTTTACTAAATGGGATGGTATTGGCATCCCTTAACATGTAACTAATTATTTAACTACAACTTATCTATTTAAAGTTTATCGTCTTAAATCCTTCTTTTCTCGTTTGTTCGCACTACAAGCTTGGCAAACAAAGTCTTGTGATGCCTCCGTGCGTTGGGATTGCCTTGAGGATGGATCCCGACTTATGGGGGTGTTACAGGAACAATGTAATTATTAAACTTTATTTTATGTTAATAAATGTTTCATCATGGTCTATTTGATATGTATTACCTCGCGCAACCAAGATGGTAACAATCTCATGTGCTAAGTGGTCCTTGGTAAGGCACCTTAGTAGATGGGGGTATTACACATAGAACTATGGAGTTATAACTATACAACGCTAGTTCAACAACTATAAGTCATAGTGTAATAATCAACAGTGGATTCTAAAATAAGACCGAGAGTTAAAGTGCAGCGGAAATAAAACATAAATAGACAAAACAAACGATGTTTTTAAAACTGGATCAGTCACTACTCTGCCACCTACGTCCAGTGTTATTTTATTGAACGAATCTCAATATGTTCACACAATGAACGTGGAGATAACGTTTAGGTTCTTAACACGAGATCATCGAATACGAATAAATTACTTTTGTACAATGAACTAGCTCTTTTAAAAGACTCGACACAAGTTTTCAAAACATGACTCAAAGATATTTGAAATGATAAACGATTTTGCAAATTTACTCGATTATTGCTTTAAGTCCTTTTTCGATTTAAATCTTAGTTGTTGCACACTTGTCCAAATTAATTAAGCATGTTATTTATAATGTTCAAGTAGTGTATACTTCACATATTAAAACATCACACAATTTAATTGTCCAAGTAAATAAATATAATAAAAAGCTTGCTTGGGCAACACTAGAAAATAAGACGATTTCTTGCACAAGTAAACCGAGACCCCATATACAAGAATTCGGTTACTTGCATAAGTAATCTAGTAATTAATTATCCATGTAATCTTGCTGCCCACTCACACACAAATATGGGTTAAGTTCATGATTAAGAAATGAGCATAAATGGTGGTGTTCATGGGAACCATAAACATTACCATATTTGTAAAAGTAAATAACCTATTTTCGGTAAGTGTCTTTTTGTGCAAGCAAACTCTTTTCCAAGATATCAAAAGCTTTCTTCTGAATTTACATGATCAAGCCAAAGTTTTATGAAGTGTATAAGGTTTGTCGAAAGTTTAGAAATAAATTTTTCAAGTGTTTAAATATTTTCGAAATATTTCCTTAAGAGCGGAGCTAGAAACCACAGTGGACTGCACTGTGTATTTTGAAACACTTAGTTAATTATCTGAGTTTAATGATCTCTTACAACATTATGACTCAATCCATGACATTCTTCATCTTTGACCATCGTTGTGCAATCTTCATTGACGATTATAGATCTTAACCAACAAGATTAAAACTTTAGAGAAACACGATTAAATAAATAATGAGATTAATTTGTCTTAGACATCATCAACATTAAAACTATCAGTTTGGATTTCAACAATTTTCTCCTTTGATTATGGCAAGACAAATAAAATTAAGTGAGATTTTCCCCCTTAATCCATGGTCAGGATTCAGAAGTCTAAACATGTCAAAATAGGATTCATTTACTTAATCATTGTACATTGCTCAAAATTTTTAGTTAACCTAGGTAGAAATTATAATCGATAAGCCAAACATAGTTACGTTGTACGCAAGCTTAAGAGTCATTAGATCACACATGCATAATTTTATCAACTTCCCCTTCTTAACATCATCAAGTAGGAAGAATATGATAAAAGTCGCACATAGAAATTAGTGTCATACAAAACAAATTGTTCAATAACTAACAACATAACCGAGATTAGCGTAAAACATAATTATTAAACATAAAAAGCCAAGTCAGCAAAAGAATTAGGAATTGTTAAGGCGTGGCTTAGGCTCGCAAAATAGGTTTAGGGTAGGATTAGGTTGATCAAGAGGGGTTAGGCATCGTCACCACCTTCCTCGGACTCGTCATTTTCCACTAGACCACGAACCATCTTGATAATTTCATCATTTTGGTTCCGAACCTCCGTGACTTCCTCGCGTAATCCCGATATTTCCAACATTTGAGCTCGTTTAAGTTCAAGCACTTATATCATGTTACGTTGAACAACTCGACATCATCATAGATAACAATCAAATTGTCTTTGTCAACTTACATTCCCTTCTTCATCATTCACAACAACTTTCCTTTTTCCCTTCCTTCTTCTATTTCGAACCATCTTACTCAACACCTCTTCGTCACTCTTTTGTTTTTCTTTCTTACTTTCTTTTTCACTCTCAATTTCATTTGATTTTTCACTATTTTCTTTCTCCTCACTTTTTGATTTTTTCATTATTTTCACTTTCAATTTTTGCACTCTTTTCTTTTGATTTTTCACTCACTTATATTCCTCTTTCTCTCCTTTCTTCTCGGTTTCATTTCCATGGTTTTTCTCTCCTTCCTTCTCGATCTCTACTTCTTCTTCTTCTTCTTCTTCTTCTTCTTCAATTTCATCCTTGTTAAAAACACCAATCTCATCTCCTTCAACGAAAATAGGAGTACCATCATCATCAACTTCACCAACAACCTTAAAACGACCATCATCCCCTTCGGTTTCCATTGCATATGGTTTATTCAAATCGAATTTTTGATTAGAAACTCGACTTGAAAATCGTCTAGCCTCAAAGGCTTGTTTAGGACGCTTTGCTACCGTTTTCCTTCTCGGAATTGGAGTAACCTTTGATTTTGTTGTCAGTTTTTGACTTTGAACAAATTAGGAACCAAGGCTTTCGGTTGTTGGTAGTTTTGATTTGGGTTTTGGTAAATAGGAATCTCGGATTTCCTTGATGGATCTGTTGAGAGTTTCTGAGGAGGCATGACTTTCAAAGTAAAGGTGAGAGTTAGAGTTGGGAGAGGAAATATTCGGTCGGTGTTAGAGAGAAGTGAGGCGAGGTGAATGTTTTTAAAATATTTGAAAGTGAAAAGTGAATTCATTATTAAGTGTTTGAATTTTGAGGAGTAAATAAGGTGGAAACGGTGAATAGTAAAAGGTGATATATGTTTGGATGTTCAGGGAGGTGAAGCCTTGTAAGGGTTAGGTTATGAGTGTTTTAGGCGGCTCTAAATGAGCATGTGGAATGATAAACTTGGATTTGATGGGTGTGGGTCATTCACTTTAGTGGCTCTATGTAATTAATAATTTTACACAATAGACTATACATGTTGATTGTGTTGGAGTAGTTGTCCTCCACAATAGTGCGTGATCACATTAAATCTCATTAAATAATATGCATGGAATATTCATTGTTAATACTAGTCAGCTGATTAACGTATATCGGTAACAGTTGGCCAACTAGGGTTTGACGTTTCTGTCATGAGACGGCGGTGTTCAACTGATCCCTTTCAGTCACACCTAAAGGAACGAGCCCCAACAAGAAAACTAATTAATTGTATGTGATACAGTTTAATTAGTCTCTTGATAAATTGACTAAGAGTTAGTCGGTTATTTAATTTAGAGAGATATCGAGTTGTGAAGTTGAGGCACGGAAATTGTTATTTAATTATGTGATAATTGAATAATAAATTATTTGAGACGGGAATTAATGATTAAACGGTTAATTGTTAAATTAGTACTAATTGACTAATGTGATTAGTATTGGTACGTAAAATATATGTGTAGCTGTACACGTATATTTACGGAGTGTTTTAGTTAAAATTAATCGAGAATTATTTAAACCTAAAACGAAGTTTGAAATAATCATTACACGTATTTGTGCGACAAATATAAGAACTGTAATGGACCCGACTCCGTCAAATTGGACCGTGTGCATTATGGATAATTGTACATAAAACACAATGATTATGCACATGCCATTTTTGATTGAGTGCACTTCTCATTGTGCTTTTGTTCTTACCTATACCAATGTGTATTGTGTGGAATAAAATAAGAAAACAAAAACATTCCACTCTCCCTCCTTCCAACCGTTCAACCCACCCTTTTCATATAATGCTTTGTTCATTTTTCTTCATCTTTTGCATGTGGAGAAAAATAAAAAGAGTTTATCTCTCTAAAAACCAAAATATTAGAAATCACATACTAAGAGTTAGTATTACAATTCTAATAATTTTTACTAAGTGTTAGTATTATTTCAAGGGTAATCTTACAATATATCTAGTTAATATTTGTAATGTTTTGGGTAAGTTCTTGGGTGCAATTTGAGAGGAGGCTTTAATTTCTTCTTTGGAGGCTTAGATTTATGGAAGGATCTTGCCATATATTTAATAGCTCAAAAACAACCAAGATGGTAATCTTAGGCTTGCCCAATATTACCATTCTCAATGTAAGGAAAATTGTCTTCCTCATCTTTTATATTCAAAAGGCTTATATATTGCATGCATATTACATATATCCAATGATTTCTAAATTAAGAAATTTTGATAACCTAATTAGAGAGGTCTAATTTTCGGTTATGGTCTTTCAAGTGGTATCAGAGCTTTGGCATGTATTATGCATGTTAATTTTAAGCATTTTTAATTCATATTATGAGATAATTTAAAATCAAAATGGTGCTAAAATAAAGATTTTTGCACGAAAATTTTTGCATGCATACCTTCTGATCTCAAATGATTTGTGGTCAATTTTGGTGAGTTGTGGAATTATTTTGCTATTTATTATCGTTTTTATAGAAAACCGAGTCGAAAATATCGTATTTTGGTTAAGAGGTTAACTAAAATAGTTAAACTTGGATTCTGACCTTGAATTTTTTATATGTTATCGCATGCAATTTTTACAAATGTTCTGTAAAATTTCGTAAAAAGTTATGAAGATTTGCATGTTTAATGATTTTTAATGGTTAAAAATCGATAAAAATCGATTATTTTATTCAAAAATAATAAACGGAGTTTTCTGGGTATGAAAATTTTTGGTATATTCCAAAATATTTTTTGTATGATAAAATTGAAATTTAGAAAAAGTTTTCACTTTTTTTGATGTTTATTGGATTTTATTCGAAAAAAATCGATAAATATGGATGTTTTTGTTCATAAAAATAATTCGAAATTTTTGGACAAATTTTTGGACCTTTTTTAGGTCCCTGGAAGAGTTCCAGAACGTACAAAATTTTTGTGCAAAATTTCGTAATGGTTAAAATTATTTTTGAATTGTTTATCAAGGTCGTGATAAAAACCGATTTAAATAGCACATTGATAATATCAATTCATACTAATTCTTATTAAGAAATTAGTATGGACTAATTTTATGTTCTAAATCAGTTTAGACAATTAGTTTGAGCTTAAATGAGATTTAAGTGTTGATTATTGATTTTTAACGGGTAAAAATCGATAAATTCCGCAAAACCGAGCATTTTTAAAAGATTAGGCTAAAGGGGCGATTTAGGAATGAAAATTACAACATTTTATTTATATTTTTATTGTTGAATGAATTAACGTCATTTATTTAATTATTTATGCAATTTTTTTACCTAGTATGGCCTAGTTTATTTTAAATCGTTATTTCCCGAAATGTATGGGAATAGCGATTTGTTTGTAATTTAAATACGATCTCGTATCGTTGGTTTATAATTAATTAATAGTTTTATTTATTTAATTAATTAATTTATAATAGGAATAGCTATGTAATTTGATTGTAATACTTATTTTTACCGGCATTTCCAAAAGACGGAATTTACATCGAGACAGAGTCTATTTTGGAAGAGGTTCCAAATCCCACAAGACGGTGCATGCTTGGATGATGTTCCAATGAAGATGTTAGGGACCAAGAAGTTGGCTTCCGTTATGTAATAGTTTAGTTAATTTGATTAGCTAGGTGGCCATACTAGGATTTATCCGTTTTTGCATTTTTTTTTTATGCTAGTTCATCATGCCGAAATCGCCACACATGCATTTTATTTGGTTGCATGCTTTTATCTTTCTATTGTCGATTTAAAGTTATTGAAGATTCACCTAGTTAGTTCACTTAAAGGAGAATGATAACTAATTGACAAGATCTCTCACATTCTTTTAATTTAAAATTGAGATTAGCCTTACCAATTATTAACACCTATGAATCCCTTGTTCATTAGAGCCACGCTCGCCCAAGCGGGGTGTTCTCTTTTTACCTCAGGTAAGTAGGGTGATTAGGGTTATCACGCACCAAAATTGGCTGGACTCAACGGGGTATATGACGGTCTTGTATTCCGGGGCTAGTTGATGGGTTTGTTGAAATCCTTCGACCAAGAGTTCTAAAGGTAGAATTAGTCAAGCGTTAACTTACCGAATTTAGATAATTATGGGATGTTTCGCCCAAGCGATGCCTATTTTTGTCTAAAGACGGATCTTGGAATCATTTATATAATTTAGTGAGAGATCATTATATAAATGGACTTGTTAAAAATGTTTATCAAGTTTTTATAACATTGAATGTTAATTTTTCCTATTTTTTCGTTCATTCTCATAAATGTATTTACTATGACATCGCGAATTTCATCCTCCTTTCATCCTCTATTTATTATTATATTCGTTTCGTTCTTTCATAGAAAGCGGTTTCTTTGAAAGAATTTGGTAGCAATGATTGGAAATATGATTTACCAATTCACCTACATAAGCTTACAACGATTTTTCTGCGATTATTCTACAACTTAACGTCCATACATATTAAAAAAAGGGGTTTCATTTAGCAAACTATTATTACGAGTTTAAATGGCAGTCGCATTTTATCAAGAGTGTCTTGATTTCGAAAGTGACACCTCCGTCATGATGATGACATATTAGTTTTAATTACTCAAGAGTAATTCAAAAGTTTGCAAAAAGAGTTTTCAAAAACACAAAGAATACTCCAATATGATACCGTCAAATGGCTCAATTCGAGAAAGGCCAAATCGATTGTTTATGCGCTAAAGAGTTTAGGCATATGATGACAATTGAACGGTTGGGTAGTCCAATTTCTCAAGAAGTTGAGATTTTGCCACATGTTGCACTCACTTTATAGTAATTTACTCTTACTAAGTGTATAAAATATCACGAGTGACATGAAGAGAGGTCTTCATGAGATTCATTTTTGCTTGTTATTGAAGCAAAGAGGAATGTGAAAGTGAGTGGGAGTTAAGAAGAAGCAACTCTATATGTATGCGATAGGACAAATTTTAAAGAGACATCTACTCAAAGGATATGCTAGTTTCACTATCTTGGTATGAGATACCAAGTATGGGTCATTTCTTTGTAAAGAAGTTTACATGAATTGATAAAACGTAAGACGTCTAGCATAGGACATTTTTGTATCAAAATAAAGCTAGAATAGCAATGATTTCGATAGGGACAAATGTACCTAAATTTGGTTTTAAAAGAATGTAATCATCTATAAACATATAAGGCATCACTCATGTGATTTAAAACAAAAGGTTGTACCTACTCCTATGATAACTTGGTGGTTGGTTTAGACCACTCAAGTTAGAGGTAATTTACATTCTTCACGAAAACTAAATATTATACTATCTTGTAGATTTTAAAGTCTCTTATCCGGTGAAACCAATGGATCAAACCTCAAGTAAATTAATTTAATATAAACAATAGATATGGTTTCTTCAAACTACTAAGCCTAGAAGGATACCAATAAATCACCTCCAAGTTGTGTCAAGCTAGGGTACCTTTGTCCTCAATCCTTAAATGCTTTTGTCAAGAATAGACTTCATATGGTGTTAGAAACACTGGAGGATCGCGAAATTCCCCCTCTTGCCTAGACAAGAAGAAGGGTCGTCCCCTCTCTACCATGCACAAAAGTGGATACGATGGAAAAGGGATCAATAGTATTTGAGTTTCATATGGGAGTTTGCTTTGTTTTTATTTTTCCCCCCAATTTCTTGTGGCATTTGACATTTGAGAACACTTTCTTTTGCCCATTTCTTTTGATTTTTGGCATTTCAATACTTGACAACTTTCAACTTTTTGCATTTTCTTTTGAACATTTTCAAAGTCACCCCATTTATAGGGAGGGTGCTTATATTTGAAGGATAGGAGTCTATTTTTGCTCCTCTTTTATTTTGATGCAATTTTGCAAACTTTTTTACATTTCATTTCACTTCTTGAACTCAAATTTGAATACTTTTTGTGCCCATTCCCTTTGATGAAAAAATTGTGGTAGAATATGGATGATGGTTGCATGGTTTCAAGGGTCACCTTGGAATAAACGGTAGCCAAGGAGTTATCACACCACAAGGTACTCTTGACTAGGTCTTAATCCATGGGTCAAAGGATACTAATATGACACATCCTAGGTTCTTTTATAAGTATTCTAACAAGCAAAATCTTAAGAAGAAAAAGCATCTACTAGGGCCTATATATACTTGTCAAGCTTCCCAAATAGACGGTTTCACAAAATTTTTCCTAAATGCAACTGTATGCCATGATGCAACTAACATTTATACAACCTAATGCATATGCTTCTACCAACTAGTATGCCATATAATCTAAATGCAAGTCCTAAATTCACATTGTTTATACCGCATCAATCAAAATAAAGCCACATAGTCATTAACATAAAGAGGAAAAAGGAGATTGGAAAGATCATACCATGCGGTCATCAATATCCTCATGTCTCGGATGTGGCGTAGTCAATCAATGTGAACAAGGATGAACAAACATAATATATACAAAACAATATATACAAGACTATACTACAAAGGAAATGAACTTGTTTTTGGATTTTCAATTTTACAATTTTTTTTGGATTTTTCGAAATTTTTGATTTATTTGGTTTTTGAATAAAAGTGAAGTTAGAATTTCCCATCCCCACACTAGTATGGGCATTGTCCTCAATGGCCAATACGATAGGAAATTATGCAACGAATATGCATGATTTTTAAACTAAATGCAAACTACACTAAACTACACTACATGATGCATGTGTTTTTGTCATGACGGAGAGCATAATTTAAATTAGCTCCCAATGCATATGCATGGACTTCCCCAAACCAAAATGGACATTATTTCTAAGGTCAAGAATTTCGGGGGAGTTCATGCACCTGGAATGCAATGCATGACACTAAAGACTGTCATTTTGGATTTTATAAGTCGGGAACAATAATAATGAACACCTTAATGAAGCCAAGGTGTTAGTCCTCCAATGTTGCTAGGACTCCACAAAATGATCAAGATAAAATAAAAACAAGAGAAGTAGACAAACCATAAGGGAGGTGTAAGAATGTAGGAGCCTCCAAAAGTTTGCTAATCCTCACCCATCGCATCATCATCATCATCATCTTCCTCTCTTGAGGCATCATCAACCTCCATAGATGTGGAATCATGTCCACTCTCACTTTCACTTGCTTGTTCTTCCTCACTTTCCTCTTCCTCTTCTTGGACTTCTTTTTCTTGAACCTCTTCTTCTTCCTCTTCTTCTTGGTTACCACCCTCTTCAACAACCATCTCCTTTCCACCCGGTCTACCACCACTAGAAATGCTAGGAAAGGATACTTCCCTATCCGCCCAACTAGGCAAAGAAAAAGACGGATCAAGAAGTCCTTGCCTAGCTAGATGTAGGAGGGGCGGATATTGGGCCTTCTAAGCATCCATTGTATCATTGTAAGCTTGCTTATGCATTTCCCTCATGAGTAGAGTCAAGTAATAATTTCCCACTTCGACATCTTTGGGTTTGAACTCGTGGTATTCAAATGGGTAAGGTGGGGTGATAATGGAGGAGGAGGGCTCGGCAATTTCGCCCCTTTTTTGTTGAATGATAAACTCGGTCTCTTCGGAGAGTGGGAGAAGGTAGTTTGATCGGTGAACATTCAATCGGTAAATTTTGGAAGGCAAGGTGAAGGATCTAGCTTCATTTGTTAACCACCCATATTTGTTGTCAAGAGTGTCGTGCTTGACCCACTTAAACTTGTGAATCATGGTGTCCATATCAATAAGATGGCCTCCTTTAACCGGCACATAAGTGTTGTTTTTGTTGAAATTCCGGTTGAAATGCTTAGCCAAATGGGTAACTAGTCCTCCATGGACAATAAAGGCGGTGCCTTCTTTGCCATAATCGACATTAAGCCATCGTTTAACCAAAAGTCTTAGAGCATTGTATGGCTTGGTGAGATGAGCGTCTTTCTGGGTAGACGCTCGGATTCTTTTATAGTGAAAAATCTCAAAATTTTGCATCAAAAAGACGAGCGTCTTTATTGAAGGACGACCGTCCAAAATGAGACGAGCGGTTTCTCAGCTAAGACACTCGGATTCACAGTCAGAACAGATTTTTGATTTCTGCAGCTCTACGAGACGAGCGTCTAGTAACTTGGACGCTCGGGTTTCTTTAGGACGAGCGGATTGTCCATTTAGCCGCTCGGATTCTTCCTTGACTACACGGATTCAGGTCCATCCGTGGGTACTTCGTAACCCGTGTCATTTTCATTCTTCAATTCTCGTGTTCTTCATTGTAGGGGCACTACAAAGGCATGAATAGCCTAGGCAATTGTTATCCCCACACTAAGGTAATGCACTACACAACAATAAAATCATAAGTCCCTCCCTCACTTCTCTCAAAATGATGAATATCTTGATCAAGGCACAAAAATATAAATCCAAAAATGACAAAAATGCAATGTAATAATTGAAATGCAAGTTAGGGAGTTAGAATATTTACAAATGGTGGTTTATGGAAGACTCCACCAAACTCTCATTCCAATGTGAGATGTCAAGGGGGAATGTTCAAGGTGTTGTTGATGTTACTCAACACCTTGAAGAAGTAGTCGAAAGCTTGCTCATTATCATGATAAAGGTCCTCAATAGATCTTTGCACTTGTTGTTCTCCATGATGGTCTTGGTTCATAGCATTACCAATATAGGGATTGAATATCCCTTCGAACTCATCATCCCAAAGACCGCAAACTTCATCTACTTGATCACTAAATTTTTTTTGAGTTGATAGAGATAACTCTCCTTCTTTCTTGTCTTGGCCAATGGGGCCATCTTCTTCATTTGTCATGGGTGAGCTTTTCAAGCTCTCATTGTTGCTATTTCTTTGTTCTTTTGATGGAGCATCATCCACTTTCTTTTTCCATTGAAATTCCAACTTCTTCCTATCATCCTTCCGGCTATAGTGATCAACCATAAAACATGGCTCATGCAATCGGGGAGCTCCCATGGTCTTGTCAAGATTGAAAGTGATGGTTTCATCTATCACTTCAAGGGTGAGCTCTCCATGCTTCACATCGATCACCGCTCCCGCGGTGTGCAAGAAAGGTCTTCCTAAGATAATAGGAATGTTGGAGTCTTCTTCCATGTCATTAATAACGAAATCCACCAGGATGAAGAATTTTCCAATTCTCACGGGAACATCTTCTCATACCCCTAAAGGTGTCTTTGTCGATCTATCCGCCATTTGAAGCGTGATGTTGGTGCATTTGAGTTCTCCCATTCCTAGCCTCTTGCTAACCGAATATGGCATGACACTAACACTTGCCCCAAGGTCACATAAAGCTTTGTTGATTGTAGTGTCACCAATAGTGCACAGAATGGAGAAACTTCCCGGATCCTTGAGTTGTGGAGGTGAACTCCCTTGAAGGATGGCACTACTCACCTTAGTGAAGGCAATAGTCTCAAGCTTCCGGATTGATTTCTTCTTCGTAAGGATGTCCTTCATGTACTTTGCATAGGCCGGAACGTGATTGATCAATTCCGTGAAAGGAATCGAGACTTCTAAATTCTTCACAATCTCCATAAATTTTCCAAGTTGGTCATCAAACTTAGGCTTAGCTTGACGACTCGGGAATGGAAGTCTAATCACGATGGGCTCCTTCTCTTTGGCCTTTTCTTCACTTTTCTTTGAAACTTCTTGATTTGTGGGTTCTTCTTCCTTAGAGTTTTGCACAACTCTTTCCTTATCACTAGCTTCCACAACTTCATCCTCAACTTGCTTCTTTGGCCCTTCATATATTGTACCACTCCTCCAGTGAATGGCATTAACCGTTTCATGTCTTGGGGGATTACTTTGAGGTGGCGATTGCCCCTTTTGTCTTTGAGAGCTTGAAGATGCTAGTTGGGTCATTTGAGTTTCCAACATTTTTGTGTGGGCTAGGATGTTGTTGATGGTGATGTCTTTTGCTTGTCTATCTTTTTGCATTTGAGTGAAAAATTCTTGTTGATTCTTTTGCATTTGGAGGACCGCTTTTTGAACATCAAAACCTTGTTCATTTTGTTGATTGTATGGAGTTTGATTTTGATAACCTTGGTTTTGGTTGTAAAAGGGTCTTTGATTTTGGTTTCTCATGGGAGGTGAGGTGTATGTAGGTTGAGGGTTTTGAACATTTTGGCTTTTGTATGAGAGATTTGGGTGGAATTTGGTGTTTTCATTGTAATAGTTGGAATAAGGGGTACCACTTTTGTATGCTTGAAAAGCATTCACTTGCTCACTTGTTCCCCTACATTCGCTTTGGTCATGTCCCAAAGTTCCACAATTCTCACATATCCCACTTGGGATTAATGAAGATGCCACCATGGCATTAACATGTTGCTTTGGTGATTTTGAGGCTTCTTCAAGCTTAGCCATAGCTTTTTCAAACTTCAAGTTGATGGTATCAATAGGAGCACTAAGTTGAGCACCCAATTGAGTAATAGAGTCCACTTCATGCTTTCCTCCTCTAGTAGCCTTGCGAGGTCTACTATATTGTGAATTATGGACTGCCATTTCCTCAATCTTGTTCCATGTTTAATTATCGTCAACTTCGGTGAACATACCATTTGATCCCATGTTGAGAATGTTTCGGGAGTCTTCATAAAGTCCATTCCAAAATTGTTGTACCGAGAACCACTCGCTAAGTCCATGTTGAGGACATGAGCGACAAGTTGCTTTGAATCGCTCCCAAGCTTCATACAAAGATTCTTCGTCCCTTTGTTTAAAACCAGTAATTTGAGCTCTTAGCATGTTAGTCTTTTCCGGAGGGTAGAATTTTTTTTAGAAAGCTAGAGCCAACTTCTTCCAAGAGTCAAATCCAAGAGTAGCCTTATCAAGGCTCTTTAACCATTGTTTCGCGGTACCAATTAGAGAAAAAGGAAATAAGACCCATCGAATTTGGTCTTGAGTCACTCCGGTTTGTGAAATGGCATCACAATAGTCACAACAACTCTGCATGTGAGAATGAGGGTCTTCACTAGGCATCCCCCCAAATTGGCTTCTTTCGACTAATTGGATAAATTCGGATTTTGCAATGAAATTTCCGGTTAAGTGTTGTGGTGTGGGAATTCCATTGGGTAGGTTCTCCTCGGTTCGTATGAAATGTGATGAAAACTTAGGCATTGTGGGATGATTGCGTGGTTGATTTTGTGTTGGGTTCTACTCACCTTCTCTTGCAAAAGGGTTGATGAACTCAATAGTATTTGGTTGAATATCTAAAACCTCACCAATACCTCTCAAAGTGTTTCTAGCAAGTCTTCTATTGGTTGTCAAAGTCCTTTCAATTTCGTGATCAATGGGTAACAAGTTACCTTGTGATCTTCTAGACATGTAAAATATCAAACAACTCGAACACAATTATAACAAACCTTGAGAAGTTTTACTTCCCCAAGGCAAAGAAAGACACAACTAATAACAATCAAAGAAAATTAAATCAAGTTAACACCGTCCCCGGCAACGGCACCATTTTTTGGTCGGTCCGCTTTGAGCTTCGATTTTGGTTACTTGTCGTTAGGAGCACCTAGACCAAAACAATACTTATAACTTCACAAACAACTCTACTATTAGTAAAGAGGCAAGTAATGGTCGGATCCCAAGGGACGGGTATTGATGTAGGATTTTCGATTGGAAGTAGTGGTGTCTAGGGGTGTCACAATTTGGGTTGAGATGAGAAGATCACTAAACTAAATAACAATAAAAGTAAACAAGCAAGATAACTAAAATGAGATGTAAACAATTGATTAAAAGCACTAGGGTGTCATGGGTTCATAGGGGATTCATGGGAATTGATCATACAAACATATTCTCAAATTATAAGCAAGCAATTATTGTTCTGATAGGATCGAGTTGGTTTATATCTTACAATCCTAGGAAGGTTTGGGTCCCGGAGCCGAATCGATTAGATTGTACAACACCTACAAGTTGACTTAATCCTCCCTACTCAACTATATGCATGGTCTAATGAGACTCGAGTTGGTTTATATCTTACAAGTCTCGTTGAAAAGTTAAGTGATGGGTAACAAATGCAAGGATTCATAGGCTCGCATTTCATCAAACATAACATGTGCATAAGTTGAGATCATAACAAGCAAGCAAATAAATTATGTGAACATATTAGATTAAGCATGAATCATCCCCCATGTTAGTTTTCCGTAATTCCCCATTAACCCTAGTTAAGGAAACTACTCACTCATTATCAAGTTTAACATGTTAACAAGGTTGTCAATCATATTAACAAAGCAAAACATGATGAATAAATGAAGATGATTAACAATAATTAAAAAGGGATTAAGAGAATCATACATAATGATGATTCCAAAATAATAATGCAAAGAATAATAGAAGTTCTTGATGATTGATGGAAGGTTGTCAATCTCCCAATAAACCCAAATAATCTTCAATTACCCAAAATAAATGATGAACAATAGAGAAATAAGGAAATGAGATTTGTATTAAGACTTGATTAGAAGTTGATTACAAGATTAAAGAGAGATTAGAATAATATAAACTACACTAAAGATTGATAAGAAGAACATGATAATCTAATTAGACTAATGGGGTATTTATCATGGGGATTAAGTGCACAAATTAGGGTTACTAAGGGCTTAAATGACAATTAAGTCCTTGAGGAATCGCTCCTCTCAAGAAAAGATGCGGGTCTCCTTTTAGCTAGTCTTTCAGAAAATATGCGCATCTCGAATGGAGAAAGAAGAGGACGTGTTGCATTGGAGGACAATCCGAGCGTCCAAAAGGTCGGGACGAGCGGATTGTGTAGGCGGTGGACGAGCGGCCTGGTAGCTTGGATGCTCGGATTGTGGAGCTTCTGGACGAGCGTCCAGATACGTGAGACGCTCAGATCTTAGTCCAGCGTGCCATTTCTTCTTTTCTTCTTTTATTCTTCCAACAATCCTCCGGTATTTTGTCGGAGATGCAAGGATCTTCTTCATCATTGCCCATCTACTACATTATGTACAAAGGCCTTCTAGTCTTGTCTTCTCTTTGATGCTTGGTCATTAGATTCGATCAATTTAGCTCTGTTTTGCCATGAAATTACAAGGTTTGCACTCCTCTCCTACTAAGGAAACAAAACCTCAAAGAATATGCAAAACAAATGACTAAAGATAGTAAATGACCCAAATATGCACTAAAAATCATAGGAACGAAGCTAATTCGGAGGCTAAATATGCTCAAATATTGATCACATCAGTACTTTATATTATATATACTCTTGCTCGTAATTGTTTGTTTAGTCTTTAATAGATTGATTAAAGTTTGCAATTTAAGCAAGTAATGTTATATCAACCTTGGCTATAATATTGAAGATTTGCGAAACATCGTTCAAGTAATGTTATATAGCAGCTTGAGCTATAACATTGAAGATTCTTAAACCGTCATAGTAACTGTAACAAGTTTCAAGTATGATGATAACTCAAGCAAAAGACTCGATCGAGTCTATAACAAGCTCAAGATGAAGAGCTTATGATCAAGATAAAGAGATGATCCTACCACTGAAGATCTCCAGGAAGATTAGCTAGTATAGGACATCGTCTAATAACGGTATCTTAAGAAGTAATATTGGGAAGGTAAAGTTATAGCTATTTCACCTATAACTTTACTTACCAAACTTAAGGTTATAGCCATTTCTACTATAACTTTGGGTTGCATTTTAAAGGCATGATTTTAATAATTTTAAATCAGTTTTCAAAAGATAAAATGCTTCTAATATGTTTCGAAATCATGTGTGTATATGTTAGAGATACAAACGGTTTGTTTAGAATGAATAATTTAAGTTATCCTATTGGTTAGTAAAACGACTTATGAGTCGTCATGCTACCTAAGGTTTGCTAAATTATCTAAACCTAACCCTAATCTACTCCTTTATATTTTGACCTAGGATTTCGGCTAAGATGGGCTTATAGACCGTGTGGATGCCGAGTTAACTCCCTGTGCAAGTAGATATTATTAGGTCAAGTCCATAATATATTCCTATAAGATATTTTCATATCTTATCAATTATATTAGATCTACTTTATTTACTTAATCAAAGTACTTAGTAGATTAAATTAAGAAGAGATAAGATTTATTTCTTATGAGACAAACTACCATATCTCACGGCACACTTAGGGTTTCAACCAAAACCCTAGTTTCTCTCTTCTACTATATATACGCATGATGTTCATTGATCCAAACAAGCTTTTCGAAATATAAAAATTCCTTGCAAACAAATTGAGTTTAAATTCTAATCGAGTATTTTATTTGTTTTGCATTTGAAAATCTTTTACGAAAAGTCGTGCTTTTTAATTTGCGTATTAATTCTTAAGGTTACGTTATAAGATAATAGTACTTCATATTGTTTCTACTCATTCAATTGTGTGAACACCTAGAAGAACAATCAAGAGCTTTCGTAGTAACTTAAGATAGTCAAAACAGAATATCTAGTGATATCAAGTCGAGTTATAGCTAGAGTTAGTTATACGAGTGGGTTGATAATTTTGTAATCTGGAGAAAGGTATAAAAATTATTAATCGAGAATAGTGGACGTAGGCTTCGACGTGTGAAGCTGAACCACTTCAAAAGTCGTGTGTCCTTGCAATTTTCTTTATCGTTCATTTTATTACGTTTATAATCGTTTAGTTAATTAGTTAAAGTTTAATAAATAAACTTTCAATAATTAGATACTTAGATATAAAATAAAAATTGGGCATAAGTTTTTAAATACTCAATTCACCCCCCCCCCCCCTCTCTCGAGTATTTCGACTTGGATAGACTCTTAAATTGGTATCAGAGCCTCGTGCTCTTGATTTCCTAACCACAAAGAGGCTGATCCTTCTATCTCTTGATATTTTTATTTTATTTTAATTCCGCTGCCTTACACGTGTGAAATGGATTCCAAGTATCTTAAGTGTCCTATCTTTGATGGGAAGAATTATGGACTATGGAAAAACATGACGACACACTACATAAAAGGACATGATTGGGAGTGCTTGAAGATCGTTCAAAACTGACCAAATAAAATTTTGGTCATTGGATCTACTGAAGGCACTACCTATGAGAAGAAAGAAGAAGACTATATTGAGGCTGATTATAATAAGGCTGAGAAAACCTCGAAAGCGATAAGCATGTTGCAAAATGGCATGACATCGACTGAATTCGATCGTTTTTCTTCTTGCACTTCGACCATTGAAATATGGGATGGTCTTGCATTAACCTATAAAAGAACGTCAGCTGTTAGAAAATATCGTATTGACTTGCTGATTCAAAAATACGAACTTTTTAAAATGGAAAAGAATGAATCACTCGATAGCATGTCAGCACGATTTTCTACTATCATTAATGAGCTCAAAAATGTTGGTAGAACTTTTAACTCCGAGGATATTGCTAGGAAAGTTATTAGGAGTTTGACCAAGAAATGGCGTCCCAAGGTCACGGTTATGGAGGAAGTTAGAGATCTCACCTCTCTATCTTATGTAGAACTAATTGGAGCTCTTATGGCTCATGAACTCGTCCTGGATGACGATGAGGCCGAGTCCAGTAATAGTAATAGCATAGCTCAACAAGCTTCTACTAAGGAAGATGTCGATGCTGAAATAGAGGACGAAACGGTTTTGTTTGAAAAACGATTCAATAAAAGAATTTTTAGAAATAAGCAAGCAAAATCGTTTAATAACAACAACAAATCCTATAATAAGAAAACTTATGAGTCTAAGAATACGTTTGCTAATACAGGATGATTCAAGTGTTGATAATCCAGTCATATGATTAAGGATTGTCCCACATGGGAGAAAATTAAAGACAAAGCAAAGCATGAGAAGACTAAGAAAGAGTTCAAGCAAGTAATGATGGCATCGTGTTGGGGAGATCTTGACACGGAGGATGACGAAGGATGTAAAGAAGAAGAAGTTGCTAACATATGCCCAAGCAATGTAAGCCTTGACTTATTTTCAGATGTTGACAAACATAGCGTGGACTCATATTGCTGCTTCTTAGGAGATTCAGATTTAGAAGAAGACGAAGAAGAGGTTAGTGTGGACATGGGCCACGCCTCGGTTTGTGGATTTGGGCCACCTACCGGTCCATAGTCACGGGCCACCTGCACGCCAGACGAATCTGTGGACATGCAGCGGTCTTTTGAAAGCCACGCTCGGCGGCATAAAAATGCTTTCGCCTGGATCGTTTTAGGTCGGTCGGTTTCGTCTCGGTAAGGGTCTCGAAACGGTTAGAGATGTTCGGAGTCGCCACCAAGCATTTGTGGGATGCTTGGAACCCGTTCGAATTCCATTTTATACCTCGGTCAAATCTTAGCACAAAGTAGCGTTTGACATAGGTACTAAAGATAAGGAAATCGTCCCTCTTTAGCATCCTATCTCTATAATGACTCTCGTACGCCCTGGATAAGGTCGTCCACTATCCAAAGTTTCTGAGTAAGAGGGGAAGGTACGTATTGGGAAGCCCTTTAATCAGACACCCAATCTCGCCCGCGGTAGCGGCCTCTACTGATCGATCTTGGTTGGTTGAATGCAAAAGTTGATAAAACGGTTTAAATGCATGAATGCGCATCCAATAATTTAAACCTAACATGTGAGAGCTTTCTAAGTCGGTTGATTTAATCCAAGTATCAAGTATAAGATGTCGAGTTGGATTAATGATTGATTTGCATGCAAGACGGAAATTAAACATCGATTTACCGTATTAGGTTTAGGGTGCATAAAGTGATCCATTTGTCTTAGTAAAGCGTTTTGCAAATACGATTTCGAATAAACAAATAGTCATCTGATCCGTCATATACCCAGGCTAATCAGAGTCGGTATCGTCCTAGACTAATGCTGGAAAGGGAACAGGCCCTGTACCAGATGGCTACATGAGGCGCGAGCCAGCCGGCGGTGTAAAGGGGCCTCTCCTAATTCTGAAAATAAGAAAGAAAAGGCCTGTTTGAGGCGCGGGTCAGCCTACGGTTATATGCCGTGTTCTGACCTTTTGAAAACGTTATAAAACGTATTGAAAAATGGGTGTTTGAACCCGATTTGATTTGAAAGGGTCGTTTAGACCGCAATTGTTGATTTGAAGAACTAGACTCGAATAATCATCATTATTGTAATAATATTCGGTGTAGGGTTCGACTTTGATAAACTTGACATGAATAGTTTTGAAAATAATTATGAACTTATTGTTTTAAGTTCATTTGAATATAATTAGTCGATACTCATCATCGTACCCGGGTTAAAATCCGGCATGGTATGTAGGACCAAGGATGACTTTGTGTTGGTGACTAATATGTTTATTTTGAAAAATGTAAAGAAATGATGAAAGGCATTAAAATACCTCCCAAAAATGAGATAAAAGGCTTTAAAATACCTTTTAAATGTCATTAACCAAATATTATCACCGAAACACGGATTTAACCGTCATGGTATGAGGAACCAAGGGTGAAAAATGTTTTATGGTTAAAACAAATAAAATGAAATAAAAAGGGTTTGAAAATATTTGAAATGGTAAAAACCGATTACAAATATGAAAATGAATTAAAGGGGAAAGACGAGAACAAACACGGTTGATCTCCGACCTGGACACCCCATTTAGGCGCGGGCAAGCCTGCAACCTAAGGGGCTTCGGTCTCAGGCCAAAAATCAGTTTTGGCTCGTTTATCCCATGTTTTGGTTCATGTTATGCACGTTTTAGCATGTTATAGTCATAAAACAAATGAAAATATGATTGAAAGAGGATTTTTACACCCTCATACTTACATGTTTGGTTATGGCGAGTGACCGACGTAAGTGTAACAACTCGTTTGGTCGGAAAAGGCTCGGTTTAAAACCGTTTTGGTAAGTAAAAAGAGTGTTTTAAGATTAGTGACGGTGTAGTGGTCGAAGTGGTCGGTCAAGTGATTTAATGCATGATGACGGTACCAAACAATGTGTAAGGCTTATATTTACGATCGGTAGGTCGTAAATATGCGTCGGATTGTGACTTAAGAAGTCGAGTCGAGAATTTTAAGGGAGAAAGGAGGGGGCGGACACTCGCGTAAGTCTCAAATGGGGGGCATTTGAGGGGTATTTATAGGGAAATGAGTGGTTGTATGAGTTTTGTGTGACATGGCCACCTGGGCTGCTCAAAGAGGCGCGAGCCACGTCGCGGGTTTTCGAGGTGTATTGTCGCTTTCACACAAACGCAATCAGGATTTGTTCGATCCTAGGTTTTGTAGTCATATATTTGGTACTTGACCAAACATAAATCCGGGAAAACTTTAGGTAGAAGGTTTGAAATATTTTGTTTTTGGTGGTTGACTCGGTTTGACTCGTTGTTGGAGTCGGGATTTGAATTTTTGAGTCGGTTTTTGGTCCGGTGTCGGTTTTAACTCTAGTTAGCGTCATTGCGACCCTGTCGTCGTGCATTAAACACTCCAGGTACTTTTGAAAAGTTTTATTTTCGAAATCGTTTTAAGTTTTCCGACGTAAAGTTGTACATAAACTGTCGATCAAACGCCGCGATTCCAAAACATGTTGTAGTCCGATAATCATCGGGTGTTTGTTGGAGTCTCAGCAGATACTGGGTATCTACAGTAAGCTATCTTGAACTCAAGAAAAGTTTTAAGAAATTTTCTAAGAAAGCTTTAATCGAATACTTTGAGCAATCTCTTGATAAATGTCATGAACAAGATCTGGAGTTGAAAGATTTAAAAGAATAAATTCTTGATATTGCCGAAGGGAATCATCTCCTTAAAGCCAAGGCCAAGAAGCTCAAATCTAAAGTTATAGTCAATATGGCTATAACTTCAGATGATACAAATGCTGAGAAAAAGGTTCTTGAGTCTAAAGTTATAGCTAATGAAGCTATAACCTCAGATCTGAAACTTAACATTAAGCATCTTCAAGCCAAGGTTACAGCTAGTGAAGCTATAACCTTATAATTGAGGAAAGTCAAAGAGCTTCTTGAGTGAAAGGCTACAGCTAGAGAAGCTGTGATCTCAGATCAAAAGAAGGAAATTGACTCTCTAACTCAGCAATTGAAGGAATCTAAAGCCGTACTATTAAATACAAAAAGAATGCATACTAAAATAGTACGAGTTCTTGACGAGAGATTCCAAAACTTTCCTGACAATTATGAAGAGACTCATCCTCCCAAGGTTGTTGAGTCAGACCATTCCAAATGAAATAAGAGATCTAGTCTTTAAAAGACTTACTCTTACATGTTAGAAAGGCCCACGAAAATTGGGAAGGTAGCACACATGTCCTACATTTCCTAACTGAGCAATCAGATAATAATATGAAAATGGGATTAGGACATGAGTGTTATGGTCATAGAGACCACTCTAAATGCAAATCAACTCCTTCCGAACGATATTTCAGGAAGAGAAAATATGCGAATCTACCAGAATATTTGATTTGCAATTACTGTGGTCATACAGGTCATATCCAAGAAAACTGTGTCAAATACGTTCAGGATTTAAGAAAAGGAATCAACTTTGTTAAAGCAACTGACACTGTTTTAGAGGATACCAACTTCCCCCGATCTGAACCTAGTACGAGTGAAGAACGTAACAATAATCATCGTTGGTTCTATGATATGATCTTTGACTTTAAGAAGGCTACCGAATCAAAACAAGCAACTAAGCCTAAAGAGTCTTTCAAAACTAAGGCTTCCCCAAAACAACCTGAAAGACCACGTCAAGAAGAACCCAAAACACAACCAAAGATGGTTCCCAGACAAGCTTATTTGTTTCCAAAACGAAAGATTAATAGAAAACTTTGGGTTAGAAAAGATTTAGTTTTTAGAGTGACTAACGTCAAAGGACCCAACTTAGCATGGGTACCAAAGAACTATATCTAATTATTTTGCAGGTTGTGTTGAAAGAAAATAATCTATGGTACCTTGATAGTGGATGTTCAAGGCACGTGACCAGGGATATTAATTTATTTCTTTCACTTGAACCCTTCGACGGAGGTAAAGTTACATTTGGTGACAATAAGAAGGGTAAGGTTATTAGTATTGGTAAAGTTGACATATCCTCTTCTCATGCTATTAGTGATGTTTATCTTGTTAGTGGTCTCAAGCACAATTTACTGAGTATCTCTCAATTATGTGACAAGCAAAATAAAGTTGTTTTTCATTCAGATTCTTGTCGGATAATAATTGAAGGAACAAGTAGTGTTGTGCTTGAAGGACAACGTAAAAGGAATGTTTATATATTTAATTTAAATAATATTCTTACTAAATTGTTTACATGCATGAAAGTTACAGCGAATGATGCTTGTCTTTGGCACAAAAGATTTGCTCACATTAGTTCAACAATTTTGAATAAATTAAAGAGATGGGATTTGGTTGAAGGACTTCCCTCAATCAAATTTGATCAAGAAACGTTATGTGACTCGCGTGCTCGTTGCAAATATGTGAGATCATTGTTCAAACCTAAGAGAGTGGTAAGCACCAATGAACCACTAGAACTCATACATATGGATATATGTGGCCCAATGAAGGTAAGAAGTAGAGGCGGATCCAGGTATGTCTTCGTTTTAGTTGATGATTACTCTAGATATGTTTGGCCAATCTTTCTAAGTTCTAAAGATGAAACTTTCGAAGAGTTTGCAGTTCTAATGAAGCTTCCCCAAAAAAAGTATAAATCTAAGTTAGTCTCTATTCGTACGGATCATGGCACCGAAGTTGATAACCATGCCTTTATAGAATATTGTAGGGAGAATGGCGTTGGGCATAAATCCTCAGCACCATGAACCCCACAACAAAACGGTTTTGTTGAGCGTATGAATAGAACATTGGAGGACATGGCACGCACTATGTTGTTATGTAGTGGTCTCCCTCGTAATTTTTGTGCTGAAGTTATTAGTACTGCATGTTATGTACATAATCGTGCTTTGATTAGACCAATTCCCAATAAAACTCCTTACGAGCTTCTTAGAGGACGTAAACCCAACATATCACATCTATGTTGCTTCGGGAGTAAGTGCTTTGTCCACAATAATGGCAAAAATAGACTAAGCAAATTCGATCCTAGAAGTGACGAGGCTGTATTTGTAGGTTACTCTAATCATAGTAAGGCATATAAGGTTTTTAATAAGAGAACCTTATGCATAGAAGAAAGTATTCATGTTGTGTTTGATGAGAATAAAATGTTTGACAAAGCTGAATAGTATGAAGAAGATATGAACGAACCTGATGTTCGACTATCTAGGGATGATCTTCCAGAATTGGTTGAGGAAGATAAAGTAATTGAGGGCACCAATGATAAACAAGGAAGCCCTTCGAATGATAAAGGAAAGAGAACTGAGACTATAGTTGATGATACTATAACCTCTTCTCAATCCAAGCAATTGGAAACTGAAGTTATAGCTGATGATGCTATAACATTAAATCCAAATCAAAGAACGAGATCTAGAGTTATACCTGATTCTGTTATAACCCCAGGATTGGATTCAGAGGGAACGAGGCTTGGACCTCAATCATTCGAAGAAGGCGAGCGAAGTTCAGATGACGATGTGCCTTCTGTCTCTAAGAAATGGAGATATAAGGATTCTCATCCAATGGAAACTATCTTAGGTAATTTAAATGAAGGAGTTCGAACTCGTAGAAAGCTTAACAACTTCTGCTCATTTTACTCCTTCCTCTCCACCATTGAGCCAACAAATATCAAAGAAGCACATGTAGAACCAGATTGGATCGTGGCCATGCAAGAAGAGCTTCAACAGTTTGAACGGAACAAAGTTTGGCATTTGGTTCCGAGACCTAAAGACCGAACTATTATTGGTACAAGATGGGCTTTTAGAAACAAGTTGGACGATACGAGAGTTATTGTACGAAATAAAGCCAGATTGGTTGTACAAGGGTATAATCAACAAGAAGGAATTGACTATGATGAGACCTTCGCTCTCGTGGCTAGACTTGAGGCTATTAGGCTATTAATAGCTTTTGCAGCTCACAAAGGAATTAAACTATTTCAAATGGACGTTATGACAACATTTCTTAACGGTTATTTGAATGAATAGATTTTTGTTGAGCAACCTCCAGGATTTCTCGATAGCAAGTTTCAAAACCATGTTTTCAAATAAGATAAAGCCTTATATGGTCTGAAACAAGCTCATAGGTCTTGGTAAGACAGATTGTCAAAATATCTTCTTGAAAGTGGTTTTAAAAGAGGATCTGTCGACAAAACCCTATTCTTGAAATCCAAAAATTCCGATCTATTAGTTGTACAAATTTATGTTAACGATATTATTTTTGGTTCAACTAATAATCAATTGTGTAAGTACTTTTCAGAATTGATGACCTCTGAATTCGAAATAAGCATAATGGGAGAACTCAAGTTCTTTCTTGGACTTCAAATTCAACAAACTAGCGAAGGAATAATGATACACCAACAAAAATACATCAAAGAGTTGATCAAGAAATTTGGTATGGAAAATTCGAATTCTAAGCTAACTCCTATGATTACAGATAAGAAGTTGACTAAGGATGAAGACGGTAAGTCTGTCCATGAGACAACTTATCGAGGTATGATTGGCTCACTTCTTTATTTAACTGCAAGTCGTCCTGATATAATGTTTAGTGTATGCTTATGTGCTCGATTTGAATCGTGCCCTAAAGAATCGCATATGATTGCAGTTAAGAGAATTTTGAAGTATTTAATTGGTACATCGAAATTATATCTGTGGTATCCTCTTGAGTGTAGTTTCGATCTCATAGGGTATTCAGATGCAGATTATGCCGGTTGTTCAATTGATGGAAAAAGTACTTCCGGCATAGCAACGTTTGTTGGACCATGCATTATTACATGGGGGTCAAAGAAACAAAATTCCGTTGCGTTATATACAACCAAAGCCGAGTATATTGCCGCTGGGTTGGCATGTTCTCAACTTTTATGGCTTAAGCAACAGTTATGTGATTACGATGTTAATGTTGGGTATATTCCCATTTTATGTGATAATACGAGTGCTATTATTATATCTAAGAACCCTGTGCAGCACTCGCGTACTAAGCATATAGATATTAGACACCATTTTCTACATGACCATGTAGATAAGGGCAATATAAGACTGGAATTTTGTAGTACAGAAAAACAATGGGCTGACATTTTTACCAAAGCATTGGCTAGAGAACGTTTTGAGATTTTACGGTTGGGAATTGGTTTAATTGGTGGCAACTAAACTTGTCACAAATATTTTATTTTCCGTATGACTGACTAGATTTGAAGAGATTATATGACTGTGTCCGTATTTTTCGTTACAAGTTTTTTGGTGTTAAATGTTATATTATGTTACGAGAATATTCCGTTTGCTAGTTATGTATATCTTGTGTCTTATTACGAACCATAATTTCGGTAATAAATTATTCCTCTATATTCCCTTTACCGAAATTTTTACCAAAATTCTATCTTGTTACCTAATATTATCTCACCATATTTTCTATAAAGATTTACCCTATCTTATCTTTCTTAATCTATTATGTATAAAATAAAATAAAAAGGGAAAGAATCCTAATCATATCAAATAGCCGCCTATACCTAGCCTAATTTTACCATAATACAAATTGCTTCTACCACTCATAAATACCCCACCTTCCTCACGTCTCCATCACCCTCACAATTCTCTAAAAATTACCTTTTTTAAAACTCTCCCACACTCAACCTCACCATCTATCAGCATCATCATGTCTCCACCAACAACTCGCCTCAGCTCACCATCAACTCGGTCCTCTACTAAGACCGGGTCATCTAACCCACCATGCAACAAGCCCATTCAAACTATAAACACTTTCTCACCTCAATCAAACCCCAAACCTACTAATCCCGGTCATAACCGGGTTGATACTAATCTCGAGGAAAAGCGTCAGAAGCTTAACAAGGGTAAGAAGAAGGATGTTGGTATCGAGGGTTCGGTTGAAGAGATCGAGGTGGTGGTTAACCGAGATGGTTCTAAAAGAACCTTGTTCGAGAATACATGCCGAATGCTATGATGTCGGGTCTTGATAAGGTTCGATTTACCACGTAGGAGAGGACTCGGGTAAACCGTGTTATGAGATACGGTATTCGTGGAGGACGATCTTATTCCAAAAAGTGGTATACAAAGGTTGAAGCTTTGTAATTCTTCAAAGATTTCTTCACTTATCAAGAATGGACAAAGATTTGTTCTTTAATCGGTCCCGTCTATCCTATTGAGGTAATTCAATTCTATGCTTCGGTTTGTATTAAGAAGAATGTGTTGCATGCAATGGTAAATGAGTCCAAAGTCACCATCTCCCTTGACGATTTTCGCAATCTGTTTTCTGTCCCTGATGATGGGGTGGAAATCAATCTAAGTGCAGAATAGGGGGATGTGACGGAGGAAGAAAAGCTTCAAATTAAGAGGTCTTTTAATGGTGCTACGGGCTCAAGTAACATATTGGCGGGTATGTTTACACCCAAGTTAAAATTCTTTTTAAACTTTTTATGGAATACGGTCGTTCCAAGAAGGGGAGGTCGTGATAAATTGTCGAGTTATGAGATAGTTTTGGTCTCAAAATGGCTTGAAGGTGTTAAGGTTAGTATTCCCCGACTAATTTTCCATCGTATTGTCCAAACTAGTATTTCCGTCACCGAAGAAAAATTTTATACTACCTTGGATTTACCTTTTGGAATGTGGATTTCTCGTATTTTGGAACACAAGGGGGATGTCACTCCTACTAGCTATGGGGTCATGGTCCAAGACGAGATGTGTGATACACATCTCAAATTAATGAAAATTGCCACGGTTAGACCCGACTTGATCTTCTTGTCCAAGGGTAATGTGGTGGAAAACTCGTCGGCTGTGATGGTGGCCGTAGAACAAAAATTGGACTCGTTCATGACAAGTAATTGGGAAAAATTGGATGTTCAAAATAAATTGCTTGTGGATTTGGTCACGGGAATGGGAAAGGAGAAAGATGGGGCTCTGATTTTTAATGGTTCGGGTAATACCAAGGTACTAGCCTATTTACGTGGGTTAGAAGGACGTGTTGAAGCTATGGCTCGTGATGCGGATAGAGCGGCTAAGGAATGTGTCCGACATTCCGGATCATTGGCTAACTTAGCTAGTCAAGGAGGGGCTATTTGGCATGAAGGGAAAGCTATGCATGCGGAGATGGGACTTATTTTCGAAGCTACTAAGGCCTTGTCGTTTAAGGTGCTTAACTTTTAGGCGTGTCTGATTGCACAAGCCAATCATGTGCGGTCTTGCTTCGATTGTCTCGACTCTCTTGAGTTTAGGACTCGTCCCGGTTATGTGAACCCCAATGTCGTGAAATGCGACTATGCCTAAACCGTCCCAAAATTCCATTCCTTGCTCTTTTCTTTATTGGACTTATATTTTGATGTTTGTCTATTCGGCCCATTTTGGCACTAACTACTTTATTCGGCCCATTGGCAAACCTTGTTTATTCGGCTCATCGGCTTTTACTCTTCGGTTTGTATTAGATATATTTTATATTTTTCATGCTTATCGTCGATTACTTTCTCGTTTTATAATCTTTGTTTGCATGATTAATACGTGTCTCGGTCTATATTATTCAAGTTTTTTTATGTCTTCTCTCATCTTTTCAATGATGTCAAGAGGGGGAAGAAAATGATCGTGACTTAAGTATTTACCTAAGCTTGCTCCTTGTGAGAACCTTTAATCTCTTAAGGTCCTTAGATGCTATACTTTGTATATAAGTTGATTGTTCTTGCGTTCAACTGACTATGACTTTTATAGTATTATGTTGAGAGGGAACTTACACTTAGTCACAAATCATAAGAGACTTGTCATCATCAAAAAGGGGAAATTTGTTGGACCATATAAATATATGATTAGTTTTGATAATGACAAGTGTGTACTATATATTATATATACTCTTGCTCGTAATCGTTTGTTTAGTCTTTAATAGATTGATTAAAGTTTACAATTTAAGCAAGTAATGTTATAGCAACCTTGGCTATAACATTGAAGATTTGTGAAGCATCGTTCAAGTAATGTTATAGCAGCTTGAGCTATAACATTAAAGATTCTTAAAGCGTCATAGTAATTGTAACAAGTTTCAAGTATGATGATCACTCAAGCAAAAGGCTCGATCAAGTCTATAACAAGCTCAAGATGAAGAGCTTATGATCAAGATAAAGAGATGATCCTAGCACTGAAGATCTCCAGGAAGATTAGCTAGTATAGGAGATCGTCTAATAACGGTATCTTAAGAAGTAATATTGGGAAGGTAAAGTTATAGCTATTTGACCTATAACTTTACTTACCAAACTTAAGGTTACAGCCATTTCTACTATAACTTTGGGTTGTATTTTAAAGGCACGATTTTAATAATTTTAAAATCAGTTTTCAAAAGATAAAATGCTTCTAATATGTTTCGAAATCATGTGTGTATATGTTTGAGATATAATACGGTTTGTTTAGAATGAATAATTTACGTTATCCTATTAGTTAGTAAAACGACTTATGAATCGTCATGCTATCTAGGGTTTGCTAAATTATCTAAACCTAACCCTAATCTATTCCTTGATATTTTGACCTAGGATTTCGGTTAAGATGGGCTTATGGGCCGTGTGGATACCGAGTTAACTCCCTATGCAAGTAAATATTATTAGGTCAAATCCATAATATATTGCTATTAGATATTTTCATATCTTATCAATTATATTAAATGTACTTTATTTACATAATCAAAAAATTTAGTAGATTAAATTAAGAAGAGATAAGATTTGTTTCTTATGAGACAAACTACCACGCCTCACGGCACACTTAGGGTTTCGACCAAAACCCTAGTTTCTCTCTTCTACTATATATACACATGATGTTCATTGATCCAAACAAGCTTTACGAAATATAAAAATTCCTTGCAAACAAATTGAGTTTAAATTCTAATCGAATATTTTATTTGTTTTGCATTTGAAAATCTTTTACCAAAAGTCGTGCTCTTTAATTTGCGTATTAATTCTTAAGGTTACGTTATAAGATAATAGTACTTCATATTATTTCTACTCGTTCAATTGTGTGAACACCTAGAAGAACAATCAAGTGCTTTCTTAGTAACTTAAGATAGTCAAAACCGAATATCTAGTGATATTCAAGTCGAGTTATAGCTAGAGTTAGTTATACGAGTGGGTTGATAATTTTGTAATCCGGAGAAAGGTATAAAAATTATTAATCGAGAATAATGGACGTAGGCTTCGACGTGTGAAGCTGAACCACTTCAAAAGTCGTGTGTCCTTGAAATTTTCTTTATCGTTCATTTTATTACGTTTATAATCGTTTAGTTAATTAGTTAAAGTTTAATAAATAAACTTTAAATAATTAATTACTTAGATATAAAATAAAAATTGGGCATAAGTTTTTAAATACTCAATTCACCCCCCCCCCCCCTCGAGTATTTTGACTTGGATAGAACTCTTCACTGTCACATCGTTAGTCGGACTATAGTCGAAAATTTGGTTATGAATAAGAGTGATGCTCATGATTAAAGGTTATGTTTGGAGTCACAAGATATCGGTAATATTGGAGATTTTAGTATTGGTTAAAACATAAGAACACTATGTTAAAACTTCTTATGAGGTTAACTATTAATTGATGAGTTGAGGAAATTTCATCCACTTTCAAAGTTAGTTCCAAGTTCTTATCTTTCCCCTTCGATATCTTATTGTGTGGTTTCTTTTGTAGCATGTCAAGGAAACACGAAGATCAACCGTGGGAGGAACAACCGCCAACCTCAACCCGAACCGAAGGCACCACCTGCCATTACCCATCCGGGATACTCGGGGTTAGAGTTTGAGAGCGAACCCCATAAGAATACCTTCCTAGCCCTCACTAAATGAGGTATGAATGCCACTAGGTGTGTATCAGAGAGTGCCTTAGAAGCCTTGGGGATAGAGGTGCAAGTGCATGACATTTTTTAGTGGACTTGGCACGGAAGGATTGTATAATTTGGGGGAAATAAGCTACCATAAACTTACCTTAGAATTCTTGAGTTCTTTCATCTACAATCCAAAAGACCATACCGTGAGATTCCAACTCAAGAACACCTCCTTTCATCTATGTAGTGATGTTTTTGCGGAATGATTAAGTGTAGGGAAAAGGACTACCCTTACTCTTGACAAGGTGGGAAAGGAAATGAAAGCCACAAGATACATCGATCTTTATACGGGTAACCAATCTACTGACGTTAGTGCCATGAAAATAAATGATGTGGAACACCCCGTTTTGAAGGTTTTCCTTCGCCTTATGACCAACCTCCTTTACGGAAGAAGGGACCCTAGAAAACTCAACTCCTCAGAAGTATTACTTCTAAGCTCCTACCTGAATCCATATTATGAGAGGCGTTTTTACTTTAGCCCCGTGACCATGTTATTCATAGCATTTGAGAGGATGAACAAGTCCGACAAGTGCTCCTTTGATTGTGGTGCCTAGTGACTAAACTAGCCAAGAACCTCTTGGGTTATGAGTCGGGGGTTATTGATAGACCCATGAGTGCGGAGGTGCTATACTTCGACATTGCCTACATGAAGGGCATGTTTTGGGTTGTGGATAGGAAAGACAAAAATGAATACTCGTGGAGGGTGAACACGGACCTATACATAAATATTCTCACCCCGGGAAGATTACCCGAGACCTCCCACTTACCCAAATTAGCCCCACCTTGCCCTCCGGCTCGGTCCTACCTCGTCCCCGAAAACCTTACTTACACCCTTAATGGTGAAGCGGTGCAACGGGAATCGACCCCACCACTCCTTTTCGACCCTCCTAGGACTTCTCCGCATGCCCCGTCATCCTCATATGTGCCCATACCTTCGCCGCCCCTTGATCGCCCTAGACACTCCACTTACACCCCGTCCTCTTCTTTCAGGCGCGAACCTTTGCCATACCATGACTCACCCCGACACTCTATGCACATGCTGTATTTCAGTGGAGGATATAACCAACCGCCGTCGGCTTATGATCACCAATACCCCATGGCGGACCTAATTGAGAGGGTGAACAACTCCTTGGTCCTAAGGGACATGCATGAGTTCACCTATAACCAAGAAGTAAGACCGACCGAACGCCCTAGCTTTATGTCCGGGGATGGGAACACTTCTGGTGTATTCAAGGCCTATGGTATTCAACCCTCGGATTGGGGTCATAGGATTCCTCACGGTGAGGGACTTGGCCCGTGGGCGGGACCACACGATGCCACCGGGAGTTTCTTTGACAATGCTTATCAAAGTGGTGGCTACCAAGAGTTTGTAAGTGGTGGCTCCCAAGAGAATGCGTGTGGTGGCTACCAAGGGAACGTGGAGAGTACCTATCAAGAGGGGATGAAGGGTGTCTCCCATGAGGGTTGGAGTAATGTTCTCTATGGAAGCGGGAGAGGAGGAGGAGCATCGAGTTGGGCACCGGGACATATGGAGCATCATGGACGCTATGTTAATGCAATAGTGGAAGATGCAGTAACAGACAACTCGGGTCAAACAAGGAGTGCGGAGCATAGCGCGCGGAGGGATGGATCACCGGCAAATAACCAAGGAGCCATAGTATGGTGGGTGAAGGAGCTTGGCAAAAGGAGAAAGATCCTCTTCTTAGTCTTATTTATTTTATGCAAACTCGTGTGACTTTGCGTTGGTTGAGCCTTGAACAATTTACTTTTATTGTGTTGTAAACTCGGCCGTAAGGCCAAAGTTTAGTAGATGGTATGTGGTAGGATGGTGTAGTGATCACCCTTGAGACTCCATTGCAAGTATACTCGACCATATGTAAGCTTAAAGACCATAAATGGCCAGATTTTAGACTACCCTGTGACACTCGGTCGAGTGCCATTTTCACTCGACCAAGTGACCCATTTCACTCGATCGAGTAAGCCAAAAACAGAACCATAAAACCTCTATAAAGATCCGCACTCGACCAAGTGACACCCTCACTCGACTGAGTGACACTCCCACTCGACCGAGTAATTTTACTCGATCAAGTGGACTATTTTTGACCTTGTTTTGATGATTTTGACCCAATATAGATTGAGTACCTTCGTTTTATGATGTTACCGGTCTCCTAATGGTTGTGTAAGCGTAGAAATCATTAACGAGTGGATTGAAATGAGTTTTTTACGTTGGTATGTGTCGTTTTGTATGTTGTGGTACGAAATATGTTTAGTTGATAGATAAGATCTAACATGTTTTAGTAAGAATAATAATGATGCGGTAATTGATGAGTGTATGTACGAGTTCTGTGGGTCTTATGCATGATCGAGTCTTGTGACGACTATAGTGGGATGATATAATATGATGATGGATAAGAACACGTGTGTGATCATGTGGTTTATGCATAACATGATTTAGTCAGAAATAAGAAATACGGGAAGAAATTGAGTCACATTAGATGAGGTATTCGACCGTGTTACAATTATCATGTATGGAGCCATGAGTTATAAATATATATCTGTAGTCACAAGTTATGCAGGATACGACTGGGCCTTCGTTATGATAGTGAGAATGAATGTTGAGCTTGACTTGTACTGTGATCCATGAGTCCGGTCTCATCCGGTTATAGGTTATCTTTTGGGATTTTAGCCTTGGTACCGTTGATTATGGATGTGAGTGGAGAGAATATGAGAACTCTTTTCGCGAGAGATCGAATGGTGAACTTCGGGACGAAGTTCTCTTCTAGAGGGAGTGAATGTAACTTTTGGGAATAAGAAAGGACATGCGCATAAAAGAGCGCGTACGGTAAAGAACTATGCGTGAACACTAGCGAGAGAGATGAGTGAATGCTTGAGGAAGAGACTTGGGAGTTAGACGTGAGACGATTGAGACGTAAGGAAGTGTTAAGGAATAGTGAGGGTGAGGTGAACTTCGAGGACAAAGTTCATTTTAAGGAGGGAAGATTGTAATACCCGATCATTATGGGACCCGTACTTAGACCTTGGGACGCGTGAAAGGACCATTACCCCCGATAAGAGATCACTCAGAAGGGAGGAATAGCCTTACACTAGACCTGGTAGCAGCTAGACTAGACCAAGTAGAACTGCAGCGGACCGAGTGGGTCCACTCGATCGAGTGAAAGGTATACTTGACTGAGTGAGTCCACTCGACAGAGTAGACTCGGCACTCGGTCGAGTGACGTTGTTCAGAACACGGGTTAAACCCTTTCTCGCCTAACCCTAAAATCATTTCTATCTTTCTCCTTCTCTCTCCTTCTCTCTCTCCCTTCTCTCTAAAACCCTCACAAATAACTACTAATTGGGATTCAAGCTTGGATTAGAGGATTTACCACCTTCCTCTACATCTCCTTCACCTAGTAAATAAACATCTACCTTTTTCTAGTCTTTTAAACCCTAATTTTTGGGGGATTTTGTAATGGGTAATTAATTAGTAATTAGTGGGTGTAATAGGGGTAATAATAAAGGGTTTTGTAGTATATATTAGTATAGTATGTATTGTGATAGTTATTATGTGATTTGTATAGGATGTGGCGGTTCCTTGAGACGGTTTCGGTCCGGATTCGAGTAGCTTGAGGAGATTGCTAAAAGGTGGGTTTATCCTACTCGGTTTCAATATTTTGTGTGCATATTTGTGTGTCTTGCATCATCATTTTTATGTATGAGTCGATTGGGGTAACATGTTGGTATTTGAGGAAGTTTTATCCATGATATGTTGGGATTGAGTTCATGATGAGTCATATAAATGGTGTTTTGTTGCATTTTCCATGTATGGTCATTGTTGTGTTGTGTTGGAGATCATAGGGGGTGTTACTTGGTTATTTAGAAGATGTGAGACGGTTGGGAGACCGTCTTACGCTTGAGTCGCCTCTTGGAGCTTCCCACTCCAACAGGGATGTGCACATTAATAGCTTGAGTTACGGAGGGACTCGTGTGGTTGAGACACGACGTGTGGCAGGGGATCCGGTTGGCTTCCGGACCCAGTACATCTGGGTGTGTCCCGGTACTCATTTGTGGTTTTTGGTATGTCTGGGAGTGTCCATGTACCGTGGTGGTTGTTGATAGTACCTCATTCATATTATTTGTAACAACCCCGGATTTAATAATACAAATAAGCTAGATAAATATTGCATTTTATATTAATAAAAGTCCATGGTGGCGAAAACACCATGACGATAAATCCAGGGGCTACCGAAATATATAAAGTACTAGTTAACTACGCATACAACTACTCTCGGGAATGAAAACCTGTCCAAAATAAAACAACAAGGTTCGATTACTAAACATCATAACTATTATTTATTATCTCTCTCTCAAAACCCATCCATGACCAAGAAGCACATCAACCTGAAAAAAAATATCAACAACCACCGTCAGTGGGGAGTAATTAGAAGTCCTCCCAGCCATGACTTAAGAAAAAATCAGGCAACAGTTATGAGCAAATAATAAGAGAGTCACCAATGAGTGAGTAATGAAAAGCTATAAAAGTGATACCACGTGATTATTTAAAATGTGTCACCAACTTACAAATTTCATATTACTCACACGATTATAAGGAATACTGTGAAAACATGGCCATAATAAAACATAGTAATAAAAATTTACCTGAATGGCATAAGACATGTGTAATGACAACAAAAAGTGATGTAAACATCCAAAACTTGGACCATAAATACATAGAATAACACGAGATAAGAACGAGCACCGTCTAGGGCCAATAACCTGAAACCCTAAACCTTAGTGTCAATAACCTGACACTAAAATAACCCTACGGCGGGACACATAACCGTGAACCCATGTCTAAGACTGGCCAGACTCTCGAGGGACATAATGTCTAGTTAAGGCGTAAATGTGCGGACCCTTAACCAGTCAAGGCATAAAAGTGCGGACCCTTGACCCCCAAACGACATATCCATAGACTCATAAGAGTATCCAAAAAGGACGGTCAACCCATAGCAGGCCAATAACCTGAAACCATGCCAGGGTACTAGGTAGGCCAATAACCTGAAACCTACCCAGTTTGGTATTGCTCTTCTCAAGTAGACCAATAACCTGAAATCTACTCGATATCTTATACTCTAGCTAAACCATATATAAAATTGAACAAGGTCCAAAAGATAACAAATGTGCACCATGAATAACCTCATGTTAACATGCCAAAATGCTCATAACTGAGCGATAAATAATATCAAATGAAATTCAATAATGGTCGTCAAAGTTAGAGTGTAAGTTCAACTTTTCCAATATAAAACAAGAGACACTCATGTCAATATATAATTTACGAAAGGCAATATCACAAAAAGCATATACATGACATTTAGCATTGTAGAAGTGACAATCAATTCTTAACACATACATTATTGTAATCACACATTATAAACATCTTTATGGAGAATATATTCCCAAGACATGATAACATCAAATATATTATTACTTATTTCCTTAATAAACATTTATTAATTTAAATAATTAAACACCTATTAATTCTAAACAATTAAATAAAAGTTATATTCTGCCCATGCAAAATTAATAGACATTTTAAGGAGCTATGAATTTAATAAAAACAGTACCTAATAAATTATTTAACCTCATTTCATATATTTAACTTAAAATAGCATTTAATAGGCGATTTCATGCAAAAATAAAGAAATAATTAAGCAAATTGTGTCACGACTATTAATAATTTATTTTTCATAAGTATAGGACATAATATGCATAAACATAAATTGTAAATATTTTATTTATATTTATTTATTATTCTAACACAATTAAACCTTATTTATGGACTAATTAGTTATAAAATTCAAAAGTGATTATAAAAATTACAAAATGGACATGAAAAACTTTAATACACTAAAACAAGTCATATTATGATAAAACATTCAATTTTAACATTTATTTAAATATTTTACATATTTACTTGAGATTAATTGCATAAAACACGAATATATATTAAATAAGAGCAATAATAATTATAAAAAATAAAATAATCAATTTAAATATTATATAAATTATAATAGGCCAGAATAAAATTAAGGAAGTAAATGTTTCGAAATTATTTTATGTTTTATTTATTTATTAGACGATTATCACGTAAAACCGTGATTAAATATCAAATAACAACAAATAAACATATGATAGTTATAAAACTAAAATAATCACATGCAAACTCAGAAATAATGATAATAAATCAGAATATAATCAAAAATATAATTTCTATAATCATCCATATATTTTACATATTGATTAGATTGTTAAATCACATAAAAACACAACTAAATCATAGAAAACATTAAAGAAGTATATATTCATCACAAAAAATAATAAAAACTACTATTTATTATATAAATCATGAATCTCATATATTTCCATGATTTTAAACATCATATATATTATCAATCTTATTATAACCACATAAAAACACTTGAAATTCAAAAATTATAGAAAGGAGAAAACCTAGTTACTTTGATAGAGATTATTACTAGTAAATAGGTAGGATAGTATTATAAGATCAACCCAAATGATCTCCCTCAACCAAGGTATCTTGTTCACCTCCTACACTTACAAATGAGCAAGATGAAAGAGATGTGAGAATGAAAGAAACAAAGGTTTGAAATGGATGTTGAAAGCTACGGCCAAGTGAAGGATTTTTGAGAGGAAATTTTGTAGAATGATTATGTCTAACTTGTAGGTAATAGGAAGCTAATAAAGAGTGGGTGGTAGAAATGATTAAGGCTAGTCTTTAGGCTATTACTCTAGGTAAATTAGTGAGTGGTAGAAATGATTAAAGCTAGTCTTTAGGCTATTACTCTAGGTAAATTAGTCACATGCCTAAGAGGGTAGGCCTTAGGCTCCAAGGAAAAAATCAAGTTGCCAACTTGCCATGTGCCTAGGTGATGAGGTAAATGATAACTCAAGGTGAAAAGAGGAATAACGAGTGTGGGTCTTGTTCGCGGATTTCTGCGACAGTCTTTCGTATTTCGGGCATAATTTCCTCTACAGAACTCCGATTGAGGTGTTTTTGGTGGCGTTGGAAAGCTATGAGAAATATTTACAACCTTTATTTTACGACCAAGAGCTAAATATGTTTTTAAAATATCATAAAATTAGCATCAACGACGAAGTAGTTATTCGTCGGCATAAGGAGTGTAAGTTTATGATGGGTATTTGGATATCATTGTCGAAAAATAATAGATTTTAAAGGATAAAATTTTATTGTGAATCATTCTTATTATTTAAAAATATGAGTTTTATTATTTAGGATGACGTGTAAATTGCGGGGTGTTACAACCCTACCCCCTTAAGAAAAGTTTCGTCCCCGAAACTTGAAATAGAAGAGTTACCCAAATCGAATAGTTGCGGATATCTCTCCCGCATAGATGCTTCAGTTTCCCATGTAGCCTCTTAAAACTTTTGGCTGCGCCACAAAACCTTTACCAGTGGAACGACTTTATTCCTTAGGGTCTTATCTTTCCTATCTAGGATACGTACTGGTTGCTCCTCAAAAGTGAGGTTTGGTTCCACCTCGACCACATCTAACTGAAGTACGTGGGAGGGGTCACTACGATACCTCCTTAATTGAGACACATGAAAGACATTATGAAGCTTAGATAAATTTGGGGGTAACGCTAACTTATAAGCCACCTCTCCAATCCGCTCAAGTACCTCATAAGGCCCAGCAAACTTTGGGCTCAACTTGCCCTTAATACCAAATCTCTTCACGCCTTTCATAGGTGACACCTTTAAGAATACCTTGTCTCCAACTTGGTACTCAATCCGCTTTCGACGCAAGTCGGCATACGACTTTTGTCGGCCCTGAGCCGCTTTCATCTTTTCCCGAATTAGCTTAACTTGCTCAATGGATTCTTGAATCATTTCGGGTCCGAAACCGCAGCTTCACTTATATCATCCCAACACAACGGGCTTCGACATTTTCTCCCATATAAAGCCTCAAATGGCGCCATCTTAATGCTGGAGTGAAAACTGTTGTTGTAAGCTTTTGACAAGTGAGGCATTGGGCCACAAAATCGGCTATCTCTCTTTTCATATTAGGCCACCAAAAGAATTTCTTCAAATCTTTATACATCTTGTCCCCACCCGGGTGAACAGAGTATGGTGTACTATGAGCCTCTTGCATAATCTTTCTTTTGAGCACATCACAGTTAGGAACACACCATCTCCCATGAAATCTTAAACTCCCATCTGCCCAAATCTTGAATTCCTTAGCTTCCCCAGCCTTGGCACGCAAACCTTCGAGTATTGTATCCTCTCGCTACTTCACTCGAATCTCATGATATAATTCAGGTTCAGCTGTCATGGCACTCAAGTTGGCACTCCCTTGACAGACCACTTCCAAATTCAGCTTTTGAAATTCATGACAAAGTTCATCAGGAAACACTAGAGCCACATTTAGCGTGTGTTTTTCCTTCCTACTTAATGCATCAGCCACCACATTGGCCTTACCTTCATGGTAGTGTAGCTGAAGGTTATAATCATTGATCAACTCTAACCATCTCCTTTGCCTCGCATTTAGATTCCTTTGTGTGAAAATGTATTTTAAGCTTTTGTGATCTGTATAAAAGTTGCATGAAACTCCATAGAGGTAGTGTCTCCAAATCTTGAGGGCAAAAACTACAGCTGCCAACTCGAGATCATGAGTCAGATAGTTCTTTTCAGTTTCCTTTAGTTGCCTTGATGCATAAGCCACAACCTTTCCATTTTTCATTAGCACACAACCTAGACCATTCTTTGCCGCGTCACTATAGACATCAAATCCGACGCCTTCCTCGGGTAATCTTAGAATTGGTGCTGATGTCAATCTCCTCTTCAGCTCTTGAAACGCCTCTTCGCAGGCACTAGACCACACAAATTTTGATTCCTTCTTTAGTAAAGAAGTCATGGGTTTTGCCACCTTAGAAAAATCATTAATGAACCTACAGTAGTAGGCTGTCAAACCCAAGAAACTTCTAATCTCACCCATATTCTTAGGGCTTTCCCAATCCACTACTGCTTGAACTTTAGCTGGATCGACACTGACGCCCTCGCCAGAAATGACATGTCCTAAAATTGCAATTTTTATTAAGCCAAAATTCGCATTTCAATAACTTCGCAAACCATTTTTGCTTCCTCAGAGTCTCTAATACCAAACGAAGATGTCGTGCATGCTCATCCTCATTCTGTGAATAAATCAGAATATCATCTATGAACACAACTACACATTTATCCAAATACTCGTTGAAGGTCTTGTTCATCTGAATCCATGAACAGGGCTAGGGCATATCCACCTTTTATTCCTCGGGCATGTGAGTCACCACAAACAACTTCTCTATTTCACGTATCCAACCCTCAAGGATGACTGGGTTAGTGACTCCCATGTAGACCGAAGGTTGGTGGCGATTGAAACGCTCAAAAACGGATCTCCTCCTTTCTTTTGGTTGAGCATTGTTCTCCTTCTCCAGTAATTTCAATAAAGTTGTTTCAATCAAACGAGTTCGCTCATTTTCGCCATTCCCATGGTTGTTTCCATGTCGGGTGTTCATCTTTAACAAAACAAATAGATAACTCACGTGGTAGAAGCCTAACTACCACTAGCAAGCAACTACTCCGCCACAAATAACGAATAAACAAAAACAATACTCATATGCAAGTAAGAGACCTATAATATAAACATAAATAAAGTCCTTACTTGTTTCTACCCCTCTCTCTTTTAGTCATAATTAATCTTTGTTTAAGTCTTATTTCAATCCGAGAGTGTTGGGAGCGTTCTGGCTCTGATACCAACTGTAACAACCCCGGATTTAATAATACAAATAAGCTAGATAAATATTACATTTTATATTAATAAAAGTCCATGGTGGCGGAAACACCATGACGATAAATCCAGGTGCTACCGAAATATATAAAGTAATAGTTAACTACACATACAACTACTCTCGGGAATGAAAACCCGTCCAAAATAAAACAACAAGGTTCGATTACTAAACATCATAACTATTATTTATTATCTCTCTCTCAAAACCCATCCATGACCAAGAAGCACATCAACCTGAAAAAAAATATCAACAACCACCGTCAGTGGGGAGTAACTAGGAGTCCTCCCAGCCATGACTTAAGAAAAAATCAGGCAACAGTTATGAGCAAATAATAAGAGACAACATATAATCCATTTAGAATATGAAAACATGTGAACTTCATAATAATTAATTATCAAAGTATATAGTCACCAATGAGTGAGTAATGAAAAGCTATAAAAGTGATACCACGTGATTATTTAAAATGTGTCACCAACTTACAAATTTCATATTACTCACACGATTATAAGGAATACTGTGAAAACATGGCCATAATAAAACATAATAATAAAAATTTATCTGAATGGCATAAGACATGTGTAATGACAACAAAAAGTGATGTAAACATCCAAAACTTGGACCATAAATATATAGAATAACACGAGATAAAAACGCGCACCGTCTAGGGCCAATAACCTGAAACCCTAAACCTTAGTGTCAATAACCTGACACTAAAATAACCCTACGGCGGTACACATAACCGTGAACCCATGTCTAAGACTGGCCAGACTCTTGAGGGACATAATGTCTAGTTAAGGCGTAAATGTGCCGACCCTTAACCAGTGAAGGCATAAAAGTGCGGACCTTTGACCCCCAAACGACATCATAAGAGTATCCAAAAAGGACGGTCAACCCATAACAGGCCATTAACTTGAAACCATGCCAGGGTACTAGGTAGGCCAATAACCTGAAACCTACCCAGTTTGGTATTGCTCTTCTCAAGTAGACCAATAACCTGAAATCTACTCGATATCTTATACTCTAGCTAAACCATATATAAAATGGAACAAGGTCCAAAAGATAACAAATGTGCACCATGAATAACCTTATGTTAACATGCCAAAATGCTCATAACTGAGCAAAAAATAATATCAAATGAAATTCAATAATGGTCGTCAAAGCTAGAGTATAAGTTCAACTTTTCCAATATAAAACAAGAGACACTCATGTCAATATATAATTTACGAAAGGCAATTGATGCGTGTCATTTATATGATGTTTTACATCTCTTTTTACACGCATTTCAGAGCTCATTTGTTTAGTTTATGCTACATTTCTCCCTATTTCCGTCTACTTCCGTATTTTGTGCTTTGTTGCAGAAATGTGAAGAATCCGACGGGAAATCAAGCCAAATCCGTCCCCGAGTAAGCTGCATTGTAAATGACGTGAAGAAATTGCTTAAGGAACGAGCTTGGTGCGCGATCCAAGGCCCAAAAGACAAGTCCACGTAGAATAAAGAAGTCAAGTAGCAGCTAATCCGGTCGATCGACCATCCACATCGATCGATCGACCACATATCGGGTTCGAAGCTCCGTTCATTCTTTGAGGAGCGATCGATCGACCAGCCTGAGTAGTCGATCGACCAGATTTCGATTCAAGACGGAATTAAAAGATTGAGAAACTCAAGGCCCGTGAAGTTTAGGTTTTAGGAAATAGTTGTTGCGCTTATTTGCTATATAACGTAACATAACTTTCAGTTTTTATCATCAAGTTTCATATCACATACAGTACTTTTAGTTCTAGCTTATTTCCGAGTTAGGGTTTTGGGTTATCGACTTTAACGTTGGATTTCTGCCTTTGCTCTTAATCTTTCCTCTGAAATTCTCGGTAATCATTCTGCTTTAATTCCATTTATTTGTTTCGCTTTTTCATTAGTATTAGAATTGCTAGATTTGTGCCCAAAGCCAATTATTGTTATTGTTATTTGTTATCTATTTCAAATCATGAATTCAGTACCCTATTGTCTTAGTTTATTTGTTGTTTTTACCTTCGTCATGAGTAGCTAAACCTATAGTGCTAGGATGTAGGCAATTTATGGCTAGGCGGCAATAGGTTAGACACGGATCGAACAGCGTGTCGTCGATCGATCGACATTGTTGGTCGATCGACTGACCTTGTAAGGATATCTTCGTTTTAATTGTTTTTAATCTTGTATCTGACGAGTTGAATGCATGCGACCAGTTAGATACCTATTTTGTGATCGACCCATTAGACCGAAAGGTAGGGTAGGTTATTTGACCGTCAATTAATTCGACTAAACTGTGCTAAAGATCGAAAGATAGGTATAGTTTAGACCATTAGTCACTTTTCAGAACGAAAGTTAGTATTAGTGACATTAGGGACCTATAGCGAGATCGAGAGATGCTATTTGTTAGGAGTGGACCGAGAGGACCTCTTATTTCCCGCCTTACCTGTGTTTGATTCGGACCGACCTAGTTTCTTTGCCGAAAGCCGTAATGACCCGACCATCCTAGTACCTTTCTTTTATCTGTTTAAATCATATCTTTAGTTCATTTTCTTCTTATTGTTATTAGTTATAGACCAATCCAATCAACCCCCATAATAGTTACCTCAGACTGATCATAAAACAACTAGAATTTACAAGCGCCTCCTTGCGGATCGACCACTGTTACCACTAGCCTAGGTTAGTCTTAATAGGAGATTATAAATATTATCTTTGGTACTCACAACGACGGGTATCAAATTTTGGCGCCGTTCCGGGGAGGCAATAGTCCTAATTTTAGTTATTTTTATTTTTTAGTCTTTCTTAGTTTAAGGAACATCCGTTCCTTAAACTATTCTTATATTTTGTTGTAGTTTCCTCTTATGCGCGAGGTCTCGGGGTGGTCCATTACCGCCGTTTGACCCGAGAGATTGAAAGATCTTTGCACGTTAAGAGGAGATTATTTCAAGAGCAACAATTTGGAAGGGCCAAGTTCTCAATCTAGCTTTTACGAGAACGAGCATTCGAGGAAAATCCACCTTCTTCACCCGTTTCTACATCTTCAACCGAGACAGTTACTTCTCCAGAAATTTCAGTCATGGCCGAGGAAGCGAGTATAGCTAGTTTTTCCGAGCCGACACCACCGACTTGTACAAAGGGTTCGAATTACGGGGAGAAGCCAGGAAATTCGAACCAAAGCCCGCCTACATTACTATGGTCGAGAGAAACCAGTTTGGGGGAGCTGCAAATGAAGATGCAGCTAAGCACATGGAGACTTTCATTGACTCATTGCGGCGCCATTCCCCCACCCGGTGGCGTGACCCAGGATCAAATCAAGGAGACCATGTTCATCTTTTCCCTTCGTGATGCCGCAAGGGAATGGTATAGGGATTTGGACAAGACCGTTCGGGAGATCACCGATTGGAATACACGGCATTGGCGTTCTACAAGAAGTACTTCTCTGCTTCAAGGACGATCGCCATTAGAGCTCAAATTACGGGCTTTAAACAAGGGCCAGATGAGAATTTCCACGAGGCATGGGTCCGATTCAAGAAGTTGGTGCGGACCATACCGCATCATGGGATTGCAAAGTGGAGTTTGTGCAATCATCTCTACAATGGGTTGTACGACGATCAGAGGGCCATTTTGGATGCTGCCGCCAATGGGAGATTCGCTGAAAATTTGGGAGCAACCAAAGGGTGGAAGATCATTGATGATCTCGCTACCCACAAGGCCGAGTATGGGAATTCGAGAGGGAACCGAGGAGGAGAGCTGCCGAGTCTTCCTCTGTTGTCGCACTTGAGGCTCTTCTGCAAGATTTGACAAATATGAGCTAGGAGGAGTCTCTAAGGGTGGGATATACCAAGTCAATCTTTGTGTCGACGGTCCCTTCGTCTCGTGAAAGGTGTGGAGTTGAGGGCCATGTCTCGAAGAACCGCCCTAGTCCCTTTGAATCTGCGCGCCTTTCAACACTATAGGCGAACAACACCTACTACGACCCACCGCATCCGAACTTGAGTTGGAGGAGCCGAATGTCCAAAACCCAACTCAACCTCCGCCACAAAGAAGAGCCATATGTGCCTCCGCATCAAAAGCAACAAAGCAATACCGAAGCCTCCTTATGTGCCGCAAAGAAGAACAAACACAAAATTCGAGTTTTCGAGCTTAAGAATCTGTTTGAAGGAGTCCCAAGCAAGAGAGGCCGGGATGAAGTTACTTGAGAGCCAAATTGCTCAACTAGCTAGCAAAAGTAACACTCGAGCCCCCGGACACCTACCCACTCAACCCGAACAAAAGGAGACCCTAAATGCCATCACCTTGAGGAGCGGGTCCACCCTTGACGGTCCTGCCATGGTTGAGGATCTTTGTCGAGAAAGATGAGCCAGAAACAAGCCAAGAGAAAGCTTCAACGAACAATTCAAAGAAAAAGACGTCGCCGGGAAAATCGTCGATCGATCGACATACCTAGTCGATCGATCGAAACACGGGTTCAGGAGCTTCTCGAATCGTGCAACCTTGATCGATCGATCGAGGAGGGCGGTCGATCGACCATAATCACTGCGATCTTTGAAGAATCTCGTCCTTTAATGCCAAATAATCTACGAGACTACTTGTTTCGGGGTACCACGATCCGAAGATTTTAGGGGCGGAACCGAGTGTCTTGATGGGTCGATCCCGGCTCAAGTTCGACCCAATGACGGTCAATGGGTCTCATTTGAGACGGTCCGAGGAGGGATCTAGCTTCAACAAAGAGAAGGTGACGGACTTTCAGCCTAAGTCCAAGGACGCCGGCACACGCGACTTAGAAGAGAGGGCTAAGGTGCTCCTTACATTGACCCCATATCCAGGAGAGACTCGTGCCGACCAAGGAACAGGTATCTTCAAGTAAGTTTGAGAAAGTTATCCGTAGTTTGAATGTGCAAGTCCCCTTCCTTGAGCTAGTTAACCAAGTACCCGCTTACACTAAATTTATGAAACAACTGTTGTCTAAAAAGCGGTCACTTGAAACAGTGCACACTGTCGCACTCACCAAGGAGTCTTGTTCTTATCTGTCTCACACTGCGCCCCTTAAGTTAGAAGACCCGGGCAGCTTTTCCGTCCCTTGTAGCATAGGTACCTTTTCTATCGAAAAGGCTTTATGTGACTTAGGAGCTAGCATAAGTGTCATGCCCTTGAGTCTAGCTAGGAAGCTTAAACTGACCAGGTTTGCTATTACTGAGATGACAGTTCAGATGGCTGACCGATCTGCGGTCGAGCCCATAGGAGTCCTAGAGGACATACCCGTCCAGATAGGGAAGTTTTTCATCCCTGTCGACTTTGTTGTCCTTGACATGCCTGAGGATGACCATATTCCCATCATTTTGGGAAGGCCATTTTTGCACACTGCTGGTGCGGTCATCGATGTCGGTCTAGGTACCTTGACCTTCAAGGTGGGAAAACACTCTATTGTTTTTGCTCAGCCGGCTAAGAAAAAGGATCCCATGTGGCCTGTCACTTGTAACACGGTCTCTGAAAAGAGATCGTACTTTGTACTTCCTGACATGCCTATTACTACTGCTGTATTAACCCCTCCGCCCCGGATTGGGAGCAAGATGGAGGAAGAATCTGTTGTTTTAAATAATGCAGGAGCTGGTTTGGGGAAGGGAGTACTACAAGCTGCGCCAGCTGTAAAGCGGCCGATCATTCAAAGAGGAGGCCTAGGACGCTTAAGCTATGGGACTGATGAAGAAGTAGAGGATGAGCCGGCCAAGGTGAGATGGGCTGATTTGGACTCCGATGATTCTGAGGGAGTCCTTGATTGGGGAGATGACGACGCTGATCAGCTGAATCCTCCGACTGTCAATGCTGAGAAGGGTGCAACTGATAAGATGGGCACCATTGAGGCTACCTCTAGTAGCCAGAAGCCAACGAAGTGGGCCATACCATGGTCCTTTTTGATCAACTACTAGTTGATCAAATTCGTTATAAACTTAAATTTTATTGCTTTCGAACTATTTTTTATTGCTTTTTGTGTGCGCGATAACTTCGCTTTTATTTTGTTTTGCTTAGGATTTTAAGTACTTTAGACTTCGTTCTGGGTTTTGCGTAATTTTGGGCGCGTACTATTGTGCATTTGCAGGTATTTAGAGCTTATTAGCTCAAATCATTGAGCAATTACGAGGAAATATAACATCGCAGAAGTGAGTGTTCTCGATCGATCGACCGGCATCCTTGGTCGATCGCGAGTTGCGGGTTACAGGAACTCTGTTCACGACCAACCGGTCGATCGATCGCCTCTTTAGGTCGATCGACCATCTTCTTGCTATATTCGCTCACGACCTCTCCCCCTGCTTTGTGTTTGGTCGATATGCGGACTTGGGGAGTTTTTCTACTCCACTTCATTTCCGTCGCATTATCTATTTCTTCTTTTGTCTCATTTATGCACAATTTTTAAGTTCAAAATTGTTTTCTTCGGTCTTACGCGTGGTAATTTTTGTCTTTCAGGTACTCTTATCGGTAGCACTGCTGGCTACTGAAACCTCCTAGCTCACGCTGGTTTGGGGAGGTTCCCTTTGCTGCGCTTAAAGTCTTGTGAGTTCCCAAGTCTTTCCTTTATGTCATTATGTTTTTATTTCCCTTTTCTCGCAAATTCCCATTTCTCTTTGCTTTCATTACATGATTTTGCACAATGGGGACATTGTGCGATTTGGTTTGGGGAAGGGTTTTGCGTCGCATATCATATGTTTGCACTCACGTTTACTTTTTGTTTTGCATTGTTTATTTCATTTCACATATATATACAGAAAAATCAAAAAAAAAAAATTGAAAAATTTCAAAAATTTCCATAAAATGCATGTCTATTTTAGCATATAGGTCGAGTCGGAACGGTAGTATTTCAAGGATGATTTAGCTTTTGCACCTGTTTTGCCTGAGCCTTGCTTGACTTACATGTTATTGGTAGAATCGTATATGCATATCTACGAGTTTTCGTTGAATTACTTGCTGAACTTGAGACTTGACTTTAATAATTGGCAAGCTACATCATATTTCTGAGGTTTAGAGCCTATAACTGGTGTCATCTATGACCAGTTTATTTAGGAATGTGAGTAGTTACTCCTTATGAGACATGTTTCCTTAATTTGCATGAATATGAATTTGATCTGCTTAATACCTGTATGCATTCGGTTTGAGGTTAGTCGACACATGTGGTAGAGGTTCCCTTTTCTCATTTTACCCATAAGCTCCACATCTGCCAAAAATATCCTTTTTTGTCCTATTTACTACATACTACACATAGCATGCCTTTGTCAAGCTAGTAGCCTAGTTTTTGGGATTGTTACGCGTTTTTGGTAGCATTTGCTCATGTTTGAGATACTGTTGGGAAGATGAAAAGAAGGAAACAAAAGAAAAAAAAAAAAAAGAAAATGGAAAAATGAGTCGAAAAAAAAGAGAAAAAGAAAGAAAAGTTCCTGTACTGTTCAAAGTAGTCGATCGACTGATCCTTTAGGTCGATCGACTGACGTTCGAGAAAAAGAAAAAAAAAAAGAGAAAATCAATTCGCATGATTTAATCCTTATCCCTTGGCGATATTTGCTCCCATGATCCATTTATATCTTGTGGGGAGTTTTATTGATTTGATAGTTGGAGATTGTGAGTTTTGTGCTCGTTATAGCACCGTTTCGTTCGTTATTGAGCAAGAAGTTGGATATTGTCACTTGGTTCCGTTTTGGTACTAGCTTGATCACCTGTACCCCCACTTCACCATAAAATGTTTTGCCTCTTCTTACCCATACCTCACAATTCCATATATATACCTCGGCATGTGTCAATGGTCATTTGTTGGTTGGAATGCATATGTACGGTCGTAGAGGTCATCTTCATATTTTATTCTTTGGCATGTTTTCATAGGTCGTAGTTAGGTGAGAGTCTTTACAAAATTAATTCTTTCTATCTTACGAATATATCACCTATGCTTATTTGAGTGATTTGAGCGACCCGTGAGAGTCCGATTTGATAAGTCTTTGATCAACGGTTCGGCTGACCTTTTAACGACTTTATAATTCGTTTGCATGATTCACATTACTAATTGATTGTTGGTTGTGCATTAAATTGGTTTAGGCCCTACGGTTTGCATTTCGCTCTGAGATTGAACTCGTTCCATTAGGTCATTAGATCGAGTCTAGTTCTTGCTTGGGGACAAGCAAGGTTTGGTTTGGGGAGATTTGATGCGTGTCATTTATATGATGTTTTACATCTCTTTTTACACGCATTTCAGAGCTCATTTGTTTAGTTTATGCTACATTTCTCCCTATTTCCGTCTACTTCCGTATTTTGTGCTTTGTTGCAGAAATGTGAAGAATCCGACGGGAAATCAAGCCAAATCCGTCCCCGAGTAAGCTGCATTGTAAATGACGTGAAGAAATTGCTTAAGGAACGAGCTTGGTGCGCGATCCAAGGCCCAAAAGACAAGTCCACGTAGAATAAAGAAGTCAAGTAGCAGCTAATCCGGTCGATCGACCATCCACATCGATCGATCGACCACATATCGGGTTCGAAGCTCTTTGTTCGACGAGCGATCGATCGACCAGACTGAGTAGTCGATCGACCAGATTTCGATTCCAGACGGAATTAAAAGATTGAGAAACTCAAGGCCCGTGAAGTTTAGGTTTTAGGAAATAGTTGTTGCGCTTATTTGCTATATAACGTAACATAACTTTCAGTTTTTATCATCAAGTTTCATATCACATACAAGATTTTTAGTTCTAGCTTATTTCCGAGTTAGGGTTTTGGGTTATCGACTTTAACGTTGGATTTCTGCCTTTGCTCTTAATCTTTCCTCCGAAATTCTCGGTAATCATTCTGCTTTAATTCCATTTATTTGTTTCGCTTTTTCATTAGTATTAGAATTGCTAGATTTGTGCCCAAAGCCAATTATTGTTATTGTTATTTGTTATCTATTTCAAATCATGAATTCAGTACCCTATTGTCTTAGTTTATTTGTTGTTTTTACCTTCGTCATGAGTAGCTAAACCTATAGTGCTAGGATGTAGGCAATTTATGGCTAGGCGGCAATAGGTTAGACACGGACGGATTTGAACCAGCGTGTCGGTCGATCGATCGACATTGTTGGTCGATCGTCGACCTTGTAAGGATATCTTCGTTTTAATTGTTTTTAATCTTGTATCTGACGAGTTGAATGCATGCGACCAGTTAGATACCTATTTTGTGATCGACCCATTAGACCGAAAGGTAGGGTAGGTTATTTGACCGTCAATTAATTCGACTAAACTGTGCTAAAGATCGAAAGATAGGTATAGTTTAGACCATTAGTCACTTTTGAGTAACGAAAGTTAGTATTAGTGACATTAGGGACCTATAGCGAGATCGAGAGATGCTATTTGTTAGGAGTGGACCGAGAGGACCTCTTATTTCCCGCCTTACTTGTGTTTGATTCGGACCGACCTAGTTTTTGCCGCCTTGAAAGTCGTAATGACCCGACCATCCTAGTACCTTTCTTTTATCTGTTTAAATCATATCTTTAGTTCATTTTCTTCTTATTGTTATTAGTTATAGACCAATCCAATCAACCCCCATAATAGTTACCTCAGACTGATCATAAAACAACTAGAATTTACAACTGCCTCCTTGCGGATCGACCCTGTTACCACTAGCCTAGGTTAGTCTTAATAGGAGATTATAAATATTATCTTTGGTACTCACAGCGACGGGTATCAGCAATATCACAAAAAGCATATACATGACATTTAGCATTGTAGAAGTGACAATCAATTCTTAACACATACATTATTGTAATCTCACATTATAAACATCTTTATGGAGAATATATTCACAAGACATGATAACATCAAATATATTATTACTTATTTCCTTAATAAACATTTATTAATTCAAATAATTAAACACCTATTAATTCTAAACAATTAAACAAAAGTTATATTCTGCCCATGAAAAATTAATAGACATTTTAAGGAGCTATGAATTCAATAAAAACAGTACCTAATAAATTATTTAACCTCATTTCATATATTTAACTTAAAATAGCATTTAATAGGCGATTTCATGCAAAAATAAAGAAATAATTAAGCAAATTGTGTCACGACTATTAATAATTTATTTTTCATAAGTATAGGACATAATATGCATAAAAATAAATTGTAGATATTTTATTTATATTTATTTATTATTCTAACACAATTAAACCTTATGTATGAACTAATTAGTTATAAAATTCAAAAGTGATTCTAAAAATTACAAAATGGACATGAAAAACTTTAATACACTAAAACAAGTCATATTATGATAAAAAATTCAATTTTAACATTTATTTAAATATTTTACATATTTATTGAGATTAATTGCATAAAACACGAATTTATATTAAATAAGAGCAATAATAATTATAAAAAATAAAATAATCAATTTAAATATTATATAAATTATAATAGGCTAGAATAAAATTAAGGAAGTAAATGTTTCGAAATTATTTTATGTTTTATATATTTATTAGACGATTATCACGTAAAACCGTGATTAAATATCAAATAACAACAAATAAACATATGATAGTTATAAAACTAAAATAATCATATGCAAACTCATAAATAATGATAATAAATAAGAATATAATCAAAAATATAATTTCTATAATCATCCATATATTTTACATATTGATTAGATTGTTAAATCACATAAAAACACAAATAAATCATAGAAAACATTAAAGAAGTATATATTCATCACAAAAAATAATAAAAACTACTATTTATTATATAAATCATGAATCTCATATATTTCCATGATTTTAAACATCATATATATTATCAATCTTATTATAACCACATAAAAGCACTTGAAATTCAAAAAATATAGAAAGGAGAAAACCTAGTTACCTTGATAGAGATTATTACTAGTAAATAGGTAGGATAGTATTATAAGATCAACCCAAATGATCTCCCTCAACCAAGGTATCTTGCTCACCTCCTACACTTACAAATGAGCAAGATGAAAGAGATGTGAGAATGAAAGAAACAAAGGTTTGAAATGGATGTTGAAAGCTACGGCCAAGTGAAGGATTTTTGAGAGAAATTTTGTAGAATGATTATGTCTAACTTGTAGGTAATAGGAAGCTAATAAAGAGTGGGTGGTAGAAATGATTAAGGCTAGTCTTTAGGCTATTACTCTAGGTAAATTAGTGAATGGTAGAAATGATTAAAGCTAGTCTTTAGGCTATTTTTCTAGGTAAATTAGTCACATGCCTAAGAGGGTAGGCCTTGGGCTCCAAGGAAAAAATCAAGTTGCGAACTTGACGAGTGTGGGTCTTGTTCGCGGATTTCTGCGACAGTCTTTCGTATTTCGGGCATAATTTCCTCTACAGAACTCCGATTGAGGTGTTTTTGGTGGCGTTGGAAAGCTAAGAGAAATATATACAACCTTTATTTTACGACCAAGAGCTAAATCTGTATTTAAAATATCATAAAATTAGCATCAACGACGAAGTAGTTATTCGTCGGCATAAGGAGTGTAAGTTTATGATGGGTATTTGGATATCATTGTCGAAAAATAATAGATTTTAAAGGATAAAATTTTATTTTGAGTCATTCTTATTATTTAAAAATATGAGTTTTATTATTTAGGATGACGTGTAAATTGCGGGGTGTTACAATTGGCATATTGCATATTTACCTATCTTGTTGTGTCGTATGTTTAATTATTGAAACTTACGTGTTGTGTGTCTGTGTAATTGTCACCTATTTCCAGGGTGGCCTGTGTCGATCCATATGATATTTTCGATCATATGGGAAGCAGGTTAAGTACAGCTTATTTTGTTGTCATGAGGGAGACGGGACGAGCTTCAGACGTGGAGTCGAGTCGGCATGAGATAGTATTCTTTATAAGACTATATTAGTCATGAGTTGTATCATTTATTTCATTTAGTCATTTATGGTTATGTAATCAGCTAAATACTTTATTTATATTAATTGTTTCTTAATTGCAACTCTGATATCACCGCCTCGGGAAACCGAGATGGTAACATCTCCCAATTACCTTGGCTGGGTAAGAAGGGGGTGTTACAGTACGAGAGTCATTCTAGAGATAGGATGCTAAAAGAGGGACGAATCCTTATATTTAGTACCTATGTCAAGCACTGCTTTATGCTTTGTTTGACCGAGGTATAAAGTGCATTTGAACGGTTTTCAGGCATCCCATAATTGCTTGGTGGTGACTCCGTACATCTTTGCATTTTTTCGAGACCTTCATCGAGACGAAACCGATCGATTTAAAGCAATCCGGTCGAAAGCATTTCTACGTCCCCGAACGTGGCATTCAGACTACCGCATTTCCACAGATCGACGTGCGGATGACCCATGTCCACAGATTGGCGACTCCGCTAGGGAGAACTAGGACACTTGTGTCTTTGTGCTCCCTAGATAGTGAAACTCGAACGAGGTCTTGGTTGAAGTGCATCATTTGATATTATGGTCATGAGTCGGGTTTCTTGTCCGGGCCCCCAACCTAACCTTTATCGACCAATAGGCTCGTCTCGTCGGCGTAAGTTTTCTCATCCCCGCGTTTTGAATCCCGTTTGCGTCAAACATACCATTGACGTCACATATTTTTGTTTCCTCAAAGAACATTTCCTATAGAGCATTTCCTAATCCTTGCTAAGGTCCTTATCCTCAAAGCTCTATAGATCCTTTCCGGTTCCGGGTCACTAGGCAAAGGATTATCGTCTCCTCTAGGCTTACAATTCAAGAAATCGTTAGTCTCCTAGTGTTTTTAGGCACTAGGGGAGCAATAACACACTCTACAAGAAACAAGACACTATTCAAAGAAGCAAACAATAACACAAAGACTAAAGCTAAGATTATAACTAACAAAAAACAATCTAACGTCATCCACGGAAACGGCGCCATTTTGATGTCGGGTTTACTCGTCATGCCCGAATCAAACAAATTTATAAATACCCAATTAAAAACAAGTACTAATCGGGGTCGAACACAAGAATGACGGGGGTTTATACTTGGTTCGTTGCAAATCTTATTCTAGTCTAATAAATGAGATGTAGATGTGATTAACTTAACTATAACTACAATGAAAAGAGAGCAAGATTAATTAAAGTATGAAACGTAAACAATTGATGGAGAACTAGGGTATTCGGGTTCACCCACGCAAGGTAGACTAGAAACGGTGTTAATAAGTTATAGGTAATTAATGGTCTAGAATTAAGGGACTAATTACTTAGCCTCTCTATCAACTCATCACAAACACACTATCAAGCATCCCTAAGAACTGTCATTCAAGTAGATACTAAGCATATATTAATAAAAGGTGTAAACTTTCACCCACACATTTCATCAAACACCTTCTACGCATGTTTAAGAAGACCAATATGTAATACCTCGAATTTATGAGCTATTGGGTAACTCGATCGAGTAGGCGGTACTCGATCGAGTACCTTAGTTACTCGATCGAGTGTGGCGGGTTATACGTTTTTTTGGCTGAGTTTGATAGCAACGCGTGAAATGTTATAAAAAGTATTTCTGTCAGTTCTTTTTACTTTTTACCTAAATCTAAACCTTTTTACAAAGAAAGCAAACAAAGTTGATTTCTCTTCTCGCATTGCTATCAAATCCAAGGGCTAGAGTTGTCGGATTTCTGAGTTCTTTATACCATTGAGATCGTCGTATTGTGGGTAAAATCCTTGTACCATTTTTATGTCGATTCGTTAATATTGTTAAAATCCTTATTGGGTGAATTGGGGGTTATGGGGATTATTGTTGATTATAGATTGTGATTGTATGATAATGTGATTATAGGAGGTGATTTCGTAGAGGAACGCTTTTGATCCGCTGCTTGTGTGATATTAGTGACTTCATTCCAGGTAGGGTTTCTCTACTCAGTTATTGTGTAAATGATTATAAGATGGATGTTGGTTGATTGGCATGTGATTATATCGTAATTGATATTGGCATTGTTTTACATTGATATTATAAATGGTTGTTGTTGATTGTCTACAGTTCGCGAGGTGCACCCTCGGCTGAGTGGAGTCACTTGCGGGAGTGGTTTGAAGCCCTTGATCCGCCCCTTGTTGTTCCCGTCCCAAGGGGGATGTGCACATTAAGGAACATGGGTTATTCACTCGATGGAGATGAGCGGGGCTTAGGTGGGAATGGCTGCGGTCCCCCACTGGCGGTGTGGAATATTTGTTGCGATAGATATTCTGGCAGGCCTACACACTTTAGTGTGTAGTCAGATGATTGGTGATATGACCGTGTTGGAGGATTGTGATTGTGTAATTGTTTGTTGTTAGTCTTATATTGTTTATGCAGTAACCGATCCCGTTTAAATGTTTTGAAAACTGTGGTGATCCATTCGGGGATGGCGAGCAGTTGTTGACCAGGTATAGCTTGGATGTGCGCGGGTTAGCTAGGAATGGAGTTACCATGAGTCCGAGTAGTAGTCTTCCGCTGTAGTGTCATAACATTTGGATACCTTAGTTGGATTTTTAGTTTGGAACAGTTGTATTTCGTTTTACAGTTCGTTTAGGATGTAATCACTTTAAATTTATTTACGTAAAGTACGTTTCTTGATGGTCACTTTTGATTATTATGCCTTGGGTAACCGAGATGGTAGCATTCTCATGTACTAGGTAGTCTTGGTAAGGCACCTTGGTGTATGGGAGTGTTACAAAGTGGTATCAGAGCGACGATTTTGGAACCTGTAACTAATGAACCCAATGAATGTAGAGAGTCAAATTAAAATGAACTCGGGTAGGAGTTGTTAGGAGCTAATGCAAAGGCTTGGGAGACATCCTAAAGTCGCGAACTCACCCTATAACTTTGAACCAGTCACTATGGGGTGTCATGGGATCGCTATTTGTTTACTATTGTTCATATGAATATGTTGGATGTAGTGCATGATGGATGATGTGGTGGAAAAGGTGAAAAGTAATTGATGCATGATAATATGATTTGTGCTTCAAGCATGATTTTTTGACGAAAGTGGATTTATAATGTTAGGATATTAGTAACATGTGAATAAGAGTTTTAATGAATAAGTATGTTTTTGTGTTACAAAAAGTTATAAAGTTAAAGGTATGCGGGTAGTATAGTATCGTCAGCATGACTCGATCGAGTGGGGGAAACTCGATCGAGTAGGGTGGACTCGATCGAGTATGTTGAGCTCGATCGAGTGGGTATATGTATACATTGGGCAGTAGCTACTAGACTCGTGCTACTCGATCGAGTAAGGGGAGTACTCGATCGAGTGTGCGGTACTCGACCGAGTACGTATGTGACTCGATCGAGTACGTTTTATGTCAGTTTTGGGCAGGTTCTTGAGTAGTGGTACTCGATCGAGTAAGTAGCTTACTCGATCGAGTGTCTGGACACGATCGAGTATGTGTGGACACGATCGAGTAAGTTCTGTGCAGGTCATATTAGTTTTAAGCCGTAGGATATGTGCTTACGTTTATCTCCCTTTTATAGCTCAAACTATGCCGCCAAAGAGATCAACTTTGTACGTTAGGGCTCAAGAGATGAGTGTTCAGGAGATCGCCAAGATGCTTGAGCATCAAGACGCGCTTACCGAAACCCTCAAGAAGATGTGGAAAGATAAGGAGGCTGGGGTATACTTTGCCAAGATGAGAACTACGATATCTCGCTTCAACCCCACTAAATATGTGGGATAAGGTAAAGGATAGTGCTTTGGACATCTACAGGAAGCAGGGTAATACCGCAATACCGTGGTCTGAGTTCAAGAGAGCTATGAGGCAGGAGTTCGTCCCGAAGCATGTTCGCAGCAAGCTACGTGATGAGTTTGATTCCTTCAAGATGACCGGAGATATGAAGATGACTGATTACTATCATAAGTTCAACGAAAAGGCCAGATATGCTAAGGATATGGGGCTAAATCAGGAGGATTTAGCACTTCGTTTTGAGAAAGGGTTGATTTATCAAATTATGGAGAAGCTACCGGCGGGGACTCTTACCGATGTGATAGAGGCTTATGAGAGGGTTGGATAGGCTGAGAGGTTGGTCGAGATGGCCAAGGAAATCAGAGAGAGGGGCTCTCAGAAGAGAAAGGCTAAGAGTGACGGCAATGTCCAATCTAGTTACAAGAGGGGTAACAACAATCAGGCAAGGGCATATTCTTCGGGATCTGGCTTTAGTGGAGGATCTTCTTATGGGCGTGGTCGTGGTAGTTGTAACACCCCCCCATACCAAGGTACCTTACCAAGGACCATCCTAGCATGAGAGACTGTTACCATCTCAGTTGCCCGAGATTAGTAGATCAAAAGAAACCATTCCACAATAATTATTGAAGTATATAAGTTAAAGTTTACAAGTTCCAAAACAATGTTCACTAGTACTCAAACAAATGAATCAAAAACAGCTAATCTCGTGACAGCGGAAGCTAGACTCAAAATGATGACTTCTCATCTCGTCCCTATAGCTAAAGACCATCATCACCTGTCACAATCTGCTCACCATCCCGAATGAATCACCACAGATTTTACAAAACAACAACGAGGCAAGTTCACTACATAATCAAAATAAGATAAAGTACGATAAAGGTAAACAGTTGTTTCACAATCCACCTCCAACTCCCAATCACATCTCATAACTGGCTACACACCAAAGTGTGTAGCCCTGCCAATGGAGGACCGCAGCCTTGCACACCTAAGCCCCGCTCATCAACGAGCGATAACCCTGTTCATTAATGTGCACATCTCCTCCTGTGACGGGTTTCACATAGGGTGTACCAAGGGCATGAAGCCACTTCCGCAAGTGACTCCCCTCAGCCGAGGACGCACCTCGCAACAACACCAACCCTGTCAACACCAACACCCATACTCCAATCCACCAACAACAATCAATCAACAACATGAATCAAATCAATCAATCACAACAATGCATTATATCAATTATACAGTAAACTGAGTAGGGAAACCCTACCTTAGCACAATCTGAAATGAGACAACCAAGCAAGCTAAAATGGCTCCTCTACAAAATCTCCACCTAACAATAACCATACAATTCAAATTACCATCATGCCAAAATCCCATTTCCTCCAAATCATAAAACTAGGGCAAACCCTAAAGACAAATTGACACAAGTTGTAGAACTAGAGGCTTACTGACACAATCGACTCAAGAGAAGAATGAACAAGACTCACGAGCAATCCACGAACTAGAGAGATATCAGAGATGATTAGAGTTACGTTGGAGGTTTAGGTTTTGGTAAAAGTGATTAGGAAACTGTAAATCCCGTTTATATAAGTCTAATCCTCTCTAAATCAAACCGCGGAAATAATCACAGTCAGACCAGATACTCGGTCAAGTATAGAGTATACTCGGCCGAGTATCCCCTACTCGGTGGAGTATTCCCATACTCGGCCAAGTATTCCTGAACAGTAGCCTGACCAGAAATACATGACGCATTACTCGGCAGAGTAAGCCATATTCGGCCAAGTAACAGGCTTAGAAAACTGTAGTATTACAATCTTCCCGCCTTAAAAAAACTTCGTCCCCGAAGTTCACACTATACACAAAACAAAACCGAAAACTACAACATAACTCCTCAACAACAACGCGACAACTACTCCAATTACCAAACAACTACCACTATAAAAAAAAAACAGCCAACTCAAACGGAAAAGATGACACAAACATAGCTAAGCTAACTCAAACTAACCCAAAAACAAGTATGCAACCATCTCCTACCCCCTCTTAAAAGACAATGGTTACGTCCTTGTAACCAAACATACCTGATAAAAAAGGTGAGGAAAATGCTCTCTCATCGACTCCTCTAGTTCCCATGCGTCCTCTTCCACATTGTGATTAGACCAAAGCACCTTTAGTAAGACGGTCTCACTGTTCCTTGTCTTGCGCACTTTTCGGTCTAAGATCTCCGCATAAGTAAGAGACTCATCAAGATCTATGTTCTAAACCTCAAGCACATGTGATAGATCACTCAGATACTTCCGGAGCTGCAAAACATGAAACACGTTGTGGACTCGATCCAACGCTGGTGGTAAAGCTAGTCGATAGGCTACTTCACCTACATGATCTAAGATCTCATACGGGCCGATAAAGTTCTGACTCAACTTCCCTTTCTTGCCAAACCTCATCACCCCTCGCATAGGTGATACTTTCAAAAGGGCCTTGTTACCCACTGCGAACTTGATGTCACTGCGGTGCAAATCTGCATAACTCTTTTGACGATCTAGAGCTGCTTTCATCTTTTGACGAATCAGACAAACTTGCTCAATCATATCCTGCATCATCTGTGGTCTTAAAACCACTGTCTCTTCACTATCATCCCAACAAACTGGACTCCTGCACTTCCTGCCATACAAAACCTCAAACGGTTCCATTCCAATGCTGGTGTGATAGCTGTTGTTGTAAGAAAACTCAATTAAGTCCAGCCTATCTTCCCAACTCCCACCGAACTCCATGGCACAAGCCCTCAACATATCCTCCAAGGTCTTGATAGTTCTCTTAGTCTGACCATCTGTCACCGGATAAAAAGTTGTACTCATCTTTAAGGTCGTTCCCATCAAATCCTGCAACTGTTGCCAAAACCGTGATATAAATCTCGCATCTCGGTCCGACACTATATCCTTTGGTACACCATGTAGTCGAACCACATGCATCCTATTACCCAAAGTTAGTTGTATCTTGGTCCAAGTATCCTTCATCGGAATGAATTGAGCTGACTTTGGTAAACGATCGACGATCACCCAAATCATATTATTACCTTGTTGTCCTTGGTAACCCCACGATAAAGTCCATAGAGATCGACTCACATTTTCACTCTGATACCTCAAGTGACTGAATCTTACCTTGTGGTCTTCATTGCTCACCCTTTACTCTCTGGCAGGTTAGACACTTAGCCACAAACTCGGCCATATCCCTCTTCAATATTAGGCCACCAAAACGTTTTCTTGACGTCCTTATAAAGCTTATCACCCCCTGGGTGAACCGAATAAGGAGTACAATGAGCCTCTATCATGATCATCCTTCTCAAATCTGCATCATTAGGAACACACCATCTCCTATCAAAACGAACACTCCCATCAGTGTGGATAGAAAACCTGGAAAATCGTGCCACTCTCCACTCTTGACTTTCATTCTTGAATCTTTGGATCAAGCTCTTGTTTCCTCTTTATATCGTCATAAAAGTCTGGGTCGATCGTCAAGTCCCTGATGGTATCCCCTTTTCGAATCATATGAATCCCCATCTTGGACATCTCATCACTCCGCTTCAGCCGAGACATAGTTGTACACAACGAATGAACACTATTCCTACTCAAAGCATCTGACACAACATTGGCCTTACCCTTGTGATAGATGATCGCCATGTCATAGTCCCCAATCAACTCCATCCATCGCCTATGTCGCATGTTAAGCTCTTTCTAAGTGTAGATATACTTCAAACTCTTATGATATGAAAACACCTTAAAGGTTGCCCCATAAAGGTAATGCCTCCAAAACTTAAGAGCAAAATCAACTACACCTAGCTCCAAATCATGAGTAGGATAGTTCTCCTCATACGGCTTCAGCTGCCTCGACGCATAAGCTATAACCTTCCCATTCTGCATCAAAACACAACCCAAACCATTCTTTGAAGCATTGATGTATACTTCAAAGTTCTCACTGCCCCCAGGTAAAGCTAGGATAGGAGCTGTGGGCAAACGCTCCTTTAAAGTTTGGAACGCCGTCCCACAACTCTCATCCCAATGAAATCTGGTCTCTTTTCTCATCAATGCTGTCATAGGCCTCGTTGTGAACCTCCGCAATGACGCGGAAAACATAACTTATAAATTCAAGCAAAAATTAGCAAATTTTTGAAACTTTTAAAATTTAAAGCGCGGTTTCATAAAATCTAAAACACAAATAAAGAATGCGGAAATAAAGATTAAATTATACAACGTGATAGTCAAGGTGAGGGAAAATATATCCCTCGACTGACAAATGATAAAAGGTGAGTCTAAGAAATCCTACTAAATCGACTACTAGTCCAAGGGGCTTGCTAGCTCACACATGTCTTCACCCCATAGATGCACCAACTAATACCTGTCATTCATGTAAACATGAACCCCACAGTTAGTGGGGAGTAACTCAAGCTTCTCCTAGCCACAAATTTTCAAAATGAACATAACAAAGAACTAAAACAGGTAATTCATATAAGATACTTACAAAAGATATGAATATCAAGTTCATATTTAAACATGGTAATTAAATGAGATGGAACAAGATGGATCAACATTAGCATAATAAAGATGCAACTATACATGTGAGACAATTAAATAATATAAAAGACAAGAATACGGTCATTTATACAAAAGTACGCATTTCAAGGAAATACAACATAGGTATGAAATTAGAATCCAAATCATGTGCAGCAGTTATGTAAGGGATCAATCAATGCAAATTACAAGAATAGAAACCGTAGCCATTACTTGGAAAACCACTTAGCAAACATTGCACGGGACATGACTACTAATGTCACATTCATACTTATAGCTTGTATCTCACCATAAGAACGAATTGGAACATTAATCCCGACGATCATATCGCAACTAGAGGGCTTATAGCTCACCTCTAGTATCCGATAGAACCAAGACTCTCACAACCAAACAATACAAGGCACAACTCTTCCCTTGAATGACATATACCAATATCTATAACCAAGCAAGACCTTTACTAATCATTATATATAACTCCCCTGGTAGGACGACAATAGTAATCATAAGACTCAGTCGTAGTCTAAATCTGGCTAGACTCTCGGGACAGTACAGTTCCCGATTCGACATGCGGTAGAACGGTCCGCATCCAAGACTCGAAGACAGATCGGAAATCGAGAACCCACAATCGGCAGGACAGTCCGAAAGAAGTGGAAGATATGAGCTAAACCCATAATCGGCAGGACAGTCCAAAAGAGGCGTAAAGATAAGTCAACCAATACGGTATAGCATAACGGCATTAACAAAAGAACAGGACTCCTTACCAACCATTATGTAAATTAAGCCATTAGTACTTGTATAACATAAAGGGGCATTTCATTTCATTTCTAAATGATACATGAGCAAAGTATACTAAATGCAAATTGAACATTCTCATCATATACAGGTAAACATTCCATTGAAATCTTATAAAACACTTGCTCAAAATATAATAAATTCAATTGAAACTTCTATTAACATTTTGATAACATTTCTTTTCATTCTAATAAAGTACTTGAAAATAAATATAATAAACGGGCATGAATTATTTACGTCTTGATACATATGAGGCGGAAATGTAAATAATTCAATCACCAAAATTTATTAGCATACAATAATTAAATTGAACTCATTTTATAAGGAAAACATGTCAGTTCATAAATAAATGAGACAATTAAATAAAGAATTCCACAATTATAAACCATGTGATAAAAAGTATATAAATGAACGATAACTAATAAATCACGTTGTATACTCCACAAGATGGAAATTTAAATAATACGTATCAATCACATTTGGCGCCTAAACCAAACACCCCTATCACGACTCAAAGAGCCATTTCGCAGCACCCACACGTAGCCTTACAACCAACCATAGACGACCTCAACCCCTGCCCCGGCCACGGCCAGGCAACCAGACTCGCCAAATCCAAGCCACGGTGCAGCCTCTGCAGACCACCAACAGTCCCTTGCACCGAGCCAAACAACCACCATCACCACCCTAAATTGCAGCCATGCTCAACCAAACGGTAACCCATGATGAAACAGGTCGTGGCTCTTACACAACCAGGCTATATGGCCCCAACACAGTGCCTAAACTGAGGCCAACACCAACTAAAAGACGGGTTTAACAAATAGAACACGACCTAGCCAAATTACGACCCTAACATGAAATGTTAAGGTAAAGCACACATTTTTTATCAACCCATAAACAAGCCATAAAACAGTCCCTCATTAGCACATAACAGCCTGCTCAGTCGCGTCAAAACAATCCTAAAACCCTGCACTAAAACGTCCCAAAACAGGGTTCACAAAATCCCCTGTTACGGTTTCAAACTGAAACCCAACCGCCATTTCAGCTCAAGTTCAAGACGGAAATAAAAGGGCAAAGTGAGACGGAAATGAGCACGCCTAAATACATAAGTAACCACTACAATTTACCCCAACCATGTTCGAGGAAAACCTAGAACATCAACCACAAACAACCATGAAGACGGACATCTTAAGTTCGAAACCATCCTCCATACCGAAATCAACATGAAAAACAAGCTATGAAAATACCCAAACATCCATGTAAAATGACCATTAGAAACCACATAGTCGACCACACATACGAGGAAGACAAAAAGAACTAAGCTTTACGACAAATAAAGGCACAAAACCGAGACAAGGAACAAAATTTCGACACTTTGTCGAGTAATCTATCACTGTTACCTTAGCTTCTTAAATCTCCGCGTGAATCATCTAAAAGTATGAGCCTCCCTCCAGGTCATCAAGATCTTCAGCTAGAAGAAGGAAAACGAGTTGCTTGGGTCACCAAAATCGAGTTGTCTTAAGATGGTATTTTCGAAATCTCAACAAAACTAAAACTTTCTTACCTAGAAAGATGAAGAAGGAAGAAGGGAAGCTAATGGTGCAAAAATCAAAGAAAAAGGTTGAGAGACGAGGGAGAAAACGGAGGTTCAAGGTCGAATGAAAATGGTGGTGTTGTATTCTGTTGTTTGTTGTTGTGTTTGTTGCAGGTGGTGTTGGAATATGTGTCCTCAACAATAGTGCGATCACCTACTTTAATATCATAATTAAATCTCATAAAAAGAATACGAAAGGGATGATAAATTAAATAGTCAACTGATCAACATTAATCGGTAACGATTGGCTTGCTAGAGTTTGACGTTACTATCGTGAGACGGTGGTGGTCAGTTGATCCCTTAAGGTCACGCCTAAAGGATGATGCCCTTATCAGTAAAGTTAATTAATTGTATGTCGATACAAGTTGATTAATTCCTTAAATATGAACAATTTATATTTATGAGAGGAAATATGTATCTTATTGTAATGTGATTAAATAAGATCCTATTTAGTGGATTAATATGTTAATTCACTAAATTATGTTGGGGTTTTATAAATGTTTCGACGTAGAAGTAATTAGTTATTTACATTTACAAGAGGTTGTAAATTTAACTAACTAACTAGCTATTATGGGACCCATTATATGTTGATATAATGGTAAAATATTACTCAAAAGGTTGAGTGAATATATGATTATTAATTTGTCACATAATTGTTGTATGATCAAATTAATATTTAATTATGTAAGATAATTAAACATAAGACTTATAAGCATTTGTGGGACAAATATTATAAGACAAAAAAATGGACCATAAGAGCTCATGTGTGTCGACCAAATGGGATGAATGCTTGAATTTTTGGCTTTGTTATTTAGTTGTTGGAAAGATACTTCAACAACTTATGACATAGTTTAAAGCTAGTCTACACCTACAAACTAAAAAGTATCTTGCATGAGACAAAATTGAAAAGACCAAAAATGCTTCATATAGAGCATTTTGGACGTTAGGAATAAGATGAGAGGGAAGTTGTTCTTCTCATTTTTCTTACACTACTTTTCTCTAAAAATATTCACATGCAAAACCTCTTACATGCTTCTTTTTCCTTCACCAAAATTTGAGAAGTTTAATCTAAATTGTTCAAATGAGATTACTAATATTATTAGTGTAACATATGAGTATTAGTAATCAATTTTAAGGTAGACTACTAAACAAATATCTAGCACATATTATTTAGTAGTGATAAGGGTTAAATCTTGGGTGCAATCAAGAGAAGAATCTTTACTTTGGGATTTTTGAAAGATCATCCAACATATTAAGCTCAAGAACAAATAAGGAAGGTGACCTTATTTGTGCCCATTAATTTTGAACCAATATACAATGTAAGGGACATTGTTTTTCTTATAAGTCTCTCATTTTGTTATGCATGCACTAGATCTAAAGAACAAATAATTAAGAAGTTAATTAATTCACTATTAGAGAAGTCTAGTAATAGGTATATGAACCTAACAGGTGGTACGAAAAAGAAGAAAGGGGAAATGAAGGGGGTGGGGACGGGGTAGCATAATAATAATAAGCATAATAATAATAATAATAATAATAATAATAACATTAATAATAACATTAATAATAACATTAATAATAATAATAATAATAATAATAATAATAATAATAATAATAATAATAATAATAATAATAATAATAATAATAATAATAATAATAATAATAATAATAATAATAATAATAATAATAATAATAATAATAATAATAATAATAATAATAATAATAATAATAATAATAATAATAATAATAATAATAATAATAATAATAATAATAATAATAATAATAATAATAATAATAATAATAATAATAATAATAATAATAATAATAATAATAATAATAATAATAATAATAATAATAATAATAATAATAATAATAATAATAATAATAATAATAATAATAATAATAATAATAATAATAATAATAATATAATAATAATAATAATAATAATAATAATAATAATAATAATAATAATAATAATAATAATAATAATAATAATAATAATAATAATAATAATAATAATAATAATAATAATAATAATAATAATAATAATAATAATAATAATAATAATAATAATAATAATAATAATAATAATAATAATAATAATAATAATAATAATAATAATAATAAAGATTGTTTAAGTTAGAGTGGAAGAGAGTAGGTGAGTGTGTTGTCGGAATAGGATTGGTCCGAATTGAAATAGCTTTATAAGATAAATGCGACGATCTTTGCTCGATGGGAATATGTCTATAACTTAAGACGGAAATATTATTATTATTCTCACTATTATTATTGTCCGACTGAAAATATATATATATTTATATAAACAAGCTTATAAAAATGTAACTTTTATAAAAATTTATGTTTAAAATGAAATTAATTATATTAAATAATTTAAAATATAAATAAAACAATAGAACGGTTAATTAAATTATAAATGATAAAAATGGAAAATTCGCGGGTGTTACAATCACCCCACCTTTTAAAAAGTTTCGTCCTCGAAACTTGAAAGTAGAAATGAAAGGTTATAAAAATGAAACTGTACTTTTTCAAATCAGCAACTAAAACATTAAAAGGGTACTCTTTATGAGAATTAAGATTCTTTCAAATGTTTCAAGTCGAATTTTCCGATAGAACCAGTTTCTCATCAAAGGAACGAAAGTGCTCTCGTTGCGCATTTAAGAACGTCACCATTCCAAATCAAAGATAAGGTCAAATATCAAATCTTTTGGAGAAATGCAAGTCAAAATACTTTCAAAAATATTTATGAAGAGTTTTCAAAAGTATAAGTCTCTTTCATGGAACGAAATTGCTCTTGTCGTGCACACAAGAGCTCTAACTTTCCAAGTCAAAGACAAGTTTTAAGGCAAAATCAATTCGCCGAGAAGCGTAGAAAAAGTTATCAAACTTCTCCAATAACGAGTTCTAACATCTTATCAACGTTAAAACCAAATGAAAATGGTAATCCACTCAAATTTTCTTTTGCAAAAGCGAAATGAAAATTAAAAGATTCATTTTTAAAGTAAAAAAGGAGTCAAGTCCTCGAAAATATAACATTAAATTTTGACAAAGAAATCATAAATTGGCCAAAGTTAGTTAGAAATTGAGCAAAATTAAAGTAATCTCGAGTTTAGCAATCAAAATCATGATAAAGGAGTCTATGTTCAAAAAACAAAAAGGGGATTAAATCAAAATTTTATTTTCAAACCCTTAAAATAGGTAAAGTTTTGTACAAGTAACATAAACTTTTAAACACGAACCAAAAACGGTAGCTTGAAAAGTTTAGAAGTTGTACGATATGAAAAGTAACTCAGATATAATAAATACAAGCTACGCTGAGAGGATCCAAACTTAACCAATAAAAGAGCTATGATGAATTTCCTAGAGGTAAGAGTCGAAGTAAGGTTAACGAGGATGCCCAAGATAGAGTTTCATAGGTTACGAGTATCAAACATAAAGGAGGAGCATGATGTAGTGAGGAAGAGAGGTATGAACGACAACACTTATGGTCAAAGAAGAAGGGAAATTAGACAACGAGGAAACATCAGGTACTCAAATCTCAACCACTACATCATCCCAAACGCTTTCGAAAAATCTCTAACAACAAAACTCATAACCACATCACTCCAAAGGATTTCCTCAAAACACTTACGTTACTTCATCCTAAGCTATTCCATGAAACAAGGTACTTCACTATAAGTGATATTTCACCACTCCAAATCCCCAAACATTTACAAACAACCTCTACGAGATCAAGTTCAAAGCTTCTAACAAAGCTATACTCATATCCAACTAGTGTCAACTATGAGTTTCTCAAAATGGTACAACCCTAAATCAAAAATCCGAAATCAAAAGTTCTTTTGCATAATATATCATCCCAAAGAGATCTTGTTATACTCTCGAAACCCGAAGCATAGATGGTGACATTCTCCAAAGTACGAGACAACCACCCAAAACACCTAACTCATCTCAGCTCATCATCTATGGATCCCAACTTATAATTACATCTCCAGAACTCTGGCTACCAATCCTCATTACCGCAACGTAAATACGCAAATGAGATTCCAAAACCAGCAACAACTCTCGCCTAACATGGTTCTTATGTAATCGTCACAACACTCATAAAAGTATACCGACTATGCTAACCTCGAGCTCAACTCAAACTTCCAAGTATAAACAACAAGGCCAAGTTCCATAACCTTAGTAACATAGGCAACTCACACTTAACACATAGAATCCACCGATCAATTATACTCACTTAATCAGGGAACCAGGTATAAGAATCACCAAGTACATCTCAACACATTACCTAAGTCTTTCTAACATCACAACCTCTCAAAACCAGGGTTATGGGTCAACCACAACAAAACTCCACAAAGCCAAATTATCCAACCATGGTTAACATTCCACAAAAGAAAGAGAACTATCAAAAAGGCGTCAAGGGAGGATTAGCAAAGAATAAAGGACAAGTTGGGATGGTACAAGAGTAGCTTCCAAGGAAAAGAAAAGAAAAAAGAGTTTAGAAGAAGAAGTAAGCATCAAGAAGTGAAAGAACCAGGCAAGGTACACAAGAACATGGAATATCTTCGAGGAAGTAGAAACATTCTTCTAAGGGTGAACAAATCTTCAATTTCCGGCAGTAGGCACCAAGTCTTGATCGCCTCACGGTTATTGATCCAAGGGTACAAAAATAATTGACAATCAACAAACATGTTAGAACCTACCACAAAGCATACACAAAGAGAATACCAACTTAGGTCCTTATTTCTACCCATCTCTCATTGATTATTTAAGGTCAAGATCGAATTTAAATTTGAGGTGCACGTGTGTGCGTCAGGGGCAACATAGGCTCTGATACCAACTGTGAACCCCCGCAATGACGCGGAAAACATAACTTATAAATTCAAGCGGAAATTAGGAAAATTTTGAAACTTTTAAAATTTAAAGCGCGGTTTCATAAAATTTAAAACACAAATAAAGAATGCGGAAATAAATATTAAATTATACAAACGTGATAGTCAAGGTGAGGGAAAATATATCCCTCGAATGACAAATGATAAAAGGTGAGAATAAGCAATTCTACTAAACCGACTACTAGTTCAAGGTACTCGCTAGCTCAGACATGTCTTCACCCCATAGATGCACCAACTAATACCTGTCATTCATGTAAACATGAACGCCACAGTCAGTGGGGAGTAACTCAAGGTTCTCCCAGCCACAAATTGTCAAAATGAACATAACAAAGAACTAAAACAGGTAAGTCATATAAGATACTTACAAAAGATATGAATATCAAGTTCATATTTAAACATGGTAATTAAATGAGATGGATCAAGATGGATCAACATTAGCATAATAAAGATTCAACTATACATGTGAGACAATTAAATAATATGAAAGACAAGAATACGGTCATTTATACAAAAGCACGCATTACAAGGAAATACAACATAGGTATGAGATTAGAATCCAAATCATGCGAAGCAGTTAAGTAAGGGATCAATCAATGCAAATTACAAGAATAGAAACCGTAGCCATTAGTTAGAAAACCACTTAGCAAACATTGCACGGGACGTGGCTACTAATGTCATATTCATACTTATGGCTTGCATTTCACCATAAGAACGAATGGGAACATCAATCCCGACGATCATATCGTAACTAGAGGGCTTATAGCTCACCTCTAGTATCCGATAGGACCAAGACTCTCACAACAAAACAATACAAGGCACAACTCTTGCCTTGAATGACATATACCAATATTTATAACCAAGCAAGACCTTTACTACTCATTATATATAATTCCCCTGGTAGGACGACAATGGTACTCCCAAGATTCAGTCCTAGTCTAAATCTGGTCAGACTCTCGGGACAGTACAGTTCCCGATTCGACATGCGGCAGAACGATCCGCATCCAAGACTTGAAGACAGATCGAAAATCGAGAAGCCACAATCGGCAGGAGAGTCCGAAAGAGACGGAAGATATGAGCTAAACCCACAATCGGCAGGACAGTCCGAAAGAGGCGTAAAGGTAAGTCAAGCAATACGGTATAGCATAACTGCACTATCATAAGAATACGACTCCTTACCAACCATTATGTCAATTAAGCCATTCATACTTGTATAACATAAAGAGGCATTTCATTTCATTTCTAAATGATACTTGAGCAAAGTATACCAAATGCAAATTGAACATTCTCATCATATATAGGTAAACATTCTATTAAAATATTATAAAACACTTGCTCAAAATATAATAAATTCAATTGAACCTTCTATTAACATTTTGATAACATTTCTTATCATTCTCATAAAGTACTTGAAAATAAATATAATAAACGGGCATTAATTATTTACGTCATGATAGATATGTGGCGGAAATGTAAATAAATCAATCACTAAAATTCATGAGCATACAATAATTAAATTGAACTCATTTTATAAGTAAAACATGTCATTTCATAATCAAATGAGACAATTAAATAATGAATTACACAAATATAAACCATGTGAGAAAAAGTATATAAATGAACGATAATTAATAAATCACGTTATATACTCCACAACTCGGAAATTTAAATAATACGTATCAATCACATTTGCCGCCTAAAACAAACACCCCTAACACGACTCAAAGAGCTATTTGGCAGCACCCACACATGGCCTTACAACCAACCATACACGGCCTCAATCCATGCCCCAGCCAGGCCACCAGACTTGCCAAAACAAGGCCACGGTGCAGCCTCTGCAGACCACCAACAGTCCCCTGCACCGAGCCAAACAACCACCATCACCACCGCAAATTGCAGTCATGCTCAACCAAACGGTAACCCATGATGAAATAGGCCGTGGCTCTTACACAACCAGGCCATAGGGCCCCAATACAGTCCCCAAACGGAGGCCAACACCAACCAAAAGACGGGTTTAACACATAGAACACGACCTAGCCAAATTACGACCCTAACATGAAATAATAAGGTAAAAGCACACATTTTTATCAACCCATAAACAACCCATAAAACAGTACCTCATCAGCATATAACAGACTCTTTAGTCGCGTCAAAAAAGTTCCAAAACCCTTCACTAAAACGTCCCAAAACAGGGCTCACAAAATCCATTGTCACGGTTTCAAACTGAAACCCAACCGCCATTTCAGCTCAAGTTCAAGACGGAAATAAAAGGGCAAAGTGAGACAGAAATAAGCACGCCTAAATACATGAGTAACCACTACAATTTAACCCAACCATGTTCGAGGAAAACCAAGAACAGAAGCCACAAACAACCGTGAAAACAGGCGGACATCTTAAGTTCGAAACCATCCTCCATACCGAAATCAACATGAAAAACAAGCTATGAAAATACCCAAACATCAATGTAAAATGGCCATTAAAAACCACATAGTTGACCACACATAGGAGGAAGAAAAAGAACTAAGCTTTACGACAAATAAAGGCACAAAACCGAGATAAGGAACGAAATTTCGACACTTTGTCGAATAACCTATCACCGTTACCTTAGCTTCTTAAATCTCTGCGTGAATCGTCTAAAAGTATGAGCCTCCCTCCTGGTCTTCATGATCTTCAGCTAGAAGAAGGAAAACGAGTTGCTTGGGTCACCAAAATCGAGTTGTCTTAAGATGGTATTTTCGAAATCTCAACAAAACTAAAACTTTCTTACCTAGAAAGATGAAGGAGGAAGAGGGGAAGCTAATGGTGCAAAAATCAAACAAAAAGGTTTCGAGACGAGGGAGAAAACGGAGGTTGAAGGTCGAATGAAAATGGTGGTGTTGTATTCTGTTGTTTGTTGTTGTGTTTGCTGCAGGTGGTACGAATAAGAAGAAAGGGGAAATGAAGGGTTCGGGACGGGGTAGCTTACAATAATAATAATAATAATAATAATAATAATAATATTAATAATAGTAATAATAATAATAATAATAATAATAATAATAATAATAATAATAATAATAATAATAATAATAATAATAATAATAATAATAATAATCATAATAATAATAAGAATAATAAGAATAATAAGAATAATAAGATTATTTAAGTTAGAGTGGAAGAGAGTATGTGAGTGTGTTGTCGGAATCAGATTGGTCCGAATTGAAATAGCTTTATAAGAGAAATGCGACGATCTTTGCTAGATAGAAATATGTCTATAACATAAGACGAAAATATTATTATTATTATTATTATTATTCTTACTATTATTATTGTCCGACTGATGATATATATTTTTATATAAACAAGCTTATAAAAATGTAACTTTTATAAAAAAAATTATGTTTAAAACGAAATTAATTAAATTAAATAATTTAAAAATATAAATAAAATAGTAGAACGGTTAATTAAATTATAAATACTAAAAATGGGAAAATCGCGGGTGTTACACTCCCGATCGTAGAAAAGTCTTTCACGAACCTCCTGTAGTAGCCAGCCAAACCCAAGAAACTCCGAATCTTAGCAACATTCTTTGGTGATTCCCACTTATTCACTGCCTCAATCTTGCTAGGATCCACCGACACACCTTATTTAGATATCAAGTGGCCCAGAAAAGCCATATTCTCTAACCAAAACTCGCACTTAGATAACTTGGCATATAGCTTATTATCTCGCAAGGTCTGCAAAACTAACCTCATATGCTCCTCATGCTCCTCCTTAGTCCTAGAATAGACCAAGATGTCATCAATGAAGATGACCACAAACCTATCCAAGAACGGGCAAAAAATCCGGTTCATAAGATCCATGAAAACTGCTGGTGCATTCGTCAACCCAAAAGGCATCACTACGTACTCATAGTGACCATAACGTGACTAAAAAGCGGATTTAAGGATATCCTAATGTGCTATCCTCAACTAATGTTAACCCGACCTTAGGTCGATCTTTGAAAACACTCTTGCGCCACTCAACTGGTAAAAAAGATCATCAATCCTTGGCAAAGGATACCTGTTCTTCACCGTGACATGATTTAGCTCCCTATAGTCGATGCATAGCCTCATGCTCCCATCTTTCTTTTTCACAAACAACATTGGTGCTCCCCACGGTGACACACAAGGCCGGATATACCCTTTGTCTAACATATCATTCAGCTACTTCTTCAACTCTTCCAACTCTTTAGGTGCCATACAGTACAATCACTACTACAGATACAGGCTATAACAACGGTTAAAAACCGTTGTTATATAAAAAAGCGGACGTTGTTAAAGCGTCCGTTGTAAAAGGTTTTAACAACGGTTGGTTTTCTTAAGGCAAACGTTGTTAAAAATATTAACAACGGTTTTAAGTATAAAAACCTGTTGTGGAAAGTGTGACTCAATTTTGGGGGGAAAGTTATAACAACGGGTTGTAATATACAAAACCGTTGTTATAACTAAAGACAACGGGTTGTTTGTAAATAACCGTTGTTGTTTGTTCTTAAAAAATAAAAAAAAAAATAAATTAAATATTACTAGATGCATGTATAATTACGGCCCGTTAGAATTCCGATGCATGCAGAATATCCCTTAAATTAATTACCAATGGTTTTGAAAAAACTTATAAATGTGACTAGCTATAAATATTAAAGCATCCTTTAGTATCTAACATTCATTAATTGAAACAACATGGCAATGAACCCTAATTTTATCAACAACGAAGAATTGCTTACACAAACGATTGAAGATGATGGGAAGGTTCTCGCCGGGCTTCCCGCCGATCAACACCCATTAATCAAAGCATCCCTTGAACATCAACGGAATTATTGGATTAAGAGGCGTGAAGCAGTCCGGCTTGTCAACAAAGCCTCATCATCATCATCATCATCATCTTCATACCCTCGTCGGCCTGTTACTCGCAACTTGGCTGCAGCCAGAGATACGTTGAGTTGTACTCTTCCAACCTTATCTCCACATGCAAGTCGTGTCCTTGCATATATTCAATCTGTTATTGAAAAATATGAAGTCAATGACCCGGAAGTTAGCGGTATACCAGAGTGGCGTGATTGGTGGCAGGTTGAGAAGCGCTTTTTACGCTTAATCGGGGTTGTTAAAACTTATTATACATCTTTTGATTTCGATAATTGCTTTGTAATGTATTTGGTTTAAAATTAAATGAAATGATCATTTTGAAAGTGTTGAGTTATGCTTGTTTGATTTGCTTCCATTTTTTCAACTCCATAGATCAGTCATCATTAAGATCCATTATTATTCTGCCATTCTTGTCAATAAGATTTGAAGCAAGATTGAGAGATATGATGATGCTTGATTATGGCACAACTTCCTAACATATATATTAATTAAAAAACAACTCAACCCACACATTGCTTAGTATAAATACATTGCATTATCTCAACTAACATGCATTTCCATTATCTCAATATATTCTCCAAACCCTAACTGCTAAAACAAACTCCAAATAAATTAACCCTCTCCTTAATCTTTCAAAACAAACTCCAAACTCCAACAAAATGAATGATATCATCCTTAAGACTCTTACTATGCTCGATCCGTATTGAAGGACACCAAAGAAGATGGAAATGAAATAATTAGCAGATCTTTGAACGGAACCTAATGGTCGATAAAAACACATACATGGAACTGAAATAATTAGAAAAATAAAATAATGACGATGAAACAAACCTGATAATTACAGAACGTACGTAAAGAGACGATGAAATCAACGGCGAGAAGATAAAGCGACGATGAGAAAGAGAGAAAGAGACGATGAGAAAGTGTGTGTTTTGTGTTTGTGTTTGGTTCTTTGGGTTTGTGTTTGTGTATGTATTAAGGTTTGTGTTTTGTGGCTGCAGCAGACTTGTGTTTGTGTGGTTTAGAGTATGGAAGGTATTGACAACGGTTATAAAACAACAACCGTTGTGAAATATGTTTTAACAACGGTTGTAAAAAAAAACCGTTGTTAAATAAGTTTTAACAACGGGTTTCAAAAATAACCGTTGTGATTACTTTTCACTAACTTTGCGCCAATTTTGCGCCAAATTATTAACAGCGGTTGTTCATGTGTGACCCGTTGTTAAAACGAATAACAACGGTTTTTATAACCATACCCGTTGTAATTGATTTTAGTAAAATTCGCGCCATACATTCTACAACGTCTATTGTGATTTTCGTGAATAATCGTTTTTAAAGGGGCGTTGTAGTTGCCTGGATTTGTAGTAGTGAATTCTTTAGATATAGGACCCGTCCCCGGTTTGAGTTCAACATTGAACTCGATATCCCTCTTAGGTGGTAACCCCAGTATATCATCTGGAAAGACATCACTAAACTCCCCAAACACATGTATATCAGATGCCGTCAACTTCTCCACACTTGTATCTCTCACTTGGCAAAGAATCAAGGGGCACTTCTTCCTTAGACATGACTTTAAAGTCATCACAGCAATGAACATACACTTTGGTCTCACAACAAATCACTTATATGATACCCTGACACCCTTGGGCTCTTTAAGGATACTTTCTTTTGTCTTCAATCTATCTTAGCATTATACTTACCCAACTAGTCCATCTTGACGATGACCTCAAACCAATCAATAGGAAACTCTAACAAGTGGACCGATAAGTCTACCTCCCCTATCAACATGGACACATCTCCATATAACTTAGAACAAGACACCGACTCCCCCAAAGGTATAAACACATTATCTTTTACAAGTTCTTACTCCCCAAAACCCATAGCTAAGGCATGACCCCTAGACACAAAAGAATGGGTTGCCCCTGAATCAAACAAAATGAAAGATGGTATTATGAACAAGAAAGGTACTGGTAACTACATGAGCATCGTTCTCTGCCTCCTACTTGCCCATCATAAAGAGCTTCCCGCTTCTTTTCTGACCTCCACCCTGGATCGAGGTGTTCGAAGTAGTCGGCTTAGCTGCCGAGTTCTGAGTCACACTATTGTTCGGGCGCTGAAAGGATCCTCCACTGTTGTGTTTGAAATCGCCATTGTTGTTGTTCTGCCCTTCACGATTGCCCCATGACCCAGATGGCCTGTTGCTAGCAAAACTCTGGCTTAGAGCCTGAGAGAAGTTCCTCTGGTAAGCTCCCGAAAAGCCTCCCCTAACTCTGGCACTTGTACAATCATGCATCTTGTGACCCACTCCGCCACAGTTGAAGCAGGTAAGGTTGGAGTTGTCACTAGTACTCCGACCACCACCTCTTCCCCATGCTCGAGATCCCCCCTGTATATCCAAACCCTCCAGAAAAAGCCCTAGACTGACCTCAATTTTTCTTCTTGTGGCCCAACTGGTTTCGACTCTCACTCTCTGCCTTTCTCTTTTCAGTGTTTCTTTCCATAGCCTCCTTGGCCAAGTCCACCAACCTCTCAGCATGCCCAGCTCGTGCATATACCTCTTTCAGATCGGTAAGTACCCCGACTGGTAGTCTATCCATGATCTTAGGTGCCAACATCTTTTCGAAATGAAGAGCCAAACCTTACTGACCTAACTGCATATCCTCTGTGTAACATGACAAATTTAGGAACCGGTGATACTACTCTGCGACAGTCATATCATCATTCATGGTGAAAGAATCAAACACAACCCTTAGCTTGTGACGGATGTGCTCCGGCATAAAATGCTCCCTCATAGCGCTATTTAGACCTGATCACGGTATAGCATCGTCTCCCTCATCCTTGTAGTATGCTCTCACATTCTCTTTCACATTCTGCCATCAAACCCCAAGCTCATCTCTTAGGTAGTACGCCACCTGTTCGACCGCCAACTCCGCTGGACACTTCACGACCTCAAGAAGACTCTCCATCTCGCGGTGCCCGTTATCGAGTATCTTAGGCTCCCCAGTGCCCTTATAAGTCGAACGGTTGAAGTAAGCAATGATGGTGCTTAGATAGGTTGCGTCCACCGGTTTCTCACCCCCCTTTTCCACGTTCTTAAAAGCCTCCAGGAGTGCATCTTGCTGCTCGATCATGCGGGCGAACTCATCCACAGTCATCTCAGTGGCTTGGATGTATGCGGCTGACTTCTTTGGCGTCATTTTGAGCTAATAAGAGCAAGGAAACGTAAGCACATAGCCTACGGCTCAAAATAAACAAGACCCTCCACCAAAGAAGCACTCGACCGAGTACGGTGAGATACTCGGTCGAGTACTACTACTACTCGGCCGAGTGTTCCACTCCAGTAGCCAACGTCAAAAACACACAGAACATACTCGGTCGAGTATGGGTGATACTCGGTCGAGTATGCCTACTACTCGGCCGAGTGATCACAACCAGTAGCTACTGCTATGTACATGATACCCATCGTTGTGAGTACCAAAGATAAAATTTATAATCTCCTATTAAGACTAACCTAGGCTAGTGGTAACAGGGTCGAACCACAAGGAGGCAGTTGTAAACTTTAGTTGATCTATATTCAGTCTGAGGTAACTATTATGGGGGTTGATTTGAATTGGTCTAAGACTAAGAGCAAACAAAGGTAATAAACTAAAAATACGAATTTAACAAATAAAAGAAAGGGTACTAGGATGGTCGGGTTATTATAGCTTTGGCGGCAGCAAACTAAGTTGGTCTGAATCAAACACAGGTAAGGCGGGAAATAAGAGGTCCTCTCGGTCCACTCCTAACATATAGCATCTCTCGATCTCGCTATAGGTCCCTAATGCCACTAATACTAACCTTCGTCCTGAAAAGTGACTAACGGTCTAAACTATACCTATCTTTCGATCTTAGCACAATTTAGTCGATTTAATTGACGGTCAAATAACCTTCCCTATCTTTCGATCTAATGGGTCGGTCACAAAATAGGTATTTAACTGATCGCATGCATTCGATTTGCTAAATACAAGATTAAGAACAATTAAAACGAATGATAACCTTACAAAGGTCGATCGATCGACCACCAAGGTCGGTCGATCGACCGACACGCGGTTCGATCCGTGTTCAATCTAATGCCGCCTATGCTACAATTCCCCTACATCCTAGCACTATAGATTTAGATACTCATGATGAAGGTAAAAACAATAATACAACTAAGACAATAGGGTACTGAATTCATGATTTGAAATAGATAGCAAATAACAATAACAATAATTGGCTTTGGGCACTAATCTAGCAATTCTAATACTAATGACGAAAAGCGAAACAATAAATGGAATTAGGGGCGAGAATGAATACCGAGAATTTCAGAGGAAGGATTAAAAACAAAGGCAGAATTCCAATGCTAAAATCGATATCCCAAACCCTAAATACTCGAAATAAAACTGAAACTCAAAGCACTGTATTGTGATGTAAAACTTAGATAAAAACTTGATGTTCTCTGTTACGTTATATAGCAATCAACGCAACAACCTATTTCCTAAACCTAGACTTCACGGGCTTCAAGATTCACGGTCATCTAATTCTCGCCTGCGAAATAGAAATCCGGTCGATCGACTTAAAAGGTGGTCGATCGACTGCTCCTAAGCAATCAGTAGCTTCTGGAACCCGAGCATTGGTCGATCGACTGACAAGGCTGGTCGATCGACTGGCTGAGCTGCTACTTGACTTCTTTTAACTCGTGGACTTGTCTTTTGGGCCTTGGATTGCGCACCAAGCTCGTTCCTTAAGCAATTCCTTTACGTCATTTGCAATGCAGGTCACTCGGCGACGGAATTGGCTTGATTTCCCGTTGAATTCTTCACATTTCTGCAATAAAGTACAAAAATACGAAAGTAGAGGAAAATAGGGAAATATAGGCATATATTGCACATTTGAGCTCTGAAATGCGTGTAGAATAGAGTGCGAAACGTCATATTTTAGACACGCATCAAATCTCCCCAAACCAAACCTTGCTTGTCCCTAAGCAAGAACTAGACTCGATCTAATGACCTAATGGAACGAGTTCGACCTCAGAGCGAAATGCAAACTGTTAAGCCCAAACCAATTTGATGCACAACCAACAATCAATTAGTAATGTGAATCATGCAAACGAATTATAAAGTCGTTAAAAGCTCACGAACCGTCAATTGTAGAGACTTATCAAATTGGACTCTCATGGTCGCTCAAATCTCTCATAAGAACAGGTGAATATGTGAAAGATAGAAAGAATTAAATTTGTAAAGACTCTCACCTAACTACGACCTATGAAAACATGCCAGCAATAAAATATGAAAGTGATCTCTACGACCGTACATACGCATTCCAACCAAACAGATGACCAATGACACATGCCGAGGTAAATATGGGATATGTGAGGTATGGGTAAGAAGGGGCAAAACATTTTATGGTAAAGTGGGGGTACAGGTGATCAAACTAGTACCAGAACGGAACCAAAGGACAACATCCAACTTCTTGCTCATAGGCAAACAACACGGTGCTATAGCAAGCACAAATCTCACTATCTCCAGATGTAAAAGTAATCAACTGACTCCCCATAAAATAAGAATAAAACATGGGAGCAAAAATCGCCAAAAGATAAGGATTAAAGTATGCGAATTGACTTTTTTTCTTTGAAATTGAAATTCGATCGATCGACTATATGGGCGATCGATCGACCGCCTTGAACAAACAATCTGAGAACTCTCTTTTTTTTTTTTTTTTTTTTGAATCATTTTTTCATCTTTTTCATTTTTCTTTTCTTTTTATTTCTTTCTTTCCTTCTTTTCATTCTCCCAACTTCATCTCAAAAGAGCAATGGCTACCAAAAACGAGTAACAATCCCAAAAACCAGACTACTAGCTTGACAGAGGTAGGCTATATGTAGGATGTAGCAAATGGGACAAAAAAGGATATTTTTGGCAGTGTGGAGCTTATGGGCAAAATGAGAAAAGGAAACCTCTACCACATGTGTCAACAAACCACAGACCGAATGCATACAGGTATTAAGCAGATCAAGTTCACATTCATGCAAATTAAGGAAACATGTCTCATAAGGAGTACTACTCACATTCCTAGATGAACTGGTCATGAATGTCACCAGTTATAGGCTCTAAATCTCAGAATATAATGTAGTTTGCCAATTTTCAAAGTCAAGTCTCAAGATTCAGCGAGTAAATTAACGAAAACTCGTAGATATGCACTTATATGATTCTACTAATAACATGATGATAAGCAAGGCTCGGCAAAAAACAGTGCAAATGCAAAATCATCATAGAAATACTACCGTTTCGACTCGACCTATATGCTAAAATAAACGTGCATTTTATGGAAATTTTTTGAAATTTTTCAATTTTTTTGGAATTTTGTATATATAAGAGAAATGAAATAAAACAATGCAAAACAAAATTAAACGTGAATGCAAGCAAATGATGTGCGACGCAAAACCCTTCCCCAAACCAAATCGCACAATGTCCCCATTGTGCAAAATCATGTAATGAAGAAAAGAGAAATGGGAATTTGCGAGAGATTAAATAAGCAAGACATAAAGGAAAGATATGGAACTCACAAGACTTTAAGCGCAGCAAAGGAAACCTCCCCAAACCAGCGTGAGCTAGGAGGTTTTTCAAAGAGCTTGATGCTACCAATAAGAGTGCCTGAAAGACAATCAAAACCACGCATAAGACCGAAGGAAACAATTTGGAAGGGTAAAACTGTGCATAATTGAGAAAATGGAAGAAATAAATAATTGTGACGGAAAATAAAGTGGAGTAGAAAACTCCCTTAAGTCCGCAAATCGACCAAACACAGCAGGGGAGAGGCCGTGAACAGGTACAGCAGCAGAAGTGGTCGATCGACCTATAGGGGTAGTCGATCGACCATGTAAACAGGATCAGAAGCTCCTGGAAAGCAAAACTCAGTCGCTCGACCCTGATGGCCAGTCGATCGACTGGAAGAACTGCTGTACTTCTTATTTCTTCGTAATTTCTCAATAAGTAGAGCTAACAAGCCCTAAATACCTGCAAATGCACAATAGTGCGCGCCCAAAATTGCGCAAAACCCAGAAAGAAGACTAAAGTACTTGAAAATTCTAAGCAAAAAGAATAAAAGCGAAGTTTTCGCGCACACAAAAGCAATAAAAATGTCTTAACAAAGCAAAAAGAATGAAGTTTATAACGAGCATGATCAACTAATAGTTGATCAAGAAGGACCACGGTATGGCCCATTTCGTCGGCTTTTGGCTACTAGAGGTAGCCTCAATGGTGCTCATCTCTTCAGCTGCACCCTTCTTAGCTTCAAGGTTGGAGAACTCGGTGATCGCCTTCGGCATCTCCCCAATTAAGGACTTCCTTGGGATCGTTAGACTCCAAATCAGACCATCTCACCTTGGCTGGCTCATTTTCCACTTCCTCATCGGTCCCATAGCTTAGGCATCCAAGACCTCCTCTTTGAATGATCGGCTCTCTCGCGGCTGGAATAACTTGCAGCTTGCTCTTCCCCAAACCAGCTCCTGCATTATTTAAAATAACAGATTCTTCCTCCTTCTTGCTCCCAATCCGGGGCGGAGGGGTTACAACAGGAATAGAAATAGGCATATCGGGAAGTACAAAGTACGATCTCTTTTCAGAGACCGTATTACATGTAACAGGCCACATGGGATCCTTTTTCTTAGTTTACTGGGCAAAGACAATAGAGTGCTTTCCCACTTTAAAAGTCAAAGTTCCTAGACCGACATCTATAATCGCACAAAGCGGTGTGCGAAATGGCCTACCCAAAATAATGGGCATATGGTCATCCTCAGGCATGTCAAGGACAACAAAGTCAACAGGGAAGAAAAACTTCCCTATCTGGACGGGTATGTCCTCTAGGACTCCTATAGGCTCCACGGCAGATCGGTTAGCCATCTGAACTGTCATCTCAGTTATTGCAAACCTGGTCAACTTAAGCTTTCTAGCTAGACTCAAGGGCATGACACTTATGCAAGCTCCTAAGTCACATAAAGCCTTTTCGATAGAAAAGGTACCTATGCTGCAAGGAACTGAAAAACTGCCCGGGTCTTCTAACTTATGGGGCGCAGTGTGAGACAAGTAGGAGCAAGACTCTTTAGTTAACGCAACAGTGTGAACATGTTCAAGAGATTTTTTCTTTGACAACAACTGTTTCATGAATTTAGTGTATGCTGGCACTTGGTTAACTAACTCGAGGAAGGGTACCTGAACATTTAAGCTACGAATAACTCTCTCAAATTTACTAAACGATACCTGTTCCTTCGTCGGCACGAGTCTCTCCGGATATGGGGCTGTAAGGAGTACCTTAGCCCTCTCCTCTAAGTCGCGTGTGCCGGTATCCTTGGACTTAGGCTGAAAGTCCGTCACCTTTTCTTTGTTGAAGCTGGACCCCTCCTCAGACCGTCTCAAATGAGAACCATTGACCGTCATTGGATCGAACTTCGGAGCCGGGACCCATCAAGACTCGGGTCCGCCCTTCAAACTTTTCGGGACGGTGGTTCCCCGAAACAAGTGGTCTCGTAGATTATTTGGCATTAAAGGACGAAACTCTTCAACATCAGCAGTGATATTGGTCGATCGACCAACCTCCCTCGATCGATCCGGGTTGCACAGCGATTCGAAGCTCCACGAAACCCGTGTTTGATCGATCGACTAGGTACTTGATCGATCGACCAAATGCCTGAGACGTCTTTTTCTTTGATTTGTTCGTTGAAGCTTTCTCTTGACTTATTTCTGGCTCATCTTTCTCGACAGCATCCTCAACCATGGCAGGACCGTCAAGGGTGGACCCGCTCCTCAGAGTGATGGCATTTAGGGTCTCCTTTTGTTCGGGTTGAGTGGGTAAGTGTCCGGGAGCTCGAGTGTTACTTTTACTAGCCAGTTGAGCAATTTGGCTCTCAAGTAACTTCATCCCGGCCTCTCTTGCTTGGGACTCCTTTAGCAACAGATTCTTAAGCTCGGAGAACTCGAGTGCAGTGATTGTTGCGGCTGCGGCACATAAGGAGGCTTCGGTATTCTTTGTTGCTTTTGATGAGGCGGCACATATGGTTGTTCTTCTTGCTGCGGGTGTTGGGTTGGATTTTGGACATTTTGGCTTCTCCAACTCAAGTTCGGATGCGGTGGCTCGTAGTAGGTGTTTGTCTGCCTATAGTGTTGAAAGGCAGCACAAGATTCAAAGGGGCTAGGGCAATTTTTCGAGACATGGCCCTCAACTCCACACCTTTCACAGACGAAGGGACCGTCTGACACGGCATTAACTTGGTATATCCCACCTTTAGAAGCTCCCCCTAGCTCATACTTGTCAAATCTCGCGGTGAGAGCCTCAAGCGCAGCAACAGAGGAGGATTCAACAGCTCTCCTCTGGTTCCCTCTCGAATTCCCATATTCGGCCTTGTGGGTAGCTAGATCGTCAATGATCTTCCACCCCTTGGTTGCTCCCAGATTTTCAGCGAATCTTCCATTGGCAGCTGCATCTAAAATGGCCCTCTGATCGTCGTACAACCCATTGTAGAAATGGTTGCACAAACTCCACTTTTCAAACCCATGGTGCGGTATGGTCCGCACCAACTTCTTGAATCGGACCCATGCCTCGTGGAAATTCTCATCTGGCCCTTGTTTAAAGCCCGTGATTTGAGCTCTAATAGCGATCGTCCTTGAAGCAGAGAAGTACTTCTTGTAGAACGCCAATGCCAATGTATTCCAATCAGTGATCTCCAGAGCGGTCCGGTCCAAATCTCTATACCATTCCCTTGCAGCATCACGAAGGGAGAAGATGAACATGGTCTCTTTGATTTGATCTTGGGTCACGCCAGCTGGTGGGGGAATGGAGCAGCAGTAGTCGATAAAAGTCTCCATATGTCTTGCTGCATCTTCATTTGCAGCTCCACCAAACTGATTTCTCTCGACCATGGTAATGTAAGCAGGCTTTGGTTCGAATTTCCTGGCATCTCCTGGTAATTCGAACCCCTTATATAAGTTGTCGGCTGTCGGCTCAGAAAAACTAGCTATACTTGCTTCCTCGGCCATGACTGGGATTTCCGGAGAAGTAACTGTCTCGGCTGAAGAAGTGGAAACGGGTGAAGACTGCGGGTCTTCTTCGAACAGATCGTTCTCGTGATAGCTTGACAGAGTACCCAGCTTTTCCTCTGTCGGTAATACTCTTTGTGTTCGTCTCAACTCGCGCAAGGATCTCTCAAGCTCAGGGTTCAACGGTACTAATTCTCCACCCTGTGACCTGCGCATAAGATGAAACTACAAAAAGAATATAAGAAAAGTTTAAGGAACGGATGTCCCTTAAACTAAGAAAGACCAAAAAATAAAACAACTAAAATTAGGACTATTGCCTCCCCGGCAACGGCGCCAAAATTTGATACCCGTCGTTGTGAGTACCAAAGATAAAATTTATAATCTCCTATTAAGACTAACCTAGGCTAGTGGTAACAGGGTCGAACCACAAGGAGGCAGTTGTAAACTTTAGTTGATCTATATTCAGTCTGAGGTAACTATTATGGGGGTTGATTTGAATTGGTCTAAGACTAAGAGCAAACAAAGGTAATAAACTAAAAATACGAATTTAACAAATAAAAGAAAGGGTACTAGGATGGTCGGGTTATTATAGCTTTGGCGGCAGCAAACTAAGTTGGTCTGAATCAAACACAGGTAAGGCGGGAAATAAGAGGTCCTCTCGGTCCACTCCTAACATATAGCATCTCTCGATCTCGCTATAGGTCCCTAATGCCACTAATACTAACTTTCGTCCTGAAAAGTGACTAACGGTCTAAACTATACCTATCTTTCGATCTTAGCACAATTTAGTCGATTTAATTGACGGTCAAATAACCTTCCCTATCTTTCGATCTAATGGGTCGGTCACAAAATAGGTATTTAACTGGTCGCATGCATTCGATTTGCTAAATACAAGATTAAGAACAATTAAAACGAAGGATAACCTTACAAGGTCAGTCGATCGACCACCAAGGTCAGTCGATCGACTGACACGCGGGTTCAGTCCGTGTTCAATCTAATGCCGCCTATGCTACAATTCCCCTACATCCTAGCACTATAGATTTAGCTACTCATGATGAAGGTAAAAACAATAATACAACTAAGACAATAGGGTACTGAATTCATGATTTGAAATAGATAGCAAATAACAATAACAATAATTGGCTTTGGGCACTAATCTAGCAATTCTAATACTAATGACGAAAAGCGAAACAATAAATGGAATTAGGGCAGAATGAATACCGAGAATTTCAGAGGAAGGATTAAAAACAAAGGCAGAATTCCAATGCTAAAATCGATATCCCAAACCCTAAATACTCGAAATAAAACTGAAACTCAAAGCACTGTATTGTGATGTAAAACTTAGATAAAAACTTGATGTTCTCTGTTACGTTATATAGCAATCAACGCAACAACCTATTTCCTAAACCTAGACTTCACGGGCTTCAAGATTCACGGTCATCTAATTCTCGTCTGAAATAGAAATCCGGTCGATCGACTTAAAAGGCTGGTCGATCGACTGCTCCTAAGCAATCAGTAGCTTCTGGAACCCGAGCATTGGTCGATCGACTGACAAGGCTGGTCGATCGACTGGCTGAGCTGCTACTTGACTTCTTTTAACTCGTGGACTTGTCTTTTGGACCTTGGATTGCGCACCAAGCTCGTTCCTTAAGCAATTCCTTTACGTCATTTGCAATGCAGGTCACTCGGGGACAGATTTGGCTTGATTTCCCGTTGAATTCTTCACATTTCTGCAATAAAGTACAAAAATACGAAAGTAGAGGAAAATAGTGAAATATAGGCATATATTGCACATTTGAGCTCTGAAATGCGTGTAGAATAGAGTGCGAAACGTCATATTTTAGACACGCATCAATACACACCAACCAACACTCGGTCGAGTGCTAGCTTACTCGGCCGAGTATCCCCTACTCGGTCGAGTACCCGCCCTTCTCGGCCGAGTGATGCGAAAAACGAGCTATTAGCTTACGATAACATACTATTACATGCAATTCTATATATACGATACTTCACTACCATTTCGAAAGCCAAGTAGTAAACACATATCATGCTCAAAGTCTATCATATTCGACTACGCAATTCACTTTTCATTTCATCCAACAACATCACAAGATTCACAGCTTTAATACCCCGTATTTTGATAATAATTTATGAGAATAACTTATGTAATTTAGTTCAGGCTGTTGCTAACGCACTTCAGTTTTTTGGTTCCATTTCTGGATTAGAACCAAATAATGAGAAAACTGATATTTACTTTGGGGGTGTGTCTGATAACATTAAATTGAGGATTAAGAATCTCACTGGGTATTCTGAGGGGACTTTTCCTTTTAAGTACCTTGGCTTACCTTTACATGACAGTCACCTTCATGGTCATATGTACGATGCTCTGTTAAGTAAAATCCATCAGTGCATTACCCATTGGACCACAAAACTCCTCTCTTATGCTGGCAGACTTCAACTTTTAAATTCTATTCTTTTTGGGCTTGAGGGCTACTGGTGTAATACTCTTTTGTTGCCTGCTGGTTTACTAAAAACCCTGAATAACCTATGCAGGAACTATCTCTGGAATTCGCAGGAAGGTCAACATCGTCTGTATATGAAAAGTTGGCTAGCCTGCTGCTGCCCTAGGGATGAAGGAGGTTTTAACATAAAGGAAGTCCTCTCTTTGAATAGAGTAAACCTTTGCAAATGGCTCTGGCATATATTATCTAACAATGCTTCTGTCTGGGCTACTTGGCATACTGTTTATAATCTCAAAATGCACACCATTTGGACCGCTGAGAAAAGTGCTCATCACTCTGAGAGCTGGAGAGCCTTATTGCACACCAGAGATCACCTCCTACATTTCTTTGGTACTGCTGCACATGCTACTTCTAGACTTCTCAGTTGTGTGGATTCTCAGGGCCATTTCAGGGTTGCCAAAATGTATGAGCTGCTGCGGACTAAATTCCCCAAGGTGCACTGGACTAATGTTGTTTGGGATAGTGCTGTTATTCCCAAACATAGCTTTATTACTGCTCTTGCTGCCCAAGCAAAGCTTCCTACTGTGGATTGCATCATTAAAAGGGGATTGTGTTGGGTAAATTGGTGCATTCTCTGCCGTGCAGCCAGTGAGACTCACACCCATCTATTTTTCAACTGTGTTTTCTCTAGGGACTTATGGTGCAGCATGCTCACTTGGATGAGACTTCCTGGTCGAAGCATGAACCTAAGACAGGAGCTTAGCTGGTCCAATGCGAGGTATGCTAGGAAACATTGGAAAATGCGGTGGTTTCGTTGTTGCCTTAATGCTACTACGTATGCTATTTGGCATGAACGGAATACTCGTTTGTTTACTGGCAAGGAGTCTTCCCCACATGCTTTAGTTAGAAATCTTCAACTTAGCATAGTGGTTAAAGTGCTTGATACGAATAGATCTGTTACTGATGAGATGCTTGATCATCTCAATGCTATTTATGTTTAACTTGGCTACTCTTTGTAAGAAACTCTTCCTACTTTTTTCCCCACTGTGGATGAATAAAGATAGGATGTACCTTTCTTGCAAAAACTTATGTAATTGAAATAGTTAATTAATGGCATTTATAATAATAATTACAAATAAGACATTAATTAAATATTAAAGTAAGTAAGAAAGTCGGAAATTGGTTTTAAAGTCAATTAAGCCTTGGGCTGTGTGATACGGATTAATTAGGCAGATTATATTAGGCCTAGTATGTGTATTGGCCGGCATTTGAAGCGGGATTTAATAATAAAATAATAAGTATAATAATAATATGGTAGTTCCTGATAATAATAGGAATAAGGCAATAGTTTCCTAATTAGCCTCATATACTCTCCAAACATAGACTATAAATACCATGATATCTGAAAAATAATTCACAAAGAAAGGGGAAGGAGATTTAAGAGACGGAAGAAGCAATTAACGATAAAAGGTAGGACTGTCTTATAATTTAATGTATCAATTTTATAACTTATATAACTCGTAATTTAGACCGCCTCTAGACTAGCTAGGACCTTGACCTTGACCGTGGGACACCAGGGTGTGATTGGACCCACGTTGACCGGCGGGAAAAGGGTTGTTTTGCTTGGTCTTCGTGGTGGTTTGAGAGGGGTGGTACTATGTTTTACACGGATTTAACATCTGGCTGTGGCTTGTTCTAACTTGGACCGGGGTTGGGTTGTTGCTAGGGGGTGATTCGACCACTTTGTGGTGGTCTTGGGTGATTGTTGCTGGCGTTTGGTACGGTGGGTGGCCGAAAACACGAGCTAGGGCAGAATTATGGTTTAAACACGATGGAACCCGTTGAATGCTCGTTGCCTTGACCTGGGTATGGTGGGAATGGAATCGGGTGTTTGGGTCGACCAGATTGGAGGTGTCAGTGAGGTTGAAGGTGGTGGTGGTCGGAATAGCGAGAAACAGGGGAGGAGTGTGATTGTGTCGCTGCTGCTAATTATGGTGGTGTTTGTGGAGGTTGCAGTGGGTCGAGGGGATTGAGGGACCACCCTAGAACCACCGTTTTCCAGTGGTGGCAGTGGTGGTGGCCACTGGTGGTTGTGGGGTGGTGTAAGGAGGAGGGTGTGTGTATGGTGTTATTGTGTCGGGTTTTGAGGGGTTGTTTAGGGCGTGAGTTTGTGGGATGGAGGTGGTGCTTTGGCTGGTGGTTGTTGGTTGTCGGGGTGTGTCGGGTTGTAGGCTAGTGTTATCTAGGTTGGGTGGTGTCGGATATAAGCGGGTTTATGAAGGGTAGTGAACACGGTTTTGTCGGGTTGTATGTGGTTTGTGTTGTGGGATTTTCACGGGAATTCGTGGGATATGGGTTTTGTTTATGGGTTGGTTTATTTAGTTTTAAGACGATTTTTATGTAATAATAATTTAAACAGAAAATAATTAATATAATTAAATTATAATTGAAAAATTAATATAATAAATTGAATAAACAAATAAATAATTGAATTATAATATTTTGTTAGGTGACGATTTGTGAAGCAATTATTATCGGGTTTGGTTGCGTTAATCATTTGGATCGCTTGAGCTGCTTAATTGGAATTGCTTGCTAGGTAGGGATAAATCCTATTCAACTCTTGTTTATTAATGTTCGGTATGGTGAATTATTTATATTGAAATGGAATTGTTCATATGTTGATAAGTGAAATTGATCATATGTTTATAAGAGAATTGTTCATATGTTGATATTGTAGTATTTGTTGGAAGGGAGAATTATATTATCTTGTGTTGGTGGTTATTAATAATAGACCTGGCAAACAGATCGGGTCGTGTCGGGTTCGTGTTCGTGTCACATGTAAACGGGTCACAATCCCTTCAACCCAAACCCGACCCAATTAAATCTCGTGTCGTGTTCGTGTCGACCCACTTACATAAATGGGTCATAAGGTCTCAACCCTAACCCGTTAATTTCGTGTCGGGTTCGTGTCGTGTTTTCGTGTCACGTCCATATTTTGAAAGTTTTAGTATATTTATGTGATAGAGGATCAAGAAAAAATAGGATTAATTTAGTAAACAGGTCATTCGTGTCGGGTTCGTGTTTAGAGAGGTCAACCCTAACCCAACCCAATTAAATATCGTGTCGTGTTCGTGTTGACCCACTTACATAAATGGGTCATTAAGTCTCAACCCAAACCCGTTAATTTCGTGTCGGGTTCTTGTCGTGTTTTCGTGTCGTGTCATTATTTGCCACCTCTAATTAATAATTGTCATGAGGTGAATTAACTGTTATTGTTGATTGTGAATGTAGAAATTGTGATAAGCTGTGCGACAGTCAGTTGTACGTTGTTGAGGGAGTTTGTACACTGGGGTGATGGTAATATGTACGTTGTGAGGGAGGGATACTATTACATATTGGCGGTACGTTGTTAAGGGAGGGGTACCAAAGTAATGTGAGCACGTTGTTAAGGGAGGTGTGCTAAGAAAAAGGATGGAGCACGTTGTCAGGGGGTTGTGCAATGTAAAAAGAAATTGGATTGTTATCGTATGTTTTTGTTGTTACTATTTATTCCTACTCAACCTCGCGGCTGACAGTGTATTCGTGAACACCTGCGGTGAACCGTTTTATGGGGAGCAAATTTGACAGGTACCAAAGATTAGCTGACTTGGGAGCATTGGGATGAGAGCGAAACTTGGAACCTTAGAAGAAGTCTAGATCACATATATATAGTTATATCACTTATTTAATTTCCGCTGCAAGTTGTATTTATTTTTATATTAAGCTTTAGTTGGATAAAATTGTAAAACATATGTAATCATTAAAGTTTTAATTTAAAGTACTTTGGTGAGTTGGTCTTTATTATTCACTATCTCGGGAAACCGAGATGGTAACGGTCCTATTTATTTGGGAATGTCTAGCTAAAGGCTCCCGAATAAATCGGGGTGTTACAAAGTGGTATCAGAGCAAAACGATCCTCAGGCCTAACCAATGAACAATAATGAACATAGGATGTATCTAATAAAATGAACCCGGGTAGAAACTATTAGGAGCCCCTTAAGGCTTGGGATGAGTAGGGCCCCTCACACCAAACTTCCGGCCCTTTCAGTTTTGAACCGATAACCCTGAGAGAATATTTGAGAGTGTGGGGTAATCTAAAATGAAAAACCGTTTATTTGCCTTAAGAGTTTTGGTTGCCTTGTTTGAATATTGTTTCATTGATTAATGCGGTTACGGGGCCGTAACCTTGCCCTTAGGGAGAGGGGATGTGATATGGTTTTAAGCATTGATATATACATGTGATTATGAGATAAATATGTTGGCATGTGTGATTAACATGTGAAATATTAAGGGAATTGTGTGAAATTGTGAAGAACGTAAGTTTAGTTGATTTCTCGGAATTTTACCCTTGATTGTTTTGGTTACCATTTACTACCTGTTTAAAATTCTCGTATTCAAATTTTATGAGTAATAGCTTTATGAGTTAGGTTTCATATGCCACTGGTCTCATGTTCAAATAATATACGGTTTAGGAGAAATAAATATTTTACTGGACAGTAGTCGAAATATTCCTGATTTCCTGTACAGTGATGTTTTCGCGCCATGTTTTTGTAAAATTTGCCATTTAAAAACTACGTAATTATTTGTTATAATTCCAATGCCACTGTTTAATAGACTCATGTATGTTTCTAAATTGGTAAGCCAAGTTTTAAGAAAATATTTTGACAATTTATGGTGTTTTTATAAGTTGACCTAAGTTTCTGACAAGTTGCGGTAAAATTTCTGTTTCGACCAAGTAGTTTGTAAAATGCATTATAAATTGATCTTATGGGTTTTTGACTTGATTCTTTCGCTCATGATTTATTAACCCTTTTTATTTTCTAAAACGTATAAACTCTCAAGAAGTAATCGTGTTATTAGTTATTTATGATTTTTAGAATTGGTAACATATTTTCCTTAATTTTGAACAAATGACAATATTTGTTTCTTAATATCTTGATATTGAGAATTGTATGAAGTAGATTACTATGTCCAGTGATATGAGGAATGTGTTGCCCTAAGCCTATATATATGTTGCACTTAATCCTAAACCTAGAAAGAATAAATGGGCTCGTCTTGGGAATAGACTTAGGAGGGTCATATGAATTAAGAATTAATTAAATAGTTATGCATATCATTTATTGTAGATTATTATTTATTTGCCAATGTATTCGTCGGTAGTTAAGTGGAGTAGTTAAGTTTAAATAAAGTTAGTTTGAGTATATTATAGGTTGTGATTTTGCAATTTGGAAGTAAATCAAAGATTTTGTTATTTATTTAACCATTAATTGGTGTTGTGTTGGAAATAATATTTGTTTTATGTTAAAATGTGTGTTTCATGTTTTATATTATAATAATGATTTGGTTGTTCCATTTGGTTGATATTCCTAACTTCGAGGACGAAGTTAATTTTTAGGGGGAAGGAATGTAATACTACGAATGTTATGAATCGTTGTTGTGATACCTTGTGATGCGATTGGTATGGATGATAATCGTAAATGGATGATGGTGTTGGATGATGCTTAGTTGTAAGGATGTTTATAAGTGATGTGGTAGTAGTTGTGGGCGAACTTCGGGACGAAGTTCATTTTAAGGGGGGAAGACTGTAATACTCCGTATTTTAATAATAATTTATAAGGATAATTTATGTAATTTAATGAGTGATTAAATGGCATTTTTAATAATAAATACAAGTAAGACGTTAATTAAATAATAAATTAATAATTCAAGTCGGGAGTTGGGTTTGGTTAATATTTGTGCTTTGGGCTTAGTTGGTAATTGAGTGTTGGACCGTGTGCCATTGATTGGTTGGGCCGAAATTTATTAAATTAGTGTGAGTGTAATCGGGATTTATACCGGGAATTAATAATAAATAATATGGAAATAATAATATATAAAAGTAATAATAATTATATCAATAATGATAACAAGTTATGGCAAATAATAAATTAGTAAGTATTATATGAGGAAATCATAGTTAAGGTAAGGCTAATAATATGCGATAATAATAATGATATAATTATAATGACAATTCCTATACTAATTAGAATAAGGAAAGTTACATAGTTCCCTAATTGGCCTCGTATTCTCTAAATCTTACACTATAAATACCACCTTAAGTCTGATAAATAATTCATAAATTAAAAGAAGGAGCTTTAGGAGACGGAAGAAGAAAGAATTAACATAAATCAATTAATCAACTCGAGGTAATTGTTCATCTTAAATCGATTTATATTCTTTTCATGCAAGCATCTTTAGATCGATAGTATGACTTATATAGACCACCATAGGACTCGGGAATTGGACCTATAGCGACATTGGACTGCAAAATTTCTGACCTGACCTTTGTTGACCGTCATTGACCGTGGTAGGATGGTGTTTAGGGCGGCTAAAGGTGGCTGGTCAGGGGGTTATACGGGTTTGGTTGTGGGTGATTGGAATGGGTAATTGAACCCTTAATTGACCTCGTCTTGACCTGGGTATGGAGGGGTTGTGACGGGGGAAGGTGGTCGGTCATGTTGGTGGTGGCGGTATGGTAGCAGGTGGCGGTTTGTGGCGGTGGTGGCGAAAACAGGGGAGTAACTCGTGTTTTGGACAGGCTGTTTCGAGGGGGTTTTTTGGTGGTTGTAGGAGGTCTGGGTTGGGGTTGTTTTTGGTGGCTTTTGTCGAGGGTGGATGGGTGAGTTGGGTGGTGGTTGTAGGCGGCAACATAGGTGGCGTTCGGTGGTGTTTTGGGAGGGGTTTTGTAGGTGTGTCATAAGGGTGTTGTTGGTGTCGGGTGGTTTAGGGCATGGGTTTATAGGTTGCTAGTGGTGGTTTGATGGGTGTTGAGTGGGTGTTTGGGAGGACGGTGGTGTAGGGAGGAGGTAGGCAGGACGGGTGGTGGTTGTGGTGGCCGTGGGAAGGCGTTTGATACGGGTTTTGGGTGGTGTGTGAGACACGAGTTATACCGTGTTTGATTAGGTGTTGGTAAAGTTTATACCTTTATTTTGGACGCGGGTTTTGGGTGTTGGATGTTGTTGCGACGGGTTTTAATTAAATAATTTGTCGGGTGACTCGGGTTAGTTTATAAACGGGTCTTTAATATCGTAATAATTAAATAAATGAGTCGGTTTGAATAATTAATATAATAAGAAGAATAAATAAATAAATAAATAAAAGGAGTAAATAAATAAATAAATAAATAAAGTTAGTAATTATAATTGTGGTAATTGTTATTATTATATAGGTGACGGAAATTGTGAAGAGTTTATAATCGGATTTGTTCGCTTTAATTATTGGATTGCGTAATTGGAGTGCTTGCTTGCCAGGTAGGGATAAATCCTACTCAACTTTTACTCGATAATGTTTGTCGGATGATTTACGTTAAAGTGAATTGATCGTATGTGAATTGTGTTGGTTGATATAATCGTAATTGTTGAAAGGGAGAATTATATTGCATATGTTGATTAATGATATCGTAATTGTTGGAAGGGTGAATTATATCGAATTGTGTTGGTTAAATTGTGATGAGGTGATTTGAATTGTTATCGTTGATTGAGAATGTGATTATTGTAAAAAGCTGTGCGATAGTCAGTTGTACGTTGTTGAGGGAGTTTGTACACTGGGGTGATGGTAATATGTACGTTGTGAGGGAGGGGTACTATTACATATTGGCGGTACGTTGTTAAGGGAGGGGTACCAAAGTAATGTGAGCATGTTGTTAAGGGAGGTGTGCTAAGAAAAAGGATGGAGCACGTTGTCAGGGGGTTGTGCAATGTAAAAAGAAATTGGATTTTTATCGTATGTTTTTGTTGTTAGTATTTATACCTACTCAACCTCGCGGTTGACAGTGTATTCGTGAACACCTACGGTGAACCGTTTTATGGGGAGCAGATTTGACAGGTACCAAAGATTAGCTGACTTGGGAGCATTGAGATGAGAGCGAAACTTGGAACCTTAGAAGAAGTCTAGATCACATATATATAGTTATATCACTTATTTAATTTCCGCTGCAAGTTGTATTTATTTTTATATTAAGCTTTAGTTGGATAAAATTGTAAAACATATGTAATCATTAAAGTTTTAATTTAAAGTACTTTGGTGAGTTGGTCTTTGTTATTCACTACCTCGGGAAACCGAGATGGCAACGGTCCTATTTATTTGAGAATGTCTAGCTAAAGGTTCCCGAATAAATCGAGGTGTTACAGCCGTGGTATTTTAGTATGACCTCACATGAATATTTTATGTATTACATGTAAAATATCATATTAATGTGATTAATATTTCATGATTTATGAATTTTTAGTGTAAAAATGGCATAAATGAAGGTTCAATGACTAAAAATGGTTAAACTTACTCTATGACCTTGAAAATTCTATATGATCTCCCATGAAGAGTTTACAAGTTTTTTGTAAAATCTCGTATTAATTGGATTAATATTGCATTATTTATGATTTTTATGAGATAAAAATGGATTAAAAGAGGTAAAATGGTTAAAAATAGTTATATTTCGAATTAGTCCATGAAACTTTAATATGATGTCACATGCATAATTTAAAGAGTGTATGTAAATTTTGAGATGAAATAATTTTATTTAGCATGATTTATGAATTTTTTAGTGTAAAAATGGCATAAATAGTGACTATTTTAGCATAAATTTCTAAAACAAATTGCATGGCATGAGAAAATTATTCTAGGTTGCATAAATATCCCAATAATCAGATCTAAGGTTGTAAAATTTATTGGATTAATTTTTGGATACTTTAGATGTTTTATGAGATAAAACCGATAAAATGCAACTATATTTTCTCAAAATTAATTCGAAAATTTTAACCATGATTTTTGACATTATGAGTGTCATAGAAATATTCCAGAATATTCAAAAATTTAAAATTCAAATTTTGAAATTATTGTAATTTAATTTGGATTTATTTCATATATATTATGATTTTAAGGTAAAAAATGAGCATAAAAATTAAATCAAGTTGAATTATTGTCAAAAATTAAGTGATGACTAATTTTTGAGTCCTAAGAATGTTAGGATAATTAACTTGAGCTTAGATGTGATTTAAGTGTTAATTTGTGATTTTAAGAAGTTATTATCACGCATTTCCACAAAACCGAGATATATATATGATATAAGTTAAATAGGGCGATTTGGCACATAATTTGGCATGATAAGTACATATTATAATGCTGCATATTTCAATTGTTGAATGTCTTTTATTTATATAATTTTGAATTATGTAATTTTATCTTAGTATGACCTTAGTTTTAATCGATATTACCCGTAATGAAAGGGAATATTGATTCGGTTGTAATTTAATGTGATCTCGTGTCACTTTTTTTATTATTACTAGTTTTTCCATTTTACAAATGTATAATAGGAATAGCTTTGTATTTTTATTATTATTTGTAATTATGGAGTATCTTCAAAGACGGTGCCATTCGGAAAGGTGATCCGACGAAGACGGTGTTCTTGGGAGGCGTGTCAATTGAAGATTCAAGGGACCAAAGGAGTTGGTTTCCAAATATGTAATAGATTATTTGATTTTCTATTTTAGGAAGGCCATACTAGGAATTTTATTATTGCTTTGCATTTCTTTTAATATGTTACATGCATTACCAAATCGCCATGAACAACAACATGCATATCATATCGAGTCATCGACCGTGTCAATTACAATTATCGTAGTTCACCGCTTTAGTTCACTTAAAACGTGATAGATAATAAATTGACAAGACCTCTCACATATAATAATTGAGAATTAGCCTTACCAAATAGTATAAACCATGAATCCCAATTTCATAAGGAAGTAGATTCGGCTCACCGGGGTACTAAACTTGTTACGTTGGGTAAGTGGGTAACAAAATGTTATTACATCGAAATTTGGATTGAGCTCAACGGAAGTATTCGTGACCGTAGTCGCATGTGTTTCGGGCTAAAGATGAAAATTAGAGTAATTTTTATCGACAGAGAGTTCTAAAAGTAGAATCGATTAAGAGGTTAATCCACCGAGTTATATTAATAAGGGATGACTCGGCTCACCGTACCCGTATTAATATGAATTTGGATCTCGGAATCATTTATAATAGTTGGGTAGAGGTCAATATATAAATGCAATACTTGTTTACAACTAATTTTAAAACGATAGATGTTAATTATTTCCTTGATTTCCGTTTTTGTAGTTAATTATATTTAATGAATTCATCTAATACTCCTACACCAATCACCATTGATTCATGGTTCCAATCATTCGTTGAAAAATGTTCCGAGTATGATAATGATACGATTAGAGAATTACGCGTTGGCCAGGATTGAAATTTTTGCTTCTTTACCACCTCCACACCACCCACTCCAATATTAATGCCCACCACTTTCGTAAGAAAATCTTGTGAAGAAAATCTCAGTAAACAAAGGGCATCCTTGTTTGAAGAAACAAGGAGAAATATTAAATTGAGTGGGAGTTCTAGCAAGAGTGTCCTTGCAAATGAAAGGAGTATTTGTATTATTAAAGGGAAGGCAAAGATAGGTGAGAAACCCAAACTTGATAATGAATTGGAAATGGATAGTGGGACTACCAAAACCAAGACCAAGAAGGGTGCCCAATCCTATAAGGAATGTCATTATAGTAATTTTCATGGGCCATTGGAAGCGAAATTGCCCCATGTATTTGGGAAATATCAAAGTTGGACTTATTACTCCAAGTGGGACTTGGAAATGTGGGAAAGCTAAACAAGAGTGATGTAAATCTCCGACAAGGAAATGGAGCTAGGGTAGCCGCCACTTCAAGAAGGACTTATGTACTTGTTTTTGCTAATAGCTTTGAGTTATAATCTACATAATTGTTATTATGTACCCACTTTGTCTAAAACTTTATTTCCATTTCTATGTGAGACATGAAAGGATTTTTATTTTGCTATCAAAGACAATTGTTGTATTTTGGTGAAAATAGACATGACTGTGAGCCATGTCACTTATCTTTAAGATATACAAGTTTTAGACACGTCCAACTCAAGCAAAGATAACTTCATAATTCAATCCAAAAAACTCATAACTAGTAATCCAAATGATTTGTACATTTGGGTTTTTCGATTAGGTCACATAAATGAGAAACGCATTTAACGCTAGTGTCGACTAGAATTATTGGACCATTTAATTTACAATCATATGGGATATGCGAATATTGTCTCCTTCGCAAATTGATTTGCATTTCCTTTAGTGGTAAAGGGACACGAGCAAGTGATTTGTTGGAACTAATACATGCCGATGTATGTGTTCTAATGAGTATCACCGCAAGGGGAATTTATGACTACTTCGTCACTTTTACCGATGATTTAAGTAGATATGGGCATATTTACTTAATCAAATAAAAAGTTAAGCATTTGAGAAATTTAAGGAATTTCTAAATGATGTAGAGAACCAATTGAACAAAGTACTAAAAGCATTACGAGCCGATCGTAGTGGCAAAGATCTAAGTAATAAATTTGATTTATTAAAAAGCATTTGTTCATCTATTCTAATATCAAATAAAGATTACTAGTGTAGTAATAGTAATAATATTAGAATGAACTTAAGGATACTAGTTTATTAATCTAGTTAATTAGTATACTAGTTTAAGGAATAAGTCTTGGGTGCAATATAAGGAGGATATCTACTTTGGGATTTCGGAGGATCATCCAACACATTAAGCTCAAGAACAAATGAAGGAAGGTGACCTTACTTGTGCCCTATATTTCGAACCATCTTACAATGTAAGGACCATTGTTTTTCCTCATAAATTTCTTATTTTGTTATGCATGCACTAGATCTAAAGAACAAATAATTAAGAAGTTAATTAGTTCATTATTAGAGGAGTCTAATTAAATAAATAAAAATAACAATATAGACTGTCACCAAAAGAAATTTTCTTTGAGGGGTCCTAAGGGGACTAGTGTGTCTTATCGTGGGTTTGTTATCAAACCCAAAGTCAAAGTGATTGCAGCGGTGACACTGAAGCCTTACTTGAGGAAGAGGTGTCCTTTGATCCTATGCCATGTGAAAGATACTAGTATGGTGGAACCGACAGCAGCTGAGATACCAGTGGTGGAGGAGTTTCCAGATATTTTTCCAGATGAGATACTGGGTTTACACCAAAGAGAGAGATATATTTCAGTGTGGAGTTGAAACCATGAACATGACCGATCTCTAAGGCCTCGTACCATATGGGTCCTAAGGAGCTAGAGTAGTTGAAGAAACAGTTGAATGATTTGGTGGACAAAGGGTACATTAGACTATGTGTATCGCTTTGGGGTGCACCAGTCTTGTTTCTCAAGAAGAAAGATAGGAGTTTGAGGTTATGTATAGACTACAGAGAGCTAAACCATGTTACAGTGAAGAACAGGTATCCTTTGCTAAGGATAGATGATCTTTTTTACCAGTTCAGTGGAGTAGGTGTCTTTTCAAAGATTGATCTAAAGACCGGGGTACCATCAGGTGAGGATTCGGGATGAAGACATACCAAAGACAGCTTTTTGATCGAGATATGGTCACGATGAGTACGTGGTGATGCCGTTTGGGTTGGCTAATGTGCCAGCATTGTTTATGGATCTGATGAACCGGATTTTCTGCTAGTACTTGGACCAATTTATAGTGGTGTTTATAGATGATATCTTCGTCTATTCCAAGACTAAGGAGGAACATGAGGAGCATTTACAATTGGTGTTGCAAACTCTCCGTGACCACCACTAGGTCTAACGGCTCTGTCGGTGGGAGGTGCTCAGGAGCCGGGATCCTCATCCAGCTCATAGCCCACACTCTCCAAGCTAGGCTACCATCAGCTAAAGTTCTCAACCATTTCAGGTCGGGGTAGTAGTCTCTGTCCATAGTAGGCACCGGTGTGGATAGGGGAACATACTCAGAAGAAGCCTCAAAGGAGGCTAGCTTTTCAGCTAGCCGAGTGGCGATAACACCACAACTCAAGTACGGAGTGGTAGAAGTAGCCATCAAGGCAAGGCTAGCACAGACCATGGCAGGAGCATTAAAGAGCACCCTCTCGATCCGCTCCGAGTTAAGATAAGACATCAAAAGCAACAACTCATGATTATTCAGCTTACTCATATCCGGCCTCTCATAAAGAAGATTCGAGATAGAACGAAGAAAGATTCTCAAGGTAACATGTTAAACATCATTAATAAACATGTTGCTGGAGGTGGGAGCTGACTTTCCGGAAAGACAAGGCATAAGGCGGAAAACACCGCACTCAGATGGAATCTCGCTGATGGAATCCTTGGGAGGCTTGGCCAACCCAAGGTGAGAAGCAAAAAGGTCGATAGACAACACCAAACTCGTGTTCATAAGACGGAACTCAACAGACTGTTCAGCTGGCTCGTATTTAAACGCGCTCATAAACTCCAAAGTCAGAAAAGGGTAGGAATGCTTCCTCAAGCGATACAACCCCATAAACCCCAGGGTCTCAAAGATATGACGGACATCCGTCTCAATTCCCAAGTCATCAAGAAGTGTGGTATCCACACAACGGGTGGGTCTCATCTTGCGTTTCTGTAACGCCACAAATCTCTCTCTCTGTTTGAAGTCCACAAAGACCACTGAAGGGTATTCCGGTACCGCGGGTACCACGGGTCCACTACCCTCCCCAACTTCGGGCTGTGAAGCCCTCCCCCTCTTACTATGACTGGTTCCCAAGTTTAGTCTCGGCATCTGTTTCAGCATACAGTTTAAACATACTTGCATAGGCACTTAAAACATGTAATTTACACAATTGAACATTGAATAATCATCTAGGTACACACTTTCACCAGCAAATTCCCAATTTGATATATAAATTCAGTTTATAGCATCTCAGACGACCTCTATAGCTATGAAATTTTTGCATGGATGCATATGATTTACTCGACCCCTTCAACTGTCATGACATGGCTCAAACGCTACTCCATATATATATATATATATATATATATATATATATATATATATATACTTGGTAGCATGTGAAATATTCATATTTGTTCATAGAAAGGCAACTTAATACATGTCATCACCAACATTCAACATCATGTGCAAACCCCTCGATTAAACTAGTCAGACGGTCTCTACAGCTATTACGATTTTGACACATTCATTAAGAATTAACATCACCATTACTATATTAAAAGTTTAACTCTTGCATATACATTCATATCCATCACAAAATCTCAATTATAGAAAACGAATTTCAATTTGGGCCACTTTTAAGATGGAGTTTTAAGGCAAGTTTTAAGGTGAAAATCACAAAATCCAACTTCCAGCATGATATATGCAACATATAGTACTCAATTTCATCATCCAACATGTAGAAAACAACCAAAATCAATTTTGATTTTGCAAACCCTAGAAAAATTCATCCCCAATTTTGTAATTTCTATTCTATTTTTAGAACAATTAACATCAACAATCATGAAAGGGAAGCATGTGAATCATATTACAACAATTACAAGCAATTTTTTCGTCCATATGAATCGAAATTTCAGTTTATTCTATCATTCTAATAGATTAAAAGCGATAAAAACATGTAAATAGGGAAGAAATTCATACCTTGATTAGATGGGAAGTGAAAGAACGAAATTAAACAAAGAAAATCACCCAAATTAATCACCACAACCACAAGAATATATAAGAGTTTTTGAGAGATTAAGGAGCTTAGGGTTTCGAATAAGGAAGAAAGAATAAGAAGAATGAGAAGAAATAAGGGTTTTAAGAAACCCGTAAAAGCCACTGTACTGTAGGCTACTCGATCGAGTGCCCAGGGTACTCGATCGAGTGCCCTCTACTCGATCGAGTAGGTGCTATTTCGTCGAGTATGCGCAGAAAATTCCCACATTTCAACGTCATAGCTTCCTAACTAGATCGGGTGAGGTCTACTCGGTCTAGTAAGCACTTGCACTCGGTCAATTAAGGTTGAGTACTCGGTCAGAAATACGAAATTAATTGAAGATTCCTGCAAAACAATATCACGTGTCGATTCCAAACCAAGTTCGGAATTCGTCACTGGTTATCGTACTCACTCGTATATCACCATTACTACTCAAATATGTCATACCGTCTCGTCAGATAAGATTCATATCATATTACGCTACAACAAATTCACACAACACGGTTTACCTGCTACCGAGTCATTCATATACACAATTATGTCATTGTATCATGTCTAGACTGGTCTTACCACATTGCTAGCAAACTTATGCTCACGTTAATTAAAACATATAATTAACGATAAATTTCTACATGCCATCCAAGTGTATTAATATCATGTTCCAGTTTCAACATAAACAAATTATTCTACACAAATTGATCACCACACAGCGGAAACTTTCAACCATTAAACATTGCGTAAATGCATCACTATTTGCTATTTCTCGTAATATAACTCAACACTTCTTTAACTATCATCATTATAGCTACGGTAGGACTTTTAAACTCATATAGGGTCACCATCACTAACATCTTGAAGCAAACACCAACATGACCACTTGTAGATACCCAGTATCTGCACCTTCCAAAAACCACCCGATGATGATCGGACTATAACGTGTTTTTGATATGCGTGTGTGGATTGGCTATACATGAGACGGTTTAATGCACTACTCAAATATGAAAAATGATTTCACAAGTTTTCTAACTACATTTGCATTAAAATAACACTATTTAGAGTTAAAACCGTCTTCGGACCCAAAACCGACTCAGAAACCCGCAACTCGAGCCAACCTGAGTCAACCCGAGTCAAACCAAATCCCGAATGTCAAAAATAATGCCATGAATGTTTTCATCATGTCATTTCCATTAAAATGACCCTATTTAGAGTTAAAACCGTCTTCGGACCCAAAACCGACAACTCGAGTCAACCTGAGTCAACCCGAGTCAACCAAAATCTCGAATGTCAAAAATAATGCCATGAATGTCTTTATCATGTCATTTCCATTAAAATAACTCTATTTAGAGTTAAAACCGCCTTCGGACCCAAAACCGACTCAGAAACCCGCAACTCGAGTCAACCTGAGTCAACCCTAATCTCGAATGTCAAAAATAATGCCATGAATGTCTTCATCATGTCATTTCCATTAAAATGACCCTAATTAGAGTCAAATCTGACACCGAGCCAAAAATCGACTCGAAATTCAAATCCTGACTCACACGGGTCAAACCCGAGCCAAAGACACAAAAAACCTACCCCAAATATCACCTAAGAGCAAGCTTACACGGCTAAGAAAACCTCAAAGACCACAAATCACAACCAACAAAACATTGGTTAGAACAAATGCAAAATCCAAATTTGCGAAAGGGACAGTACACCCCATTGAGTCACGGGGTGGCTCGCGCCTAAAGCAGGTGTCTGCTTAGCCTCTAAGCAAACACAACCGACCTACCATCCCACATTTCTCTATAAATACCCACCATCACACAACATAAACTTCACGCGAGAGTCCGCCCCCTCACATCTCCCTTAAACTTCTATACTCGACTTCCTAAGTCACAAAATCGACACGTGTTTACGACCTAACGATCGTAAACACAAGCCTTACACATATTGTTTGGTACCGTCGCCGTGCATTCGACCGACCCATTCGACCAATTCAACTAATCAATCAACATGTTTTAATTAACATATTTTCAACTCATTTTCAAAACAAAATCCTTTTTTAAGGCACTCTTTTAAACTTCTTTGATCGTGAGTAGTCGCAACGAGAAAACCGTCTCTAAAGTCGTCTACATCGCAAACATCAATACACGTAAGTTTCAGGGTGTAAACAACTCACTTTATTTCATGTCCTTATTGTTTTCATGAGTTTACATGCATGAACAATGCATAACACGATCCAAAACATGGGTTAGACGAGCCAAAACTGAGTTTTGGCCTGAGGCAGAAGCCCCTTATTGTGCACACAGGCTCGCGCCTCAATGGGGTGCCCAGGTCAGAACTCAACCGTGATTGTTCTCGTCTTTCCCCTTTAATCCATTTTCTTATTTGTAATCTGTTTTTACCATTTCAAATGTTTTAATTCATTTTTATGATAAACATATTTTGACCATTATAAAAATCATCCTTGGTTCTTTATACCATGACGGTTTATTCCGTGACTCGATGATATTATTGGTTGATTACATTTTAATGGGTATTTTAACCGCCTTTTATTTTATTTACCATTCTTCTCATTTGTTTACATTTGCAAATATATTAGTCACAATACATAATCATCCTTGGTTCTTTATACCATGTCGGTTTAATCCGAGTACGATGATTAACTTGACTAATTACAAAGATATGAACTTAACATATTTAGTTCAAATCAAACATTTTACATTTCTATTTGTAAACTATGCTTTTCAAACATGCAAATCCGACAACGAATATTACTAACATAATAGTAATTATTTCGAGTCATGCAAACAACATTTGCAAATTATTTAATCACAAATACGGTTATAAACAACCTTTTCAAAAACCAGGAGATGCCCCCTTGGGTCGGCTCATGGCTCGCGCCCCAAGTGGCCGCCTGTTTTCATAGTTTCAAAACCAGGGCAGAGCCCCTTCCATCGCCAATAGGCTCGCTCCTTAACAGGGCTGCCTGGCATTGTTCTGTCCCATTTTGGTACTTGTCTAAGACGATCCCGATTACGGTTAATCCGAATACATGACGGATCAGATTGACAAGTTTACGTTTTTACACATTGTCATTTGACACCCTTTTTCAATAAATGGATCGTGTTAAGCATCATAACCCGAACTTGGTAAATGGATGTTTAATTTCCGTTCTCACATGCAAATCAACCATAAATCCAACTTGACATCTTATGCTTGATATTTGGATTAACAAAACGACTTAGAAAGCTCACGTGTTAGGTTAAACTCTTGGATGCGCATTCATACATTCTAACCGTTCTATCAACTTTTGCACTTAAACAACCACGATCGATCAGTAGAGGCCGCTAACACGGGCGGGATAGGGTGTCCGATTAAAGGGCTTCCCAATACGTACCCTCACCCCTTACTCAGAACCTTTGGATAGTGGATGGCCTTATCCAGGGCGTACGAGAGTCATTTTAGGCATAGAATGCTAAAAGGGGGACGACTCCTTATCTTTAGTACCTATGTCAAACACAGCTTTTTGCCTTGATTGACCTAGGTATAAAGTGGATTCGAACGGGATCTAAGCATCCCCAAAATGCTTGGTGGCGACTCCGAACATCTCTACATCGTTTCGCGGCCCTTGCCGAGACGATACCGACCGATCTAAGGCGATCCGGTCGAAATTATTTTACGCCGCCGAGCGTGGCTTTCAAAAGACCGCTGCATGTCCACAGTTTGGCTTGGCGTGCAGGTGGCCCGTGACCGCGGACCGGTAGGCGGCCTAAATCCGCAGACCGAGACGTAGCCCATGTCCACAGTTTGGCGACTCCGCTGGGGAAAACTAGGACACTTGTGTCTTTGTGATCCTTAGAGGTGAAACTCGAACGAGGTCGTGGTTAAAGTGCATTAATTGATATTACGGTCATAAGTCGGGTTCCTTGTCCGGGCCCACAACCTAACCCTTTTCGACCAATTGGCTTGTCACGTCGGCATGAGTTTTATCATCCCCGCGTTTCGAATCCCGATTGAGTCAAGCATACCATTGACGTTACACATTTCTGTTTCGTCAAAGAGCTTTCATCACTTTCGAGCACGAGGCTAGGGCACCCTCCTTACACATTTTGTTTGGATTGGTATCCCTCTCGCAAATCGGGGTTTGATTGCTTGGTGTGTAACCCACCCTTTTAAGCCAAAACCCGTGTCAGCATTATGCATAATATAATGAAACTGTGAGTGCTTATGTGCTACTTGATCATAAGTCCTTCCGTGTCATTTCAAACTTTCAAAACACCTTTTTGCGCCGTTATAATGGCCATTTCAAACCTCGGTCTTTCGCCGACCGTTGCACGCCTTTTTAGGCCGTCATAATGACGATTTCCAAACACAGTTTTTACAACCGTTCAAAAATACCTTTTTGCGCCGTTATAATGGCCATTTCAAACCTCGGTCTTTTGCCGACCGTTGCACGTCTTCTTAGGCCGTCATAATGACGATTTCCAAACACGGTTTTTACAACCGTTTAAAATACCTTTTTGCACCGTTATAATGGCCATTTTTAACCTCGGTCTTTCACCGACCGCAACACGTCTTTCTAGGCCGTCGTAATGACGATTTTCAAACCCGATTTTCTACAACCATTTCAACACGCCTTTCTAGGACGTCGTAATGACGATTTTCAATCCCGGTTTTTATAACCATTTCAAATGCACCTTTTTATGCCGTCGTAATGACGATTTCAAACCTTGGTTTTCACAAACCATTTCAAAATACCCTTTTTACGTCGTCATAATGGCCGTTTCAAACCTCGGTCCCTCGCCGACCGTTGCATTCTCAAAACGCCCTTTTACGCCGTCGTAATGACGACTTCTACCCTCGAATTTTCAAAATTCGAAATCAATTTTCAAACAAAAAGACGTTTTTCAAACCGTCGTAATGACGATTTCAACCCGTGCAACTTTCCAAATTTCGAATCTCGTTTTCGAAATCAAATTTGGCTTTTCCAAGCCGTCGTAATGACGATTTCAATTCTCACAATTTTCGATTTGCATACCGTCTTTCAAAGGTTAAAATGGTTTTCTAACCCGTCGTAATGACGAATTCAATCCTCACGATTTCCAATTTCAAATCTTGAAAACGAATTTAACCGTTTTCAAATTCCAATTCAAAATCATATCATTTGAAAACGAATTTAAATGTTTTCAAATTCTAATTCAAAATCGAATCATTTGAAAACGAATTTAACCGTTTTCAAATTCCAATTCAAAATCAAATCATTTGAAGGCCAATTTAACCACTTTTAATTTTCAATCAAAAATCAAACCATTTGAAAAAAAATTTAACCATTTTCAAATTTCAAATTCAAATTTCAATTATTTGAAAACAAATTTAACCGTTTTCAAATTTCAATTTCAAAATCAAATCTTTGAAAACCAATTTAACCGTTTTCAGATTTCAAATTCAAATTTCAAATATTTGAAAACAAATTTAACCGTTTTCAGATTTCAAATCCAATTTTAAATCCTTTGAAAACAAACTTAACCGTTTTCATGGCCATTGTGATGACGATTCCAAATTATTCGATTCTCGGTTTTCAAATCCGTGATTCGGAATTTCAAAAACCGTCTTCGGAAACAATACATTGTTTTCAGAGCCGTCACAATCTCAACTCAAACCGTCTTTTGAAAACAAACCTAAGACAACCCTTTCAACTGGCCGACTTTTGAAGATCCTTACTCTTCGGAAGCCGTCCATAAAACGACAAATGGATCTTTTTGAAAATTTCTATTTTCGAAAATTTCAATCCACCTTTCTGATTCAGCCTCGAGTTGATTAGAGTCCAGTTGTTTTCAAGTCAAGTCGTCTAGATAATGTCGAGTCTCTGTCAAAGTTAGTCCTACCTTATGGTCTAGGTCGTGTCGCCTAATTATCGAGACATCTTCAATGGCGTTAGCAGAGTCAAAACCTCTCGGGTATTAAACCCGTCTTTCCCCTACATTAAGGGTCAAAGGTCAAGTTTGTGTACATGTCTTGTCTAACGGCGTCACGCCATCAACACACATTCAAACAGAGTCAGAAGTAGTCTGTCTAGGCATCGCTATGCCAAAGTCGACACTCGAGTCTAAGTTCAAAGTCATGCACCAAGAGTTCAAACACAAGAGGTCATCCACGATCTTTAATGAACTCATAACCTAGTCACGTCGTCGCGTCTTCACGACAAAACTACCTTTTGTAAATATGTGTCGTACTTGCCTTTGTTTGTGTAAACCCCTGCCAATACAAGTTATAACGCCTATCGTTATGTCAATTAGGGATCCCTTGGGTGCCATCGATCGCCAACCAGGAACTCAAGAAGCTGATCCATCTGCATCAACCATGACTTCTGCTGAAACCAACAACATGGTCCTTCGACTCCTAGCTACCGTGGAAAACTTGAGCACTCATCACTCCCAGGTTGAGGACAAAATGATAACCGAGAATCCTCCCTCTTCTGATATTAAGCAAAGGGTTAAGCTCCTTGAAAGCCGGCTACTTGCCATCGACAAAACCAAAACCAGACGACCTCATATGTCTTTCCCTGATTTGGGTATGCCTTATGCCACAGCCTTGGAAAGGCTAATCTCCCAAGGAAAGCTTAAACCGATTGGTCAAACTCCAGACCCTGTACCAAACAAGCGAGGGCGTAGATGGGACGGAAAACTGTTTTGCCAATATCACCAAGGTCGCGGACACGATACTGAAATGTGTCTCCCCCTAAAATGTGCCATCCTTGATATGAATGAAAATGGCGAATTACCACAACCGCCCTCAACAAACAAAAAGAACAACCCTCCAAAAAACCCTATTGGACACAGCGAGGAATCTTCCCTAGACTACTCTCACCTCAGCCCTCCTGATGATGAGGAAATTCATGCAATTGATGAGGATGGCATACAAAGCGGTATAATGATGCTCTCTATCTCCATCAACAACATATTCTCAAAGCTGCAAGTGGCTATTGATGATTTGAATACTCGGGTGGCTAATTTGGAGAAGAGGTTTGGTACTACCGAAAATGAACCTAACCATCAAGGAGAAAACCAACCCTCCGTTCACCAACCAACAGCTGTTGAAAATGAGGAGTCATCTGATGGTTCCCACATCCACGAACCTACCAACAAATAACATGAAATTGCCTCACCAAAATCCCCTTCAAAATACCAAGCAACATCCCAAAAACTGTCCATTGACAACGAGCAAATCATGTTTCCACCCAGGATTGACAAAATCAAAAACAAAAACCACTCTCACAAAAACATCCCAAAAAACACCAATGTGGGAACCATGGGAAAACATCAAAGGGTATTCACAGATCTGGGAATAACATATGGCACCGCTCTGGAGATACTCGCTTCAGAAGGAATGCTCCAACCCATTGGTCCGACTCCGGACAAACCTGAACACAAAAGAACCCGATTCTGGGATGGTAATGCCTATTGCCAATATCATCAAGGCAAGGGCCATGACACCGAAACCTGTTTCAAACTCAAGCATGCCATTCAAGATATGATTGAAGCTGGCAAAATCATAATTGCACCTCTCAGTCAAGACAATCCTCCTGAATGTCTCAAGCCAAACAGCAAGGTTGAACGTTCTCAAAGGACATTCACCAACCTCAACACAACCTTTGCCGCAGCTCTTCAAATGCTTATGACTGAAGGGAAGCTACAACCAATCGGGCCCACTCCAGACCCTTCTGAAAGCAGGAAAATCCATTTCTGGGACGGCAGTGCCTATTGCCAATATCATCAAGGAAAAGGTCATGACACTGAAACATGCTTCAAAATGAAACGTGTTATTCAAAATATGATCGACAACCAGGAACTCGTAGCTTCATCCCTATGCCAACCAAGTGATGAAAATAACCCTCCTGAACATCTCTTTCTGCAAGGAGATAAAAGCCTCATGTACTGTTGTCCTCATATCATCCCCAAAAACGAGAGTGAAGTGCTCAAGTGGGTCAATGCTCAAGATCAGACATTCAAGCCGCTGGATGCTGCGAAAGAGACCTTCGAGGAGGAACATGATGATTAGGAGTTCGTATCTACGATTAAGTGTGAGTCCAAGTCCGAGTCTTAGGCTTTCTCATATCTATCCTAGCGTCTGTCCTTTTATTCCTAAGTGACAAACTGGGGGCTGTCCCCGTGAGTCACATGTATTCATCGAGTCTGTGCTAACATCTTATTTATCTAAATAAAAGCACACATTCCATCTATCATATATTCTCTCCTTTGGCATTTCCCGTTGACAACGAGAATTGATTTGAGAATTGATTTAAAACAAACAACATGCTCCAATTCAATGTGAGTACACTCGAGTGACGTTCCGTACCGAGTAAGCAGAGGACTCGAAACTCCGTGTCCATTTTCTTTACCTATTCCATGTCTGGCAATAGAAACCTTTCATTAGCACCCAATTTAGAACGAGCTTCTATCAAAGGGATTCTACGATAATCCTAGATAACAAACCAGAACATCTCCTTGTTCGTGATCAATGACGGAAGGCAAGCCCATTCCCCACAAAAACACCCCATCACCAAGAATCAACCTCTCACCAACGGGTACATCCCCGTCTGCACCTTTACCTGCCTCGAACGAAGGACGGCAAAGAACCAACAAATCAAAAGCCAAAATCAAAGGCCCAAGCCAATAGCCCTTCACCCCAAGCCAAAGCGAAAGGCCAAAATCAAAGGCCCAAGCCAATATCCATTCAGCCAAAGCCAAAGTTCAAGGCCAAAGCAAAAACCAAAGCCGAAATCAATTCGCTCAAAGCAAAAAAAAAAAAAAAAAACCAAAACAAAGGCAAAAACCAAGGCCAAAGCCAAAACAAAAACGAGATAGTGAAATTCAAATTTACTATTTTCACAAATTTCAAACGACGAAAATTAAAACCGTCATTTTCAAATTAAAAAAAAAAACAAGATAGTGAAATTCAAGTTCGCTATCTGCACCAGCTTCAAACGACGGAAATTAAAACCGTCATTTTCAAACCAAAAAATAAAATAGTGAAATTCAAATTCGCTATTTTCACAAATTTCAAACGACGGAAATAAAACCGTCAATTTCAAATCAAAAACAAGATAGTGAAATTCAAATTCACTATTTTCACAATTCCAAACAACGGAATTAAAAAAAAAAACCGTCCCATTCAAAACAGAAATAGTGAAATTCAAATTCGCTATTTTCCCACAATTTCAACTGACGAAATTCAAGACCGTCACTTTTCAAAAATGAAATAGCAAAATTCAAATTCGTTATTTTCCCACAATTTCAAATGACGGATTTAAAAACCGTCACCTTTCAAACTTGGGACCAACAAGTCCAAAACACCAAGTCCAGGACCAACAAGTCCAAAGCCCAGGCCCCATGAGTCTAAAACACCCAGTCCAGGACCAACAAGTCCAAAGCCCAGGACCCATGAGTCCAAAATACCAAGTCCAGGACCAACAAGTCCAAAGCCCAGGACCCATGAGTCCAAAACACCCAGTCCAGGACCAACAAGTCCAAAGTCCAGGACCCATGAGTCCAAAACACCAAACACTAAAACCTCAACCAAAACTGCTTCACCCCTAAGTCCTTCTACAGGCTATTACAAGGAGACCTATCTAGGATCCTGGGGATTCCCCTCAAGATCATAACCAAAACTGCTTCGCCCCTAAGTCCTTCTAGAGACTATTGCAGGGAGACCTATCTAGGCTTCTGAGGATTCCCCCTCAAGCTCGTAATATCACACCTTAACCTTTAAGGTCCAGACATGGAAATATGATCCCATGTTATTTACCAACCATTTCGTGCTCAGGCCACATCAAGCCGGAGACCCAATTCCGCACCACACTACAAGCCGTTACCCATCGGCCTAAACACCACAAAATTCTTTCTCCAGATTTTTATCTGTCAAGCAACCCATTATTACCAAGCTCCACGTTCCTTAATGTTGAAGCCATTCTTCACCACAATCCCCACGGAGTCCTCGAATGCTTTGCTATCGAGAACGGGACATACCTAATCTACCCTTAGAGCCCACTTTTTAGTGTGCTCAAATGATAAGGAACTTTTTCACAAATTACACCTCTTCGATTCATGATCAAGAGGTATTTATCTCCAATCAACCTTCGGGTCACCAAACGGAATTTTCTGTCGTGGCGCTCAGCTCCAGATTTTTATCTGTCAAACAAACCCATTATTACCAAGCTTCACATTCCCTAATGTTGAAGTCATTTTTCACCCTGACCCAGATACGGAGTCCTCGAATGCTTTGTTATAGAGAGCGGGGCATACCTAATCTACCCTTCGGGTCCACTTTTTAGTGTGCTCACATGATAAGGAACATTTTCAAAAATTACACCTCTTCGATTCATGATCAAGGAGGAATTATCTCAAATCAATTTTTCGAGTCACCAAACGGCTTTTACCGTCGTGACCCACACACTTCAATGTCCTAACATCTCGCTTAGGCACACAGTTCAGAACTACGATCTGGTTTGATTTCACAGCACGTGAATACGTAGGCAGTCCTTCAAGGACACAACCATCCACCTCAAAATCACATTAAGGTCCTAACAACTCGCTTAGGCACACACATTCAGAACTACGATCTGGTTTGATTTCACTTCACGTTAATACGTAGGCAGTCCTATTACAAGGGCACAACCACACCCCTGCACATATTCAATTTTCACACCTTCAATTTGCAAACCATTGCACACACAGCTCAGAACTACGATCTGGTTTGATTTCGCACACACGCGAATACGTAGGCAGTCCTATTATAAGGGCACAACCGCATACTCCTTTCACAACCCTTTCCTATTTCCAATCCTCAATAACCAGCTCAGAACTACGATCTGGTTTGATTCCGCAAACACGTGAATACGTAGACAGCCCCCTAACAAGGACACAACCGCACACCCATTTCAATCTCAACCATCAACATCAATCCTCAAATGCAGCCCACCCAGCTGCAAAAATTAATCTTATACCTCTATAGTGGGGGCTTCTTTCTTAAGACGTTGCCCATTCCCTGTTTTGTCAAATTCCCACCTTCTCACTCTGGGGGCTTCTCTTTCAAGACGCCACCTGTCCTTTATCCATAAATATCTTTTGAGTCTCAGCTACAGTCCAAAATAAAACCCCCCATAGCCTAGTGCTCGGTTCGGACGATGACAAGGTCTTGGTCCCACTCTCCGAATCATCAAAACTTGAGAAGGGATCTCAAATAAGCAAACAAGGGCAAAGATGTCTGGAGAAGTTAATCAATTCATGTTCCCTAGCCGAGCGAACCTTCTACTCCAGGGATTTGATACGCGTTGTCACCCTTTCTTGGCTAGGAGTTGCACACACATGTGCAAAGTCTGTCAGAGTCACCCCCGTGTCGTGTAGATACTGAGTTTGTATCACATTCACGACTGCCCATTTGTCAGTCTGTCAGTATGCATCCGTGTGAGTCAATGTCACAACGGTCACGTGTCTCCAATCTATCCAATCACGGATCTACGAGCAATAAATTTCAACTCTTAACAGCTTTCTAGCTTCACAACTTTCGAAACTTCCATCTCCCCTAGCGTGAGATACTACATGCTGGTTACTTATATGCTAACTGCTCACATGCCTACGTGCTTATATGCTTATATGCTAATTGCTTACTTGCTTATGTGATCATATGCTTATATTCTTACATGATAGTTGCTTATATGCTAACTGCTCACATGCTCACATGCTTACATGCTTATGTGCTTATATGCTTGCATTCAACGTGCTTGTCTATGCGACTGCGGATTTGTGTGGTCATTAACCATGCAGATAATCTTGAGAAGACAAACTCACTCCAATTGAGTACTGGGTTCTTCCCAAAAAACGGTGAACCATCAAGTCCAAGGGCTTTAATCCCGTCGATTACATGGCATACGCTACCTTCCAGCGAGCAGCAACTCATATCCCCGGCGAGTCCTGAGAAGTTTATAACTCCCCAGCGAGTGCCGATTTTCAAATGGATGTCACACATGTTATTTCCCACAGTCGATCTTTTGACCACCATGGCTGGCGAGCCTTTGTCCGCAAACAAGATACAACTCAAGGACGTATCCCGAAGATGCCTCGGGTACGACTCCTTATCACAGTTGGCGAGCCTTTTCACGCGCATAAGATACGACTCAAGGACATATCCCGAAGATGCCTCAGGTATGAGTCCTTCCTATGGCTGGCGAGCCTCAAAATGCATCACCTTCAACACTGGCTGGCGAGCCTTTGCGCGCAAAAGATTCAAGGACATATCCCGAAGATGCCTCAGGTATGACTCCTTCTTATGGCTGGCGAGCCTTTATACGTAGTCTAATAGATTTTAAACGACCCGAATCGAAAGTCGACAGACGCTAAACTGTTCCCGACGGCAGGTCCTTGACTCGAATCCCCGAGTCGCCTCGACGTCGCCCTTCTCGACGGCAGGTCCTTGGCTCAAACCTTTTTGAGTCGCCTCGACGTCGCAATGGTCTTCGGGTTGTAATCTTCGATTGACCTGGAGATCATACTTTGACTTTCGCCCTGTCCAAGCCTCAGTGAAAGTGGGGGCTCTGTAGATACCCAGTATCTGCACCTTCCATAAACCACCCGATGATGATCGGACTATAACGTGTTTTTGATATGCGTGTATGGATTGGCTATACATGAGATGGTTTAATGCACTAATCAGATATGAAAAATGATTTCAAAAGTTTTTTAACTTCATTTGCATTAAAATAACACTATTTAGAGTTAAAACCGTCTTCGGACCCAAAACCGACTCAGAAACCCGCAACTCGAGCCAACCTGAGTCAACGCGAGTCAAACCAAATCCCGAATGTCAAAAATAATGCCATGAATGTTTTCATCATGTCATTTCCATTAAAATGACCCTATTTGGAGTTAAAACCGTCTTCGGACCAAAAACCGACAACTCGAGTCAACCTGAGTCAACCCAAATCTCGAATGTCAAAAATAATGCCATGAATGTCTTTATCATGTCATTTCCATTAAAATAACTCTATTTAGAGTTAAAACCGCCTTCGGACCCAAAACCGACTCAGAAACCCGCAACTCGAGTCAACCTGAGTCAACCCTAATCTCGAATGTCAAAAATAATGCCATGAATGTCTTCATCATGTCATTTCCATTAAAATGACCCTAATTAGAGTCAAAACTGACACCGAGCCAAAAATCGACTCGAAATTCAAATCCTGACTCACACGGGTCAAACCCGAGCCAAAGACACAAAAAACCTACCCCAAATATCACCTAAGAGCAAGCTTACACGGCTAAGAAAACCTCAAAGACCACAAATCACAACCAACAAAACATTGGTTAGAACAAATGCAAAATCCAAATTTGCGAAAGGGACATTACACCCCATTGAGTCACGGGGTGGCTCGCGCCTAAAGCAGGTGTCTGCTTAGCCTCTAAGCAAACACAACCGACCTACCATCCCACATTTCTCTATAAATACCCACCATCACACAACATAAACTTCACGCGAGAGTCCGCCCCCTCACATCTCCCTTAAACTTCTATACTCGACTTCCTAAGTCACAAAATCGACACGTGTTTACGACCTACCGATCGTAAACACAAGCCTTACACATATTGTTTGGTACCGTCGCCGTGCATTCGACCGACCCATTCGACCAATTCAACTAATCAATCAACATGTTTTAATTAACATATTTTCAACTCATTTTCAAAACAAAATCCTTTTTTAAGGCACTCTTTTAAACTTCTTTGATCGTGAGTAGTCGCAACGAGAAAACCGTCTCTAAAGTCGTCTACATCGCAAACATCAATACACGTAAGTTTGAGGGTGTAAACAACTCACTTTATTTCATCTCCTTACTGTTTTCATGAGTTTACATGCATGAGCAATGCATAAAACGATCCAAAACATGGGTTAGACGAGCCAAAACTGAGTTTTGGCCTGAGGCAGAAGCCCCTTATTGTGCACACAGGCTCGCGCCTCAATGGGGGTGCCCAGGTCAGAACTCAACCGTGATTGTTCTCGTCTTTCCCCTTTAATCCATTTTCTTATTTGTAATCGGTTTTTACCATTTCAAATGTTTTAATTCATTTTTATGATAAACATATTTTGACCATTATAAAAATCATCCTTGGTTCTTTATACCATGACGGTTTATTCCGTGACTCGATGATATTATTGGTTGATTACATTTTAATGGGTATTTTAACCGCCTTTTATTTTATTTACCATTCTTCTCATTTGTTTACATTTGCAAATATATTAGTCATAATACATAATCATCCTTGGTTCATTATACCATGTCGGTTTAATCCGAGTACGATGATTAACTTGACTAATTACAAAGAAATGAACTTAACATATTTAGTTCAAATCAAACATTTTACATTTCTATTTGTAAACTATGCTTTTCAAACATGCAAATCCGACAACGAATATTACTAACATAATAATAATTATTTCGAGTCATGGAAACAACATTTGCAAATTATTTAATCACAAATACGGTTTTAAACAACCTTTTCAAAAACCAGGAGACGTCCCCTTGGGTCAGCTCATGGCTCGCGCCCCAAGTCGCCGCCTGTTTTCATAGTTTCAAAACCAGGGCAGAGCCCCTTCCATCGCCAATAGGCTCGCGCCTTAACAGGGCTGCCTGGCATTGTTCTGTCCCATTTTGGTACTTGTCTAGGACGATCCCGATTACGGTTAATCCGAATACATGACGGATCAGATTGACAAGTTTACGTTTTTACACATTGTCATTTGACACCCTTTTTCAATAAATGGATCGTGTTAAGCATCATAACCCGAACTTGGAAATGGATGTTGATACCCGTCGTTGTGAGTACCAAAAATAATATTTATAATTCCTATTAAAACTAACCTAGGCTAGTGGTAACAGGGTCGAACCACAAGGAGGCGAATGTAATTAAAAGTTGTCTAAATCTAGTCTAAGGTAACAAGTGTGGGGGTTGATTTGATTTGGTCTATAGCTAATAACAATAAAAATTAAACTAAAGAAATATATTAAATCAAATATAAAGAAGGGTACTAGGATGGTCGGTTCACTATAGTTTCGGCGGCAGCAAACTAAGTTGGTCTAAATCAAACACATGAGGCGGGAAAACAAGAGGTCCTCTCGGTCCACTCTTTACAGATAGCATCTTTCGATCTCGCTATAAGTCCCTAATATCACTAATACTGACTCTCGTCCTGAAAAGTGACTAATAATCTAAACTTTACCTATCTTTCGATCTCAGCATAGTTTAGTCATTTTAATTGGTGGTCAATCAACTGTCCCTATCTCTCGATCTAATGGGTCAGTCGAATCCTAAACATTCAACTAGTCGTGTGCACTCGATTCGTCGAATAGAGAATTAAAACAATTAAAACGAAGGTAAAACCTCACGTGGTCAGTCGATCGACTTGGTATGGCAATCGATCGAATGACACGCGATTTCAGTCCATATTAATTCTACGCCGCTTAATCTATAGTTCCCCTACATCCTAGCACAAGCAATTTAGCTACTCATACTGAAATTAAAGGCAACAATAAAATTGGCTAAATAAACTACAGAATTCATGATTAATATGGTAAAATAAAAAATTAACATAAGATGGCAATTCGGCTTGGGAAACTAATCTAGCAATTCTATAACTATGAAAGCGAAATAACTGAACAAAACAGGAGAGTACCGTGTGAATTGCGAAGGAAAAGAACAAAGCCGAATGCAACAGTGAATTATATTCAATACCGAAATAATCCTCGAACCCTAATTAATAAACTCAAATTAAACGGAATTGAAAACTGAATAAAAACATGATAATTCTCTCCCTCCAATGTATCTCTGAACTAGGTTACATTATATAGAAAGTATACGTAACATAATTCCTAAACCTAATATCGCTTTGGGCTTTGGAAAACTCGTTCTATATCTTCACGTCTGAGTAGCGGCTTGGTCGATCGACCGAGGTAACCGGTCGATCGACTGCTCTTCAGTGTACAGTAGCTTCTGTAGTCGTGGGTTAGTCGATCGACTAAGGGGGCCAGTCGATCGACTGCTTTAGCTGGTAATCCGCTTTTAACTTCTCGTGGATTTGTCTTTTGGGCCTTGGAATGCGCACCAAGCTCGTTCCTTGAGTAAGTACTTCACGTCAAATGCTATGCAAGATACTCGGGGACGGTTTTAGCTCAATTTCCGTTGAATTCTTCACATTTCTGCAATAACGTAAAAAAACAAGAAAGTAGATGGAAATAGGGGAAATGGTAGCTTAAATTACTCAAATGAGCTCTGAAATGCGTGTAAAATGAGGTGTAAAACATCATATAAATGACACGCATCAAACTTCCCCAAACCAAACCCTTGCTTATCCCCAAGCAAGAACAAGACTCGATCTAATTACCTAATGGAACGAGTTCAATCTCAGAGCGAATTACAACATGTAAAGCCTAAACCATTTTAATGCAATAACCAACAATCAATTAGCAATGCGAATCATACAAACGAGTTATAAGGTCGTTAAGAAATGCTGAACCGTCAACTACAGAGACTTATCAAATCGGACTCTCACGGGTCGCTCGAATCACTCATAAGCACAGGTGAATATATAAGAGGATAGAAAGAATTCATTTTGTAGAGACTCTCACCTAACTGCGACCTATAAGAACATGCCTGCAATATAATATAAAAATAATCTCTATGACCGTACATATGCATTACAACCAACAAATGACCATGACACATGCCGAGGTAAATATGGATAATGTGAGGTATGGGTAAGAAGAGGCAAAACATTTATGGAAATGTGGAGGTACAGGTGATCAAGCTAGTACCAAAACGGGACCATATGGCAACATCCAACTTCTTGCTCAAACTCAATCAAAGCGGTAATAAAGCAAGCACAAAACTCACAATCTCCAAAATAACAGTAATCAACCAACTCCCCATAAGATACTAATGCAACATGGGAGCAAAAATCGCCATAAAATAAAGACTTGAATTATGCGAATTGATTTTTTTTTTCGGAACCCAGTCGATCGACCTGAATTGGCAGTCGATCGACCGCTTGAACAATACAGCGCTCTCTTTTTTTCTTTTCGAATCATTTTTTCTTGTTCTTCTTTTTTTTCTTTTTCTATTTCTTTCTTTCTTTCCTTTTTCATCTTCCCATCAATATCTCAAAAGAGCATATGCCACCAAAAACTAAGTAACAATCCCAACAACATAGACTACTAGCTTGACAAAGGACAGGCTAAATGTAGGATGTAGTAATGGGAGAAAAGGCTGTTTTGGCAGTGTGAAGCTTATGGGTAAAATGAATAAAGGGAACCCTCTACCACATGTGTCAACAAACCACAAACCGAATGCATACAGGTATTAAGCAGATTAAATTCATATTTATGCATATTGATGTAACATGTCTTACAAGGAGTGACTACTCACAATCCTAGATAAACTGGTCATGAATGTCACCAGTTATAGGCTCTAATAACTCAGAAAATGATGTAGTTTACCAAAAATCTAAGTCAAGTCTCAAGTTCAGCAAGTAAATTAACGAAAACTCGTAGACTATGCAAATGATTCTACTAATAACATGTCAAATAAGCACGGCTTAGGCATAAACAGGTGCAAATGAAATGTCATCATTGAAATACTACTGTTCCGACTCGACCTAAATGCTAAAATAAACGTGCATTTTTTGAATTTTTTTTGAAATTTTCCAATTTTTTTTGGATTTTTGTATATATGGATAAAATAACAATGCAATAAACAATGCAAAACAAAAATATAAACGTGAAACAGAAATGCAATAAAACTTATGCAAATGCGACGCAAAACCCTTCCCCAAACCAAATCACACAATGTCCCCATTGTGCAAAATTATGTAATGAAACAAAAGAGGAACGGGAGTTTGCGAGAAAACAAATGAATACGACATGAAGTAAAGACTTAGAAACTCACAAGACTTTAAGCGCAGCAAAGGAAACCTCCCCAAACCAGCGTGAGCTAGGAGGTTTCAGTAGCCAGCAGTGCTACTAATAAGTACCTGAAAGACAAACGAATACCACGTATAAAACCGAGAAAGCAATAAAGAAGCGATATTTTGTACATAATTGGGAAAAATAGAAGAAAAAAATAATGACGGAAGATAATGGTGGAGAAGAAAACTCCCTCAATTCCGCAAATCGACCAAACACAGCAGGGGAGAGGTCGTGAACAAGTACAGCAGTGCAGGGCGGTCGATCGACCACATCACGCAGTCGATCGACCAAGGTGAAAGGAACAAGAGCTCCGGAAATGCAGATCAGTCAATCGACTATCTGCACGATCGATCGATTGGAAATACTGCTGTAACTTCTGATTTCTTCGTATTTGCTCAATTACTTGAGCTAATGAGGTCTAAAAACCTGCAAATGCACAATAATACGCGCCCAAAATTGCGCAAAACCCAAAGTAAAGTCTAAAGTGCTTAAAAATCCTAAGCAAACGTAAACGGCGAAGTTTCGCGCACACAAAACAATAAATAAAAAGGTTCAACGAAAGCAAATAAAATGTAAATGTTTTAAAGAAGTCTCAATCAACTAATAGTTGATCAAGAACGGTCATGGAATGGCCCACTTGACTGGCTTCTGGCTACAAGAAGTAGCCTCAATAGTGCCCATCTTCTCAGCTGCACTCTCACTTCCATCGTCTGCAAGACTCAACGGGTCAACATGTCGGACATCATCCCAAGCAATGACCTCTTCGGACTCGTCGGAATCCAGATCAGACTCTGTTGCCTTGACCGGCTCGTCATCAATTTCCTCACCAGTGCCATAGCTAAGGCAACCAAGACCGCCTCGTGAAATGATCGGCTCCTTCACAGCTGGAGCAACATACGGCTCTTTCTTCCCCAAACCAGCTCCTGCAATATCAGAAATAGACGAATCTTCCTCCAATTTGCTCCCAATCTGGGGCGGAGGGGTTATGACAGGAATAGGAGTAGAGATAGGCATGTCAGGAAGCACAAAGTAGGATTTTTTTTCAGAAACCGTATTGCAAGTCACAGGCCACATGGGGTCTTTCTTCTTAGCAGGTTGGGCAAAAACAATGGAATGCTTCCCTACTTTAAAGGTCAGGGTTCCCGAACCTACATCTATAACTGCACCAGCAGTGTGCAGAAATGGTCTACCCAATATGATAGGAATATGGGCATCCTCAGGCATATCAAGTACAACGAAGTCTACAGGGAAGAAGAACTTTCCTATTTGCACGGGAATGTCTTCTAAGACTCCTATAGGCTGGACCGCAGATCGGTCAGCCATCTGTACTGTCATGTCGGTCACTGTGAACTTAGTTAATTTGAGCTTTCTAGCAAGACTCAAGGGCATTACACTTATACTGGCTCCTAAGTCACATAATGCCTTCTCAATAGAAAAGGTACCAATGCTACAAGGAACGGAGAAGCTACCTGGGTCTTCTAGTTTATGAGGTGCAGTGTGGGTCAGATAAGAACACGACTCCTTAGTAAGTGCGACAGTATGCACAGTTTCAAGTGACCGCTTTTTAGATAAAAGTTGTTTCATGAATTTAGTATAAACGGGCACTTGGTTTACTAACTCGAGAAAAGGAACTTGTACATTTAAGCTACGAATAACTTTTTCAAATTTATTAAAAGATACTTGTTCCTTCGTCGGCACTAATCTCTCTGGATATGGGGCTGTAAGAAGTAACTTAGCCCTCTCCTCTAAATCTCGCATGCCGACATCCGTGGACTTAGGCTGAAAGTCCACTACCTTCTCCTTGTTGAAGCTTGAGCCCTCTTTAGACCGTTTCAAATGTGAGCCATTAATCGACATTGGATCGCACTTCGGAACCGGGACTGACCCATCAGCTCTAATGGCATTCGTCTTCGAGGCAGATAAGTATTTCTTGTAGACTGCCAAGGCCAAAGAATTCCAGTCGGTGATCCCATGAGCGGCTCGATCCAGATCTCTGTACCACTCCCTTGCAGCATCGCGGAGTGAGAATATAAACATGGTCTCCTTTATCTGGTCCTGGGTCACACCGGTCGGTGGGGGTATAGAGCAGCAATAATCGATAAATATCTCCATATGCTTGGCTGCATCTTCATTTGCAGCACCCCCGAACTAGTTCCTCTCAACCAAGTTGATATAAGAAGGCTTCGGTTCGAATTTCCTTTCAGCTCCAGGTAATTCGAACCCCTTGTATAGATTTGCAGCTGTCGGCTCAGAAAGACTTGCTATAGTTGCTTCTTCAGCCATGACTGGAATTTCCGGAGATGTGACTGTCTCAGCTAAAGAAGTAGAAGCAGGGGATGTAGGTGGATCCTCTTCGAACAGCTCTTTCTCGTAGAGAGAGTACTCAGCTCTTCCTCTGTCGGCAGTATCCTTGATGATCGTCTCAACTCATGCAAGGATTTCTCAATCTCAGGATTGAACGGTACTAGTTCACCACCCTGTGACCTGCGCATAAGAAGAAACTACAAAAAGAATATAAGAAAAGTTTAAGGAACGGATGTCCCTTAAACTAAGAAAGACTAAATAAAAACAACTAAAAATTAGAACAATTGCCTCCCCGGCAACGGCGCCAAAATTTGATACCCGTCGTTGTGAGTACCAAAAATAATATTTATAATTCCTATTAAAACTAACCTAGGCTAGTGGTAATAGGGTCGAACCACAAGGAGGCGAATGTAATTAAAAGTTGTCTAAATCTAGTCTAAGGTAACAAGTGTGGGGGTTGATTTGATTTGGTCTATAGCTAATAACAATAAAAATTAAACTAAAGAAATATATTAAATCAAATATAAAGAACGATACTAGGATGGTCGGTTCACTATAGTTTCGGCGGCAGCAAACTAAGTTGGTCTAAATCAAACACATGAGGCGGGAAAACAAGAGGTCCTCTCGGTCCACTCTTTACAGATAGCATCTTTTGATCTCGCTATAAGTCCCTAATATCACTAATACTGACTATCGTCCTGAAAAGTGGCTAATAATCTAAACTTTACCTATCTTTCGATCTCAGCATAGTTTAGTCATTTTAATTGGTGGTCAATCAACCGTCCCTATCTCTCGATCTAATGGGCCAGTCGAATCCTAAACATTCAACTAGTCGTGTGCACTCGATTCGTCGAATAGAGAATTAAAACAATTAATACGAAGGTAAAACCTCACGTGGTCAGTCGATCGACCAGGTATGGCAGTCGATCGACTGACACGCGATTTCAGTCCATATTAATTCTACGCCGCCTAATCTATAGTTCCCCTACATCCTAGCATAAGCAATTTAGCTACTCATACTGAAATTAAAGGCAACAATAAAATTGGCTAAATAAACTACAGAATTCATGATAAATACGGTAAAATAAACAATTAACATAAGATGGCAATTCGGCTTGGGAAACTGATCTAGCAATTCTATAACTATGAAAGCGAAATAACTGAACAAAACAGGAGAGTACCGTGTGAATTGCGAAGGAAAAGAACAAAGCCGAATGCAACAGTGAATTATATTCAATACCGAAATAATCCTCGAACCCTAATTAATAAACTCAAATTAAACGGAATTGAAAACTGAATTAGTCGTGGGTTAGTCGATCGACTAAGGGGGCCAGTCGATCGACTGCTTTAGCTGGTAATCCGCTTTTAACTTCTCGTGGATTTGTCTTTTGGGCCTTGGAATGCGCACCAAGCTCGTTCCTTGAGTAAGTACTTCACGTCAAATGCTATGCAAGATACTCGGGGACGGTTTTAGCTCAATTTCCGTTGAATTCTTCACATTTCTGAAATAACGTAAAAAAACACGAAAGTAGATGGAAATAGGGGAAATGGTAGCTTAAACTACTCAAATGAGCTCCGAAATGCGTGTAAAATGAGGTGTAAAACAGCATATAAATGACACGCATCAGATGTTTAATTTTCGTTCTCACATGCAAATCAACCATAAATCCAACTTCACATCTTATGCTTGATATTTGGATTAACAAACCGACTTAGAAAGCTCACATGTTAGGATAAACTCTTGGATGCGCATTCATGCATTTTAACCGTTCTATCAACTTTTGCACTTAAACAACCACGATCGATCAGTAGAGGCCGCTAACACGGGCGGGATTGGGTGTCCGATTAAAGGGCTTCCCAATACGTACCCTCACCCCTTACTCAGAACCTTGGATAGTGGATGGCCTTATTCAGGGGGTACGAGAGTCATTTTAGGCATAGAATGCTAAAAGGGGGACGAGTCCTTATCTTTAGTACCTATGTCAAACACCGCTTTTTGCCTTGATTGACCTAGGTATAAAGTGGATTCAAACGGGTTCCAAGCATCCCACAAATGCTTGGTGGCGACTCCGAACATCTCTACATCGTTTCGCGGCCCTTGCCGAGACGATACCGACCGATCTAAGACGATCCGGTCGAAAGCATTTTACGCCGCCGAGCGTGGCTTTCAAAAGACCGCTGTATGTCCACAGTTTGGCTTGGCGTGCAGGTGGCCCGTGACCGCGGACCGGTAGGCGGCCTAAATCCGCAGGCCGAGACGTGTCCCATGTCCACACCACTTTCCATATTACAGCATATACTCCCTCACTTTTCACGCATTTCTATTAAATAAAACCTTTTTACATTTCTCATTATCATCACATATACTCACTAATTCTACCAAAACTTCACCATACACGATCCAGATGCAACTATCATGCCTATATCAACTTCAACAAGGACTCAATCACAGATAGTTCCAACGTAATCCATATACACGTTAAGCACATACTCACGGACTCCACATTCCCATACCTAGTGACTGGCTTAAGTACACTGGGCTAAGATTTTGAAATGAGGGCACCTACTCACCCAAAACCTAGCATCAGCTCGGGCTCCCATTATACATACACCAGATTCATTTTATTAGACCCACTACGTTCATTATGTTCATTGGTTACAGGATCCAAAATCGTCGCTCTAATACCACTTTGTAACACCCCCATATACCGAGGATCCTTATCTAGACCTTCCTTAGCATATAAGGGCGTTACCATCCCGGTTGCCCGAGGTAAATAACCATCGATGGTCGATAACAGAACAATTATAGTTAAAGTTACAAGTGTTACATCAAACCAACCAAATAAAGATACAACTTGTCAGCGACACACTATCTCTATCAGTACTCATAATGACTCATCCCCGCTAGAACTCCAGCCATCAACCACATCAACACCTGCTAAGACTGACTGCACACCATAAGGGATCACGACAGACACATAAACAAACAAGACAACAACACAAGGTCAGTAACTGAGGCAAGACTCAACACAAACCAACAACAATCGTCACACAATAGAAACACAACCAGTCAAACACAATCACACCCACTCCAATCAATCTCCGTCACCGACTATCCACTGGACCAGCCCTGCCAGTGGGGACCGCAGCCGATCCCACCTAAGCCCCACTCATCATACCGAGCGATAACCCTGTCCGATTAATGTGCACATCCTCTCCCACGGTGGGTTCCACGGAGGGCGAAACTAGAGCGTGAATCCACTCCCGCAAGTGACTCCACTCAGCCGAGGACGCACCTCAAGAACCAGAGACGAACAATCACAGACAACTTGAATACAACAACCACCAACAAACTATATACACCAACCGATTACCGAATATACGCTGCCAGACAAACACAACAACAACACAACAACCACGACACAACAACCGACACACTAGACCATCCACAGGAACTGAGTAGGCGAACCTACCTTTAAGCAACTGCAACGATTCCATGCAAACACACGCAATATCCAGCAATCAAGCAACACCTATATACACAACACAATCATCTATTACTACCATCCTAATCCTGACTGAAAACACAAGACACAGATGATGATGACGACATACCTACATGAGGAAAACTTGGCAAAGGATCGCTACCCGACTCAAGCTACGCACTCCTAAGGCATAAGGACCTTCAAGGGCTTCCATGGAGGACATATGGTGAAGGGAAGAGAGAAGGGCGACGTTTAGGTTTAGGAGGAAGAGGCGGAAATGATTTGCGGATTTAACAAAACACGATTATAAACCCTCGCTGAAAAGACGCTACTCGATCGAGTTGCCCACCTACTCGAACGAGTGGCCCCTACTCGACCGAGTATCAAAGCTACTCGATCGAGTAGCCTCTACTCTATCGAGTACCACCCCTAACTTAAAACACAGTATAACTTTGGTATGCACTTCTAAGGACTATTACTGCTTCCAAGGTCGGTCAACGTTGGTTAACTGGTATCTAAAAGGGCGGGTATTACATACCCCTTGGACGTCATCTACGCGCCATTACGGTCGTTTTGACAGTAATTAGAGTTCATTTGGAGTCCGGGTTAAAAACCGTCTTCATTTTCTAATAACCGTTTAAAATGCCGAGTCAGAATGTTCTGGAATGTTCCGGATATTTCTATTCCATATTTCAATCTTTTAATCTTTTGGAAAAATATATTCCGAAATTATATTTTAAATAATAAGGAAGTTGAGATCTACCGCAATTCTATAACAGAAACGCGGAAAAATCTTTCTTCCGCAGGAGGAAACTCCTGGGGAAAGGACGCAGCACCTGCTGCGCCTCTTCCAAGAGTCGCAGTGGCTGCTGCGCCTCTTCCCCAGCTCCTATCTGCGTATTTTAAGATCTTTTCGAGATTTATTTCCAAAGTTTTACCGAAACCCTTCCTCTGTGTGATTATTATAAATAGGGACCTTCGTTCCTCATATTTCTCACGCGAGTGTCCGCCCTTCTCTTCTCCCTTTGCATTCTAAGACCGTGCTCTTTGCTTATTGGCGTCTACATGCTTGAACTTTCGACCACATAAGCTCGAATCCTTCTGAGTACCAGCCTCGGTTTTCATGACCGACCAATTTGACCAACTCCACTCAATCAACTTAATCAATCTAGTTTAATTCCTCTTACAAGGGCACTTTCGTCGTACATTCGAGTCGAGCAATCACTAATCGTTAACTTAGTCAATCTCGTTTCGTCAAACATGTAAGTCTGAGGGTATAAATCTCATCTTTTATTATTGTATTTTTCTTTTGTACAAATTATTGTAAGATTTACGTCGAAAGCATATTTAAAATCGATTTATAAAACCTTATATTCAAACCTTTTACGGATTAGCAGGAGACAGATGTCGAGAAGAAACGCAGCAACTGCTACGCCTCTTCGAAGAGCCGCAGCATCTGCTGCGCCTCTTCCTGAGGTTGCCGCAGTTCCTGCTTTTCTTCTTCTTCCTTCGTCCTCTGTTAACTCGTCTACTTTTTTTCGTCTTTTCTTATTTTTCTTTTATTTGGTTCGTATAATAATTTTAATATATATTCATTAATAATTTATCACTTTTAGTTTCCGACTTAAATCTCAAGTAATTAATATTTGCGGGTTTTTGTCGTTAAAATCAAATCCGGGTTTTAGAGATTCGATTCATCCATATCAAGTCTCTGGAATTCACCTTTGTATATTTTCGTCTGTTCTTTATCACCTTATAATTTGTTAATAAACCTAATTAGTTTGTTCTAATAAACATAATTTGTAATTAGTCTTTAATTTGTTCTAATTAATTTGAGTCTGTCCTTTATTGTTTTTACGACCCTCTCACCTGTTAAATTTCTTCTACTCGAGTCAAACATCAATAATCGATCATTAAATTCACCAATGAACATTAACGATATGCAGTTCCGGCTTCACAGCCAGAACTCAGCTCAGGAACAGACGCAGTGACCACTGCGCCTCTTTCAAGGGACGCAGCTCTGCTGCGCCTGTTCCGGGTTGAGTTCTGTCTCTGAACTTCCGTTCTTGCTTTGACCTAATTCGTTAGTTTACGTATTAATCGACTATTATTTGTATTATCACCATTAATCTGTTCTTTAATTTATTTTCCTCTTCTTTACCCCAAATTATCCGTTTTAAATGTATTGTCGACGTAGATCAATCAAACCAATGTAATTATTGTAATTTTTATCATTGTACAGTTATTGTATTCTTCATTATCGTTTGTTTGTATGATTTCACATGTAATCAACCCTATATCCCTACTTCGACCCAATTGTATGCTAAATTACGTGTTCACCGACTTAGTTAATCTTCACATGCTAGGATTAATCTATTGTTTGTTGCATTGCATGCATATAATCTACAACATATCAAGTATAGATGATTTTCCCTAATAATTAGTAGACGCCGCAATCAAGTCGGGCGGGATTAGGTGTTCGATCAAAAGAGCTTCCTAATACGTACCCTCACCCCTTACTCCAGATCTCTGTGAACATCTGTGTTCATTGGCATCTACGAGAGTCATTCTAGACATAGAATGCTAAGGGTAATGAGTTATTGGTGTCTATGTCACTACTTTGTGTCTTGACATAACGCGAAGTATTCGAACGGTTTCCAATTTTCCACAATAAATTTGTGGCGACTCCACAAATGCAAACGCTTGTTTTCCCAAGCGACTCTGTGGGCCCCCCATGTCCATAGTTTGGCGACTCCGCTGGGGAGTAATACACTTACGTTTTGCCAAGGGTGAAAGTTGAACAAGGTTGGGGAATAGTTTATATGAGACAATTGTCGGTTTTCATGACTCGGTCTTCTTAGATCGTTTTATTCGGCCTTCCTAGGCCCAACCCAACCCATTCGACCAATCATCCCGTCTAGACGGTCCAAATTATTATTTGGACCTAGGGATGGATAACGATTGACGTCAACCATACCATGATGATTACACATGTTTGTATCAAGGGCCTTCACTACTCGAGGGAATGGACTAGGAATCTGCCTTACTCCTGTTTAGTACGAGCCTCTCCACAGACCCCGGGTTTGATTGCTCAGTATGGCAACTCACCCTTTAAGCCAAAACCCTTTAAATGTACTCAGCATACCGTTATAACGCCTGTTTGAATGCTTGTATCATATGTGATCACCATTTTCTAAACAAAACCATGACGAATTTTGTAAAATCAAAACCTCTTTTAAAACATAAATATTTTCGAAAAAAGGCCTAAATTAGCGCAAAACAAGTCAAAACTCTGTCCAAAAGTCGAGTCAAAATGCCGGCCTGAAAGCTCATTTCAAAGCCTCACTTCGAGTCCACTCCTACAACTACACTATAGTTGATTAGGACCAACATTTCAAAACTTTACCATTTTTCAAACCTCACTTACACTAGTGGCACACTCCCACTTCACAGTTTAAGTCTTTTCTTTGATTCGTGTTTTGGTTCGTCGTCAATCTCCTATCCAGTCTCCTAGATGCCCGAAACAAGTCACGCAAGTGTTAATGGACAACCACCGAATGGTAATGATCTGATCCTAGCTGCGCTCGCTCGTCTCCAAACAAATCAAGAACATGCTTATGAACGCCTTAATGCCATCGAGAACCGAATTGTTGCGGTAGAAACTAGACTACCTCCTGTAGAAGATGACATTCCCAGCCAATCTGTGAATGACAACCTTCCACCTTATGTTGGACAACCAGAAACCAAACCTCCACTAGGTCTTACTGAAGCCGAGAAGCGACTCCAATACTTGGAGGAACAATTGATGTACCTCAAAGGAGATGATATTTATAAAGAGAACAATCGCAATTATGAGGTCGTGAGCGCCAAATTGCCAACCAACTTCAACATGACTGATATCCTAAAGTTCAAGGGACATGAAAACCCTTTAAACCATATTCGTGCTTTCAAAGATTACATGTCTATCAAAGACATCAAGCCCGATATATTCTTAAGGATCTTTCCTTCATCTCTCGACACCATTACTAAGCAATGGTTCTATTCCTTAGAGCACAAGAAAATCGCCACCTGGGATGACGTCGCGATCGAGTTCGCTAAACAATACGCAGATAATGCTGAGATCCAAGTCAATATGCGCACTTTAGAGGTTCTTACCCAAAATGAGAAAGAAGGTTTTACCGACTTCCTAAGTAGGTGGAGGAAGACTAGTACCCAACTTGTCGAACGTCTAGATGAAGCTACTCTCGTGGAAAAATTCGTGGATAACTTAAGGCCCATTTATGCAAGTCACTTGAGGTAGCAAAATATTAAGACCTTCAAGGATTTAGCTGTACTAGGGACAAGAATTGAAGATGACATATGTAAAGGACTCTTGTCCAAAACGGTAGGTCGTGGATATCAAGGCTCAAAAAGTCGTTCCTACGGCTTTACTAGCAAGACTGATGAGGTTAACCTTCTCGAATTGTCAAAGAAGAATAACTCACAAAGGAAATTCACGAACATTGGTGATACATACTCCAATGCTTTCAAGAGATTGATGAAACAGGGAAAGCTCCAACCCATAGGGCCTACACCTGATCTAGAAAAGAAGTTCATGTTCTAGGACGAGAATTCATACTGTGAATATCATAGAGGTAAGGGACACGATACAGAAAAATGTTACAAGCTAAAACATGTACTTCAGGACATGATCGAAGACGGTCGCCTACCAATACCGCCTGGAGGTAAGCCTAACAATACTCAGAATCCTCTTGGAGTTCTGATGATTACAAGTGACGAATCTACCTTAGATTGCTCACATCTTATCTCCCCAAAAGAGGAGGTAATCAACGGGATATGGACAGATAGCGAGGAAGACGTCTACCTCCAGGATCTTCCCTTAATCAAAGAAGCTGAAAGCATCATAGATGAGATCATTGCCATGCTAGGCACCGCAACAAATTCGAATCAGCAAAAAGGATGGAGAAAGTCGATTAAATAGACCAACAACCAAGGAAGACTCTTCAAGCTCACCACTGGAGAAGGAGAGATGTTTAAAGGAGAACCAGAAGGCAACGAATTCGAGTCAGAGTCAGAGTCGGAATCAGAGTCGGAGTCTAGAGAAGTCCCTAGAGAGTCTCCTCCTGTCGTCATTCCCACTCCCCTTGTTTCTCCTAGCGTAGCATGGAGTAGTAACAGTAGTTTGGGTGTTGGAATATGTGTCCTCCGACAATAATGCGATCACAACTGTTGATCATGATGATCACATGTTTAAGTCTCATTTTAAAGAATACAATTGGGAAGTATTTTTACTGTCAACTGGTCCACACATATCGGTAATGATTGGCTGACTAGAGTTTGACATTACTGTCGTGCGACGGTGGTGATCAGTTGATCCCCTAGGTCATACCTAAAGGATAATACTCTTAATTGATCATTTAATTAATCGTATAACATTACGAGTTAATTAAATTACTTGAAAATTGACGGACGATTTTGGAAGTAAAATTTACGTATCTCATTATAATCAGATTAAATAAGATACAGTCTAAGTGATCGAATTGTTTTATTACTTGGATGAAATTATTGTTTAAGGAAACAATTGAAATTGAATGAATAAATTATTATAAATACAAGATGTTGTGATTTATAATTGGTAAATTATTTTGGTACAAGTAATTGTGAATTACTAAGTCAATTTTGTGTATGACGTATTTTTATTAATGCGTTGATTTTTAATATGTTAAAAATACATAACAATTTTACATGTGACATGTGACAAATTGACAAAGATAAAATGGAATCTATTTTATCTCTATATGGACCGAAATATTGGGTGGTATTAACAATATATATTATGTTAATTGAGTTAGTGGAAAACATGATTATTTTTCCTAAAGCTAGCTATGCAAACCTAGTGCCTCTTGTGAAGAGCACCAAGCTCATGCATTGGCCTTCTTCCCACCCTCCTACTCGGTTTTTCTTGAAAAGAGCCAAGGGTCTTTTGCTCTTTTTAGACTATTATTCACTACATGCAAAGTGTGTGAAAAATAATTCATTCTAACATCATAAAAATATTTTTAGAGAGATAAAAATATTTCTTCCTTCTTCTTCCTCTTCTTGACCGAAATCCAAAGAGGACAAAATATTTTTGGGTCATTTTATTTAAATTAATGTTATTCTAGTAATAATAATATTAATTTTATTAAGAGTATATCTTGGGTATTATTCCTTGGGAGGGATACTATACTTGTATCCTTTGTTCATCCATTTAAGGAGAGCTCAAGAAAAAGAGAGTAGGAGAACTCTCTTGTGCCCTTTGATCCGAAAAATCAATGTAAGAATAAAGATTTCTTCCTTATTTTACTAATTGTTTGCATGCATAAGATCACCTTTTAATTTATGACTAAAATAAAACAAAACATATATGAATATGTTGAGTAAAGAGATATAGATTTCTAACAAGCGGTATCAAGAGCCTTGGTTGTTTGCATGCAAATCGGTTATAGTTTTTCCGAGTTATACGATTAACATATAAAACTTGTTAAATTTGTGTTATTATGATTTACCACGAAAATAATTATGCATGTTAAAGTTTCTGATCCTAAAATGTTTTTAGGATATTTTGGTTAATTTATGGATTTTTATTGTTCATCTTATATAATAATGGCATTATAAATATGCTTTTATGATTAAAATGTTATTTTCGGACTAAAATTAGCTAAACTTCGAATTTTCCAGTGATTTTTGGATATGTTATCACTTATATTATTTTGATATGACCTGCAAAGTTTCATAATTTTTGGAGTTTTTAGGCTCGAAATATGGATTTTTCATGTTTAAAATCGGATTTAGAAGAAAAATAGGTTAATATGAGATAAATTTCGAATCTGGTCATAGACATTTAGTATGTTGTCACATGCAATTTTACAAGAGGTGTGTAAAATAATAGGCTATATTGAAGTTTTTATGCATGATTTATGGATTTTTGATGAAAAATAGCATAAATAGTGACTTAATTAGTGAATAATTACTAAAACATACTCCATGACTAAGGAAAAATGTCAAATGTTGCATTTTATTATCTTTTTCAGATCTAAAATTGAAAAGTTGATGAATATAATTTTTCTTATGTTTTTATGATTATTATTGATAAATCCGATAAACCGCAACATAGTTTTTCCGATAATTTTACGAAATTTTAACCTAAGTTTTTGAACATTATAAGTGTCATGGCATTTTTCCAGAATGTTCATAAGTTTAAATTTCAAATTTTTGAATTTATTTGAAATTTTGTGATTTATTTGAAGTTTATAGCATTTTATTGTATTTTTGGGTCCATTAATGAACAATTTTAAGAAATATGAGTTAGTTAGTGAAGACTAATTTTGAGTCCTAAGTGGTTAGGGTAATTAACTTGTGCTTAAATATGAATTTATGTAATTTTTGTGATTATAAAACGTTGAATCACGCAAATCCGTAAAAACCATGTAATATACGATATTGTCTATTTAAAGGCGATTTAGCATAAAATTAGGCATGTTCATACATATTATAATGCTGCATTTTATTTATGATTGTCATAATTTTACTTTATGTAATTTTGGATTATGTAATTTTACTTAGTATGGCCTTAGTTTTAATTGGTATTACCCGAAATGTATGGGAATATCGATTCGGTTGTAATTTATTGTGATCTCGTATCACCGTCTTGTAATTTAATAGATTTATTTTAGTTTAATTACAAATGTATAATAGGAAATTATGTAATTTGTTATGTAATTTATTAATTCCGGAGTTCCTTGAAGACGGTGTCATTCAAGAAGGCGATACATAAAGACGGTGTTACCTCGAGATGCGTGCCATAACCGAAGTTCAAGGGATCAATGGAGTTGGTTTCCGAATATGTAATAGTTAATTAGATTTTCTATTTTAGGAAGGCCATACTAGGATTTATTTTATGTTTTGCATTTTATTTATATGTAACTTGCATCGTTAAATCGCCATAACTAAAACATGCATCATCATTTAATCGAGTTTATCGACCGTGTCAATTAAAATTATCGTAGTTCACTGCTTTAGTTCACTTAAAACGTGATAGATAATAAATTGACATGACCTCTCGCTAAAATAATCAATTGAGACATAGCCTTACCAACTAGTAGAAACCATGAAAACCTATTTCGCGAGGGAGTGCACTCGGCCATCCCGGGGTATAAACCTTGTAACGTAGGGGAAGTGGGTGATAAATGTCTATCCACCGAATTCTTGTTGATGAGGGTTTCATCGACTATCCCGTGCCCAAGTTAATGTGGGTTTGGATAATGGACACATTTATTCGAAATTTGGATTGAACTCAACAAAAGTTTTTGAAAAGGGTTTCATCGGCCATCCCGTGCCCTTGTCGGATGTGTTTTGGGCTATAGATAAATATTAGAGTAATTTTATCGACCGAGAATTCTAAAAGTAGAATCGATTAAAGAGTTAGTCCACCGAGTTATATTGATAAGGGTTTCATCGGCTATCCCGTGCCCAAGTTAATATGAATTTGGATCTCGGAATCATTTATAATAGTTGGGTAGAGGTCACTATATAAATGTTCATATCTTGTTAATCTATTCACAAGTATGATATAAAAAAATAAATTTAATATTTCCTTTTCCTCCATACTTGTAGTTCATTACAATGAATCCATCAAATGCTACCGCACCGATAACTATTGAGTCTTACCACAATGTTTTTGACGACGTTTGCTCCAACAATGATTTCGACACCACTAGAGAACTTCATTTTGGGATAGGTTCGGATGGAAACCTTAACTTCATCACTTCTACTAGACCACCTACTACTACTACTAGATCTCGTGTGAGCCCGTCTCAGGAAGACTACCTCATACAATCTATAGGGTCTTTGTCTCTGGAAGATAAAGATGCCAAAACTAGTGGGAGCTCAAGCAATCAAGTTCTTGCTTCAAAGGGCAAAAAGTTCAAGACGAAGGGAAAGAAAGTCAAAAACTTCAAGCAAGTTAATGATGAGTGCCATTATTGCTATGGCATGGGACATTGGCTTAGGAATTGTCCCATATATTTGCAAAATATAAGGGAAGGAGTCATCGTTCCAAAAGGTAAAATTCCTAAAGAAATTTATGTTATTGATATAAATTATACTTCCACTACGACATGGGTACTAGATACCGGTTGTGGTTCTCACCTTTGTAATCATTTACAGGTTTTAAGAGACGTGAAGAGGCTTAGCAAGGGAGATGTGGATCTATGCCTTGGAAATGGAGCTCGAGTAGCGGCCGAATCCAAAGGAACTTATGTTTTAGCTTTGCCTAACGGATATGAGTTGTATTTACATAATTGTTTTTATGTGCCTACACTCTCTAAAAACATTATCTTAATCGCCATGCTAGACATGGACGGTTTTTGTTTTGTCATTAAGAACAATCGTTGTACTATTTCAAGGAATGATTTGGTTATAGGCCAAGCTTCTTCCATCAATGGCATTTACATTTTAGAGACCTCAAATCCGACTAATGATATCTATAAAATTCAATCAAAGAAACTCAAATCAAGTGACCCAAGTGAAGCGTTCATTTGGCATTGTCGATTAGGTCACATAAACGAGAATCGCATCAAAAGATTAATTTCGACTAATGTGATTACACCATTTGATTTTCAATCACATGGAACATGCGAATATTGCCTTCTTGGCAAAATGACTCGTAATCCTTTTAGTGGTAAAGGGACACGAGCTAGTGAACTATTGGGACTCATACATACCGATGTATGTGGACCAATGGGTATCACCGCTCGTGGAAATTATGACTAGTTCATAACCTTCACCGACGACTTGAGTAGACATGGGTATGTCTATTTAATGAAACATAAGAGTGAAGCGTTTGAGAAATTAAAGGAATTTCAAAACAAAGTAGAGAACCAATTGGACAAAAAGATAAAAGCACTACGTTCCGATCGTGGTGGAGAATATCTTAGCCTTGAATTCGATTCACACTTGAAAGGTTGTGGTATTATATCACAACTTTCTCCACCTGGAACACCACAACTCAATGGTGTTGCCGAAAGGAGAAATCGAACCCTACTTGATATGGTTCGATCCATGATGAGTCAAACCGAGTTACCAAACTCGTTTTGGGGATTTGCAATCCAAACTACAATTATATCTTTGAATAATAGTCCCACTAAGGCCACCGGAAAGACTCCATTTGAGATGTGGAGAGGAAGAGGTCCTAATCTATCCTACATGAAAATTTGGGGATGTGATGCTTACGTCAAGACAAAGAATGACAACAAGCTTGCCCCAAGATCCGAAAGATGCACCTTTGTAGGTTACCCCTCGAATTCTCGAGGATACTACTTTTACAAACTTCAAGATAACAAAGTGTTTGTGTCTTGCGAGGCTGTCTTCTTAGAAAGAGACTTTATTTCTAAGAGACAGAGTGGGAGAAATTTTGAACTTGATGAAGTTCAAGAGCCACAAACCGAGGTAGAGACGCCAGAAGATGTTCCTTCGTCGTCTAACGCGGTTGACCCTCCCCCATTAAGAAGAACGAGTCGAGTTATTCGCCATCCTGATCGATATGTGGGACTTATCGAAGAAGATGGAACACTCGATGTGTTGCTTTTAGAAAGTGACGAGCCCGCTACCTACAAGGCCGCAATCTCTAGTCCTAATTCCTCCTTATGGCTTGAAGCCATGAAGTCCGAAATGGATTCTATGCACGAAAACCAAGTTTGGGATTTGGTAGATTTGCCTAAAGGGGCACGACCTCTTCAATGCAAATGGATATTCAACGTCAAAAATGGCATAGAAGGACATGATGATGTCTACAAAGCTAGGCTAGTGGCAAAAGGATTTACCCAAGTCCAAGGTCTCCATTATGATGAGACCTTCGCGCCCGTAGCCATGCTAAGATCCATACGGATTTTGTTAGCGATCGCCGCATTTCATGATTATGAAATATGGCAAATGGATGTCAAAACCGCTTTTCAAAATGGGCATTTAGAAGAGGAGGTTTACATAATACAACCCGAAGGTTTTGTTGATTCTAAAAATCCTAACAAAGTGTGCAAGCTTAAGAGATCCATTTATGGTCTTAAGCAACCATCTAGAAGTTGGAATCATCGATTCAATCATGTTATAAAGGAGAATTGTTTCACTCGAAGTGTTGAGGAACCATGTTTATACATGAAATTTAGTGGGAGCAATGTTGTGTTCCTAATCTTGTATGTCGATGACATACTACTCATTGGAAATGATATTCCAATGTTGTCTTCTGTTAAAAAGTGGTTAGGTAACCACTTCCAAATGAAGGATTTAGGAGAAGCACAACGTATATTAGGTATCCGCATCCATAGAGATAGATTCAAGAGGATATTGGGACTAAGTCAAGAGTCTTATGTTGATAAGATTCTTCGACGGTTCAGCATGGACAAATCTAAAAGGGGATTGGTACCTATGGTAACTGGGACTATATTGAGCAAGACTCAATCTCCCTCCGAACCCCATGATGTTGAACGCATGAAGATGATCCCTTATGCTTCCGCTGTTGGATCAATCATGTACGCCATGATATGCACACGTCCTGATGTCTCGTATGCTTTGAGCATGACGAGTAGATATCAAGGAAATCCAGGTGAGAGTCACTAGATTGCCGTCAAGAACATCCTTAAGTACTTGAGAAGGACTAAAGATTCTATCTTAGTGTTTGGAGGAGACACCGAACTCCGTGTTAATGGATACACGGACTCAAGTTTTCAAACAGATAGAGATGACATGAAATCACAAGCTGGTTTTGTTTTCATGCTCAATGGTGGTGCCGTTAGCTGGAGAAGCTTCAAAGAAGCTGTGACCGCTGATTCAACAACGGAGGCTGAGTACATGCAAAGATCGAAGCTCGCCAAGGAAGCTGTGTGGATCAGGCAATTCACGGAAGGTCTAAGAGTAGTACCTACCGCCAATGATCCCATCACTCTCTATTGTGATAGTAGTGGGACGATCTTCCAAGCTAAGGAGCCAAAGTCTAGTAATAGATCTAGACATGTACTTAGAAAATATCATGTAATTAGAGATTTCATTGAAAGAAAGGAATTGCGATTTGTAAGGTTGGGACGGATGACAACATAGCCGATCCGCTCACCAACCCTTTATCGCAGGCCAAGCATGATGGACATGTTGCGTCCATGGGACTTAAACGTGTATCAAGTTTTTGTTAGATTTTGAAATGAAATAAAAGTGTTGTTTTTGTTCATGTTCACAATCACATTTGTCTTTTATCTTTAATTTATACATTGTTACATCCAAACGGGTTGTAGTGACAATTGAACCCCGTTAAAATGAACACGGATTAACATAGTATTTGCCCATAGTCACTTGTATGAGGTGACGTCTCGAAGTGACTAGAGTGTGATGCGATTGATGGCAAGTTCAAGTGCCATAGAGTCATGTGAGATGACTAGTCGATCACATAGGCAGATTGTTAGGAACATTTTGTCGGGCCTTGTGACCGCTTATAGAGTTCTGGCAAATTTATATAGCCTGGTCGTGGCGAGAGCTACTATAGTATTCTAGTGAGTCGATTCTTTTGACTAAAGACTATTCGCCTAAGATGGCACAGTTTCAGATTAACTTTGATTTGTGTTACTACGCCTTCGTAAATGGGGTCAAATGGGCATATTTTGGGTTATGATGGCTGTGGCTAGTCGAAGGGAATGAGTGCGATAGGAATTGTCCACCCCTAGTCAGGGTTATAACAATATCTCAGGGCCACTCGAGGAGTAATGAACTGGAAATGCGTGGCCACGCTCGGAATGAATCCATGGTGGATAAATCCGGTCAATCAGTTATTCTCCAGATCGAGGAAACCACTCTCGATATGATCACTTGCAAGTACGACCTGAAAGACACCTTGCATTGAGTGGGAGATAGTAATAGGACAAGAGAATTGGTGACGAACACTTGTCGAGGACAAGTGGGAGATTGTTGGAATATGTGTCCTCCGACAATAATGCGATCACAACTGTTGATCATGATGATCACATGTTTAAGTCTCATTTTAAAGAATACAATTGGGAAGTATTTTTACTGTCAACTGGACCACACATATCGGTAATGATTGGCTGACTAGAGTTTGACATTACTGTCGTGCGACGGTGGTGATCAGTTGATCCCCTAGGTCATACCTAAAGGATAATACTCTTAATTGATCATTTAATTAATCGTATAACGTTACGAGTTAATTAAATTACTTGAAAATTGACGGACGATTTTGGAAGTAAAATTTACGTATCTCATTATAATCTGATTAAATAAGATACGGTCTAAGTGATCGAATTGTTTTACTACTTGGATGAAATTATTGTTTAAGGAAACAATTGAAATTGAATGAATAAATTATTATAAATACAAGATGTTGAGATTTATAATTGGTAAATTATTTTGGTACAAGTAATTGTGAATTACAAAGTCAATTTTGTGTATGACGTATTTTTATTAATGCGTTGATTTTTAATATGTTAAAAATACATAACAATTTTACATGTGACATGTGACAAATTGACAAATTGACAAAGATAAAATGGAATCCATTTTATCTCTATATGGATCGAAATATTGGGTGGTATTAACAATATATATTATGTTAATTGACTTAGTGGAAAACATGATTATTTTTCCTAAAGCTAGCCATGCAAACCTAGTGCCTCTTGTGAAGAGCACCAAGATCATGCATTGGCCTTCTTCCCACCCTCCTACCCGGTTTTTCCTTGAAAAGAGCCAAGGGTCTTTTTCTCTTTTTAGACTATTATTCACTACATGCAAAGTGTGTGAAAAATAATTCATTCTAACATCATAAAAATATTTTTAGAGAGATAAAAATATTTCTTCCTTCTTCTTCCTCCTCTTGATCGAAATCCAAAGAGGGCAAAATATTTTTGGGTCATTTTATTTAAATTAATGTTATTCTAGTATTAATAATATTAATTTTATTAAGAGTATATCTTGGGTATTATTCCTTGGGAGGGATACTATACTTGTATCCTTTGTTCATCCATTTAAGGAGAGCTCAAGAACAAGAGAGTAGGAGAACTCTCTTGTGCCCTTTGATCCGAAAAATCAATGTAAGAATAAAGATTTCTTCCTTATTTTACTAATTGCTTGCATGCATAAGATCACCTTTTAATTTTATGACTAAATTAAAACAAAACATAAATGAATATGTTGAGTAAAGAGATATAGATTTCTAACATTGGGAAATGTCCCGACAGCTGTCCCTTTGCCGCCACTGACTACTGAACAGATGGCTTCCTTGTTTCAACTCTTTTCAAATTTTAATATGAATAAATCAGATTCTGCTTACTCTTTATGTTATTCTGAACGTAATTCTGTTTACGATGATAATAAAGATGACCTAGGCCCAGACTTAATCGAGCTACCTCCCTACATAGCTAAAGATATACTACAAGAGGGGGAAGGGGCACCAGTTATAGACAACACTGAACCCATCAACGTAGGAACCGAACTAGAACCCCAAGAACTCAGGATAGGGACAACCTTGAGCCCCACTGAAAGGGCCAATTTTATAGACCTCCTACACGAATTCAAAGACGTTTTTGCTTGGTCCTACAAAGACATGCCAGGGATCGACAGAGATATTGCCGAACAGAGAATTCCAATCAAACCAGGTTTCAAACCTGTAAAACAGAAGCTTCATCGAATGAGGACAAAATGGGCTCTTAAAATCAAAGAAGAAGTCGATAAACAATTCAAAGCCGAGTTCATCAAAGTTTTCGAGTACTCAGACTGGGTAGCCAACATAGTACCCGTGCCCAAAAAGGATGGGAGAATCCGTGTTTGTGTTGATTTCAGAGACTTGAACAACGCGAGTCCCCAAGATAACTTTCCTCTACCACATATCGACATATTGGTGGATAATACAGCAGATCACGCGTTATTGTCCTTCATGGATGGATATGCAGGAAATAATCAGATCAATATGGCCATAGAATACATGCATAAGACCGCCTTCGTCACTCAATAGGGCACATATTGCTATACTGTTATGCCGTTTGGATTAAGCAATGTTGGCGCTATATATCAACGCACCGCAACTACACTCCTACATGACATGATGCATAAAGAAGTCGAGGTGTATGTAGAAGATATTATTGTCAAGTCCAAGGATAGAGAGGGGCACATTAATAACCTTCGCAAGTTCTTATTAAGACTACGAAAGTACAACATGAGGCTCAACCCTCAGAAATGTGTATTTGGAGTGACATCAGGCAAGCTTCTGGGATATGTCGTCAGTCAATGAGGGATAGAAACCGACCCTTCCAAAATCAAAGCTTTAATTGAAAGGCCACAGCCTCAGATAGAGAAGGAGATTAGAGGATTTCTAGGCAAGGTGCAATATATAAGTCGATTCATATCGAAACTCACCATGATCTGTGAGCCCATCTTCAAAAAGATAAAGAAAACAGATCACACCATGTGGGATGACGACTGTCAAAAGGCGTTCGACAAAATCAAGGAGATACTATATAAACCACCAGTGCTCATGCATCCCCAACGAGATCAACCTCTTGGTTTATATCTCACAGTGACCAAAACAGCCATGGGGATATGCTAGCGTAAACCGTCGGAAAAGAATAAAGAGCTATCTACTACCTCAGTAAGAAGTTCTTGGAGTATGAATGCAAGTACACACCACTCGAATAGACATCCCTCTCTCTTGTGTGGGCAACGAAGAAGGTACGCCATTACATGTTTAGCTATTCAGTCAAGATATACTCCAAAATGGATCCTATCAAGTACCTCTTCCAAAAACCCGTCCTCAATGGACGCTTAGCAAGATGGACTTTGATCCTCTCAGAGTTCGACCTCAAATATATGCCTCTGAAAGTTATAAAAGGGCGTGTCGTCGCCGAATTCTTCGCGAAAAATCCCATCAACGATACCCAAATGATAGACGCATGGTCGTTTTCGGATGAGGACATACTCCAAACCGATGTAGACTCCTGGGACCTTTATTTTGATGGAGTGTCGTGCCTAAGAGGATTTGGAATTGGAGTGTTGCTCATTTCTTCTGAAGGTGAGCATACACCACTCTCTGTCAAGCTCGACTTCGAGGTGACAAATAACGCAGCAGAATACGAAGCTTGCCTCATTGGGCTAGAAGCAGCAGTAGGCTTAGGCATCAAGAATCTTCGAGTACATGGAGATTCATCCTTGATCATCAACCAAATTACGGGGTCTTGGAAAATTCGAAGTGAAAGCCTAGTACCCTATCAGGCTAGGATAGCTCAAGTTGCCCAATTCTTCGATCAAGTGACTTATCAACACCTACCTAGAGAAGAGAATCAATTTGCAGATGCTCTTGCAAAACTCGCATCTTTGATTAATATGCCAGATGATATGGTAGAAATGCCTTTATGCATCGAACGAAGGTCAGAACCAGCTTATGTGCACCAAATAACAGATGAAGAATGAAACCCAGAGGTGCCCTGGTTCCAATCATTTCTAAACTTCAAGCTCAATGGCACCTATCCACCAGATATGGATAAAAGAGGACAACGTGCTATACGTTTACTCGCCTCCCAATACGTCCTCATGCAAGGAGAACTATATAAAAGAATGCCTCTTGGTGTAGTCTTGTGTTGCCTTGATCGTTAACAGGCACATAAAGTGATGGAAGAAGTCCATGATGGAGAATGTGGCCCTCACATGAGTGGACCAATGATGGCAAAGAAAATCACGAATTTGGGATATTACTGGACCACAATGGAATCTGATTGCATCAAATATGTCAGACATTGCCACAACTGCCAAATCTTCGGGAATGTGTAACACATCCCTCCTTCATTACTCTACACCATGACATCTCCTTGGCCATTTTCTGCTTGGGGAATCGACATCATCGGGAAGATCACCCTAGCCAGAACAGGAGGTCACTGTTTCATTTTGGTGGCAATCGATTATTTCACTAAATGGGTAGAAGCAGCGTCCTACACTAGTCTCCCAGCCAAAAACGTGGCAAAGTTCATACAAACCAATATCATCTGTCAATATGGTTGCCCACATGAGATCATCAGTGACAATGGATCACATTTCCAGGCTGAGACTGAACAATTGCTAGCCAAGTACAAGTTCAAACACCACCATTGCTCGCCGTACAAACCACAAACTAATGGCGCGGTCGAGGCAGCCAACAAGAACGCTGTCAGCATCCTCAAGAAAATGATTGACAATTATCGGGATTGGCAAAGTAAGATACCATTTGCCTTATAGGGATATCGCACATCCGTTAGGACGCCCACCGGGGCTACTCCTTTCTATTTGACTTACGGCATGGAAGCCGTGCAACCAGTTGAACTGAAAATCCCATCCTTGCGTATTCTACTCGAAAGTCAAATCCCGGAAGCTGATTAGAAGAGAGATAGATATGAAAAGCTCATCCTCTTGGATGAACGAAGATTGCGTGCATTATACAATTGCAAACGTATCAGGCACGTATCAAACGAGCCTTCAACAAAAGGGTTAAGCCTAGAAACATCAAAGAAGAAGATTTAATCCTCAAATCAGTCAGAGCTCTTTTACCTGTCGATCCACGAGAAAAGTTCAAACCCAATTGGGCCGGACCATTCTTGGTCAATACCATACTCCCGGGGGGTGCGGTTAGAATCACAGACCTAGATGGGAATGAATTTGCCAACCCAACTAACCTTGACTAATTGAAACGATATTATGCCTAGAATAGGAACAAAAACGCGCCTCGCGTGACCCAGATGCCGCTCATGCGACCCGAAATAAAAATACGGCCCCTGGCCCCGCTGAAATAAAGCTTATGTCACTTTGCTCTTGCATTCTGACAATTCGTCACTCTCATATCATCAAATAAATTGAATTGTGCTTTAGGAGTAAGTAAAGCTCATGCTCATTTTCTAGTTCATTACAAGCTCTTACTTTGAACAATTATTCTTTTACATTTACTCGAACTACGCGCAAGGGTTTGATTTCGTTTTTAAATGAAAACGTAGGCATTCCTTCCCAGGATACAACCCATTATTTTAAATGTAAATAGAAGGACATTTGCATGTGCATTTGGAATTCAACAAGAATAATAAAAGAAAAGAAAATCACAATAGTTTTATAACTAATTAATCTTGTATTCACTTCCTTCCATAAATAATAATAGTACGCTACATAATATAAAATAAATAGGCTAGGACTTAGGCTATTCTTCCATCTTCCCCTTGCCTTTGTCATTTTTGTCATACTTGTTATCTCGACCACGAGCCAGGCGCTCCTGTGTTATCTTGGACCTAATCACCAACGGTCTCTCTCGTGATCTAGCTGGTCGGGCTCACGATGGAGGTTTAGTTTTTGGTACTTGTCGTTAGGAGCACCTAGACCAAAACACAATTTATAACTCCACAAACAACTCTACAATTAGTAAAGAGGCAAGTAAAGGTCGGATCCCAAGGGACGGGAATTGAGATGAGATTTTCAATTGCAACTAGCGGTGTCTAAGGGTGTCACAATTTGGGGTTTGAAGTAGAAGATCACTAAACTAAATAGCAATAAAAGTAAACAAGCAAAATGATTAAAAAGGGATGTAAACAATTGATAAAAGGCACTAGGGTGTCATGGGGTCATAGGGGATTCATGGGAATTGATCATACAAACATATTCTCAAATTATAAGCAAGCAATTATTGTTGTGATGAATCGAGTTGGTTTATATCTTACAATCCTAGGAAAGTTTGGGTCCCGGAGCCGAATCGATTAGACTGTACAACACCTACAAGTCGACTTAATCTTCCCTACTAAACTATATGCATGGTCTAATGAGACTCAAGTTGGTTTATGTCTTACAAGTCTCATTGAAAAGATAGGTGATGGGTAAAAAATGCAAGGATTCATAGGCTCGCATTTCATCAAACATAACATGTGTATAAGTTGAGATCACAACAAGCAAGCAAATAAACTATGAAAACATATTAATTTAAGCATGAATCATCCCCCATGTTGGTTTTCCCTAATTACCCATTAACCCTAGCTAAGGAAACTACTCACTCATTATTATGTTGAACATGCTAGCAAGGTTGTCAATCATACCAACAAAGTAAAACATGATGAATAAATGAAGATAATTAACAATAATTAAAAAGGGATTACGGGAATTATACCTACTAATGATTCCAATAATAAAGCAAAGAATAATAGAAGTACTTGATGATTGATTGGAAGGTTGTCAATCTCCCAATAATAACCCAAATAATCTTCAATTACCCAAAACAAAGGATGAACAAGAGAGATTAAGGAAATGAAATTTGTATTAAGACTTGATTAAATATTGATTATAAGATTAAAGAGAGATTTTGATTGATATTAACTACACTAAAGATTGCTAAGAAGAACATGCTAATCTAATTAGACTAATGGGTTATTTATAGTAGGGATTAGTTACATAAATTAGGGTTTACTAAGGGCTTAAATGACGATTAAGTCCTTGAGGAATCGCCGGTCTCAAGGGAGACTCCGGTCTCCTTTTCGCCGGTCTTAGAAAAATATGCGCATCCTTCCTTGAAACTTGTAGAAGACAAAATGGTTGACACACAATCCGAGCGTCCAGGGCACGGGACGGGCGAATTGTGGAGGTTCTGGCCGAGCGGATTGTGGTGGTAGACGGACGGATTGGGGTGATTCTGGACGGGCGTCCAGCTGGGGAAGACGCTCGGATTGCCTTTGCTGGACGGGCGGCTTGTGGACAATCCGCTCGGATTGTCTTACAGCTACTTTCTTTCTTCTTTTCTTCCTGTTTCTTCATAAAATCCTTGAGGATTTCCTCGGGGATGCAAGGATCTTTTCTCATCATTGCCCATCTACTATAGTATGTACAAAGGCCCTCTAGTCTTGTCTTCTCTTTGATGCTTGGTCATTGAATTCAATCAATTTAGCTCTATTTTGCCATGAAAATGCAAGGTTTACACTCCTTTCCTACCAAGGAAACAAAACCTCAAAGAATATGCAAAACAAAGGACTAAATACAATAAATGACCCAAATATGCACTAAAAAGCATGGGAACAAGGCTAATTCGGGGACTAAATATGCTCTAATTATGGTCACATCACTAGCCTTACCATTTCGATCAACCACCATTTCAACGGCAGGAGAAGTCTTCGGTTTCTTTGACGGATGAACAACTCGGAATCCGACTTCTTCCTCTTCCTCAGTCAAATATTTCTCCTTCTCCTTTGCTATATCACGAATCTTGTAATCAACGGGCTCGCGCTTCCTTAGCCTCTCACGCTCCTCAGGAGTAGTAGCCTTCCTCTACTGCTAGTAGGAATCCGATACCCATAATGAACAAACCGAAGAGTTTAGGAACCACATGTTTCTCTGAGGCCATTTGAGAGCCCACTCTCTACGACTCTCCGCGGTAAGTGCCACTGTAGTCTGAGGAATAGTATCGAGCTTAGGAATCTTCTGTTTTAAGCCAACCTCTCTCATCAATCTCTCCCGGAAGATGCATATCATGAATTCCAAGCCAGGAATACGCACAGATCGAGTAGGATCCAAAGACGATACTCCAGTAACTGATCTGAGATGCCACCATGGCACAATCCATCTGATCAAGGGACCATCCTCATTCTTTAACTTGTTCTCCCTATAGTTGCAAACCCGGGTGAAGTCCACCATATAAAGTCTGGTCCTCATTGTAATCGAACGAGCATGGTACGCAGGAACATTAACTAGGGGCTCGATCAACCGCAGACGCTCCATGAGCCAAACCTACCAAAGCAGGAATTAATGTCCAACCAAAAAAAAAAGAAAAAAAAAAGAAAAGAAAAAATGAAACAAAAAAAAGAAGAGAAAAAAAGGTTGCATTTTTTACCTGCAGAATGATAGGATTTCCTAAGTAAGGGAGCTCGCGGTTGCATTTCCTGTTATCCAATCCCAATATGATCTCCCCTAAACATAGACAAGCCGGGCTCCTGCGCAGCTTCATTTGCTCAACCAAGCTCAGATAACGAGGATCACCTCCCATCTCCTCATCAACATGCCCTTAGAGGACATAACCATGCAATAGGCAAAACCCGAATGCCCTACGCCTCGCAACATAGGAAATAGAAGGGTCTGCCCTATTTATAAATCGATTGATGAAATCAAGCATTTGGACTCCTTTTGAGGTCACAAGGCGGTCAACCTCATCTTTAGTCAGCCCAAGCAAGTCTCTAAACTTGTTTTTGTACCCTTGAGAGCTAGAAGGTATAGCAGGCATACTTTCTGGATCCCATCCACCAATTGCAGCAATTTCCTCAGGAAAAAGACAGATATTACCTCCAGGGAAGGCGAACACGTGGAAATTAGGGTCCCAATATTCGAGATAAGCATCCAAGAACGATTTCACAACCTTCACCAATTTCAAGCTCAAATTGACCCCAAATTGAAAGCACCCATATCATGCTTCTCGACATTTGTAAATTCGTTTGTCCATTCTTTGAGACGGTTTTCCAAGGCATCCATAATGTATAAATTTTTCTATATAATTGGAGAGTTTTTATGTAATAGACAGAAGAAAGACGGAAGAATTGTGTGAATAAAAACTGCATCGACGCCTATATTTATACTAAAACCTGTTTCCTAAAACCTGTCAGAACAGACAAGCTGGGGAAATGGTGCAGCTCATGATGCGCCTCTTTGAAGGGTCGCAGCTCATGCTGCGCCTCTTCCTCAAAGGGTTTCTGTCGTTTTTCTGCGTTGGATCTTTCCTAATTCCTTTAAGAGTAATTTCCTATTCGTATAGGTTATTATTTTTGGTAATTCCGTCAAATTACCATATTTTTGTGTTTCCTAATCTTACGGGCACGCTTTTTGAGGCAAAATTGACATTTTCGTCAAACAAACACACATACCCATTTCTTTTTATTTTTCTTTTTGGGGGAATCATTTCACTCCCGTTCCACATTTAATTTCAAACTTACCCATTTCTTTTTATTTTTCTTTTTGGAGGAATCATTTCACTCCCGTTTCTCATTTCATTTTAAACTTATACGTTTCTTTTTTTTCGCTTTTTTTAGGGGGTAGCCCTCCCTACCGTCCGGTCATTTTCCGCAATTTTTGCGCTCATTTCTGGGCAATTTTTTGCATTTTCAGGTCTTTTCCTTTTTTTGCGCTAGTTAGGCCATGTGTATAAATACGTGTTTTATGTGCAATTTCTATGTACATTTCGGCAGCGTGACGGCGTAAACAGTCATCTACCAAACCTGTTCAAAGCTAACCTCCAGGTACAATCAAGACAACACAGCAGCAAAAGCACTCAGGCCGCCATATAAACAATCAAAAGGTCATATGTACATCAAACTGAGGGGCTTTTGCCCGAAACAAAGTCCAAAAGTCCAAAATGAAAGTCCTAAAAATGTACAGAACATATATGGTACAACCGACAACAGAAGCAACAAAAAACAAAAACAACTACTACTGGTCGCCACCTAGCTCGGTAACTCTCGCCTCAAGAGCAGCAATCTCGGCGTCTCAGACCTTCTACTCCCTTAGCAGGCGAGCCGTCTCCTCATGTGACTGCGCTAGCTCACGCTCCAGGTCGCGCTCCCTCTGCAGATGACAGAGAAATGGCTCATGTCAATCATTTCAAATGCAAAGAAAGTTAGAAAATTCAAAAATGAAGTAAACGAAAGGTTCATACCTGTCGTCCTCGGCCACTAGCAAGTGCCTCGATGGCAGTAGCCCGAAGCCGGTTGGCTACCCTCCACAAAGCCACGAACCGAGATGGCGCCACCTGCATTTCAATAAACAAAGATTCTCAATAAATGGACAAAAATGGACAAATGTATTCTTATACAAAAGATAACTGAGTTGGGAACTCACCCTCCGAATCAAATGCTGCCACTCATCCAGGCCAGCATCTGTCACCGCCTCGCAAAAGTCGCGAAGCTCGGAGATCGTCGTCATTCCCGCCGCGTTGGTGTACTCGAGGGTCTCGGGGTACGCTGGGGGCTCGACGCCTGCCTCCTCAACCTCCTGAAAATCCAAATGGTTTCTTTAGTCGATGATCATTCATCATTTTATCAAATCAACTCATAAAGGAAGAATGTGTTAGTTATTTAGACCATATTAATACTCATCTTATGATATTAAAATTACAAATTAATCTAAAATGGTCTAAATCTACATGCATGCAAATAAAAGTATAAAAGATGGTATTAAACCATCTTAAGACAAGAAAATCCTTACATTGTTTAAGGTAAATTATGGGCACAACTCAAGGACTCCTTCCTTGATGTTGTTCTTGAGCTATGAAAATGGATGATCCTCCAAGACAACTAACCACCAAAAAGATGGTCTCCTAAGGATACACCCAAGAATCAACCCAAAAACTACTAAATTACTAACTAGGTAAAATTAGTAGTAAACCTTGTTTGTAATATATTTGATGTACTAATAAATATTATTAATATGATAATATTATTAGTTGATAATTATATGTGTTTTTAGATGAATAAGATGAAGAAAATAAGAAGGAAAATTGGTTTCTTAAGGAGGAAATGGCAACCGGTTTTTAGGCTTATAAATGGACGAATTTTACTTCAAATTTTTCAACCTTAAGAAATAAGGTGAATAATGGGGTATTTATAGAAAAAATATGGGAACAATCCTTAGTGGAAAATCCACTACAAAGGACACTTGTATGTCCTCAAAAAACCGGTCCATATGGACTACTTTTGGTACATTTTGGTTTTCGCTATTTGCCCCACAAATGCTTATAAGTCTTATATTTAATTATCTTACATAATTAAATATTAATTTAATTATTTAACACTTAAATAATATAAATTAACTACCAATAATTACTTAACTATTAAGTAATTATAAGACCATTTTATTAACATACAATGTGTCAATATTAACCCATTTAGCTAATTTTACAACCTCTTGTAAAAATTAATAGCTAATTGATTCCACCTCAAAACATATACAGATATCGTATAAAATTAATTAATTAACAATTAATTAATAAATTCTAATCATTTATTATTTAAATATCACATAAATAAATAATAAATCTCCTTGTCCCGAGTTCGTAACCCGTCATCAAATAATACATTTATGTGACTAACTAAAAGTCAAATAATACAGAGAATTAATTATCTCGTATCTCATACAAATAATTAATTTATTCTATTTGGGCGTCATTCTATAGGTGTGACCTAAAGGGATCAGCTGATCACCGCCGTCATGTTAGGTTCATATACTTATTATTAGACTCCTCTAATAGTGAACTAATTAACTTGTTAATTATATGTTCTTTAGATCTAGTACATGCATAACAAAATAAAAGCTTTATAAGAAAACAATGTCCCTTACATTGCTAATTTCGGTTTTATGGGCACAAGTAAGGTATCCTACCTTCACTTGTTCTTCAGCTATGATGAGTATTAGGATGATCCTCCAAAGACCTCAAGTATAGAAGTCACTCATCTTGATTGCACCCAAGATTATCCCTTATCCCCGGCCACTAAATAATATTTGCTAGATATTTGTTTAGTAGTTTACCTTAAAATTGATTACTAATACTCATATATTACACTAATAATATTAGTAATCTTTTATGAACAATTTGAATCAAAAATCTCTTGTTTTGATCAAGAAGAAGATGAATATGTGAGAGGTTGCATGTAAAGCATCTTGTGAGAGAATGAGTGGAAAAATAATAAGAACAAAAATGTCCTCTCTCTCCATCTTGATTCCGGCCTCATGCTCTTAATAAGAGAATTTTGGTCTTCTCAAAACTTATCACATGCAAAAGCATTAGTAGAGGTTGTAGGCTAGCTAGTTTTAGGTGTGTCATAAGATGTTGAAAAATCTATCCAACAACTAAATGACAAAAACCAAAAGTGTAGCATGCTTATGGTTTGGACGGTCCACTTAGAGTATATGGGTCCATTTTTGTCTTCTAATATTTGTCCCACAAATGCTTATAAGTCTTATGATTAATTATCTTACATAATTAAATATTAATTTGGTCATACAACAATTATGTGACAAATTAATAAACATATATCCACTCAACTTATTGAGTAATATTTTATCATTATATCAACATATAATGGGTCCCATAATAGCTAGTTAGTTAAATTTACAACCTCTTGTAAATGTAAATAACTAATTACCTCTACCTCGAAACATTTATAAAACCTCAACATAATTTAGTGAATTAACATATTAATCCACTAAATATGATCTTATTTAATCACATTATAATAAGATACATATTTCCTCTCATAAATATAAATTGTTCATATTTAAGGAATTAATCAACTTGTATCGACATACAATGTGACACCCTCATTTATTGCGGAAAAGTAAACACATAATTCTAGATAAAAACTGCATGGATATGTTTGTAATAGGTTCATTTGGGTAAAACCTGTAAATTTTAAAACCTGAACATGTTATAAAAATATCCAAACGGGAAGGTGTCAAACATGCAAGGTCTAAAATAAATCTCATAAATAAAACATCGCTAAAGTCGCGAAACAAAGTTATACAACCCAAATATGAAAAAGGGAGACATATGTCCCTCAAAAGTACATGTCATAAAAAAGTGTTTAAGGGTCACAATAAGATAAAGCCAATCTAGGTCCCAAGGTTACTTTGCTCGCTAGCTCGTCCATGTACCCCATATATGCATCACCTACCTGTCAATCGCATTTTATACAAATACGAAAGCCACAGTCAGTGGGGAGTGACTCCGAGTTCTCCCAGCCACGAAATGTCATAATTAATATAACATGTAAACATAAGAATATGAATATGAATAACACATAGCCTTAGCATATAGATGCTAGACAATTGTGCTTATCATGAGAACAACAATAAAACAACACATAGTCCTAGCATGTGAATACTAGACCGACTCATACTACACTATCATGTGAATCACATAACATCCAGGAATCCAAACTCTATCAACCATAGCCGGCTTGCATCTCACCTTCTATGATTCATAGAATCATCAAACAAGAAAGGACAATATATCTAGAGACAGGCATAAGTTCCTAGTACAGTCAATAGTCACTCAGAACTCGAGTCTATACCACGAGGTAAGGTAAACACCCTAGTCCTAAACCTGCGCAGACCTAGCGACATGCGGAAAATACCGCATCCAAGACCCATGATCACACACATGAGTACCCCTAAGGAGTCCACCAAAGGGTTGGCTAGTACTTAAGCTGACCACATACTTCTACGAGTACGTCAGGAGGTCATGCCCTAACTTGGATATAAACCCACCAAGCTAAGACACAAAGGCTATTAAGCTGTGAACATACACTCGTCAAAGACTATAATGGCCTATCTATGACGATGGTCTAAGATACCAACACCACACAAGACAAGTAGAACACCCACTTAACCATAAGAGGGGCAAAGAGTCCAAACTTGCACACAAAAATGATCATACACACCCTAGCATATGAAAGGCTACGCAAGAGCATATTCAGCTGACAATCCAACAATATCTCCAATATCAATAATAATCCAAATTCCAGCTAACCAACAGTACCATAATCCATGAGAACAAGCTAAAATGGCAAAGAGGCAACAAGACTCAGGCATAAGGCATCCAAAGCATCCAACAACCAACATGTGAAATGATAATTACAAATATCAAGGCATAACATAAAACATCCAATGACAACCAATCTCACGTCAAAGACAAACCCTCGACCCGAGTCCCGCGATGGGTCATCGGTCAAATCGAGGCTGACCGGTTTAAACCTAGCTTGACCAAACTCGTTCGGTCAATCGGCGGACTCGTAGTCTTGGCCTACTTTGGCCCAAATCACAAAATTCATTACAATATCATTTTCATGCACTATTCCAATTTCTATCATGTGAAAGACTATCAACATAAGAAAATATATTCCAACTTACAAAATAACTAATTCCACAAAATTCTCGCATAATAAAATAGCATAAATAACCGTCTCACATAAGGGTAAACTTTTCTATAAATTTTATCGATAAAACGACGCCATTTACTCATACGGACTCCGAATTGAGTGATTCAAGTAGCTAAACCACCTAATTTTTCGACGCCGTTCAATCTGTCATATTTTTGGAAACATTGGAAACCGTCTCGGTCTGGTACTGACGCGTTCCAGCCAAAACATGGACTTGTCACAACACATAATTTCTCATCCAAATTTGTTCCAAACAATAATATACAAATCGGTAACATAAATTAAACATAAGCATACACATCTTACTCCATTCATTCATTCATTTATCAACAAGATCGTCTCAAACAACAACAAACAACAACAAACAACAAATACAACTACTAATGTGACATTAATTCGTCGAGTAACTCGGAATAGTTACCTTAAGCTAGCAAAGAGACAAGTAATAACTTGAGAAAGCTTCTAAAACCCAAAATTACTCTTCATCTTCAACAACATATGAGTCACCTAACTCATCTTCAAATTCTTCACCTATAAGAACAACAAAAACACAATTATTAAGCTTAAATTCGAAACCCTAAGAAAAAGTGTCTTAAACAAAAATTGGGGGAAATGAAAATAAAGCTTACTAGTAGATGAAGGATGAAAAGAGGATTCCAAATATATAATTTTTATGCAAATTGGTGGAGAAATGAAGGATTTATGGTGGATTTAGGGATTGTAAGGAGGATTTTTAGTGGGTTTTGGTGTTTGAGAGAAGGAGGAGATAGATTGAGTTATGGAGGAAATGAAAATTGGAAGAGGGGACAAATGGAGGGTAGGTGGACAGCCAAAGACATGGGGAGATGGGTCATTTGTTTACGTTTTTGGTTCGTTTGATTTTGAAATTAGAAATATACGTCGAACGCGATTTCCGAGAGAAGTAAAGTTCTTAAACACGATTTTACTAAAAGATTAAGTACTCATATGCCCAATATCCAAACTCGTTTACCCAACGACCGTAAGAAATGGGAAAATCCCAATTTTACGACTTTTATCCGAAATCTATTTTAACAAAGGAAAAGGTTTAAATATAGTTTAAATCACTTTTAAACATTTCTAAACTATAAAAAATGATTACATTTCTTCAAAATAAAATAAAGTTATATTTTATCAAATAAAGTTTATTTCAAATAAATTAATATTAAATTAAAATAGATTAAAATATTACTCTTAAAATATAATAAAGGTCTTCAAATTTACGGGGTGTTACAATCATCCCTCCTTTTAAGAAGTTTCGTCCCTGAAACTTAGAAGAAGGAACATTGTATATATGTAGGTCTATCTCTTTAAAATCAAGTAAACAAAATCTTCAGAATATGAATGTATGAAATTTAAGTGTCTTTTCAATTGAACGGAATATCCTCGTCGGCCGTTCAAGAACATCAACATTCCAAATCAAAGACATAAAAATATATATTTTTACACCAACAAATGAGAAAACCAATTATCGGACGTCTCTAATAACGAGCTTTACCACTCATTGACGTTAAAACCAGTGGAAAACATTAAAACATTTCCAAAAATCTTTAGTTCGAAACTCTATAATAAGGATAATAACTCCACTAGCTATGACCAAACTCTAACTACGACTTTTAAACAACTAAGCAAGGACTACTAACGCGGAGAGTATTTAAGAGAAGGAGAGGGAACACTCGAAAGGGTAGCTAAACTCACAAGAATTAGATAAAGGAACGGAAAGTACCTCACGAGAAGAGTTCGGGATATTTAGCTAACATAGAAGATTCAGGCTCCCAAGTTTCTTCTTCGACATTTCCACAACGCCAAAGGATACGAACTAGGGGCACGACTTTGTTTCTAAGTTGCTTGTTTGCTCTTTCGAGGATTCGGATTGGCCTTTCTTCCAAAGTCAAGTTATGCTCCAAATCTGGGATTTCTTCTTGAATGACATGGCTCGGGTCACTAATGTACTTCCTCAACTGAGATACATGGAAGACATCATGAACCTTGCTCAAATTCGGGGGCAACTCCAAACGGTAAGCAACGGGGCCAATCTTCTCAAGCACACGGAAAGGTCCAATGTATTTGGGACTCAGCTTTCCTTTCATACCAAACCGTTTCACCCCTTTCATAGGCGATACCTTAAGGGATACTCGATCATCAACCTCAAAGGCAAGTGGTCGACGACGGACATCGGCATAAGATTTCTGTCGGTCTTGAGCGGTTTTCATACACTCTCGAATGATCTGAACCTGATTGATGGTCTCAGTCACCAAATCGGGTCCCAACACATGAGCATCTTGGACTTGATCCCAACAAACAGGATTACGACACTTCCTACCGTACAAAGCCTCATAAGGTGACATCTTGATAGAGGAATGATAGCTATTGTTGTAGGAGAATTCGACAAGAGGTAAACATTTCTCCCAAGAAGTGTGGAAGTCTAAAGCACAAGCACAAGCACGGAGGAGGTCCTCTAAAGTCCGGATAGTCCTCTCGTCCGCCCATCCGTAGCGGCATGAAAAGCGGTACTCATCGTAGCTTACTACCCATGGCTTTTTGCAAAGCGGTCGAGAAACGGGAACAGAATCTAGGGTCACGATCGAAACTATATCCTTAGGCACTCCATGGTAGCGTACTATCTCTTTCACGTAGGCACCAGCTAGGACATCTAATTTCCATGTCTCCTTGATAGGTATAAACCTAGCACATTTGGTCAATCGATCTACAACCACCCAAACCGCATCTTTTCTGCTAGCAGTCTTAGGTAAAGCCATCACAAAGTCCATGGAGATGGACTCCCATTTCCAAAGGGGAACATCCAAAGGTTGTAGCAAACCCCCGGGTTTCTGATGCTCAATCTTCACTTTCTGACAGGTAAGACACTTGCTAACATACTCTAGGACATCAATATTCATCCTAGGCCACCAAAACTGTAATCTCAAGTCTTTATACATCTTGTCACCACCCGGATGAATAGAGTAAGGAGAAAGGTGAGCTTCATCAAGGATCTTCTTCCTCAACTCGGCTACTCTCGGAACATACATCCTACCTTGGTAACGAAGGTATCCATCATTATCCACCACACAATCCTTAGCTTGCCCAAGTTGGATTTTTGCTTGAATGGACTTGAAAGTAGCATCCTCAGGTAGGCAAGTACGGACCTCACGGTAAAAATCGGGTTCTGCACTCAAGGCACTAAGATAGTCAAAGCCTATCCCAACAAGGCTTATCCCTAACTTTTGAAATTCCGTGGTAAGTTCATCAGGTAACACACGTATAGTGCTCAAAGAGTGACTAGTCTTCCTACTCAAAGTATCGGCCACCACATTTGCTTTCCCTTCATGATAAATCAACTTGGCATCATAATCATTCACCAACTCTAGCCATCTTCTTTGCCTCATATTCAATTATTTCTGGGTAAAGATACACCTCAAACTCTTATGATCGGTATAAATGCGGCAATGAACTCCAATAAGGTAATGCCTCCATGTCTACAAGGCATGTACCACGGCGGCTAATTCAAGATCATGAGTCGGATAGTTCACCTCGTGAACTCTCAGCTGTCGAGAAGCATAAGCGATAACCCTTCGGTTTTGCATCAAGACACAACCTAGGCCATGCTTTGAAGCATCACAATAAACATCGTAGTCCACACCATCCTCAGGTAAGGTCAACACCGGAGCGGTAGTCAATCTAGTCTTCAACTCTAAGAAGGCATTCTCACACTCATCGGTCCACACATACTTAGACTCCTTCTTCAACAATTGAGTCATCGGTCTCGCTAACTTAGAGAAATCTTTCACGAATCGACGGTAATAACCCGCCAAACCGAGAAAGCTTCGAATCTCAGTCACATTTTTCGGACTCTTCCAATCAACAACGGCCTCAATCTTAGAAGGATCTACCATAACACCATCTTTGGATATGACATGTCCAAGAAAAGTTACTTGATGCAACCAAAATTCACATTTCGAGAACTTAGCATACCACTTTTGACGATGTAGAATGTCTAAGATGATACGGAGGTGTAGGGCATGTTCTTCATCATTCTTTGAGAAAATCAAGATATCATCAATGAACACCACCACACACTTATCGAGGTACTCACTAAAGGTACGATTCATTTGATCCATGAAGATAGCAGGAGCATTAGTCAATCCGAAGGGCATCACTTTAAATTCGAAATGACCATATCTCATGCTGAAAGCAGTCTTAGGAATATCGGACTCACGAACCGGAATTTGATGATAACCTGATCGGAGGTCAATCTTGGAAAAAGTAGAAGCACCACGCAATTGGTCAAAGAGATCATCAATTCGTGGAAGCGGATACTTGTTCTTGATTGTCACACGATTGAGTTCACGATAATCAATGCAAAGTCGCATAGATCCATCCTTTTTCTTTACAAAGAGGACGGGGGAACCCCAAGGAGAAGCACTAGGCCTAATAAAGCCTTTTTCAATCAAGTCATCAAGTTGAACTCTCAACTCCTTCAATTCGGAAGGTGCCATACGATAAGGAGCTTTAGAAATAGGACCGGTTCCGGAAACTAGGTCAATAGAAAATTCAACATCTCTTTCAGGAGGAATCCCGGGTAATTCATCGGGAAATACATCCGGAAATTCACAAACAATGGGAACATCCTTCAAGGGAGGAAGAGAAGAAGAATTAGAAGTAGTCACTACACATAGGAATGCTTGATGACCCTTCTTTAAAGCATTCACCATCTTCATAGCTGAGATCAACTTCACACCTGTTTGCTTTCTAACTCCTTGATAAGATACGCGAGTACCCAAGGGGCTTTTAAGAACAATCTTTTGATCTCGACATTCAAATCGAGCATGATAGGTAGATAACCAATCCATGCCCAAAATAACATCAAACTCCTCAAGTGGAAATAGAAGGAGATTAGCCGGGAAAATAGATCCCGCTATCGATATAGGGACATCCGAATAAATATAAGAACAAGAGAAGATGTCGCCGGAGGGTAAAGATATTGATGTACTATCTCCAAGTGAAGGTTCAAGAGGTAACTTGTCGGAGAATTTCATCGATATAAATGACAAAGAAGCACCGGTATCAAATAAAACCAAACAAGGGACATCAAATATTAAGAACGTACCAGTGACTATGTCTGGGTGTGCCTCAGCCTCAGCACGGCTCATCACAAAGATGCGACCTCTCGGCCTCTCAGGAACAGCAGGAGTAGTAGTAGTCTTCTTCTCAGGACACTCATTGGCCTTGTGTCCAGGCCTGTTGCAAGAGAAACACACAATTTTCTTATCAAAGCAACGAATTCCGGGATGCAAAGGCTTCTTACAATGATAGCACATACGACCCTTAAGATTTTTGTCGTTGCTAGGAGATAGAACACGAGCACCTTGATTTGCTTGTCCACTCGGAACAAACCTCTTCTTGTTAGGATAAGAGGGGGAAGAAGTAGGCACAAAGGGTCTAGAAGGAGCAACATAAGGCCTAGAAGTGGAGTAGAGTGGCCTCTTGCCAAGGGAAGTACGAGAAGCACGATCCTCATCATCAATAGCCCGAATAGAGCTCTCGGCCCATAATGCATCATCATAGATTGAGACAAAGGAAGTAGAATCCCTACGGATCAAGCTCTTAAGCTTTGGAGTAAGCTTGTCAAGGTAAAAGAAAGCCTTTTCTTCTTCATTTTTGACAAGTCTAGAAGCATAATGAGCAAGTTCATTGAACTTGTCGGTAAAGGCTTGGACAGAAAGACTTCCTTGCTTCAAATTCATAAACTCTTTAAGCCTTTGTTGTTTTAGCTCTTTTGGATAGAACCTAGCCTCAACTAGATCCTTAAAGCGATCCCAACCAAAGCCAGGCTCAAGAGTGGAAGTAGGGCTAGTCATGGACCACCATCTATCAGCTTCTTTCACAAGGAAATGAGAAGCCAATTTCACTTTGTCTTCTTCACGAACATCATACAAGGCAAAGCTTTTCTCCAATTCACGAAACCATTCGGTGAGTGCTATCGGGTCTACTTCACCACCATAAGTTTGAGTCTTGTTTCGAGTCAATTGACTTGCCACCCAAGTGTAAGAACCGGGTCTTTCACCTTCTGGAAACTGAGGAGGAGGAGGAGGAGGTTGGTTTTGTAGGTTTTGTTGTATGTCTTGCTGGTTCTGGAGAATCTGAGTAAGAGCTTGTAAGATTGCATTATCAACGTTTTTTGTAGGAGCCATCTTGCAAAAGAGAACACTAATTAGCACCTAATAAATAGCAATCACAAAGAGACTACAACATAAGGTCCTAAGTCTACCCATCCTACCCATCTCTCAAGTTTATTATTTTAAGGTCAAGTTATTTATATTGGGGGTGCACAAATGTGCGTCGGGAGCAAATATGCTCTGATACCAACTGTGACACCCTAATTTATTGCGGAAAAGTAAACACATAATTCTAGATAAAAACTGCATGGATATGTTTGTAATAGGTTCATTTGGGTAAAACCTGTAAATTTTAAAACCTGAACCTGTTATAAAAATATCCAAACGGGAAGGTGTCAAACATGCAAGGTCTAAAATAAATCTCATAAATAAAACATCGCTAGTCGCGAAACAAAGTTATACAACCCAAATATGAAAAAAGGAGACATATGTCCCTCAAAAGTACATGTCATAAAAAAGTGTTTAAGGGTCACAATAAGATAAAGCCAATCTAGGTCCCAAGGTTACTTTGCTCGCTAGCTCGTCCATGTACCCCATATATGCATCACCTACCTGTCAATCGCATTTTATACAAATACGAAAGCCACAGTCAGTGGGGAGTAACTCCGAGTTCTCCCAGCCACGAAATGTCATAATTAATATAACATGTAAACATAAGAATATGAATATGAATAACACATAGCCTTAGCATATAGATGCTAGACAATTGTGCTTATCATGTGAACAACAATAAAACAACACATAGTCCTAGCATGTGAATACTAGACCGACTCATACTACACTATCATGTGAATCACATAACATCCAGGAATCCAAACTCTATCAACCATAGCCGGCTTGCATCTCACCTTCTATGATTCATAGAATCATCAAACAAGAAAGGACAATATATCTAGAGACATGCATAAGTTTCTAGTACAGTCAATAGTCACTCTGTAACTCGAGTCTATACCACGAGGTAAGGTAAACACCCTAGTCCTAAACCTGCGCAGACCTAGCGACATGCGGAAAATACCGCATCCAAGACCCATGATCACACACATGAGTACCCCTAAGGAGTCCACCAAAGGGTTGGCTAGTACTTAAGCTGACCACATACTTCTACGAGTACGTCAGGAGGTCATGCCCTAACTTGGATATAAACCCACCAAGCTAAGACACAAAGGCTATTAAGCTGTGAACATACACTCGTCAAAGACTATAATGGCCTATCTATGACGATGGTCTAAGATACCAACACCACACAAGACAAGTAGGACACCCACTTAACCATAAGAGGGGCAAAGAGTCCAAACTTGCACACAAAAATGATCATACACACCCTAGCATATGAAAGGCTACGCAAGAGCATATTTAGCTGACAATCCAACAATATCTCCAATATCTATAATAATCCAAATTCCAGCTAACATGTGAAATGAAAATAAAGCTTACTAGTAGATGAAGCATAAGGCATCCAAAGCATCCAACAACCAACATGTGAAATGATAATTACAAATATCAAGGCATAACATAAAACATCCAATGACAACCAATCTCACGTCAAAGACAAACCCTCGACCCGAGTCCCGCGACGGGTCATCGGTCAAATCGAGGCTGACCGGTTTAAACCTAGCTTGACCAAACTCGTTCGGTCAATCTGGCCCAGCTCAAAGTCTTGGCCTACTTTGGCCCAAATCACAAAATTCATTACAATATCATTTTCATGCACTATTCCAATTTCTATCATGTGAAAGACTATCAACATAAGAAAATATATTCCAACTTACAAAATAACTAATTCCACAAAATTCTCGCATAATAAAATAGCATAAATAACCGTCTCACACAAGGGTAAACTTTTCTATAAATTTTATCGATAAAACGACGTCATTTACTCATACGGACTCTGAATTGAGTGATTCAAGTGGCTAAACCACCTAATTTTTCGACGCCGTTCAATCTGTCATATTTTTGGAAACATTGGAAACCGTCTCGGTCTGGTACTGACGCGTTCCATCCAAAACACGGACTTGTCACAACACATAATTCCTCATCCAAATTTGTTCCAAACAATAATATACAAATCGGTAACATAAATTAAACATAAGCATACTCATCTTACTCCATTCATTCATTTATCAACAAGATCGTCTCAAACAACAACAAACAACAAATACAACTACTAATGTGACATTAATTCGTCGAGTAACTCGGAATAGTTACCTTAAGCTAGCAAAGAGACAAGTAATAACTTGAGAAAGCTTCTAAAACCCAAAATTACTCTTCATCTTCAACAACATATGAGTCACCTAACTCATCTTCAAATTCTTCACCTATAAGAACAACAAAAACACAATTATTAAGCTTAAATTCGAAACCCTAAAAAAAAGTGTCTTAAACAAAAATTGGGGGAAATGAAAATAAAGCTTACTAGTAGATGAAGGATGAAAAGAGGATTCCAAATATATAATTTTTATGCAAATTGGTGGAGAAATGAAGGATTTATGGTGGATTTAGGGATTATAAGGAGGATTTTTAGTGGGTTTTGGTGTTTGAGAGAAGGAGGAGATAGATTGAGTTATGGAGGAAATGAAAATTGGAAGAGGGGACAAATGGAGGGTAGGTGGACAGCCAAAGACATGGGGAGATGGGTCATTTGTTTACGTTTTGGTTCGTTTCGACGGAAATTAGAAATATTCGTTAACGCGATTTCGAGAAAAGTAAAGTTCTTAAACACGATTTTACTAAAAGATTAAGTACTCATATGCCCAATATCCAAACTCGTTTACCCAACGACCGTAAGAAATGGGAAAATCCCAATTTTACGACTTTTATCCGAAATCTATTTTAACAAAGGAAAAGGTTTAAATATAGTTTAAATCACTTTTAAACATTTCTAAACTATCAAAAATGATTACATTTCTTCAAAATAAAATAAAGTTATATTTTATCAAATAAATTTTATTTCAAATAAATTAATATAAAATTAAAATAGATTAAAATATTACTCTTAAAATATAATAAATTTCTTCAAATTTACGGGGTGTTACATACAATTAATTAACTTTATAGATAATGGCATCATCCTTTAGGTGTGACCTTAAGGGATCAACTGACCACCACCGTCCCACGACAGTAACGTCAAACTCTAGCAAGCCAATCGTTACCGATTAATGTTTATCAGTTGACTATATAATTGAATCATCCCTTACGTATTCTTTATATGAGATTTAATAATGATATTTAAATCATGTGATCGCACTATTGTTGAGGACACATTTCCCAACAATCTCCCACTTATCCTCGACAAGTTTGCGTCACCAATTCTCTTGTCCTATTACAATCTCCCACTCAATGTAAGGTGTCTTGCAGGTCGTACTTACACTTGATCATATCTTGAGTGGTTTTCTCGATCTGGAGATTAAATGTCTGACCGGAATTATCTATCAGAGATACCTTCCGAGCGTGGCCACGCATTTCCAGTTAACTACTCCTCGAGTGGCCTTGAGATTTCAAACAACCCTGACAAGGGGTGGACAATTCCTATCGCCCTATTCCCTTCGTTCAGCCACAGTCCATCATAACCCAAAATATACCCAGTTTGACCTCATTTACGAAATCGTAGAGTATAAATCAAAGCTAATCAGAAGTTGTGCCAACTTGGGCGAATAGTCTCTAGTCAAAAGAATTGACTCATAAGAATACTATAGTAGCTCTTGCCACGACCAGGCTTTATGAATTACCAGAACTCCATAAGCGGTCACTGCCCGACAGATCGTCCCATACGATCTGCCATTTATGTATGTGATCGACTAGTCATCCCATATGACTCTATGCCACTTGAACTTGCCATCAATCGCATCACACTCTAGTCACTTCGAGACGTCACCTCATATAAGTAACTAGGGGCGAATACCATGTCAATCCAGTTGATGCGTGTCATTTATATGATGTTTTACACCTTATTTTACCCGCATTTCAGAGCTCATTTATGTAGTTTAGGCTACTATTCTCCCTATTTCCGTATACTTTCGTATTTTTGTACATTATTGCAGAAATGTGAAGAATCCAGTGGAAATCAAGCCAAATCCGTCCCCGAGTACCTTGCATTGCATTTGACGTGAAGTATTTACTCTAGGAACGAGCTTGGTGCGCGTATCGAGGCCCGAAACACAAATCCACGAGAATTTAGAAGTCAACTATCAGCTACTTCAGTCGATCGAACATTGCCCTTAGTCGATCGACCATACCACGACTTCCAGGAGCCACTGTTCAGAGCTTACCAGTCGATCGACCGGCCCGGCGTCGATCGACCAAGCCGCTAATCTGCGTGAATCAATAGAACGAGGAATAGGAAGCCCATAGTAGTTAGGTTTTGGAAATAAGAACTACGTTGTATTCTATATAACGTATGCTAGGTTTTCAGATACGATCATCCAGTTTTTTATCAAGTTAATTCAGCTTTATCATTAGTGCTACACATATATTAGTTTAGGTTATTTCCATTAATAAAGTTCTTTCGCATTCGGTTTGATCTTTCCTCTACAATTCCTATACGCGGTATTCTTCTGTTCTGATATTTCATTTTATTGCTTTCATTCGTAGTATAGAATTGCTAAGATAGATCTCCCGAAGCCAATTTATTATTTATTGTTAATCGTTCGTTTAATCAATTTAATCATGAATTCAGTAGTTTTATTAGTCAATTTTATTGTTGCTATCGCTCCTAGTATGAGTAGCTAATTTCATCGTGCTAGGATGTAGGGAATCTGTAGGTTAGGCGGCATAAAAATTGGTACGACCTAAATCGCACGCCGGTCGATCGACTGGGTTCCCTGGTCGATCGACTGGCCACGTGAGTTGTGTTTCGTTTTAATTGTTTTAATTGTTATATTCGACGAATCGAATGCATGCGACTAGTTGAATGCTTAGTATGCGACCGACCCATTTGATCAAAAGATAGGGAAAGTTGTTAGACTGCCAATTAAAATGACTAAACTATGCTAAGATCGAAAGATAGGTATAGTTTAGATTTTTAGTCACTTTTCAGGACGAGAGTCAGTGCTAGTGATATTAGGGACCCGTAGCGAGATCGAAAGATGCTACTTGTTAGGAGTGGACCGAGAGGACCTCTTATTTTCCCGTCTCACGTGATTTGTTTTAGACCTACCTAGCTGCTGCCGCCGAAACTACAGTGAACCGACCATCTTAGTACCTCTCTTTATTATTTGATTAAATCTATTTCTTTTATTAGCTCGTTTATTTGCCATTAGTTATAGACCAATTCAAATAAAACCCCCACAGCCGTTACTTTAAGACTGAAATTAGACAACTATCAATTACATCTGCCTCTCTGTGGTTCGACCCTGCTACCACTATCTATAGTTGTAGTTAGGAATTATAAATTTATTTTTGACACCTCACGACGGGTATCAAATTTTGGCGCCGTTGCCGGGGAGGCAATTGTTCTAATTTTTAGTTGTTTTATTTTAGTCTGTTTCTTAGTTTAAGGGACATTCGTTCCTTAAACTATTCTCACATTCTTTTTGTAGTTTCTTCTTATACACAGGTCACAGGGTGGTGAATTACTACCGTTCAATCCTGAGATTGAGAAGACTTTGCGCGAGTTGAGACGATCATCTAGGATATTGCCGATAGAGGAAGAGATGAGTACTCTGTCTAGCTACTACGAGAACGAGCTGTTTGAGGAGGATCCACATTCATCTCCTGTTTCTACTTCCTCAGCTGAGACCGTCACTTCTCCAGATTTTCTAGAGATGGCTGAAGAAGCGAGTATAGCAAGTCACTCTAAGCCGACAGCTGCGAATCTATATATGGGATTCGAATTACCGGGAGCTGATAGAAAATTCGAACCGAAGCCTTCTTATATCAACTTGGTTGAGAGAAACTAATTCGGGGGAGCTGGAAATGAAGATGCAGCCAAGCATATGGAGATATTTATTGATTATTGCTGTTCCATACGCCCACCAACCGGTGTGACCCAGGACCAGGTGAAGGAGGCAATGTTTATATTCTCTCTTCGTGATGCTGCAAGGGAGTGGTACAGGGACCTGGATCGAGCTGCTAATGGGATCACTGACTGGAATTCGCTGGCCTTGGCGTTTTATAAGAAGTATTTCTCCGCCTCGAAGACTAATGCCATTAGAGCTCAGATCACGAGCTTTAAACAGGGGCCTGATGAGAACTTTCATGAGGCATGGGTCCGTTTCAAGAAGCTGGTGCGAACCATTCCGCATCATGGGTTTGAGAAATGGAGTCTATGCAATCAGTTCTACAATGGGCGCTATGACGATCAGAGAGCTATCCTGGATGCGGCAGCTAGCAGCAGATTCCAGGAGAATATAGGAGAGACTAAGGGGTGGAAGATCATTGATGACTTGGCCACCCATAAAGCTGAGTATGGAAATTCCCGGGGAAATCAAATGAGAGATGCTGAATCTCGTTCTGTAGCTCCATTAGAGGCTCTCACAGCGAGATTTGATAAGTACGAGTTGGGAGGAGCTTCAAAAGGAGGGATCTATCATGTGAATGCTGTTTCAGACGGTCCTTTCGTCTGTAAAAGATGTGGAGCCGAGGGACATGTTTCAGACAATTGTCCTAGTCCCTTTGAGTCTTGTGCTGCCTTTCAACATTATAGGCAGCCAAACACTTACTATGAGCCGAATGTCCATCCGAATCTGAGGTGGAGCAGCCAAAATGTCTTGAATCCGGCTCAACCTCCACAAAGCGAAAGCAGCAGAGAATTATCTGCCCCCCCTCATAAGCAACAACGGTTCAAAAGCCTCCGTATGTCCCAAGAAGAAAGCAACAATCTCAAAGTTCGATTTCAATGAGTTGAAGAATTTGTTGCTGAAGGAGTCTCAAGCTAGAGAGGCCGGGATGAAGATGTTGGAGAGCTAAATTGCCCAATTGGCTAGCAAGAATACAACTCGAGCTCCGGGACATTTACCGACTCAAACTGATCAAAAGGAGACCTTAAATGCAATTACCTTGAGGAGTGGGTCTACCCTTGATGGGCCCGCTATGGTTGAGGATGTCGCTGAAAAAGATGAGGCGGAACCGAGTCAAAAGAAAGCTGGAACAAACAGTGGCAAGAAGAAGGCGGCTACCAGGTATATCAGTCGATCGACTGATATACCCAGTCGATCGACCAGTCCACGACAAACAGGGGCTTCTGGTCCTGTAGAAGTAAGTCGATCGACTGACCAACCTGGTCGATCGACTGACAGCGCTGCTGATAGTAAATCTTTTCGTCCTCCAATGCCCGATAACTTGAGGGACCACTTGTTTCGGGGTACGACCGCCCCGAAAATATTGAGGCAAGACCCAAATGCTGATGGGTCAATTCCGGTTCCGAAGTACGACCCTATGTCGATTAATGGTTCACATTTGAGACGGTCTGGAGAAGGGTCAAGCTTCAACAAGGAGAAGGTTGTGGACTTTCAGCGTAAGTCCACCGATGCCGGCATGAGAGATTTAGAGGAGAGGGCTAAGTTACTTATTAAAGCCCCTTATCCAGAGAGATTGGTGCCGACAAAGGAACAGGTATCATTTAATAAGTTTGAAAATGTTATCCGTAGCTTAAATGTGCAAGTTCCTTTTCTTGAGTTAGTCAATCAAGTGCCTGCTTACATGAAATTTATGAAACAACTTTTATCTAAAAAGAAGTCACTTGAAACTGTGCATACTATCGCACTAACTGAGGAGTCATGCTCTTATTTGACCCATACTGCACCCCATAAGCTAGAAGACCCGGGTAGTTTTTCAGTTCCATGTAGTATTGGCACCTTCTCTATTGAGAAGGCCTTATGTGACCTAGGAGCCAGTATTAGCGTTATGCCCTTAAGTCATGCTAGAAAGCTGAAATTGACTAAGTTTGCAGTTACCAACATGACGGTACAGATGGCTGACCGATCTGCGGTCCGGCCAATAGGAGTCTTAGAGGACATTCCTGTGCAAATAGGAAAGTTTTTCTTCCCTGTTGACTTCGTTGTACTAGATATGCCCGAGGATGCCCACATTCCTATTATATTGGGTAGACCATTTCTGCACACTGCTGGTGCAGTTATAGATGTTGGTTCAGGACTTTGACCTTTAAAGTAGGAAAGCATTCTATTGTCTTTGCCCAGACTGCTAAGAAGAAAGACCCCATGTGGCCGATAACTTGTAATACGGTTTCTGAAAAGAAATCCTATTTTGTGCTTCCTGATATGCCTGTCTCTACGCCTATTCCTATTGTAACCCCTCCGCCCCAGATTGGGAGCAAATTGGAGGAAGATTCGTCTATTTCTGATATTGCAGGAGCTGGTTTGGGGAAGGAAGAGCCGCCTGTTGCTCCAGCTGTGAGAGAGCCAATCGTTTCAAGAGGCGGTTTAGGATGTCTTAGCTATGGCACTGATGAGGAGCTTGAAGATGAGCCAGTCAAAGTAAGGGAATCCGATTTGGATTCTGATGAGTCAGAAGAGGTCATTGCTTGGGAGGATGATGAAGCTGTTGATCCGTTGAGTTCTGCGGATGTCGGAGTTGAGAAGAGTGCAGCTGAGAAGATGAGCACTGTTGAGGCTACTTCTTGTAGCCAGAAGCCAACCAAGTGGGCCATCCCGTGGCCGTTCTTGATCAACTACTAGTTGATCGAATGCTTTATAAAACCATTTATTTTATTTCCTTGTTAGACTATTTACCGTTTTTCGTGTGCGCGAGACTTCGCTCTTTTAAGTTTGCTTAGGATTTTATATACTTTAGACTACTGCTTTGGGTTTTGCGCAATTTTGGGCGCGTTATTATGTGCTTTTGCAGGTTTGTAGACATTGATAGCTCAATTTATTGAGCTAATCGAAGAAATCAGAAAGTTACAGTAGGTTTTCCAGTCGATCGACCATCGACTGCCTCCTATGGTCGATCGACTGGGCTTCGAATTTCAGAAGCTCCTGTTGTTGTTCACCTTGGTCGATCGACTGGGTGATGTGTTCGATCGACCACCCAGAGCTGCTGCACCTGTTTTCGATCATTCCCCTGCTGTGTTTGATCGATTTGCGGACTTCAGGGAGTCTTTTCTCCACTTTATTCTCCGCTTAATTTCTGTTTTCTTCTGTTTTATCATTTCCGCACATAATTTTACCGTCCCAATATTGTTTTCTCGAGATTACGCGTGGTATTTGTTGTCTTTTCAGGTACCTTTGGTAGCACTGCTAGCTACTGAAACCTCCTAGCTCACGCTGGTTTGGGGAGGTTTCCTTTTGCTGCGCTTAAAGTCTTGTGAGTTTCCGAGTCCTTATTTCGCGTCTTATTTATTTATTTAACGCAAATTACCATTTCCCTTTTTACTTCATTACATGATTTTGCACAATGGGGACATTGTGTGATGTGGTTTGGGGAAGGGTTTTGCGTCGCATTTGCATATGTTTTATTGCATTGCAGTTGCACGTTTACATTTTAGTTTGCATTGTTGTTTAATTTTCTATATATATACAAAATACCAAAAAAAATTTAAAAATTTCAAAAATTTTAAAAAAAAAAGCACGTTTATTTTAGCATATAGGTCGAGTCGGAACGATAGTATTTCAAGGATAATATTGCATTTGCAGCTGTTTATGCCTAATCCTTGCTAATTGACATGTTATTAGTAGAATCACATATGCATAATCTACGAGTTTTCGTTAATTTATTTGCTGAGCTTGAGACTTGACTTTGAATTTTGGCAAACTACATCATATTCTGAGATTTAGAGCCTTATAACTGGTGTCATCTATGACCAGTTTATCTAGGATGTGAGTAGTACTCCTTATGAGACATGTTATATCAATATGCATAAATATGAACTTAATCTGCTTAATACCTGTTTGCATTCGGTTTGCGGTTAGTTGACACATGTGGAAGAGGTTCCCTTTGTTCTTTTTGCCCATAAGCTCCACACTGCCAAAAACAGCTTTTTTGTCCCATTACTACATCCTACATTTAGCCTGCCCTTGTCAAGCTAGTAGTTTACGTTCTTGGGGTTGTTACTTCGTTTTTGGTGGCATATGCTCATTTTAAGATGAAGTTGGGAAGAAGGAAAAAGGAAAGAAAAAAATAGAATTGAAAGAGAAAATAAAAAAATGATTCGAAAAAGAAAGGAAAAAAGAGTTACGTGTTGTACTGTAGAGGACGGTCGATCGACTGGCATCATTGGTCGATCGACTGGACTCCGAAGGAAAGAAAAAAATCAATTCGCATATTCAAAGCCTTTATCAAATGGCGATTTTTGCTCCCATGTTGCAGTTATATCTTATGGGGAGTTGATTGATTTTTATGGAGATTGTGAGATTTGTGCTTGCTATTAGCACCGTTTTGATCTGAATTTTGAGCAAGAAGTTGGATGTTGTCATATGGCTTTGTTTAGGTACTAGCTTGATCACCTGTACCTCCACTTTCCCATAAATGTTTTGCCTCTTCTTACCCATTACCTCACATATCCATATATACCTCGGTATGTGTCATTGTCATTTGTTTGGTTGGAATGCATATGTACGGTTGTAGAGATTATTTTCATATTAGATTGCAGGCATGTTCTTATAGGTCGTAGTTAGGTGAGTGTCATTACGAAATGAATTCTTTCTATCTTTATATTTTCACCTTATGCTTATTTGAGTGATTTGAGCGACCCGTGAGAGTCCAATTTGATAAGTCTCTATAGTTGACGGTTCAGCAGTTTTTTTTACGACTTCATAATTCGTTTGCATGATTCATATTACTAATTGATTGTTAGTTAATGCATTAAATTGGTTTAGGCTATACGGTTTGCATTTCGCTCTGAGATTGAACTCGTTCCATTAGGTTTTAGGACCGAGTCTAGTTCTTGCTTGGGGACAAGCAAGGGTTTGGTTTGGGGAAGTTTGATGCGTGTCATTTATATGATGTTTTACACCTTATTTTACACGCATTTCAGAGCTCATTTATGTAGTTTAGGCTACTATTCTCCCTATTTCCGTCTACTTTCGTAATTTTTTACATTATTGCAGAAATGTGAAGAATCCAGCGGAAATCAAGCCAAATCCGTCACCGAGTACCTTGCATTGCATTTGACGTGAAGTATTTACTCTAGGAACGAGCTTGGTGCGCGTATCGAGGCCCGAAACACAAATCCACGAGAATTTAGAAGTCAACTATCAGCTACTTCAGTCGATCGAACATTGCCCTTAATCGATCGACCATACCACGACTTCCAGGAGCCACTGTTCAGAGCTTACCAGTCGATCGACCGGCTTCAGTGGTCGATCGACCAAGCCGCTAATCTGCGTGAATCAATAGAACGAGGAATAGGAAGCCCATAGTAGTTAGGTTTTGGAAATAAGAACTACGTTGTATTCTATATAACGTATGCTAGGTTTTCAGATACGATCATCCAGTTTTTTATCAAGTTAATTCAGTTTTATCATTAGTGCTACACATATATTAGTTTAGGTTATTTCCATTAATAAAGTTCTTTCGCATTCGATTTGATCTTTCCTCTACAATTCCTATACGCGGTATTCTTCTGTTCTGATATTTCGTTTTATTGCTTTCATTCGTAGTATAGAATTGCTAAGATAGATCTCCCGAAGCCAATTTATTATTTATTGTTAATCGTTCGTTTAATCAATTTAATCATGAATTCAGTAGTTTTATTAGTCAATTTTATTGTTGCTATCGCTCCTAGTATGAGTAGCTAATTTCATCGTGCTAGGATGTAGGGAATCTGTAGGTTAGGCGGCATAAAAGTTGGTACGACCTAAATCGCACGCCAGTCGATCGACTGGGTTCCCTGGTCGATCGACTGGCCACGTGAGTTGTGTTTCGTTTTAATTGTTTTAATTTTTATCTTCGACGAATCGAATGCATGCGACTAGTTGAATGCTTAGTATGCGACCGACCCATTAGATGGAAAGATAGGGAAAGTTGTTAGACTGCCAATTAAAATGACTAAACTATGCTAAGATCGAAAGATAGGTAAAGTTTGGATTTTTAGTCACTTTTCAGGACGAGAGTCAGTACTAGTGATATTAGGGACCCGTAGCGAGATCGAAAGATGCTACTTGTTAGGAGTGGTCCGAGAGGACCTCTTATTTTCCCATCTCACGTGATTTGTTTTAGACCTACCTAGCTGCTGCCGCCGAAACTACAGTGAACCGACCATCTTAGTACCTCTCTTTATTATTTGATTAAATCTATTTCTTTTATTAGCTCGTTTATTTGCCATTAGTTATAGACCATTTCAAATCAAACCCCCACATCCGTTACTTTAAGACTGAAATTAGACAACTATCAATTACATCTGCCTCTCTGTAGTTCGACCCTGCTACCACTATCTATAGTTGTAGTTAGGAATTATAAATTTATTTTTAACACCTCACGACGGGTATCACTAGTTCACTTTAATGGGGTTCAATTTGTCTCTACAACCCATTCGGATACGACAAAGTAGCGGGTGAGTTTAATGAAACTCAAACGGTAAATGCGATTATCACATATGAATAATTAATACACTATTACTACTTCATATCCCATAATCTCTAGTGTATTATTAACACCAGTTTAAATGCAATAAAATCTTGGAAAGTAGATATACCCGATATCCATATATTCCAACTTTTTCAACCGCTATTTCCTTCTATTCAATGTCATCTCCAATGACATGAATTTTATCTAAATATGTGTCTAGACTTCTTACTAGACTTGGGCTCTTTAACTTGAAAGATGCTCCCACTGTTATCACATAACTTGTGATAAAGTCATTTAGTAGTGGGATTCACCCTTAATCCCTACGTTGACCATTTTATCACAATTTACCTAGATTCCTTTTTGTAGAATTTGCAATGTGCGAAACTAAAACACTTTTCTTAGTTTCTTAATCCTTAGTCAATAAGTCATCCTAGGATTTCTGCAAATCCTTTTGGTTTAGAAACTAAAGTCTGTGCAACACTTCAACACATTACTTAGTTTATCATCCAAACATTTGAACGAATCCTTAATTCTTTTCAAGAATCTCTTTAAGACTTTCACAAGCCATATCATGGGAATTATCCCTTTTATTGACTTATAATGCCCTAGGCATATATTTCATCACATCACGTGCGTCTGTTAGCATACATAATCGTTCTAATGGCGGAAACATTAATAATCGATTTCATGTAATCAACAACTTAATAGGTTCAGTGAATAACTATGACTCCATCATAGTAATTCCACTTTCATCATCATGAATAAGCCATTCAACCTTGTTGATGTTACAACAGATACGAAAGATATTATCCTCATAAGACTCTCAACTCTATGCCAATATACTCTCACATAAATTCGGTAATCTAAAGTATATTGCACCTTTTCCTAGTCTCCCAATCACTCTTGCCAGAAGAGAGCATTGGTATATTATTCTCAATAAGTAATATATTTTCAATATATAAGACATGGAAAAATAATTCTGGCTCCCACTTAACTTCATTTATAATCATGATACTTCAATCATGTGAATGAAACAATTCACTATTATCACATGAATGAAAATTATAATCCTTTATTGCTTGCTTAAGACCGTTCTAGGGCCACTTAAGAAAGCTACGCATAAGATGTTAGGATTCTTAGATCTTCATCTAAGGTTTTGTGTTTCAAACACTTCCTTCTCTAAATTCTCATTTTAGAAAAGCGAATTTTTATTTGCCATCCTTCATTAAAATGAAATGCAGCAATTCCTAACACAATTTATCTTGATCAATATCTTTATGTAAATCTTATGCATTAATGTACTGTAGAGCTCTATTTACTTTTGAGGAGACCCTCGCCTTAAAGTAAATCTACTCATGAGCAACAATTTTCGGATTGTAATGCTTCGGCTCGTATGTGACAAGGTTATGATACTATCACTTTCACAAAGTAATATTTATAAACAATAAGACATGTGCGATAAACTCCCACTGAACTATACTTCCATTCTATCTTCATAGACTATAGTTCATCTACACTCCAACTCTATAATTCTATTACTTTCACAAAGTAACATTTCAACTATAAGAGATGTTTGTGACGATACAATCTTCTCCCACTCTATCTCTCAGAAATACATCTATTTTCTTGAGAGATAGCTTTGTGAGGCACAAACATATATATTTAACGGAGTATTAGGAGTTTTCCTAGACTATGTATTAGCATTCAAAAGGCCATCCTAACATGGCAGCTTGATAATATGCGAGTCTTATCCATGTCATCTGTTTAATAGACTCTCTATTCTAGGTATCTCATGGTTGACCATCCGTTTAGAATTACTTGTCCGTATTGGATTGCAAATTCCTAAATTTGAGTTCAACAACTCAAACCAACTCATATTAGTTTGATCTTATGGGTAGTGACACTAGGTCATAATCCATCTTTAATAAATCAAATTTATTACTTAGATCTTTGCTACTACGATTGGATCGTAATGCTTTAGTACTTTGTTCAATTGGTTCTCTACATCATTTAGAAATTTCTCAAATATCTCAAATGCTTCACTTTATATTTGATTGAGTAAATATGCCCATATCTACTTAAATCATCGGTAAAAGTGACGAAGTAGTCATAACCTCTCCTTGCGGTGATGCTCGTATGACCACATATATCGGCATGTATTAGTCCTAACAAATCACTTGCTCGTGTTCCTTTACCACTAAAGGAAGTACAAATCATATTGCAAAGGAGACAAGATTCGCATATTCCATATGATTGAAAATCAAATGATTCATTAAATCCAGTCGACACTACCTGTAACACTACGGATTTTCTTTGGTGACTACTCGACCGAGTAGAGCCTACTCGGCCAAGTATGTAATACCCTCCCTTTTAGAGACCCTTTGACCAGCGTTGACTGACCTTGGGAGCGGGAATAGCCTTAGAAGTGAGTGCCAAATCATCTTGGGTTGCGTGTTAAGAGTGGTACTCGACAGAGTAGAGGCTACTCGATCGAGTAGCGAGGTTACTCGATCGAGTAGGGGGCCACTCGATCGAGTATGTTGGGTACTCGATCGAGTACCGAGTTTTCAGCGAGGGTTTTATATCGCGTTTTGTTAAATCCGCATATCACTTCCGCCACTTTCCTCCTATCCTTCAGTCGCCTCTTTCCCTTCCCTTCACCACAAAACCTCCATGAAAGCCTCTTTGAAGATCCTTGTGCCTTAGGAGAGCGTCACTTGAGTCGGGTAGCGATCTTTTGCTGAGTTTCTCCCTATAGGTATGTCATAATCATCATCCGTGTCCTTGTTCTTTACAGTTAGGGTTTGCTTGTTGGTAATAGATAATTGTATGGTGGTTATAGGCTTTGCTTGGTCGCTGGATAGGTTGTTTATCGGCATGGATTGGTTGCAGTTGCTCAAAGGTAGGTTCGCCTACTCAGTTTCTGTAGATGGTCTAGTATGTCGGTCGTTGTGGTAGTATTGTGATTGCTTAGTATCGTAAGTGTATTTTGACGGTTGTGATGGTGATTGTGGTTGATTGTTTCTGGTTCTCGAGGTGTGTCCTCGGCTGAGTGGGGTCACTTGCGGGAGTGGCTTCACGCCCTAGTTTCGCCCTCCGTGGAACCCGCCACGGAAGGAGATGTGCACATTAATGGACAGGGTTATCGCTCATTATGAGGAGCGGGGATTTGGTGGGAACGGCTGCGGTCCCCATCGGGAGGATCGGGTCCGGTGGACGATCGATGTGAGTTGGTTGGGTTATCGTGATTGTGTTTGAGACCGATAGCATTGTTTGTATCGATAATTGTAGTTGCCGTTGTCGTATCTTATCTCGATCATCGACCTTGTGTGGTTGTTTGTTTGTTATGTGTCCGCCGTGATCCCTTATGGTGAGCAGTCGGTCTTAGCAGGTGTTGATGTTGTTGATATCGGAGTCCGGGCGGGGATGAGTCTTCACGAGATTCGGTAGTCATAGCGAGTAGTCTTTGAGTTGTATTCTTTCATATCGTTTGTTGGTTTAAATCGCTTGTAATACAATAAAATAGTTCTTTTATCGACATTTGATTATTACTATCCTCGGGCAACCGAGATGGTAACGCCCTTATATGCTAAGGAAGGCCTAGTTAAGGCTCCTCTGAATATGGGGGTGTTACAAAGTGGTATCAGAGCGACGATTTTGGAACCTGTAACAAATAAAAATAATGAACGTAGTGAGTCTAATAAAATGAACCTGGTGTATGTGTAATGGGAGCCCCAGCTGATGCAAGGTTTTGGGTGAGTAGGCGCCCTCATTTCAAAATCTTGGCCCCTTGATGCGTAAGCCAGTCACATGGTACGGGAACGTGGAGTCCGTGTGTATATGTGTGACGTGTATGCTAATTGTGTCGGAACTACTTGTAGTTGAACCTTAGTTAGCATTAATAAGGATGTAATAGCTGCATTTGGGTCGTGCTTAGTGAAGAGTTGGCATGATTAGTGAGCTTGTAGGATGATTTTGAGATACGTGACAAAAGTCTATTCGATAGAAATGCGTGGAATTGTGAATGGGTGTGCTATAATAGAAGGATGAACATGTTGGAGTTTGCTGTAAGTCGATGGTGACGGTAGTCATATACGAGTTTATAAACCCTGCCGTGAGTACGATGATGATAGTTATAGAATGGTTGAGTTATAATTTGAATCATAGCATATGGTAATGTATATATGCTTTGTTAGTTAGTTGAAATTTTTCCGCTGCGTAATAGTTGATTTGTGTAAGATGATTTGCTTATAATTGAATGTAGAACATGATAGAGTAATTGGTTATGAAGATATACAATTATATGTTATAAGAAAGAATGAGTTAATGCTAATTATATGTTTCATGTTATTGTGAAAGCGAGTTTGGTAGCGAAATGTTAAGACAAGTTTTGAGTATGATAGGATGACGTGACTAAGCTTAAGAGTGACTCGGTAGCAGGTAAACCGAGTTGGGTAGTTATGTAGTGTAAGGTGGCATACACCTTATTAGTGAGGCGATACGTTATGCGTGAGTAATGATTGTAAATCGTGATCGAAGGTGATAATTAGTGCCGAATTCCGAACTTAGTTTGGAATCGACACGCGGTGTTGTTTTGCAGGTATCTTTTATTTACTTTGTACTTATGACCGAGTACTTAACTATACTTGACCGAGTGCGAGTGTTTACTAGACCGAGTAGACCTCACTCGATCTAGTTAGGAAGCTATGACGTCGGGATGTGGAAAGATTTCTCGCAGATACTCGATAAAATAGCTCCTACTCGATCGAGTAGGGTGGTACTCGATCGAGTACCCTAGACACTCGATCGAGTAGGTTACTGTACAGAGAATCCTACGGGTTTCTTAAAACCCTTCTTCTTTCTATTTCTTCTCATTCTTCCTCTATAATTCGAAAACCTAAGCCTATTTCCTCTCAAACCCTCAAAAATATTTCATATCTAGTGTTGGTGGTGGTTAATTTGGGATTATTTTCTCTGTATAATTTCGTTTCTTTACTTCACTACTTGATCAAGGTATGATTTCTACTCTATTTACATGTTTTTATGCTTTAAACTTGTTGAGGATGATTACATAACTTGAAAATTTCGATTCATATGATCCATTTGTTGCTTTTAACTGTTGGAATATGATTCACATGTCTTCTTTCTTGATTGTTGATGATTAATTGCTGTAATATGGATTAGAAACTTGTAATTTGGGGGCCGAAATTTCTAGGGTTTACAAAATTGAAATTGATTTTTGATTGATTCACATTGTTTAGATGATGGAAATGAGTCCTATGCATTGTTTATATCACATTGGAGAATGAATTTTGATGATTTTCACCTTAGAAAGTTGCCTTAAAACTCCGTCTTAAAAGTGCCTCAAGTGGAAATTCGTGATCTATAATTGGAATTTGGTGAAGATTGAACTTCAATATGATAATAGAGACGATAATTGATGAAAAATATGCCAAAATTATTACAGCTGTAAAGACCATCTGAAAAATTTAATTGAGTTGTTGTTCATAATATTGAAGGGTGATAATGATATGTTCTAAGTTATTCTTTTCCATGAACTAGTAAGAATGCCTCACATGTGATTAGAAGTGTGTTTGGAACAACCTTTAGAATCATGCTAGGATATTCGAATTTGTTGAGCATGTGTAATCACCATGATAAATTTCTTTCACAACTATGGCTTATAAGTAGTGGTAAACGGAGCTTATATGTCAAATTTGGGAAACTGCTGGTGAACGTGTGTACTTAGCTTAGTATTCAAAGTTAATGGCATGAATTATGTGCTTTACATGTTGAAATTTCTTGGTGAATTGGTGTGCCTAACTGAGTATGTTAAGTTCAAGTTACATGAAGTAAATGCTTTACGTGTTTGTGCAAGTTGCTTAAGTCATATGCTGAAACAGATGCCGAGACTGAACATAGGAACCCGTCAAAGTAAACGGGGGAGGGGTAATCCACCGAGATGGGGGAAGGGAGTGGACTGTGGTACCCGCATTCCGGAGTACCCTTCTCGTTGTTTTTGTTGATTTCAAACAAGCGAGAGCGTTTTGTAGTTTTACAAAAACGTAAGATGAGACCAACGAGGTGTATAGATACTACATTGTTGGAGGAATTGGAGATAGAGATGGATGTCCGTCACATATTTGAGACCTTGGGCCTTATGGGTTTGTATAGGCTGAGGAAACACTCTTATCCTTTTCTTACCTTGGAGTTTATGAGCTCCTTTATCTATGACCCCGCTGGCCAGACCGTTGAGTTTCGGTTGATGAACACTAGTTTTTTGCTTTCTATGGACCAATTTGCTTCTCACCTTGGGTTGGCCAAGCCTCCCAAGGACTCCATCACCGATATCCCCTTTGAGTGCGGTGTATGCCGCCTAATGCCTTGTCCGACCGGGAAACCGGCTCCTACCTTGAGTAACATGCCGATTAATGACGTTCAAGCATGTCACATTGAGTATCTTTCTTCGTTCTCTCTCGAACCTCCTTTATGATCGACCGGATATCGAGTCGAACAACCATGAGGTGTTACTTCGATGTCTTACTTGAACCCGGAGCGAGACCGGGAAAGTGGTCTTTAATGCTCCTTCGATGGTTTGTCTTTGCCCTTGCCTTGATGGCCACTGCCTCTTCCCGATACTTGAGTTGTGGCGCCATCGCCACTCGGTTAGCTGAAAAGCTAACCTCTTTCGAGGCTTCTTCGGAGTACGTGCCTCTAGTTACTCCGGTGCCCACTATGGATCGTGACTACTATCTCGACCTGAAATGGTTGAGGACTTTGGCTGACGGTAGCCTAGCTTGGAGGGTGTGGGGCGTGAGTTGGATGAAGATTCCAGCTCCCGAGCACCTCCCACCGACGGAGCCCTTAGAGCCAGCGGTAGTGACGGTGGACTCCGATGATGAGGAGGAGGAGGAGGAGGAGGATGATAGACCCCGCCATCTACATACCTACCTCATCGATGACACGATTCTCGAGGTGATGCCAGAGCCGAAGAAGGGCGAGAATGCGTCAGTTGTGGCAGTGGAGAGACCTAGGTTGGGGAGAGGACCCCGTCAAGTGAGGGAGAGGACCTCGGAGACTATGCCACGGCCGGTGGCACCACAGCAGCAGCCTTTTCCGTGCTACCCTTACCTCGACACCCCGGAGACGCGATCCAGCTACTTGGCGGAGAGAGTGTCATCTACCTTGACACTCCGGAACATGCACGAGATGGCGTACGCTGAGGGGATAGGGACCGAGGGACCGCATCCGGTTTGGTGGAGTGGAGTTGGGGACTACACAGGGGTTTTCCATTCTTACGGGGTGGATCTGTCGACGTGGGGGACACCTCAGTCCTTTGCCTACGGTGGCTTGACTCCATGGTACGTGGGCCCAGGAGCAGGAGCAGGAGTGGATACGGGGATTGGGTCATCGGGAGCAGGTACTTCTGGCGGTGGTGGTGATGATGAGGTGATGGTTGAGCAGCAGCAGCAGCAGGAGGAGGAGTGATACTCCTTGTACTTATCTTTGTTGATGGTAGTTGGTTTTAGGTGTTGGTATTGTTGTTAGACTTTAGTAGTTGTTTTCGTTGAGACTTAGTTGGACTTGTATGGTGGCCATAAGGCCGGAATTGATACTTTGACCTTATTGCAGGATGTTGGGAGTCGGGGAGTGATCCCGACTCGATTGGTATGACGATTACGTACATGTATGTCGGTTTACGACGAGCTTCGTAGGTATTGTTGGCCTGTAGGTACTCGACAGAGTACCCCGTACTCTATCGAGTAATTGCAGGCATGTATGAAGTAAAACTTTCTGATCTGTGGGCTACTCGATCGAGTAGCCAAGACACTCGATCGAGTAGCATGGCACTCGATCGAGTACCGCTACATACTCGATCGAGTAGCACTGCTACAGGAGGTTTTCGAAATTTAAAAACGTTCAATTGTTTTATAATTGCAAGTTTAATGTTTAATGTAGTTGTTAGTGCCTAGCAACACCTTTGAACCATTAATTTCATATGTTGGAAGTCAAGTTTTGGTTTTATAGGCATAATTGTAAGAATTAGTGAAGTGGCGACGGTTTCTTGATTGTTTTAAATTTACATATGCCATATTACCATTCACTCATTGAAGTTACATTTCTTCATACGTTGTGCGTACGATATTAACGTGCTTTATCGATGGCGACTAGTTATCCCGGTGAGTTATGTATGATTTATAATCTAACGAGTTTATGCTTAGCGAGTAATGTCCACAATAAATAATATGTTTTAACTCATGTCATGAATCAAATAATAAGTAATATGCGTTGTAATTTCGATGCTGAACTTCGAGGACGAAGTTCCTTTTTAGAGGGGAAGAGTAATGTCGCAAAATAAAAAAGGCCGGTTTTGAAGTTATGTTGTTACTCGTTTACAAGGTTTTGTTGTTTAATTACTAATCTTTGTTACTACGTTGGTCACTTGCTTATATGAAGTCTAGGTGGTTACTTTTGTTCGTTAAAATGAATGTGATAGTATGTTTTAAAGGACCATCATAAAGAGCTAGTTGTGGTGCGATGTGTCGTAATAGAACGAATTAGTGAGTAACACGTGGTGTTAGTTGTGCAGCATGAAGTTGATACGAGATACGTTTCGGGTTGATAGTTGTTATCACATGATGTTTCGGGTTGATAATTGTTATCACATGATGAGCGATGGTTGTTTGTGTTGGCTCGTATGGCAAGGTCGATGTTTGATATATAATAGTTCGTAAGAATTGATGCATACATATAGGGTGACAATTAACGGTGATAATGTTTGCATGATAGTTGTAAGAGTCGATAAGTATAGAGCGTAGACGGTGATGATGATGACATGGGGGGGATGGTGTTTCCAGAGAGCAGTGGTTTGAGTAGGAAGTTTGGTAATGTCGTGTTTTTCCGTGTCTTGTGCATGAGATAGGTGAGTTGAACTTCGGGGACGAAGTTCTTTTAAGGGGGGAAGACTGTAATACCCGCCCTTTTTGAGACCCTTTGACCAGCGTTGACTGACCTTGGGAGCGGGAATAGCCTTAGAAGTGAGTGCCAAATCATCTTGGGTTGCGTGTTAAGAGTGGTACTCGACAGAGTAGAGGTTTCTCGATCGAGTAGCTAGGTTACTCGATCGAGTAGGGGGCCACTCGATCGAGTATGTTGGGTACTCGATCGAGTACCGAGTTTTCAACGAGGGTTTTATATCGCGTTTTGTTAAATCCGCATATCACTTCCGCCACTTTCCTCCTATCCTTCAGTCGCCTCTTTCCCTTCCCTTCACCACAAAACCTCCATGAAAGCCTCTTTGAAGATCCTTGTGCCTTATGAGAGCGTCACTTGAGTCGGGTAGCGATCTTTTGTTGAGTTTCTCCCTATAGGTATGTCATAATCATCATCCGTGTCCTTGTTCTTTACAGTTAGGGTTTGCTTGTTGGTAATAGATAATTGTATGGTGGTTATAGGCTTTGCTTGGTCGCTGAATAGGTTGTTTGTCGGCATGGATTGGTTGCAGTTGCTCAAAGGTAGGTTCGCCTACTCAGTTTCTGTAGATGGTCTAGTATGTCGGTCGTTGTGGTTGTATTGTGATTGCTTAGTATCGTAGTTGTATTGTGACGGTTGTGATGGTGATTGTGGTTGATTGTTTATGGTTCTCGAGGTGTGTCCTCGCCTGAGTGGGGTCACTTGCGGGAGTGGCTTCACGCCCTAGTTTCGCCCTCCGTGGAACCCGCCACGGGAGGGGATGTGCACATTAATGGACAGGGTTATCGCTCATTATGAGGAGCGGGGATTTGGTGGGAACGGCTGCGGTCCCCCATCGGCAGGAGGCGGGTCCGAGTGGACGATCGATGATGATTTGGTTGGGTTATCGTGATTGTGTTTGAGACTGATAGCATTGTTTGTATCGATAATTGTAGTTGCCGTTGTCGTATCTTATCTCGAGATCGACCTTGTGTGGTTGTTTGTTTGTTATGTGTCTGCCGTGATCCCTTATGGTGAGCAGTCGGTCTTATCAGGTGTTGATGTTGTTGATAGCTGGAGTCCGGGCAGGGATGAGTCTTCACGAGATTCGGTAGTCATAGGGAGTAGTCTTTGAGTTGTATTCTTTCATATCGTTTGTTGGTTTAAATCGCTTGTAATACAATAAAATAGTTCTTTTATCGACATTTGATTATTACTATCCTCGGGCAACCGAGATGGTAACGCCCTTATATGCTAAGGAAGGCCTAGTTAAGGCTCCTCTGAATATGGGGGTGTTACAGAGTAGTGTTGTTGTTGTGAGTTGTTTTGGTTCTGCCGATGAATACTCGGCCGAGTATAGTGAGTACTCGACCGAGTAGCGGATACTCGGCCGAGTATAACTTTACTCGACCGAGTATTCGGTCTGGCGAGTATTATTTTGATGGTTTGATTAGGGAGTGTTTAAGATTATTTTATATCCCGCGTCAGTTTTCAAAAACATCATTTCAACTTCATCATTTCTACGTTAACCCTAATCTCTCCCTAAATCACTCCCTAATCATTCCATAGCTTTGTTGTGTGTGAGATCTTCGGAGTTCTTGAGTATAATCCCTCATCCTACTGTTGGTAAGTTCTAATTATATGTTATTCATATTCGTTGGGGTTACTGTATATTTGCGGAATTGGGAATATGGGGGTTGTGCATTGTGTAATTGTGGTGTATGATTATGGTATAGGAGAAGACTTCGTAGAGGAGCCTTTCTGATTGTTCGAGTTCATTCCACTGTTGATTGCTAAGGTAGGGTTTCCCTACTCAGTTTACTGTTCTTGTAAGACATGTTTGTTGTGATTATTGTTATCTGTTGATCATCGGAGTATGGAGATTGTTGTGACGATGTTGGTGTGAGGGGATTGAGATGGCTGTGATGTCATGTGATTGTGATTGTGGTGGAGTCACTTGCGGGAGTGGCTTCACACCCTAGTTCGCCCTCCGTGGAACCCGCCACGGGAGGGGATGTGCACATTAAGGGACAGGGATTGTTGTCGCTCGTTGAGGAGCTGGACTAGGTTGGATCGGCTGCGGTCACCCACTGGCGGCGAGGGTTACCTGTTGCGATGGGTAATCTGGCAGGGCTACACACTTCGGTGTGTAGTCGGTTACTGTGGGAGATTGGATGATTGGGAATTGGTGATGATCAGTTGATTTCTCTGTTTGTTTGTTTTAATATTTGAGTAATACTGACCCCGTTGTTGTTTGTGGAATCTGCGGTGATCCATTCGGGGATGGTGAGCAGGCTTGACAGGTATTGCTAGTGTGAGCTTGGGGACTGTCTTGGGAGAATTGCCATCACGAGTCATAGCATCACCGTCTGAGTCTTAGTTGGATTTCCTTTATTATTAGACTTTGGAGTTGTACTTTGTTAAAACAGTATTTGGGTTTGGATGTTGTAAACTTTATACTTTATAGTACTTTAATAAATGTGTTCAGTTCCGACGCTTTTGATATGTACTAACCTTGGGCAACCGAGATGGTAACACACTTTCATGGTAGGGTGGCCCTGGTAAGGAACCTTGGTATGAGGGGGTGTTACAAAGTGGTATCAGAGCCGAAGATTCCGGCACCTAAACAAATGAATTTAATGAACCTAGGGAGTCTAAATAAAATGAACCCGGGGAGAGTTGTTTGGAGCTACCGCAAAGACTCGGGAGACGTCCCGGAGTCGCAAATTGGCCCTCATTAACTCGAGCCGGTAACATGGGGAAGTGTGATGAGAGTTAGGTTTTGTATGCATATGTATGTGAAGATGCATGTTGGTAATAGTTGATAGTTGAAGGTGTGTGTTGAGAGTTGTAAATGTGGTGATGGGAAAAATGGAGGATGTGACGGGTGTGTGAATGTTTGTCATGTTGGAGTTAGCGTATTAATGATTTGTATGCTCATATGATTATAACGTGGCATTAAAGTTCTTGATATTTGAATTGTATGCTGATGTGATTTTAATTGGCATTAAAGTCCTTGATGTTATGTGTTTGTTGCGGGAATAGTGAGCATGATAGAGAACTTTATACTGTATACCCGTCTATTCGTGACTCGGCCGAGCGGGCGTGTACTCGACCGAGTAGGGAGCACTCGGCCGAGTAACCAAGCACTCGACCGAGTATTAATTGGCAGTGAGTAGCAGTAGCTACTGTATGTGATAACTCGACCGAGTAAGGAAGTATACTCGACCGAGTAGGGTCTACTCGGCCGAGTGTTGTTTTACTCGACCGAGTGTTGTTTTTGAGTTTCTGACGTTCGCTTCTGGAGTCGAATACTCGACCGAGTATCTAAGATACTCGACCGAGTAGTCGTTACTCGACCGAGTATGGTTGTATACTCGGCCGAGTGTTCTTTTAGCAGAAAGTTATTACGTTTTGAGTTGTAGGCTTTTGTGTTTACGTTTCCGTGTTTCTTGTCAGTTCAGTAAGCCGCCCAAAAGAACTCCCGCGCAGATCCAAGCTTCGGAGATGACTCTTGATGAGGTTGCTCGCATGATTGAGCAACAAGAGGCTCTCCTTCAAGCTCTCAAAAATGTGGGAAAGGGGAACGAGAAGTCGATGGATGCAACTCAGCTCAGCATCATCATTGCTCGCTTCAACCCTCCCACATATGACGGGGTAGGTGAACCAAAGCTACTCGAGAAGTGGCACCGTGAGATTGAAGCTCTCATGGAAATGGTTAAGTACCCCGAGGACATGATTGTTGAGCAGGTAGTGTACTACCTAAGAGGTGAGGCTGCAGTTTGGTGGCAAAATGTCAAGGAAGATGCTAGAGCTTTTTATCAGGCGGAAGGAGCTATTCCTTGGTCTGGGTTGAAGAGTGCTATGAGAGAGCAGTTTGTGCCGGAGCATATCCGACACAAGATGAGATCCGACTTTGATTCCTTCACCATGACTGAGGAGATGACGGTCACTGACTACTATCATCGATTTTTGGAGCTATCTCGTTATGTTGAAGACATGCAGCTAGGACAGAGAGGTTTGCCTCTCCGTTTTGAGAGGGGTTTATCTGCTAAGATAGTGAGTCGTATGCCAGCTGGGGTTGCTACTGACCTCAAGGAAGTGTACCTGAGAGCGGGTCAAGCTGAGAGAATGGTAGATCTCTCAAGAGAGATCGATGAGAGGACTGCTGCTGAAAAGAGGAAGGCTGATGGTGGAAACAACAACCAGTCGGCCAACAAGAAAGGGAACTTTAGCCATGCTAAGGTTTTTTCTGGGGGAGCTGGTTTTTCGAGAGGATCTCGTGGCTGGGGAAAAAATGTAGGTCGGAGTGTGAGTGACAACTCTAACCTTACATGCTTCAACTGTGGTGGGATAGGCCACAAGAGACGGGAATGCACAAGCTACAAGCCCAGCACTGGTTCAGGGGCTCGGTCAGGGAATTTTTCTCAGGGGCCGACTCAGAGTTTTGCTAGTAACCGACCGGGAGGTTCATGGGGCAACAGAGGTGGACAGGGCAACCAGGGCGGTTACAACCGCGGTGGTGGTGGATCTTATCGGCGCTTTAACAACAAAGACCACTCGGATTGGCAGCCAAGCCAAGTACCTCCAATGCTTCAGTTCAGGGTGGAGGACAGAAAAATAGTGGAAAGCTTTTCATGATGGACAAGCAGGAAGCACAGGATGATGCTCATGTAGTTACCGGTACCTTTCTTGTTCATAATGTACCGTCCTTTGTTTTGTTTGATTCCGGGGCTACACATTCTTTTGTGTCTAAGAGTCATGTTGTGTCTATGGGTTTGGGAAAGTTTGAGGTTGTAAAGGATGATGTATTCATACCTTCAGGGGAGTCTGTGTCGTGTCTCAAGCTGTATAAGGGAGTATCCATGGTAGTTGGAGGGGTAGATTTACCAGTAGACCTGTTAGAGTTTCCTATGGATGGGTTCGAGGTGATTGTCGGGATGGATTGGCTGGGTAAGTATGATGCCAAGATAGATTGTCGGCAAAAGAGGGTGTCCTTAAAGGGTCCCAAGGGTGTTAGGGTGTCCTATAGAGGGTTTGTGGTAAAGCCTAAGTGTAGGTTCATAGCTGTGATGACTTTAAAGTCATGTTTGAGGAAGAAGTGTCCCTTAATTCTTTGTCATGTGAGAGATCACCGTGTAGAGCTACCGACAGCTTCTGAAATATCTGTGGTGAGAGAGTTCGAAGATGTTTTTCCTGAGGAGATACCGAGTTTGCCTCCCAAGAGGGATGTTGATTTCAGCGTAGAGCTTAAGCCGGGAACGGGTCCTATATCTAAAGCACCCTACCGTATGGCACCTAAAGAGTTGGCGGAGTTGAAAAAGCAGATACATGAGTTGCTAGGCAAGGGTTACATCAGGCCTAGTGTGTCACCGTGGGGAGCTCCAGTTCTTTTTGTAAAGAAGAAAGATGGGAGTTTGAGACGGTGCATTGATTACAGAGAGCTCAATCGTGTCACAGTGAAGAACAAGTATCCGTTGCCGAGGATTGATGACTTGTTTGATCAGCTAAGTGGAGCAGGTGTGTTTTCCAAGATTGATCTGAGGTCGGGATACCACCAGCTGAGGATAGCAGATGAGGATATTCCTAAAACAGCGTTCCGATCTCGATATGGTCATTATGAGTACGTGGTGATGCCTTTTGGGTTGACCAATGCGCCAAAGAATTTTTTTATGGATTTGATGAATCGGAACTTTACACCGTTCTTGGATAGGTTTGTGGTTGTTTTCATCGACGATATCTTAGTCTATTCTAAGACTAAGGAAGAGCATGAGGTGCATTTGAGGATAGTCCTGCAGACCTTGAGAGAAAATCAGCTTTATGCCAAGCTATCCAAATGCGAGTTTTGGTTAGAGGAACTGGCTTTTCTGGGCCATGTAATATCTAAGAAGGGGGTCTCTGTGGATCCTAGTAAGATTGAGGCCGTTACCAAGTGGGAATCGCCGAAGAATGTTGCTGAGATTCGGAGTTTCTTAGGCCTTGCTGGCTACTACAGGAGATTTGTGAAAGATTTCTCTACCATAGCGCGACCTATGACATCCTTGATGAGGAAGGAAGTCAGTTTTGTCTGGGATGAGAGTTGTGAGACGGCGTTTCAGACCTTAAAGGAACGCTTGACCACAGCTCATATCCTAGCCTTGCCAGAGGGTTGTGAGAACTTTGAGGTATATACCGACGCTTCAAAGAATGGTCTTGGTTGTGTTTTGATGCAGGAAGGGAAAGTCATAGCGTATGCTTCAAGGCAGCTGAAGCAATATGAGGAGAACTACCCTACTCATGATCTGGAGCTGGGTGCAGTTGTGTTCGCTCTTAAGATTTGGAGACACTACCTTTATGGAGCAACTTTTAAGGTGTTCTCTGATCATAAGAGTCTAAAGTATATCTACACTCAGAAGGAGCTTAACATGCGACAGAGACGGTGGATGGAGCTGATTGGAGATTATGATATGGAGATCATCTATCACGAGAGTAAGGCTAATGTTGTTGCAGATGCACTGAGTAGGAAGAGCGTTCACTCGCTATGTACAGCTATGTCCTTGCTGAAGTTGAGGGATGAGATGTCTAGTTTGGGGATCTTTATGATTCGAGAGGGGGATACCATCGGGGATTTGACAATCGAGCCAGAGTTGTATGAGAACATCAAGAGTAAGAAAGAGCTTGATCCTAAGATTCAGGAGTGGAAGTCAAGGGTAGAGAGTGGAACGGTTTCCAGGTTTTCTATTCATCCAGATGGGAGTGTTCGTTTTGATGGGAGATGGTGTGTTCCTGAGGATGCAGAGTTGCGGAGAGTGATCTTGAAGGAGGCTCATTGCACTCCCTATTCAGTTCACCCGGGTGGTGACAAGCTATATAGAGACCTTAAGAAGACTTTTTGGTGGACGAACATGAAGAGAGATGTAGCTGAGTTTGTAGCCAGATGTTTGACCTGTCAAATGGTCAAGGGTGAACAAAGGAGACCACAAGGTCAGATTCAGTCTTTGGAAGTACCAGAGTGGAAGTGGGAGTCGATCTCCATGGACATCATTGTGGGGTTACCTAGGTCACAAAAAGGTAACAACATGATTTGGGTGATTGTTGATCGGTTAACCAAGTCAGCCCATTTCGTTCCCATGAAAGATACTTGGTCTAAGATGCACGGTGGCATTGGGTTACGGGGAGGCATGTGGTTCGGTTACATGGTATACCTAAAGATATCGTTTCTGATCGTGATGCGAGGTTCATATCCAAGTTTTGGCAAGAGCTGCAAGAGTTGATGGGTACAACTTTAAATATGAGTACAACCTTTCATCCGACAACCGATGGTCAGACAGAACGGACCATCAAGACCTTAGAGGACATGTTGAGGGCATGTGTTATGGATTTTGGGGGCAGTTGGGAAGACAGGCTTGATCTGATTGAGTTTTCATACAATAACAGTTATCATACAAGCGTGGGGATGGCACCTTTTGAAGCTTTGTATGGCCGGAAAATGCCAAGTCCAGTTTGTTGGGATGATAGTTCCGAGGCGATGGTTTTAGGGCCCACAATTTGGTTCAAGATATGGTTGAGCAAGTCCAGTTAATTCGGCAAAAGATGAGAGCAGCTCAAGATCGTCAGAAGAGCTACGCCGACTTACACCGCAAGGACATTGAGTTTACGGTAGGTGACAAGGTTCTTTTAAAAGTGTCACCTATGCGAGGTGTTATGAGGTTTGGGAAAAAGGGTAAGCTAAGCCAAAGTTTATAGGTCCTTATGAGATTTTGGACCGTGTTGGCGAGGTAGCCTACAGGTTAGCGTTACCACCAGCTTTGGATAGGGTGCACAATGTTTTTCATGTATCCCAACTTCGGAAGTATGTGAGCGACCCGTCGCATATCCTTGAAATGGAGAACATCGAGCTTGATGAATCCTTGTCCTACGCCGAGATTCCTAAGGAGATTCTTGATCGCAAGGTTCGTAAGACTCGGAATGGTGAGACGGTCTTACTCAAGGTCCTTTGGTCTAATCATAATGTGGAGGAAGCCACATGGGAACCCGAGGAAGCTATGGGAGATCGTTTTCTTAACCTTTTTTATCAGGTATGTTTGGTTACGGGGACGTAACCGTTGTCTTTTTAGGGGGGTAGGAGATGGTCGCGGTCGTGTTTTGTTTTGTTTTGTTGTTTTGCTTTGAGTCGGGGTAATGATTTTGTGGTGACTTGTGTAGTTCCTTGGTGTTGTTATACGTGGTTAGTATAGTCATGTGGCGTGGTGTTGTACTTTGTTTTATAGTAGAGTGCGAACTTCGGGACGAAGTTCTTTTTAAGGGGGGAAGATTGTAACACTACGAATTTTCTTTGGTGACTACTCGACCGAGTAGAGCCTACTCGGCCGAGTAGTGCTGTTGTTGTGAGTTGTTTTGGTTCTGCCGATGAATACTCGACCGAGTATAGTGAGTACTCGACCGAGTAGCGGATACTCGGCCGAGTATAACTTTACTCGACCGAGTATTCGGTCTGGCGAGTATTATTTTGACGGTTTGATTAGGAAGTGTTTAAGATTATTTTATATCCCGCGTCAGTTTTCAAAAACATCATTTCAACTTCATCATTTCTACGTTTACCCTAATCTCTCCCTAAATCACTCCCTAATCATTCCATAGCTTTGTTGTGTGTGAGATCTTCGGAGTTCTTGAGTATAATCCCTCATCCTACTGTTGGTAAGTCCTAATTATATGTTATTCATATTCGTTGGGGTTACTGTATATTTGCGGAATTGGGAATATGGGGGTTGTGCATTGTGTAATTGTGTTGTATGATTATGGTATAGGAGAAGACTTCATAGAGGAGCCTTTCTGATTTTTCGAGTTCATTCCACTGTTGATTGCTAAGGTAGGGTTTCCCTACTCAGTTTACCGTTCTTTGTAAGACATGTTTGTTGTGATTATTGTTATCTGTTGATCATCGGAGTATGGAGATTGTTGTGACGATGTTGGTGTGAGAGGATTGAGATGGCTGTGATGTCATGTGATTGTGATTGTGGTGGAGTCACTTGCGGGAGTGGCTTCACACCCTAGTTCGCCCTCCGTGGAACCCGCCACGGGAGGGGATGCGCACATTAAGGGACAGGGATTGTTGTCGCTCGTTGAGGAGCTGGACTAGGTGGGATCGGCTGCGGTCACCCACTGGCGGCGAGGGTTACCTGTTGCGATGGGTAATCTGGCAGGGCTACACACTTCGGTGTGTAGTCGGTTACTGTGGGAGATTGGATGATTGGGAATTGGTGATGATCAGTTGATTTCTTTGTTTGTTTGTCTTAATATTTGAGTAATACTGACCCGTTGTTGTTTGTGGAATCTGCGGTGATCCATTCGGGGATGGTGAGCAGGCTTGACAGGTATTGCTAGTGTGAGCTTGGGGACTGTCTTAGGAGAATTGCCATCACGAGTCATAGCATCACCGTCTGAGTCTTAGTTGGATTTCCTTTATTGTTAGACTTTGGACTTGTACTTTGTTAAAACAGTATTTGGGTTTGGATGTTGTAAACTTTATTTATACTTTATAGTCCTTTAATAAATGTGTTCAGTTCCGACGCTTTTGATATGTACTAACCTCGGGCAACCGAGATGGTAACACACTTTCATGGTAGGGTGGTCCTGGTAAGGCACCTTGGTATGAGAGGGTGTTACACTACCCTTTAATGTGATTCTTATTTATATAACCTAATTGAAAAAGTCAAGTGTACAAATCATTTGGATTACTAGTTATGAGTCTTTTGGATCGTATTTTATAGATATCTTTGCTTGAGTTGAAAGTGTCTAAAACATGAATATCATTAAGATAAGTGACATGGCTCACATCCATGTCTATTTTCAACAAAATACAACAATTGTCTTTGATGGCAAAATATAAATCCTTTCATGTCGCACATAGAAATAGAAATAATGATTTAGACAAAGTGGATACATAATAATAATTATGTAAATTATAACTCAAAGCTATTAGGAAAAACAAGTACATAAATTTTTCTTGAAGTGGCGGCTACCCGAGCTCCATTTCATTGTCGGCGATCCACATCACCCTTGTTTAGCTTTTCCACATTTCCAAGTCCCACTTGACGTAATAAGTCCAACTTTAATATCTTCCAAATACTTGGGGCAATTTCGCTTCCAATGGCCCATGACATTACAATAATGACATTCCTCATAGGATTTAGCACCCTTCTTGGTCTTGGTCTTGGTAGTCCCACTATCCATTTCCAATTTATAATCAGGTTTGGGTTTCTCGCCCATTTTTGCCTTCCCTTTATAAATACCAACACTCCTTTCATTTGCAAGGACACTCTTGCTAGAACTCCAACTCAATTTGATATTTCTCATTGTTTCTTCAAACAAGGATGCCTTAGGTTTTGTAAGATTTTCTTCACAAGACTTTCTTTCCAAGGTGGTGAGCAATAATATTGGAGTGGGTGGAGTGAAGGTGGTAAAGAAGCAAAAATTTCCATCCTGACCAATGCCAATGCGTAATTCTCTAATCGTTTTGATTGTCACAGTCGGAGCATTTTTCATCAAATGATTGGAGCCATGTATCAACGGTGATTGGTGTAGGAGTATTAGATGAATTCATTGCGTATAATTAACTACAAAAACGGAAAATGAAGGAAATAATTAACATCTATCATTTTAATAACACTCGTAAATTTAACTACAAGTATTGCATTTATATAGTGACCTCCACCCAACTAACATAAATGATTCCGAGATCCAAATTCATATTAATACGGGCACGGTGAGCCGATTCATCCCTTATTAATATAACTCGGTGGATTAACTCTTTAATCGATTCTACTTTTAGAACTCTCGGTCGATCAAAATTACTCTAATTCTCATCTTTAGCCCGGAACACATGCGACTACGGTCACGAATACTTCCGTTGAGCTCAATCCAAATTTCGATGTAATAACATTTTATTACCCCACTTCGCCAACGTAACAAGGTTTGTATTACGGTAAAGCCGGCTCAACTCCCTTATGAAATTGGTACTTCATGGGTTTCTACTATTTGGTAAGGCTATTTCTCAATTATTATATGTGAGAGGTCTTGTCAATTTATTATCTATCACGTTTAAAGTTAACTAAAGCGGTGAATTACGATAATTATAATTGACACGGTCGATGACTCGATATGATATGCATGTGTTGTTATGGCGATTTGGCAATGCATGCAACATATTAAAAGAAATGCAAAGCAATAAATAAAATTCCTAGTATGGCCTTCCTAAAATAGAAAATCAAATAATCTATTACATATTCGGAAACCAACTCCTTTGGTCCCTTGAATCTTCAAGTGGCACGCCTCCCAAGACACCGTCTTCGTCGGATCACTTTTCCGAATGGCACCGTCTTTGAAGATGCTCCATAATTACGAATAATAATAAAAATACAAAGCTATTCCTATTATACATTTGTAAAATGGAAAAACTAATAAAAATTAAAGTGATACGAGATCACATTAAATTACAACCGAATCAATATTCCCTCTCATTACGGGTAATATCGATAGAAACTAAGGCCATACTAAGATAAAATTACATAATTCAAAATTATATAAATAAAAGACATTCAACAATTGAAATATGCAGCATTATAATATTTACCTATCATGCCAAATGATGTGCCAAATCGCCCTATTTAACTTATGTCGTACATATAACCCGGTTTTATGGAAATGCGTGATAATAACCTTTTAAAATCACTAATTAACACTTAAATCACATCTAAGCTCAAGTTAATTATCCTAACACTTTTTAGGACTCAAAAATTAGTCATCACTAAATTTTTGACAATAATTCAACTTGATTTAATTTTATGCTCATTTTTTACCTTAAAATCATAATATTAATGAAATAAATCCAAATTAAATTATAAAAATTTCAAAATTTGAATCTTAAATTTTTGAACATTCTGGAATAATTCCATGACACTCATAATGTCAAAAATCATGGTTAAAATTTTCGAATTAATTTTGAGGAAAAATAGTTGCATTTTATCATTTTTATCTCATAAAATACTTAAAGCATCCAAAAATTACTCCAATAATTTTTACAACCTTATCTCTGATTAGTGGGATATTAATGCAATTTAAAATAATTTTCTCAAGTCATGCAATACGATTTAGCTAATTTTGCTAAAATAGTCACTATTTATGCCATTTTTACCCTAAAAATCCATAAATCATGCTAAAAGAGATCTTTTAATCTAGATATTTACATACTCTCTGTAAATTATGCATGTGACATCATATTAAAAAATCATGGATTAGTTCGAAATTTAACTATTTTTAACCATTTTACCTCTTTTAATCCATTTTTATCTCATAAAAGTCATAAATCATGCAATATTAATCAAATTAACTCGACTTTTTACACACAACTTGTAAAATATGCATGTGAGGTCATATAAAATTTCCAAGTTCAGAAACTTAGTTTAACTATTTTTAACATTTTAATTCCCATTTTAGTCATAAAAATGTAATAAAATCACTAAAAATCATTAAAATGAGCAATAAATTTTCATAAATCATAAAAATAACCTAAAAACATTTTAGGACCATAATATATGACATGCAAGGTGATTTCGTGGCTTATACTTATAAATCACAAATTTTTAGTTTTATATGTTAACCTTTTAACTCGGAAAAACAATAACCGATTATGCATGCAACATCCTTATGCTTTGATACCACTTGTTAGGTTCATATACCTATTATTAGACTCCTCTAATAGTAAACTAATTAACTTGTTAATTATATGTTCTTTAGATCTAGTGCATGCATAACAAAATAAAAGATTTATAAGAAAACAATGTCCCTTACATTACAAATTTCGGTTTTATGGGCACAAGTAAGGTCTCCTACCTTCACTTATTCTTGAGCTATGATGAGTATTAGGATTATCCTCCAAAGACCTCAAGTATAGAAGTCACTCCTCTTGATTGCACCCAAGATTATCCCTTATCCCCACTAAATAATATTTGCTAGATATTTGTTTAGTAGTTTACCTTAAAATTGATTACTAATACTCATATATTACACTAATAATATTAGTAATCTTTTATGAACAATTTGAATCAAAAATCTCTTGTTTTGATCAAGAAGAAGATGAATATGTGAGAGGTTGCATGTAAAGCATCTTGTGAGAGAGTGAGTGGAAAAATAATAAGAACAAAAATGTCCTCTCTCTCCATCTTGATTCTGGCCTCATGCTCTTAATAAGAGCATTTTGGTCTTCTCAAAACTTATCACATGCAAAAGCATTAGTAGAGGTTGTAGGCTAGCTAGTTTTAGGTGTGTCATAAGATGTTGAAGAATCTATCCAACAACTAAATGACAAAAACCAAAAGTGTAGCATGCTTATGGTTTGGACGGTCCACTTAGAGTATATGGGTCCATTTTTGTCTTATAATATTTGTCCTACAAATGCTAATAAGTCTTATGATTAATTATCTTACATAATTAAATATTAATTTGGTCATACAACAATTATGTGACAAATTAATAAACATATATCCACTCAACTTATTGAGTAATATTTTATCATTATATCAACATATAATGGGTCCCATAATAGCTAGTTAGTTAAATTTACAACCTCTTGTAAATGTAAATAACTAATTACCTCTACCTCGAAACATTTATAAAACCTCAACATAATTTAGTGAATTAACATATTAATCCACTAAATATGATCTTATTTAATCACATTATAATAAGATACATATTTCCTCTCATAAATATAAATTGTTCATATTTAAGGAATTAATCAACTTGTATCGACATACAATTAACTAACTTTATAGATAAGGGCATCATCCTTTAGGTGTGACCTTAAGGGATCAACTGACCACCACCGTCCCACAACAGTAACATCAAACTCTAGCAAGCCAATCGTTACCGATTAATGTTGATCAGTTGACTATATAATTGAATCATCCCTTACGTGTTCTTTATATGAGATTTAATAATGATATTTAAATCATGTGATCGCACTATTGTTGAGGACACATTTCCCAACACGTCATACGACAGTAATGTCAAACTCTTGTCAGCCAATCATTACCGATTAACGATGACCAGCTGACAAATAAATAAATAAATCCCTGATATTCCTTTTACGAGATTTATTATGTCAACACACTTATTGTGGAGGACACAACTCCAACAAACTCCCACTTGTCCGACACAAGTGTGCGTTACCAATTCTCTTGTCCAATAATATCTTCCACTCAATGCAAGATGTCTTTCAGGTCTTTCTTGCATGTGATCATATCATAAAGTGGTTTCCTCGATCAAGAAAATGACTGTCTGACTGGATAATCTACTATAGATCTTATCCGAGCATGGCCACGCATTCACAGTCACCTCTCCTCGAGTGGCCTTGAGATAAAATATGATTTAAAAGGACAATCTCGTTGACCTATTTTCTTCATTCGATACAGATCACAATGACCCAGTAAATGCTCATCGGCCTCCGTTTACGGTGCGACCTAGAACAAAAATCAAAGCCACCGGAAAACTGTACCAACTCAGACAAATAGTCACCAGTATAAAAAACTGACTCGAAGGAATAAATAGAAATCCACGCCACGACCTAGCAGCAAAAGGACTCTATAAACGGTCACTGTCCGACAAATTGTCTCACAATCTGCCCATGTAATCGACCAGTCATCACTATGACCATATAACAGTCGAACCTGTCATGTATTGCCTTACAATATAGTCACTCCGAGACGTCACCTCATTAAGTAACTAAGGATATGATACAATGTTAATCCAGTACACTTTAATAGGGTTCGACATTGTCACTACAACCTATTTGGATAAAAACAAAGTATATGAATTCAGATATAAAACTGAATATAACGATAAATGCAACTTATCATATATAAAATAATAAATACAATATTTTGATTATTACATATCATATAATTTACAACAGTTCTGGCATTCGTCTCAACTCCATCGAAACTACATGACTATCATGTTTAGCTTGAGACAAAGGCTTGGTTAAAGGATCAGTGATGTTGTCAGCTGTCTCAACCTTACAAACTGTAATTTATTTCCTTTAGATTAAATCTCTAATTACATGAAATTTCCTAAGTACATGTCTAGATTTGTTACTAGACTTTGGCTCTTTTGCTTGAAAAATTGCCCCACTATTATCACAATACAAAGTGATAGCATCCTCGGCGGTTGGAACTACCTTCAGTCCCTCTAAAAATTGCCTAATCCAAACAACTTCCTTTGCAGCTTCAGAGGCTGCAATATACTCAGCTTCCGTTGTAGAATCAGCAGTCACAAATTCCTTGAAACTTCTCCAGTAAACCGCCCCTCCGTTCAACAAAAAGACAAAACCAACCTGGGATTTCAAATCATCCCTATCGGTTTGGAAACTGGCATGTGTATAACCTCTTATACGTAATTCAGATTCTCCTCCGAATACTAAGAATGAATCTTTAGTCCTTCTCAAGTACTTTAGAATATTCTTGACGGCTATCCAGTGACTCTCACCTGGAGTTTTCTGAAAACGACGACTCATCATACTCAAAGCATACGAGATGCCCGGACGAGAACACATCATAGCATACATGATCGATCCAACAACGGAAGTATAGGGAATCGATTTCATGCGTTCAATATCCTTAGGCTCAATAGGACACTGTGACTTACTCAAAGTGATCCCACTGCCCATAGGTAAAAAACCTCTCTTGGAGTTTTTCATATTGAATCGGTCAAGAATATTATCGATATAGGCTTCTTGACTCAATGCTAATATACTTTTGGATCTATCCCTATATATCCGGATACCCAAGATGCATTGAGCTTCTCCCAAATCTTTCATTTGGAAGTGATTTCCCAACCACTTCTTAACAGAAGCAAGCATATTTACATCATTCCCTATGAGTAATATGTCGTCCACATAAAGAAGTAAGAAAACAACTTTACTCCCACTGAACTTCATGTATAAATATGGTTCCTCAACACTTCGAGAAAAACCATTCTGTTTAATAACATGATCAAAACGATGATTCCAACTCCTTGACGCTTGCTTAAGACCATAAAAGGATCTCTTAAGTTTGCATACTTTGTTAGGATTTTAGGATACACAAAACCCTCAGGTTGTGTCATGAACACTTCCTCTTCCAGAAACCCGTTCAGGAAAGCGGTTTTGACATCCATTTGCCATATCTCATAATCATGAAATGCAGCAATCGCTAACATTATCCGAACAAATCTAAGCATAGCAACTGGTGCAAAAGTTTCATCATAGTGTAAACCATGAACCTGGGTGAAACCGTTTGCAACCAATCTAGCTTTGTAGACATCTTTATGTCCATCCATGCCGATTTTAATCTTGAATATCCACTTATATTGAAGAGGTTGAACATCTTTAGGTAAGTCAACCAGGTCCCATACCTGATTATAGTACATGGAATCCATTTAGGATTTCATGGCCTCGAGCCATAGTTTAGAGTCAAAACTCATAATAGCTGCTTTATAGGTCTTGGGTTCATCACTTTCTAACAGTAAAACCTCATAGTCACCATCTTCCTCGATAATACCAAGGTATCTATCAGGCTGGCGACTAACCCTTTCTGACCTCCTAGGTTTAATAGGAACAATAACCGATTCAGACGTAGAAGGAACATCTTCCTGCACTGTCACATAAGTTTGTGGCTCTTGAACTTCATCAAGTTCAAATTTTCTCCCACTCTGTCTTCTAGAAATAAACTCCTTTTCTAGAAGGACAGCTTCACGACCAACAAACACTTTATTCTCGTTACTATTGTAGAAGTAATATCCACAAATTTCCTTAGGGTAGCCTACAAAAATACATTTTTCAGAACGAGATGCAAGCTTATCGTCAGACTTGCTCTTGACATAAGCATCACAACCCCATACTTTCATGTATCGCAAATTTGGGACTTTCCCTTTCATATATGGAGTTTTGTCAGTTGCTTTAGTGGGACTTTTATTAAGTGATTATACAGCAGATAAAATGGCAAAACCCCAGAATGACTTAGGTAAATATGTTTGACTCATCATCGATCGAACCATATCTAATAAAGTTCGATTCCTCCTTTCAGCCACACCATTTAATTGTGGTGTTCCAGGAGGAGTTAACTGAGATACAATACTGCAGTTTTTAAGGTGATCTTTAAAGTCATTGCTTAAATATTCCCCACCACGATCTGATCGTAATGCTTTAATCTTCTTATTTAATTGGTTTTCTACTTCATTCTGAAACTCTTTGAACTTATCAAAAGCTGCACTTTTATACCTCATTTAGTAGATATACCCATATCTACTCATGTCATCGGTAAAAGTAATGAAATAGTCATAATTACCTCTAGCAGTGACTGTCATTGGACCACATACATCGGTATGTATTAAACCCAATAACTCACTAGCTCGAGATCCTTTTCCTAGAAACGGTGAACGAGTCATCTTGCCAAGAAGACAAGATTCGCAAGTAGATAACGTTGGTACAAAATAACAATTATTAAGATGCAACTGCATTCCTGAAGCTAAACTAAGTATATAAGTTCCTACTGAGACGGCAGCTACTTTAGACCCGTTTCCCATTCGGAGATCTACATCACCCTTGTTTATCTTTCTTATGCTTTTTAGGCCCTGCAAATTATTAAACAAGTGAGAACCACAGCCAGTATATAATACCCAAGTTGTATTTGAAGCATAATTTATGTCTATCATAAAAGATTCGGTTGAGAATTTACATGTCGGCTTCATAATGCCAGCTTTTATGTCATCCAGGTACTTTCTACAATTACATCTCAATGTCCCTTGTTATTACAATAATTATAAGTGTCTTTAAGAGGATTACCCTTTATAGGTTTAGGCTTGGTAGAGCAATTCATAATTGTTTTACCTTTGCTCTCACCTGAACGGGCTTCTTACCTGCGTGCCTCTTAAACGGCTTCTTACCCTTCACGTTAATCGCAAGCACATCTTTCCTCATGCTCCCACTCAATCCCATGTCCTTCATTGCTTACACAAGCAGTGAATGGAGCTCATGTAAACTCTTTTTCATGTTCGTCATATTGTAATTTACCCTAAATTGGGTAAATCCCTTGACGTGCGAGAGAGAGTGGAGCACTCGGTCCACCACAAGTTCGTCGGGGATCTTACATCCCAACCCCTTTAATGTTTCCATGTACTCAATCATTTTAAGTACGTGTGAACTTACTGGTTGACCATCTTTGAGGTTAGCCTCAAAGAAACGAACTGCGGTGTCATACTGGATTATCCTCGGGGCTTGACAAAACATAGTAGAAATCCTCGAGAATACTTCGTGTGCATCGCAAAACTTGACACATTGCCTTTGTAAAGCAGGATCCATTGAAAAAATCAAAACATTTTTAATTGCAGTGGATTCCTTATGATAATTTGAAAAACCCTTACATCGGCAGTGCCCCTAGTACAAGGTAGCGTAATTTAGAATATTCTTGACAAGGTAGCGTAATTTGCCATCACCTGCGGCAGCTAATCGAAGTTGTTCCTCCTAATCTTTAAAATTACTACCGTCGGCTTTTAATACATATTTGTCCATAAAAGATCGTAGCCATGAATCTCTAGCTATGGTGACAGTTTCACTAGTAGAAGTCATCGTGATTACTACAAAGGAAATAAAGGAAAGATTAACATTTATCGTCTAGAAATATTTAACTTGTGAAACTATTTAACAAGTTCCCATTTATATAATGATCTCCCACTGAATTATATAATTGATTCCAAGATCCAATTTTATATAAACACGGGCACGGTGGACCGATTCAACCCACATTTATATAAATTTGGTGAGTTAACATTTTGACTTATTCTACTACTAGAACTCTTGGTTGACGGATTTTCTTAAAATCTATCTTTTAGCCCCAGAAATAAATATGGGCACGGTGGACCGATTCAACCCATATTTATCCCGTTGAGTCCAACCAATTTTCACGAATAATAACCTTTATTACCCTACTTACCCAACGTAAAAAGAGTGTACCTCGGTGATCCGAACCTACCTCTAATGAAGAAGGGATTCATAGGTGCTATTATTTGGTAAGGCTTAATCTCAATTTTAAACAAATGTGAGAGATCTTATCAATTTAATTGTCTATCACCTTTAACTGAACAAAATTAGTGAATGCTAGACGATTAAATCGATAACAACGAAAATAAAACATGTAGTGACGATTTGGCATGAATGCATATAAGAATTAAAACAACCAAGTCCTAATATGGCCACCTAGTTAATCTAATTAACTAAAATTATTACACTTCGGAAACCAACTCCTTGGTCCCTTGAGTCTTCATAAATTGGCCTCCTTCTTTAGGATTTCGGAACGCCTTTCCGAAAACGCCGTCTTCATGAAAACTCCGTCTTTATATGCTTCATCTAATTACTAATAATTAAATTACATAACAATACCCTATTATACAATTTGTAATAAAATTAAAATAAAAACTATTAATTGATTACAAATTAGGCGATACGAAATCGCAATTAATTACAAAACAAGTCGATATTCCCTTACATTACGAGAAATACCAACTTCTACCTATGGCCATATTAGAAAAAAATTACATAATTATAATGCTAAAAAAACATTTATCCAAATGAATAATAAAATGCATTATGGAAAATGACATGCCAAATCGTCTAACTTACCAACAACGATCATTTGAGCTTGCTTTGACGGAATTTTTACCAATAAAAATTCATAAACAAAATCTTAAAACAATATTAAGACTTACTCATCATACTAATCTAGTCTAATATCAAAATAATTATTCTCAACAATTATCTTGAATTTATATGGGAATTAAAACACAATTATGACAAAAATGATATAATAATTCACAATTATCATACAAAAATTCCATTTAATTTAAAAATTTATGGAAAAATAAATTTCAAAGCCATGAACATTCTGGTCTTACACCAAAAATTCCATGCAAGTGAAATTTTTTTGTTTTTTTTTTTAAAAAAAATTATTTAAAACGATTTCACAATTTAATCGGTAATGCGATAATTTTTACGATTTAATTCTAAATTAAACTATAAAAAAATGAAATGACTCAAAATAAAATTTACATTTTGGAACAATTTCCAGGAGCTAAAAATTCAAAAAAATTCGAGCCCTAACGTTAAATCAAAATTTATTTGCAAAATAACCATTATTCACCAATTTTTATCAAATAAAAATTAAATAAACTACCTAAATTAATCACATTAATTTAAAGTTTCTATTTTTCTCATAAATAGAACATGCATGTGGTTATTTCTAAATAAATATGCATAAAATTAACATGCAACCAAATTTAATTAACTCTTAATTAATTTTAACTTTATGCCATTTTAAGTTATAAAAAGTGGAAAAATTTAACAAAAATCAAATTTTCATCCCATATCATCCTAAGACCATATTATTTACATGCAAGACCATATTATGTGATAAAACTAATTTTAGTAACATAATATCAATTTTATCAATTTATCTCATAAATTACTAAAATCGTCTTAAGACAACATGCATGTATTTAACAATGCTCTGATACCGCTTGTTAGTTATTTAGACCATATTAATACTCATCTTATGATATTAAAATTACAAATTAATCTAAAATGGTCTAAATCTATATGCATGCAAATAAAAGTATAAAAGATGGTATTAAACCATCTTAAGACAAGAAAATCCTTACATTGTATAAGGTAAGTTAAGGGCACAACTCAAGGACTCCTTCCTTGATGATGTTCTTGAGCTATGAAAATGGATGATCCTCCAAGACAACTAACCACCAAAAAGATGGTCTCCTAAGGATACACCCAAGAATCAACCCAAAAACTACTAAATTACTAACTAGGTAAAATTAGTAGTAAACCTTGTTTGTAATATATTTGATGTACTAATAAATATTATTACTATGACAATATTATTAGTTGATAATTATATGTGTTTTTAGATGAATAAGATGAAGAAAATAAGAAGGAAAATTTGTCTCTTAAGGAGGAAATGGCAACCGGTTTTTAGGCTTATAAATGGACCAATTTTACTTCAAATTTTTTAACCTTAAGAAATGAGGTGAATAGTGGGGTATTTATAGCAAAAATATGGGAACAATCCTTAGTGGAAAATCCACTACAAAGGACACTTGTATGTCCTCAAAAAACCGGTCCATATGGACTACTTTTGGTCCATTTCGGTTTTCGAAATTTGCCCCACAAATGCTTATAAGTCTTATATTTAATTATCTTAGATAATTAAATATTAATTTAATTATTTAATATTTAAATAATATAAATTAACTACCAATAATTACTTAACTATTAAGTAACCATAAGACCATTTTATTAACATACAATGTGTTAATATTAACCCATTTAGCTAATTTTACAACCTCTTGTAAAATTTAATAGCTAATTGATTCCACCTCAAAACATATACAGATATCGTATAAAATTAATTAATTAACAATTAATAAATAAATTCTAATCATTTATTATTTAAATATCACATAATTAAATAATAAATTTCCTTGTCCCGAGTTCGTAACCCGTCATCAAATAATACATTTATGTGACTAACCAAAAGTCAAATAATACAAGGAATTAATTATCTCGTATCTCATACAAATAATTAATTTATTCTATTTGGGCGTCATCCTATAGGTGTGACCTAAAGGGATCAGCTGATCACCGCCGTCATACGACAGTAATGTCAAACTCTAGTCAGCCAATCATTACCGATTAACGATGACCAGCTGACAAATAAATAAATAAATCCCTAATATTCCTTTTACGAGATTTATTATGTAAACGCATTTATTGTGGAGGACACTACTCCAACAGAATGAAGCACTTACCACGACCGGCCAGTATGCACGCCTCCGGCGAATGAACGCAGAGTAATCCTCACCAGGAAGAAGGAGAGCGTCGCCACCGACGTCTGCCAGGTCAGCCTCCATCTCAGCCTCGGAAGGCTCCCTAAACATCATCCAAGGAGGATCGATGGGAACTGTGAAGACATCACGAGAGCACTGGCGAGTCAAACGCTCGTCGAAGTACCACACTGGACCCATCGACGTCTTCAGAAGCAACCGACTCGAGCTCCTAGGTCAAAAGGCCTCAGCCACGAAAGGAGGAGCACCATCGTAGTCCGCCCAAGGCCTGGGCACCCACTAAGACAAGCAAACAAGAGGTCATCCTTATGATCGTTTTTAAAGAGTAGTGAATGAGCAAGTGAAGGAAAGTGATTAAGATACTCACATTACTCAGCTTTAGGGCGTTCAAGCCCCGTCGACAGACGTCGTATGAAGAGCGTTGGCTCTTCCTACGACACATCACCCAATCCCTCACAACGGGATAAGCTCTCGCCCCCGGCTCCGTCCTCTTGGGCGCGAAGCTCGGAAAATAGTAGTACACCCACGCATGCGAAACAAGATAATCAATGACGATCTTTCACGATTCGACAAGAAGAAAGAAAATGATCTTTCATGATGCAAGATGAAGGTTCATACTTGATGTGGCCAATATTTGAGCATATTTAGTCCCTGAATTAGCCTCGTTCCTATGCTTTTTAGTGCGTAATTGGGTCATTTACTATCTTTAGTCCTTTGTTTTTCGTATTCTTTAAGATTTTGTTCTCTTGGTAGGAGAGGAGTGCAAACCTTGCATTTTCATGGAAAAATGGAGTTAAATTGATCAAATCTAATGACCAAGCATCAAAGTGAAGACAAGACTAAAAGGCCTATGTAAATAATGTAGTAGATGGGCAATGATGAAGAAGATCCTTGCATCCCCGACATGATCCTTGAGGATTGTTGGAAGAAGAAAAGAAGAAAACAGGAAGAAGCTTGCTGGACTACAATCTGCCCGTCGCAGCTTCAGGACGCTCGTCCCACCTCCTCAATCCGAGCGTCCCACCGCCCTGCCCGCTCGTCCAAAGACCTCCACAATCCGACCGTCCCGATACTGAAGCCGCTCGTCCTGCACCACTACAATCTGAGCGTCCCGACACCTAGGCCGCTCGGATTCCTGCCCAGTACAGCACGTCTCTTCCTTGTTCCATTCGGGATGCGCATATTTCTGAAAGACTAGAAAAAAGGAGACTAGCATCTTTCTTCGAGAGGAGCATTTCCTCAACTTTTCTTAAGGGTCTTAATCGTCATTTAAGCCCTTAGTAACCCTAATTTATGTACCTAATCCTCACTATAAATACCCCATTCTACTAATTACATTATCATCAATCCTGAATATTATTTATGTTCTTCCTAATCTCATTTTAATCTTGTAATCAAATTTTAATTAAGCATTAATACAAATCTCATTTCCTTAATTTCTCTATTGTTCATCATTTATTTTGGGTAATTGAAGATTATTTGGGTATTATTGGGAGATTGACAACCTTCCATCAATCATCAAGTACTTCTATTATTATTTGCTTATTATTTTGGAATCATCATTAGGTATAATTCTCTTAACCCTTGTTTTAATTATTATTAATCATTTTCCATTCATTCATCATGTTTTGCTTTGTTAATATGTTTGACAAACTTGTTAGCATGTTAAACTTGATAATGAGTGAGTAGTTTCCTTAGCTAGGGTTAATGGGGAATTAGGGGAAACCAACATGGGGGATGATTCATGCTTAATCTAATACGTTCACATAATTTATTTGCTTGCTTGTTGTGATCTCAACTTATGCACATGTTATGTTTGATGAAACGCGAGCCTATGAATCCTTGCATTTTTTACCCATCACTTACCTTTTCAATGAGACTTGTAAGACATAAACCAACTCGAGTCTCATTAGATCATGCATATAGTTGAGTAGGGAGGATTAAGTCAACTTGTAGGTGTTGTACAATCTAATCGATTCGTCTTCGGGACCCAAACCTTCCTAGGATTGTAAGATATAAACCAACTCGATCCTATCAAAACAATAATTGCTTGCTTATAATTTAAGAATATGTTTGTATGATCAATTTCCATGAATCCCCTATGAACCCATGACACCCTAGTGCTTTTAATCAATTGTTTACATCTCATTTTAATCATCCTGCTTGTTTATTTACATTGTTATTTAGTTTAGTGATCTTCTTATCTCAAACCAAATTGTGACACCATTAGACACCACTACTTGCAGTCGAAAATCCTACATCAATACCCGTCGCTTGGGATCCGACCTTTGCTTACCTCTTTACTAATAGTAGAGTAGTTTGTGAAGTTATAAATATTGTTTTGGTCTAGGTACTCCTAACGACAAGTAACCAAAAACGATAGTCCGACCAAAAATGGCGCCGTTGCCGGGGACGGTGTTAACTTGATTTGATTTTCTTTGATTGTTATTAGTTGTCTCTTTCTTTGGCTTGGGGAAGTAAAAATCCTCAAGGTTTGTTCTAATTATTTTCGAGTTGTTTGATATTTTGCAAGATGGATCTTATAGATTGTTTTGTTGAGGACCACTTGAGTATACCTTTCTTCAAAGACCCATGCGAGCATTGGAAGCATTAGAAGCAAGTGAGGCCAAAATAAGCATTGGGAATTGGAGGTAGATCTTCTTGTGGCCGCTCTAGCCAACAAAGAACTTACTTATGAGCAATCTGAATTAGTACATAACATCCTTGTGGAAGCATATCAACCCATGGAATGGGAACAAGCAATCGTAGAGGACATCATACAAACTGAAGAGCAAGAGGAATTTGTCATGGAATTTGAGTATGATGAGATTAGTGAGCTTGAAGAACAAGTTGAATATGCCATGAGAATGGAATGTCTAATGGAAATGGAACAAATTCTTAATGAACCTTCAATGGAGGAAAGTGAGGTACAAGTTCCAACTTTAAAACCCCTTCCCCCAAATTTGAAATATGCCTATCTTGATAAATCTAAGACCAAACCCGTGATTGTTAATGACAAACTTGATGAGAACCAATTGGGAAAATTGCTTGATGTGTTGAAACAACATGAAAAGGCTATAGGTTATAGTCTAGATGACCTTAAGGGGATAAGTCCCAATTTTTGCATGCATAGAATTCATCTAGAAGAGAACCATAGACCTACCATCCAATCTCAAAGGATATTAAACCCCCACATGCAAGAAGTTGTTAAAGGAGAGGTTATGAAATTACTTGATGTAGGAGTCATATATCCCATATCGGACTCTTTGTGGGTTAGCCCCGTTCAAGTGGTGACAAATGAAAAGAATGAGCTAATACCCACAAGGAAGATCACTGGTTGGCGTATGTGTGTTGACTATCGAAAATTTAATTCCGCAACAAGAAAGGATCATTTCCCCCTACCATTCATTGACCAAATGCTTGAGAGGCTAGCCTCTAACAAGTTTTTTTGCTACCTTGACGGGTATTCGGGATTCTTTTAAATCCCTATACACCCGGATAACCAACACAAGTCCACCTTCACATGCCCTTATGGTACTTTTGCTTATAGGAGAATGCCTTTTGGCTTGTGTAATGCCCCCGCTACATTCCAAAGATGCATGATGAGTGTCTTCTCCGATTACCTAGAGACCATAGTGGAAGTTTTTATGGATGATTTTAGCGTTTATGGGAAAGACTTTGACTCTTGCTTGCATACCCTCTCTCTTGTATTGCAAAAATGTGAAGATGTTAGTCTCGTTTTGAATTGGGAAAAGTGTCACTTCATGGTCAATGAAGGAATTGTTTTGGGTCATTTAATCTCGGAAAAGGGCATCGAGGTCAATAAATCTAAGGTTGAGGTGATAGAGAAACTCCCACCTCCCATGAATGTTAGAGGGGTGAGAAGTTTTCTCAGTCACGCCGGTTTTTAACGCTGTTTTATAAAATATTTCTCAAATATCGCGAAACCCCTCACTCAACTCTTACTTAAAGATTCTCAATTTCATTTTACTAATGAGTGTGTTGAAGCCTTCAATATAATTAAGGAAGCACTAATCTCGGCACCAATCATTCAACCACCAAATTGGGAACTACCGTTCGAGATTATGTGCTATGCTAGTAACTACGCCATTGGAGCGGTTCTTGGCCAACGGGTAGGAAGGGCTTTACATGCTATATACTATATAAGAAAGACTCTTGATTCTTCCCAAGTGAACTATGATACCACCGAGAAAGAGCTCCTTGCCATTGTCTATGCTTTAGACAAATTCCGTTCTTATTTGCTTGGATCGAAGGTGATTGTCTTTTCGGATCACCGTGCTCTTCGACATCTCTTGATAAAGAAAGAGGCAAAACCGAGGTTTTTGAGATGGATTTTGCTTCTTCAAGAATTCGATATGGAAATAAGAGATAAGAAAGGGGCCGAGAATGTAGTAGCGGATCACTTGTCAAGGATCCGGTTTCATGATGAAGAAGGAGAAACACCGATAATTGACTCTTTCCCCGATGATATCTTAATGGCCATTCAAACACAACTTGAGAGGCATGTCACCCCATGGTTTGTCGATTATGGCAACTATATTGTTGGAAGAGTACTCCCTCCAAACTTAAACTACAACCAAAAGAAAAGGTTTTTATTCGAAGTCAAGAGGTACTTTTGGGATGACCCAAATCTTTACAAGGAGTGTAGTGATGGGCTCTACCGAAGGTGCATCCCTCAATGGGAAATTCAAGGAATTTTGGAAGGATGTCACTCATCCCCTTATGGTGGACACCATGGAGCAAGAAGAACCATCGCAAAAATTCTTCAATCAGGTTTTTTTTTTGCCTACGATGTTCCAAGATGCTAGCGAGTTCATCCTTCATTGTGATGCTTGTCAAAGAATGGGGAATATCTCGTGGAGGAATGAAATGCCACAAAGTGGCATACTAGAGGTAGAGATCTTCGACATTTGGGGGATCGACTACCAAGGGCCGTTTGTGACATCCAAAGGGAACAAATACATCTTTGTGGCCGTAGACTACGTCTCAAAATGGGTAGAGGCAATTGCCACCCCAACCGATGATGCAAGGACGGTCACTAAACTCTTCAAGAGAATAATCTTCCCAAGGTTCGGAGTTCCTAGAGCAATTATAAGTGATGGAGGAACGCATTTTCATGAAAAGAAGTTCACATCCCTTTTGACCAAATATGGTGTTCAGCATAGAACCGGCTTGGGATACCAACCTCAAACAAGCGGTCAAGTTGATGTTTCAAATAGAGAGATGAAGCAAATTCATGAGAAAGTTGTCAACAAGACTCGTAAGGATTGGAGCATGAAGCTTGATGATGCTCTTTGGGCTTATAGGACGGCCTATAAGACTCCCATAGGAGCTTCCCGTTATAAACTTGTCTATGGGAAGGCATGCCACTTACCGATTGAGTTAGAGTACAAAGCTTTTTGGGTAATCAAAGCTCTCAACCTTGATCTCAAATTAAGTGGTCAAAAGAGGATGATACAAATTCAAGAGTTGGTGGAATTCCGACTACAATCTTATGAGAATGCCAAGATTTACAAACAGAGGACAAAGTTACTTCATGACAAGAGAATCAAGCAAAAAGCCTTGCACAAGGGAGATAAAGTCCTTCTATTCAACTCCCGATATCGACTCTTTCCCGGGAAATTGAACTCTAGATGGATAGGTTCTTATGTGATCACCGAGGTAGGAAAGTATGGAGACTTTGAGATTAAGTCGGAAGATGGAAGCAAATTCAAGGTCAATGGCCAAAGATTGAAGCCATATTATGAGGGAGCATTCATCGGAGAGGTCGAGGTCACCTACCTCGGGCCTCCTCCTCCTTGAAGAGATCATCAAAAGGAGATTTTGGTGGAGTCCTCCCTAAACCACCACTTGTAAATATACTAACCCTTTAACTTGTACTTTCAACTTTATTGCATTTTTTTTATCATAAACATGATTCTTGCCACGAGAGTAAGTGAGGGAGGGTCACTAATCATTTTGATGAATGAAGGAACTAGAATTCAAGTATGGGGGAACGTTTCTACCGGAGTGAAGGGAAAGCAGGATCAATCCGAGCGTCCCGAGGTGAATCCGCTCGTCCAGGCAAGAAATCCGAGCGTCCCACCAGCAAGTCGCTCGTCCTACGAGAGCTGACAAGCAGCTGTTTTGTTCTGATCCAAGATCCGAGCGTCCTCAGCGACAATCTGCTCGTCTATGTCTGGACGGTCGTCTCATCAAGGAATCCGCTCGTCCCGATAGTGACAATTTCTGGCATTTCTCTCTGGATGAGAATCCGAGCGTTTCGCAAGGAATCCGCTCATCCCAATAGTCAGAAATCCGAGCGTCCCTACGCAGAACCCGCTCGTCTCCCTGCGTCTTATTTTCCAGATTTCCGCCAATTAAAATCTTCCCCACCACACAATTTGTGACACCTCATTTTCCTTCCACTCATAATATAAAAACCCTCTCCCTTATGACCCAAATCATATCTCAAGCACTTATTCACCCAACAAAAACAAAAACCCCCAAAATCTAGGGTTTCAAAAATATTCACAAGGAGGTCTAAATCACAAAGAGCATCCCCATATTTCAACAAGTTAAATTCCAAATCTACATCCAAGAATGGGACCAAGAGGATCATTATCTAGAGAAAGAAGAAGACCAAGGGTAAGAGGAAGCTCATCTACTTCTCACATCAACACTTTAAGAAGAGAACATGAGGAGATAGTTGACCTCATCAAGCTTGATGAATTTTCCAACATAGAGTTTGTGAACGATGTTCAAAGGCTTGTCTTCTACTGATTGCTTGGTAAGAATATTCTTCCTACCAAATTCATGTGCCATAAAACCTTGAGAAAACTTTGAATCTATCACCAAACGGAGGCTCTCTTCGAGTTATTTGGTCTTTCTACTTTATTCCATATGCATGAACGAACCTATCGGTCTCTTGTCCTTGAGTTCTTATGTTTCTAAAAGATTACCACTTTGAAAAAGACAATTTGTGTGGAGTTTAGATTGGAAAATATATCGAGGATGATGACTCTTATCGAGTTTGCAAATATGCTCGGTCTAGATGTTTCGCTTACCCGAACATCAAGACCAAAGAAGTATAGTGTAGCACCATTGTGGAGAGCCATGATAGGTCGAGATTTTCTATATATCAAGGAATGTTTGGCCGATAATTGACTCTTTCCCCGATTCTTGTCCGGAACTATTCTTGCACGCCGAGATCTGGCAATAGTGAACGAGCTAGATCTCTTATTTATGGAATCATATCTTGAGATCCAAGGGAGAAGTGGATATCATTTCAATGCACAGCTTGTTCTCCTAGAGAAATGGGCAAAATTTCGAAATGGGGATGATGATGGTATGAAGCATATTGTCAATGGAGGACTCATCACAAGACTTGCAAAGCACTTCAATCCAAGGTTTAATGAAAACAACGAGTATACTCCACTTCTGGGAAATACGAGAATCAATGAGGAGCTATTTCTTATTCAACACCATTGGATAACCGGTAAGGGTCATGAGAAGAGGATCAAATGGATCACCAAGGGAAGCAACCCTATTTACCTACCAATGAATGGTTTGCCAAGAATTTCACCAAGTAGAGGCCTTCTTTCTCCAATCCCCTCTTATCTCATCCCCACAAACCCAAATCAAGCCAATCAAGCACCACCCCCAACACAACAACAACAACATGATCAACCAAGAAATGAAGATGAAAAGATTGCAATACCACCCTACCCTTTCCAATACCAACCCTATAACCACCCAGATCCCTTCATCCTTCCTAGGGATGATTTCGTGATGGGGATCCTTCAAGATTTGCACCTCCGCCAATATGAGGCCAATGTGGATAACTATTATGCTTTATATCCGCAATTTCACCGTTTGGCTCAACAAGGGATTATTAGTGAAGAGGGAATATTTCCCTCTTGGGCTCAAATGAATATTCTCTTCCCAAACTCGGCAAGGGCTAATGAAGGAACAAATGGTCAAGAGGGTGACGGGAGTGACAAGTCTTATGGTGGCGATACGGTAGAACTTGATAGTGAGGGTGATGAATTCATGGACTTCAATGGAAGCAATGCATCAAAAGGAGCTTGGGATAGCGATTTGGAAGGGGATGATGGCGGTCCTTAAAGATCACTTCATGGCTAGATGGAGCGGACAAGAGGCACCCATCAAGGCTTAAGTGAAGTTTCCTTTATCCCTTCTTTAATTTTCATGAAAAGAATTTCGTGTTTTGATAACTTGTTGTATAATATTTATTTCACGTTTGTGGAGTCCTAACAACATTAGAGGACTAACACCTTGATCCATTGAGGTGTTCATTTTTATTGTTCCCAACTTTTAAAATCCAAAATGACAAATTTTAGTTTCATGCATTGCATTTTATGTTCATGAACTCCCCAAAAATTTTTGACATTAGAAATAGTGTCTATTTTGGTTTGGGGAAGTTTATGCATATGCATTGGGAGCTAATCTAAATTATGCTCTCCACCATAACAAAAACCATGCAACATATAGCATAACTTAGTTTGCATTCACTCTTGTTTATATATCATTTGCATTTAGCTTAGAAATCATGCATATTCATATAAATTGCATAATTTCCTATCGTATTGGCCATTGAGGACAATGTCCATACTAGTGTGGGGACGGGAAACTCTAACTTGACCTTTTTAAAACAAAAATGATAAAAATTAAAAATTTTGAAAAATACAAAAATATGTCCTTTAATTTCATTAAAACAAAATACAAAAAAATTGAAAAATTTAAAAATCCAAAAACAAGTTCATTTCCTTTGTAGTGTAGTCTTGTATATATTGTTTGTATATATTGTGTTTGTTCATCCTTGTTCACATTTATTGACTACGCCACATCCGAGACATGAGGATATTGAAGACCGCATGGTATGATCTTTCCAATCTCCTTTTTCCTCTTTATGTTAATGACTATGTGGCTTTATTTTTGATTGATGCGGTAAAAGCAATGTTAATATAGGATTGCATTTAGATTATTTGGCATATTAGTTGGTAGAAGCATATGCATTAGGATGTATAAATGTTAGTTGCATCATGGCATATAGTTGCATTTAGGAAATAATTTCTGAAACCGTCTATTTGGGAAACTTGACAAGTGTATATAGGCCCTTGTAGATACTTTTTCTTCTTAAGACTTTGTTTGTTAGAATACTTGTAAAACACCCTAGGATGTGTCATGCTAGTATCCTTTGACCAATGGATTAAGGCCTAGTCAAGAGTACCTTGTAGTGTGATAACTCCTTGGCTACCGTTTATTCCAAGGTGACCCTTGAAACCATGAAACCATCCATCATCCATATTCTACCACATTTTGTCATCAAAGGGAATGGGCACAAAAAAATTGTTCAAAAATTGAGTTCAAGAAATGAAAAGAAAAGTGAAAAAAGTTTGCAATTGCATCAAAAGGAAAGAGGAGTAAACAAAAAAGAAATGAAAACTCCTATACTTCAAATATAAGCACCCTCACTACAAATGGGGTGACTTTGAAAATGGTCAAAAAATAAATGCAAAGAAAAGTTGAAACTGTCAAATATTGAAATGCCAAACATCAAAACAAATGGCAAAAAAAGATATTGTTCTCAAAATGTCAAATGCCACGAAGAAATTGGGGGGAAAAACAACAACAAAGCAAACTCCCAAATAAAACTCAAATACTATTGATCCTTTTTCCATCGTATCCACTTTTGTGCATGGTAGAGAGGGGACGACCCTTCTTCTTGTCTAGGCAAGAAGGGGAATTCCGCGATCCTCCATTGTTTCTAACACCATAGGGAGTCTATTCTTGACAAAAGCATTTAACGATTGAGGACAAAGGTACCCTAGCTTGACACAACTTGGAGGTGATTTATTGGTATCCTTCTAGGCTTAGCAGTTTGAATAAACCATATCTATAATGGAATGTGTACCCTTAGAATACTTCCCCTTTAGATAATTTCCGCCACTTAGATGAGGAAAGTGGCTATTCATTTTTGTAGATGCATCCATTACTTGTTTTGTGTGCTTTAATGCTTGGATGTGTTGCCATTTTGGCAAGCCCCACCTTGCCTTGCAAGAAGCCATCCTACCTCATGGTTGTCTTGTTGTGAGTTGAAGGGGCAGAGTGAGACCCGCTAATTGTCTCATATCGGTTATATTAGTAGGTTAGTTTAAATAAGGGTCCTAGTTTTGTTAACTCTTTATTCGGGACGAGCAAATGTTCGGTTTAGGGATATTTGATGTGACCAATATTTGAGCATACTTAGTCCCCGAATTAGCCTCGTTCCTATGCTTTTTAGTGCATAATTGGGTCATTTACTATCTTTAGTCTTTTGTTTTGCGTATTCTTTGAGGTTTTGTTCCCTTGGTAGGAGAGGAATGAAAACCTTGCATTTTCATGGCAAAATGGAGCTAAATTGATCGAATCTAATGACCAAGCATCAAGGTGAAGACAAGACTAGAAGGCCTATGTAAATAATGTAGTAGATGGCCAATGATGAAGAAGATCCTTGCATCCCCGAAAAGATCCTTGAGAATTGTTGGAAGAAGAAAAGAAGAAAAGAGGAAGAAGAATGCTGGACTACAATCCGCCCATCGCAGCCTTAGGACGCTCGTCCCACCTCCACAATCCGAGCATCCCACCGCCCTGCCCGCTCGTCCAAAGACCTCCACAATCCGACCGTCCCGATACTGAAGCCGCTCGTTTTGCACCACTACAATCCGAGCATCCCGACCCCTAGGCCGCTCGGATTCCTGCCCAGTACAGCACGTCTCTTCCTTGTTCCACTTGGGATGCACATGTTTTTGAAAGACTAGCAAAAAGGAGACTAGCATCTTCCTTCGAGAGGAGCATTTCCTCAACTTTTCTTAAGGGTCTTAATCATCATTTAAGACTTTAGTAACCCTAATTTATGTACCTAATCCTCACTATTAGTACCCCATTGTACTAATTAGATTATCATCAATCCTGAATATTATTTATGTTCTTCCTAATCTCATTTTAATCTTGTAATCAACTTTTAATTAAGTAATAATACAAATCTCATTTCCTTAATTTCTCTATTATTCATCATTTATTTTGGGTAATTGAAGATTATTTGGGTGTTATTGGGAGATTGATAACCTTCCATCAATCATCAAGTACTTCTATTATTCTTTGCCTATTATTTTGGAATCATCATTTGGTATAATTCTCTTAACCCTTGTTTTAATTATTGTTAATCATTTTCCATTCATTCATCATGTTTTGCTTTGTTAATATGTTTGACAATCTTGTTAGCATGTTAAACATGATAATGAGTGAGTAGTTTCCTTAGCTAGGGTTAATGGGGAATTAGGGGAAACAAACATGGCGGATGAGTCATGCTTAATATAATATGTTCACATAATTTATTTGCTTGCTTGTTGTGATCTCAACTTATGCACATGTTATGTTTGATGAAATGCGAGCCTATGAATCCTTGCATTTTTTACCCATCACTTACCTTTTCAATGAGATTTGTAAGACATAAACCAACTCGATTCTCATTAGACCATGCATATAGTTGAGTAGGGAGGATTAAGTCGACTTGTAGGTGTTTTACAATCTAATCGATTCGGCTCCGGGGCCCAAACCTTCCTAGGATTGTAAGATATAAACCAACTCGATCCTATCATAACAATAATTCCTCGCTTATAATTTGAGAATATGTTTTTATGATCAATTCCCATGAATCCCCTATGAACCCATGACAGCCTAGTGCTTTTAATCAATTGTTTACATCTTATTTTAATCATCTTGCTTGTTTATTTACATTGTTATTTAGTTTAGTGATCTTCTTATCTCAACCCAAATTGTGACACCCTTAGACACCACTACTTGCAATCGAAAATCCTACATCAATACCCGTCCCTTGGGATCCGACCTTTGCTTACCTCTTTACTAATAGTAGAGTAGTTTGTGAAGTTATAAATATTGTTTTGGTCTAGGTACTCCTAACGACAAGTAACCGAAAACGATAGTCCGACCAATACCTCCAACAGCAGTCCATGGCCAACAGTATTAGGGGAAGTCCCCTTCTCCACCAGCTCGGGACGAACCATGGCCCTCATGTAGCGAGTGAGGACCGCAAAGCCAGGAGTGACCCAGTCCCAACGACCCAGGTCACTCAAGTCAGAAAGGAAGGAAAGAAGCTTCGTCGACAGCCTCTCCCCCTTGTCTCCAAGGTACAGTGAAGACAAGAACCACCAGAGCCACAGACGAGCTCTCTGCTCCGCAGTCCAAGGACGAGGAGCCTCCTCCCTCCCGTAAATCATCACTATCGTCGGGATCCGGCCAGCAAAATAATCCCTGACGTAAGTGCTCGGCACTAACTCGGGAACCGTATCAGCACTCGCCGCTAGATTTCAACCGATCAGCCTCCTAGCCTCAGCTGAGTCCACCCTCATGGCCGTCAACGGCCACACCACAGCCTCCGCTCCACACGACAGACCAGAAATCATGCCATAATCCTCCAACGTGACCCCGACCTCGCCAAAAGGCATGTAAAAGGTCGAGGTCGTGTCCCAGAACCGATCAAGAAAGGCTCGAATCAGGCTGAGGTTAGCACGAAGCTTCCTCTCCTTGATCTCCCTCAACGGCCGTACCAAGGCTCCAAAAGCTCCAAGCTCGATGATGGACTGCTCCTCCGCCGACAGAGTCCTGTAAGCCTCCATCATCGTCGTGTAGCCAGAAAAGGACCTCATGTTCCTAGCCTCCTATTTTGATTCAATGCAAAGCTATATTTAGCTCGGGTGAAAGAGAAAGGAAATGACAAATGAATGACAAAATAAATATGATGAAAGAATGATGAATTAAAGATTTACCTTGCTCTTCACCGTCCTACAAGACAGGTGACTCTCCGCTGCCCAGATGAGATATCGGCTATCCCATCTCTTAGCCCACTCGGGTGCCCCTCTCGCCTGACGACCACCTCGTCCGACGTTGGCCCGTCTCGGGTCCTCCTCCTCAGCAACCTCCTCCTTGACAGCCTCCTCCTCGGCAGCCACTGCAGTAAAAGCCTCCTCTAACGCCTAGTCAAACATAAGAGAAGGGTCGAAACCAGTATCCATGTCCATGAGAGCTCTCCCTGATGTAGAAGCCTCGTCACCTGCAAAATTAAAGTGAATTAGGCCGCGTCAAGTGACGGCGAGCCTTAGTTAGGGTATTTTCAAGCTTTTCAAGCTCCGAAATCGCTCTTTTCTCGCCATTTTTGGCCGTTTCTCTCGAAACCCGACGACTCATGTGGTAATATGGCTCGAGTAAAGTCTAAGTTCAAGCCTAAGCCTGGGTTTAAGTCAAAATTTTGGGAGCATTTCGTTATAACGACGATTATGCCCTAGAAAACTGTTTTGAAAACGCCGTCGCAAATCAAAAATCCGAGATGATAAGAAGTTTATCCATCACACAAGGATTCCAAATATCAAGTTTCGTCACAAATGGGCAATTTACGACACAGCTGTGAAACCATCTCAATTTTACTCAAATGCTCAATGCTCGATGAAAATTCGAAATAAACACATGGTTATGATCCTTAGGCTACCAATTATCCATTTCTGAGGTTAATTTCACAAGAGAAATTCATTTGGGGGAAAAGCCCCAAAATTTTCGACAATTAGGGTTGAAAACCCCAAATTTGTCGACTCAAATTAAGCAAATATGAATGTTTAATGCAAGAATAAGACACATACCTCGATTAGTCATGGCAGATGCAAGCTTTTGATCAAATTTTGACGGAAAATGGTTGGAATTTGAAAGATTTTTTGACGAATTTGTGTTTTGTTATTATGAATAAAACACGGGTTCTGTCGAGTTTTTACTCAGACAGGGACGAAACCAGGAAAGGACGCAGTAGGTGTTGCGCCTCCTCCAAGAGTCGCAGCTCTTTCTGCCCCTCTTCCTCAGCTTCCCTCCAATTCGATTTTCAAAAATTCGTTGCAAGTTCGTTATTTGTGGGCCCATCTTTGGTGCGCCTCTTCCTCAACACCATATATTTTATATTTGGTCCGTTTGATGTTTATTCTTCATCCGGACCCGTATTTTCGAGTAGACTGTGAATTGTCACAGTACTTTATCAAGACTTCGCTTGCAACAACGAGCGAATTTTCTCTGACATGTGTTTCGACACGCCTCAATTAATCCCCCAGCAAGAGTTCATGACAGCCGATTGTTCCTCTTGAGACATGGAGATTCAACCTCAAGTTTCGCCGGAGTACGCTTGGGACTCACGCAAGCAGATTCCACCCAGCAGTTTCTACCGACGTCCTGCTACCCCTTCAATATTACGTTTTATTTCCCCTCAAAAAAGAAGTCTCAGGTATGATCTTTTCTTATTACTGGCGAGCCTCCTTACGTAGTCTAATGGACTTTAAACGACCCTCCCCAATAGTCGACAGACTCTAAAATGTTCCCGACGACAGGTCCTTGGGTCAGACCCCTTGAGCCGCCTCGTGTCGCCATAGTCGTCAGGTTGTAATCTTCGATTGACCTGATGGCTATACTTTGACTTTCGCCTTGTCCAAGCCTCAGTCAAACTGGAGGCTCTGTAGATACCTCATTTTTGCACCTCCCGCAAGCCACCCGGTGATGATTGGGCCGCATGTTTGGTACGCGGAACGATTTATGACAATTCGTAAGTTTATCGTTAGTTGATACCTCAAATACTTGTGTCTACTCCTTGGTCGTCATCTACGCGCTGTTACAGTCGTTTTGACAGTAATTAGAGTTCATTTGGAGTCCGGGTCAAAAACCGTCTTTATTTTCTAATAACCGTTTAAAATGCGGAGTCAAAATGTTCTGGAATGTTCCGGATATTTCTATTCCATATTTCAATCTTTTAATCTTTTGACAAAATATATTCCGAAATTATATTTTAAATAATAAGGAAGTTGAGATCTACCGCAATTCCATAACAGAAACGCGGAAAATCTTTCTTCCGCAGGAGGAAACTCCTGGGGAAAGGACGCAACACCTGTTGCGCCTCTTCCAAGAGCCGCAGTGGTTGTTGTGCCTCTTCCCCAGCTCCTATCTGCGTATTTTAAGATCTTTTCGAGATTTATTTCCAAAGTTTTACCGAAACCCTTCCTCCGTGTGATTAGTATAAATAGGGACCTTCATTCTTTATATTTCTCACGCAAGTGTCCGCCCTTCTCTTCTCCCTTTGCATTATAAGACCGTGCTCTTTACTTATTGGCATCTACGTGCTTGAACTTTCGACCACGTAAGTTCGGATCCTTCTGAGTACCAGCCTCGTTTTGCATGACCGACCAATTTGACAAACTCCACTCAATCAACTTAATCAATCTAGTTTAATTCCTTTTACGAGGGCACTTTCGTCGTACATTCGAGTCGAGCAATCACTAATCGTTAACTTAGACAATCTCGTTTCGTCAAACATGTAAGTCTGAGGGTGTTAATCCCAACTTTTATTATTGTATTTTTCTTTTGTACAAATTACTATAAGATTTATGTCGAAAGCATATTTAAAATCGATTTATAAAACCTTTTATTCAAACCTTTTTACGAATTAGCGGGAGACATATGTCGAGAAGAAACGCAGCAACTGCTGCGCCTCTTTGAAGAGCCGCAGCATCTGATGCGCCTCTTCCTGAGGTTGCCGCAGTTCCTGCTTTTCTTCTTCCTTCGTCCTCTGTTACCTCGTCTACTTTCATTTGTCTTTTCTTATTTTTATTTTATTTCGTTCGTATAATAATTTTAATATATATTCATTAATAATTTATCACTTTTAGTTTCCGACTTAAATCCCAAGTAATTAATATTTGCGGGTTTTCGTCATTAATATCAAATCCGTATTTTAGAGATTCGATTCATCCATATCAAGTCTCTAGAATTCACCTTTGTATATTTTCGTCTGTTCTTTATCACCTTATAATTTGTTAATAAACCTAATTAGTTTGTTCTAATAAACTTAATTTGTAATTAATTTGTAATTAGTCTTTAATTTATTCTAATTAATTTGAGTCCGTCCTTTATTTTTTTTATGACCCTCTCATATGTAAATAACCTGTTAAATAACTTCTACTAGAGTCAAACATCAATAATCGATCATTAAATTCACCAATCAACATTAATGATATGCAGTTCCGGCTTCACAGCCACAACTCACCTCAGGAACAGACGCAGTGACCACTGCACCTCTTCCAAGGACGCAGCTCTGCTGCGCCTGTTCCGGGTTGAGTTCGGTCTCTGAACTTCCGTTCTTGCTTTGACCTAATTCGTTAGTTTACGTATTAATCGACTATTATTCGTATTATCACCGTTAATCTGTTCTTTAATTTATTTTCCTCTTGTTTTTCCCAAATTATTCATTTTAAATGTATTTTCGAGGTAGATCAATCAAACCAATGTAATTATTGTAATTTTTATCATTCTACATTTATTGTATTCTTCATTATCGTTTGTTTGTATGTTTTCACATGTAATCAACCCTAAATCCCTACTTCGACCCAATTGTATGCTAAATTACGAGTTCACCGACTTAGTTAATCTTCACATGCTAGGATTAATCTATTGTTTGTTGCATTGCATGCATATAATCGACAACATATCATGTATAGATGATTTTTCCTAATCATTAGTAGAGGCCACTATCGAGGCGGGCGGGATTAGGTGTTCGATTAAAAGAGCTTCCTAATACGTACCCTCACCCCTTACTCCAGATCTATGTGAACATCCGTGTTCATTGGCATCCACAAGAGTCATTCTAGACATAGAATGCTAAGGGTAACGAGTTCTTGGTATCTATGTCACTACTTTCTGTCTTGACATGACGCGAAGTATTCGAACGGTTTCCAATTTTCCACAATTAATTGGTGGCGACTCCACAAATGCAAACACTTGTTTTCCCAGGCGACCCCGTGGCCCCCCCGTGTCCACACCTAGGTATAAAGTGGATTCGAACGGGTCCCAAGCATTCCACAAATGCTTGGTGGCGACTCCGAACATCTCTTGCATCATTTCAAGACCGATGCCGAGGCGAAACCGACCGATCAAAAACGATCCGATAGAAAGTATTTTTTACGCCGCCGAGCGTGGCTTTCAAAAAGACCGCTGCCGCGTCCACAGATTTGTTGGGCGTCGCAGTTGGTTATGTCTACAGATTGGCGACTCCGCTGGGGATAACTAAGACACTTGTGTCTTTGTGATCCCGATATGGTGAGACTCGAACGAGGTCTTGGTTGAAATGCATTAATTGATATTACGGTCATAGTCGGGTTCCTTGTCCGGGCCCACAACCTAACACATTTCGACCAATTGGCTCGTCTCGTCGGCGTGAGCTTTCTCATCCTCACGTTTCGAATCCCGATTGAGTCAAGCATACCATTTACGTTACACATTTCTGTTTCGTCAAAGAGCTTTCATCACCTTCGAGCACGAGGCTAGGGCACCCTCCTTACACATTTTGTTTGGATTCGTATCTCTCTCGAAAATCGGGGTTTGATCACTTGGTGTCTAACCCACCCTTTTAAGCCAAAACCCGTGTCAGCATTATGCATAATATAATGAAACTGCGAGTGCTTATGTGTTATGTGATCATAAGTCCTTACGTGTCATTTCAAAATTTCAAAAAGACCTTTTTGCGCCGTTATAATGGCCATTTCAAACCTCGGCCTTTCGCCGATCGTTACATTTCAAAAACATGCCTTTTTAGGCCGTCGTAATGACGATTTTCAAACCCGGTTTTATACAACAATTGAAACACGCCTTTCTAGGCCGTCGTAATGGCGATTTTCAAACCAGGTTTTTTACAACCATTTGAACACGCCTTTCTAGGCTGTCGTAATGAAGATTTTCAAACCCAGTTTTCTACAACCATTTCAACACGCCTTTCTAGGCCGTCGTAATGACGATTTTCTAACCCGGTTTTCTATAACCATTTCAACACGCCTTTCTAGGCCGTCGTAATGACGATTTTCAAACCCGGTTTTTTACAACCGTTTTAACACGCCTTTTTAGGTCGTCGTAATGACGATTTTCAAACCCGGTTTTCTACAACCATTTCAAAAACACTTTTTTATGCCGTTATAATCTACGCGTCAAGACACGGATTTTAATCCGTCTCGCGCCGACACAATGGCTCTTTCAAAACCCGTGAAAGGAACACATCCCTTTTTTAAAACATTTTCAAATCCCGAGGACCATACACCTTCCCCGATACGTTGTCGAGCATTTCAGAACTCGATTTTCAAAACATACAATTTTCAATTTCAAAAATCGTGTTTGGAAATAGTACATTGTTTTCAGAGCCGACTCAAACTCAAACCGTCTTTTGAAAAAAAACTTAAGACAGCTCTTCAACTGACCGACTTCTGAAGATCCCTATTCTTCGGGAGCCGTCCATACTGCGACAAACGAATATTTTTGAAAATCTCTATTTTCGAAAACTTCAGTCCACCATTCCAATTCCGCCTCGTGTCTATCGAGCCGAAGCAAGTGTACTTATTGGTCTTTACTTATGACTCATCTCACCTCGAGACTCGTTCAATGGCGTCATGCCATTACGTTGGACGCGAGTCAAAGTTCGGTCAACACCGTCACATCATAAATCGAGTCAGCACCGAGGCACCAGACACGGTAACCCTCGTCTTGTTGAGTCTGAACTAGTTTTCCACCCTTTGTGTTGTCTGTGATTAGTCATTAAACTGTGTCGGATTGAGATGTAAACGTGAGTCGTTTTTCTGCCTCAGAACCATGGCCCCGTCTTCTGCTTCATCCAACAACAACAATGACAACAGAGATGTCACAACTGCTCAACTAGCCAGCCTGCTCACCGCTCTTAAGGTCACCCTAGATCGTGTCGAGACTCGTATCGACACCCTGGAAAACAAGGAAACCGGAGAACATAACACTCCGCCTTTGACTGAAACCAAGAAAAGGCTCAAACTTTTAGAAGAAAAACTCCTAGCCCGGGGTAACAACATCCACCTTGAGAATAATCGAAGATTCGAACCCGTTGGGGATCAACTACCCAACAACTTTACCTTGACTGATGTACTCAAGTTCAAGGGAGTGGAGGACCCACTCAATCACATTCGGGCCTTCAAAGATTACATGTCCATCAAGGGGGTCAAACAGGAACTCTTCACCCAGTTCTTCCCATCATCCCTGGAACCGATCCCCCGCCAGTGGTACTATTCCCTCGACTCCAAGAACCTTACTACTTGGTACAAGATCGCCGTTGAATTTGCTAAACAGTATGCCGATAATGTCGAAATACAAGCAAACACCCGCATTCTTGAGGTCCTCACTCAGAATGATAAGGAAAGGGTCACGGAATTCCTAACCCGTTGGAGGAGGGTAAGCACTCAACTGGTCAATAAGCCGAGTGAATCAACTCTGGTGGAGAAATTTGTCAACAACCTCTACCCAGTTTATGCCAACCTGCTGAGATACCAAAACATCAAAACGTTCCAGGACCTACAGAACCTCGGGACTCGTATTGAAGACGACCTCCGCAAGGGTGTCCTGGCCAAAACCATTGGTCGAGGCTATCAATGATCTACATCAACCGGATCTCGCCCCTATGGTCAAACGAACAAAATTGATGAAGTCAATCTCCTCGAATCAACCACAAAGAAAACTGAGCGTCCTAAAAGGGTACTCACAAACTTGGGGTCAACCTATGCCATTGCCTTAAAAAGACTAATGGACCAAGGGAAACTACAACCAATTGGGCCGACTCCGGACCCATCCGAGGCTAAGAAAACCCGTTTCTGGAATCCCAATGCCTATTGCCAGTATCACCAGGGAAAGGGTCATGACACGGAAGCCTGCTTTAAACTCAAGCACATCATCCAAGACATGACCGAGAAAGGAGAGCTATCTTTACCTCCACCAACAAAACCAAACAACAAAACAAACCCCGTGGGAATCCATGCTATCTCTGACGATGAGCGAACCTTGGATTACTCGCACCTCATCCTGCCAATTGATGACGAGGTGAATACCTTGGAAAAGGATACCCCGGAGAGGATATTCGTATTCAGCGCTGCAACCATGCTCACCATGTTCCAACAGGTTGAGGAGGCCATAGCCAGTCTCTCAGAAAGGATTACCCGACTTGAGGACGCTTACCACCGCTTGATTTTCAACCCGCCAACACCGCGCCCGAGGGAAGCTCCTCCAAACAGCCAAAACTACCCTAACTAGGAAGGATTGCTCCCGCGACCATTCTGGCACGCACCCCACCATAATCAACCCCACCATGATCAACCCCACAATAATCAACCCCTCAAAAATTACCCTCACTAAAATTCCCCCCACAAAAACTTCCCTCACAAAAACTACCCACCGTAGAATACCCCTCCAAGGTACCCTCGAGATCTCGAAATCAATGGTATCTGGAGAGACGACGCGGAGGATGTTTATAGGGTTCCGGGAAAGGGAAAACAAGCAAACCACATCAGCCATCTTACCCGGTCCGGACGCCCCTACCAAAACCCGAACAATTCAACAGTCGCTCCAGCAAATGACCAAGTTGTCTCCGACGTGAACACCCAACCCAAAGTTCCCGAAAACTCGATCCTCAAGCAACTGCAAAAAGCAAAGGCCAAAATTTCCATTTGGCAACTGGTTGCTACATCCTTCGAACATCGGCAAGCTTTACTACAAGCCCTGGGAAAGTTGACAGTTCCCTCTACCTCCTCTCCTGAAGAAGTAGTGGCACATATGACAAGGGATGTCCCCGACCTGAGCAACCCGGTCATCTTCTCTGCCGAAGATATTCCTCTATTTACATCTAACCATAACATGGCCCAGTACATCACCGTACAATGCCTCAAGAAGAATGTGCCTATGGTTCTAGTGGATGACGGATCCGCGGTTAATGTCATTCCCCTCAAGAAGGCTCACAAACTGGATATCAAAGATGCTGATTTGGTCCCAACTAACCAAGGAGTACGCGCCTATGATGGCACTCGTCGTAAGGTTGCGGGGCTTATGACCTTGACTATTGCAACTGGACCCTTGGAAAGACAAGACAGTTTTCATGTGGTCGACATCGACGCCTCTTTCAACATGCTCTTAGGCCGCCCCTGGATTCATGCCGTCAAGGTCGTCACCCGAACCCTTCATCCGAAAATCAGGGTCCCTTTTAACTGGAAAACAATCACAATTCTCGCCTCGCCGATCAAGGCTATCATGAAGAGGGGAATAGCTTCTCAAGCCATTGAGGAGGATGACAACGAAATGTAGGGATTCCAAGCTGTAAATGCCCTAACCGATGAATCAGCACCCTTTGATTGTGACCTGTTCTCCAACCTCACAGTCAACCGCATTCTGATGCGCCCAAGATATTTCCCAGGCTTACCCCTCTATCCGCTGAAGAGCACCTTGCCTCCCTTGAAACAGGCTAAGGTCCCCAACATCCCCTTCAGGCTAGGCTATGAACCTACCGATGAAGACATCCAGGAGATGAACCTCCTAATACGGAAACGCAAAAAGCACGAAGTCATCCTCCGTTAATACCATTTGACTCTCAATGGATACTTCGTCCCCGAGGGAGAATCTGAGCTCTACAACGGCTTTCCTGAGCCAATCTATAACTGCGTGGCCAAGGTCAAACATCCGGGCGTAGAAGTCTTTCAAGACTGCTACTTCATCCCCGACAACACCAAAGCTGCATCGACCAAATCTGAGTCGACCCCTTGCCTCGATGGATAAGCCGTCAGTCTCCTCTTCGGAGAGGACAACATCAAGCTCCTCGGCTATGAGGACATCATCAACGTTGTTGTTAAAGACAATCAGTTCGATCCCACCGCCTCCATCTCTGATACTGACCCAAAGAAAGCTACACAAGGCTGGAAGAAACCGGTCAAGCACACCGACCGTCAAGGCCGCATTCTCAAGATTACAACTAGAGAAGGCCCTATGTTCAAAGCGAAAAGTGAAGATGAGAAGGAGTCTGAGTCTAAGCCGGAGTCAGAGTCTGTCCTAGCTCCTAGCGCTCCTGATGTCCCAGTCAAAGTCCCTTTTCCACTGTTTTATCACAAACTTTTGGCTGCTATAGAGGCCGAGTCAACTAGGGTCGTCCCCACTCCCATGGAAGGTAGCAACCTGGAGCTTGTTCAAGGGGCCACCTTCTCCACAGTGTCGCCTATGGCCGCCCATGAGATGTATGTCCTATCCGAGCTTTTCGCTCAAGTCGACTTAATGAACTCTAAGTTTGCTTATGACTCGTCTCAATTTAACTGCAATGCAATTCTGGACGAATATGAGAAATCTGACTTGTGTGACTACTCACCTCGCCTCGCCAAAGAACTTGACAAACGAGAAGATAAGACCCCGATCATTGAGGAGACCGAACCTATTAACGTAGGGACCGACAACACACCTCAAGAACTTAGGATAGGGACCACCCTTGACCCCTCGGAAAGACAGTAGTTCATCAACCTCTTACACGAGTACAAGGACGTATTCGCTTGGTCATACAAAGACATGCCTGGGATCGACAGGGAGATTGCAGATCACAGAATACCCATTAAACCCGGAGCTAAACCCGTGAAGAAAAATTTGCGCCGAATGCGCCCTAAATGGGCCCTGAAAATCAAGGAAGAGGTAGATAAACAATTCAAAGCCGGGTTCATCAAGGTGTCCGAATACTCTGACTGGGTGGCCAACATAGTTCTTGTACCCAAGAAGTACGGGAGAATTTGGGTTTGCCTCGACTTCATGAATCTGAACAAAGCAAGTCCAAAAGACGACTTCCCTTTGCCACATATTGACATCCTGGTGGATAATACCACCGAGCACGCCCTACTATCATTAATGGACGGGTATGCTGGGTACAACCAGATCAAAATGGCCGAGGAAGACATGCACAAGACTACATTCACTACACAGTGGGGGACATATTGCTACACTATCATGCCCTTCGGTTTAATCAACACCGGAGCAACTTATTAAAGAACCGCCCCCACACTCCTATATGACATGATGCACAAGGAGGTGGAGCTATATGTCGATGACATGATCGTCAAATCAAAAGAGCGGGACAGCCACATCAAAGCCCTCGGGAAATTCTTCACTTGTTTACGAAAATATAACATGAGACAGAATTTTCAGAAGTGTGCATTTAGGGCACCTCCGAAAAACTCCTGGGACACGTCGTCAGCAAATGAGGCATCAAAAATTGACCCTACCAAAATCAAGGCTCTCCAACAAATGCCTCTGCCTAAAACCGAGAAGAAGATTCAGGGATTTCTCGGTCAAGTCCAATACATCAGCCGCTTCATAGCCAAACTCACTATGATTTGTGAACCAATCTTCAAGAAGCTTCGCGCCTCCGATCACCTTGATTGGGATGACGACTGTCAAAAGGCCTTCGATAGGATAAAGGAAATCCTATCCAAACCTCCTGTCCTCATGCCACCTGAACAACGAATTCCCTTATCCCTATACATGACTATCACCGATACAGCCAAGGGAGCAATGTTAGCACAAACAGCAAACGACGAAGAACAATCCATCTACTACATCAGCGAAAAGTTCATTGTGTATGAGACAAGGTACACCCAACTGGAAAAGACATGCCTTGCCCTAGTATGGTCACCAAAGAAGCTGCGACACTACATGCTCAGCTACACGGTTCACATCTACTCCAAGATGGACCCGGGCAAATACATCTTCGAAAAACTCGTACTAAACGGAAGGCTGTCTAGATGGACACTCATGTTATCTGAATTTGACCTCAAATTCATATCCCTTAAGGTTATCAAGGGAAGGGTAGTCGCCGATTTCCTAGCAAAAAATCCTGTCAACGAGGACTCAACGACCGACACCTGGTGACTTCTTGACGAAGACATCCTTTGTGCCAATACCGACGCATGGGACCTATACTTCGACCGTGCATCGAACCTGAGAGGCTTCTAGGTAGGAATCCTTCTAATATCACCAGAGGGAGAACATGTTCCGATCTCAATCAAAATGGACTTCGCCGTCACCAACAATGCGGCCGAATATGAAGCATGCCTCATCGGCCAACAAGCAGCCATAACACTTCGCATCAAGAGACTGAGGGTCCACGGCGATTCTTCACTCATCATCAATCAGGTGTCCGGATCATGGAAAATCCGAAGCGACAGCTTAGCACCCTACCGAGCAAAAATCAATCAGGAGGCCGAGTTCTTCGACCAAGTCGACTACTTCCACTTGCCACGAGAGGAGAATAAATTTGTTGATGCTGTGGCAAAACTTGCCGCGCTCGTCAACATACCTAACGACATGACGTCAATGCCCATATATATCGAGAGAAGGAGAGAGTCATCTCACATCTGCGCAATCAACAACGACAAGGAAAACCATGATGAACATTGGTACCAAGCCATCCTCAGCTACAAAACAAAAAACGAATTCCCTCCCAACTCTTATACAAGAGGACAAAGAGCCATCCGATTACTTTCATCATAATTCGTGATAAACCAAGAACAACTATACATAAGAACACCCCAAGGGATTATTCTCCTATGCATTGACCATCACAAAGCCAAAAAAGTCATGGGAGAGGTCCACGACGGAGAATGCAGCCCTCACATGAGCGCAATGATGCTGATCCGAAAAATCTTACGGTTAGGCTACTACTGGACCACCATGTAAGCCGATTGCCGAAACTAGGTCAAACATTGCCACAATTGCCATCTTCGCCAACATAAAACACATTCCACCATATCATTTATACACCATGACATCACCCTGGCCTTTATCGACCTGGGGCATCGACATCATCGGGAAAGTCAACTCGGTGAGAACTAAAGGGCATTGCTTCGTCCTCGTCGCCATCGACTACTTCACCAAATGGGTGGAAGCACAGTCCTACCCAGTCTTGACCCCCAAACAAGTGGTCAAGTTCATCTAGGACAACATCATCTGCAGATATGGGGTACCCCATCAAATCATCAGCGACCAAGGCTCTCACTTCCAGGCGGAAACACAAGCCTTGCTGGGCAAATACAAAATCAAGCGACATCGATCATCCCCCTATCGTCTCCAAACTAACGAAGCAGTTGAGGCAGCAAACAAAACTCTTGCCACCATTATCAAGAAGATGCAAGATAATTACCGCGATTGGCAGAGCAAACTCCCATTCTCGCTCTGAGGATACCAAACCTCTATTCGAACACCCAGAGGAGCCACACCCTTCTACCTAGCATAAGGTATAGAGGCAGTTCAACCAGTAGAGTTGGAGGTCCCATCCCTACGCATCCTACTGGAGAGTCAAGTTCCTGAGGCGGAATGGACTCGTCGAAAGTTCGAACAACTCACGCTTCTAGAGGAACGGCGACTCAGCGCCTTGCACAACGTCCAGTTATATTAACGACATATACAACGGGCATTCAACAAAAAGGTCAAACCCAAGAATATCAAAGAAGGTGACTTGGTCCTCAAGTCGGTTCGAGCACCGTTACCCGTCGATCCGAGGGGGAAATTCAAACCCAATTGGGTCGGACCATACAGAAGATACTTTCGGGGGACGCAGTGAGACTGAGTGACCTAGACGGGGAGGATTTCACAAACCCGACCAACCCAGACCAACTCATGAAATACTACCCTTGACCTAGTTAGCCAACGAACCTTGCCCTAGTTTCACAACTAGCAACCACAAATTCCCTTTCAAGTCAAGTTCCTCAACGAGTTCTGATTTGAAATTGCATGTTTTATCGAGTCTAAGTTGTGGCACTTTGTCACATTTCAAATGTCCTTTGATCTGTCAAAGGCAACATTCATTTGCACTCAAACAAAACTAACCAAACCTGAACTGTGAGCATGGTTTTATTTCACCTTTTCAGGTGGATACATAGGCAGTCCTTTCTTACACAAGAAGGATACAACCACAAAACCCAAATAAAATTTTGAGTAAATTACAAACAACTCCCTTATATAGTCATCATTTTTGAAATAACTCCCTTTTATAATTTTTTATCCAAATAACTCTCTTTTAAAACTTGTTTTTCAACAAATCAATGCCTCTTCACCGAAACTAAATTTAATTTTTATAATTTGATTGATTTACTCTTTCTATAACGTAATCCTTACATCCTTACTAAGTTTTCATAACCTGTGACTAATTCCAAATCTCTCTCAAATATAATACACTCAAATAATGCACTCTGAACGAAAAAGAATCAAGCATAAATTCCTCGTTTCGTCTTATTTTAAAGAACAACGTAGTGAGTAAACGGGCAGAATAATAATTTAACATCTTATATAAGTGAAAAATGAAAGGAAAAACGGATTTTTGTCTGGAAAATTTACAAATAAGTCTCATTCCGGTGAAGAGGCATTGATTTGTATAAAAACATGTTTTAAAGGGGAGTTATTATAATTTACTCTAAAATTTAGAAAATATTTCGAACTACGATCATGGTTTGATTTCACCTTTTCAGGTGGATACGTTGGCAATCTCTTCGCACACAAGAAGGACACAACCATCCCCACAAATAAAAAAAAATCATCCATATCAACATCAAAAGAAGAAAAGGAAACATTCCTCCTTTCCACAAAAAAATACAAAGAAAGAGGTCTTTCTCCCTTCCCACAAAAATCCCGGTTCCCAAGTGCAATGTTTAGGATAATTCAAATCGAATTGCCTTTACAAAATGGATAGAAGAAACAAGCGTTCATAATTTCTTTGGACACAAGCAATGCTCTTATTTAATTAATAATGAGAAGGATTATAAATTTGACAACAAATAAAGCTAAGCAAGTCTACAACTTGCCGAAGCTAGAATGTCAACTAAGACATCTCACATAGTAAAACTAGCACAAAATACACAATACATAGCTAGTACAACATAATAAAAACTCGTAACACTAATACAACATAATAATAAAACGGGTAATGGAGGTCTCCACTCTTCCATTCTACCCTTGCATTTTCCCTCCGGGAACATTTTCCCCTTGTTCTTCTTGTTGGCCCGCCTAGCTTAGACTTCCTTTTTGGAACGAATCCTCAACGAATCTACAATGGTGACGGCCTCCGGTCTCTTACAAAACCCCATACTCGGCCCAAGCCGAGCTCACACACGGCCCACTACCTCTTTGGGACCCGAGCTTCTCCTCTTTGGTGGCCTCATTACATCCGGGCTAGCTCCATCAACAAAGTCGTCAAAGAAGGCACGGTTGGCCTTGCCGACCTCTCTATACTTCAAGTCGACAACATCGTTCTTACGAGATTTGGACCATTCCTCCAAGGTTTGAGATCTTGACCACTTGACATAAGCGGGAGTCACCCATGTCGTGGCAATGGGGTTTGATACCTCCAAAATCGGCCGAGTGGCCCACCACCTTTTGAAGATCTCGACGATCTCGGAGTTCCGGAAAACACTCTCTTGGGCGAGAGTATCTTGAGCGGGCACCTTTTGTTGACGCCCCATTTGCCTCATAAGCCTTTCGGGATAGATGAAGGAAGCAACCTTCAAACCCACCACCATCAAAGAACAAGAACTAGCAACTGAAGTGGGCAACCCCGTGAAAGACCTCAAGTGCCACCATGGCACCACCCAACGGATATGAGGACCACCCACCTCCACCAACATCGAGGTCCAATAGGCCTCGGTGGATGCAAAACTATCCGAGTACAACTTCTTCCTCATAGTGAGGTGACGGAAGGAGTAAGAAGAAGAATTGGCCAGAGGATCTACATACTTTAGCCTCTTCAATAGCCACACTTGGAGGATCCTTGGAGATCCAAACTAAGGAGCTTCTCCACAAGAGCCCTTCTTGTCCAAAGCTTGGATGATCTCGCCAAGCACCAACCATGATGGATCCCTACCATGTTCCATTTGCTCAACTACATGCACAAGGGTCATACTACCATAAAATTTGGACCCCTCCTTTTTCAGGGCATCAACAAAGAGGTACGCATGCACTAGGCAAAAGGCAAGAGCCCTTCTCCTAGCCACCTCCGAGACATTGACATCCAACCGGTTTGAGAAAATGTTGATAAGAGCCAACATATCCACACCATGGGGAGCAAGGAGGAAGTTCACTTGGCTTGTTGACAATCCCAACATTGAACAAAACTTCTCTTTGTAACACAACCGAGTCGGAGGAAGTACCAGGGTACAACCCGGCCATCCACCAATGGCGCCTACTACTTCGGCAAGAGGACAAATTTCACCTTTCGGGAAAACGAAAACATGATGTATCGAATCCCAAAACCGAGAGCATGCTCTAAGGAACGAGGATTGCACCTTGACTTGACGAAGCACCAATAATTGACCAACTCCCATTACAACGAGTTGATATTTCTCGGGAGGCGACAAATCCAGGCACCAATGTCGCAACCTATTTTCGGAAGCATCCATGAATTATTTTGTGGAAGAAGAAGAAAGGTTTTGTAGAGATGTTTTTCGTGTTTTGGATGATGAAACAATGAAGCACAAACATCCCTATTTATACCAAACGATCAGCGCCTTTTTCCGAAAAAAGGGGAAGCTCGCTGCCATCGCCCATGGCCTCGCGCCTCTTTAGGCTGGTCCTTAGGATCCGCACCTTGATTTGTTCCTATCAAGTTGTGTTTCTTCCTGGCACATAAATCCTCCCGCCATAGGACTCGCGCCTCTTCGGGCCTATCCAGGAATTTTTGTGTTTTCTGACACTCACATTTCCTTGTTTTCGCATTTTACGAAATCCGGCACGGTTTCCATGACGCAGCTTTAAACATATGGGGTTTTTTCTCTCTTTTTTAGAGGGAAAGGGCTAGTCGCCCCGATCCGTGATGGATCGTTCCCATGTCAGTCGAAAATTCCGAAATTTTTTCGCTTTTTCACATTTTCCACAAATTCGAGAATTGATAACGCGACGTTAATTGTCTTCAAAAGTTCAAGCTCTTACAATTCCGAGTCTTGATCTCACAAATATCAAATCAAATACACTCTCAAAAATCTCTTTTAAAATTCATCCGTGACGGTTTGAGTTTTAGTTTTTCGAGTTACAAATCGATTTCTAGCAAAATTCGGTGCAATTTAATTCAAACACGAGTTAATTCCTAAAATTCAAATAAATTTCTTTTGAGAAATCCAAATGTGACGACCTGTCGCGGAATTTTCAAAATTTTAATTTTTAAATTTTAACTACGAGTCATCGTGGTTATTTTTGTTTTCAGCAAAATGCTTTTGCGTGTTTACGTTTGTGCGTACGTGCTACCTGCTGCTTGTTTTCTACACTAACGATGCAGGAACAAATGCAAAGCAAAGGGGAACTAGCAGCTGACCGTGCTTCTCCGAAACACAACACAAAAAAAGCGCCAAACCAAATAAACCACAATCCAAAAACACATATATACAAACCGCCTCATGCAAAATACATCGACACACGTTTAATCCAAACGACTGAACATACAAACAGGATCTGGTACAAGTATTTATCATACAGACACTGGCCTAAAACAACGAACTGGGGGCTATCCGCCACCTACCGAACTAAGCACTCCCTATCCTTCCGATCGGAAAAGAAAAGGAGTAACATAGAAAACAAAGGAGTAACAGCGGAAGCAGAGGTGGTTACCATGACGTTAATACCTCATTCCTACTTCGTGACAAAAAAAGGGAAACAATGCTTGGCAGATTTCGGACGACATGACAATCAGGAATTGTGACTTAGTGCATCACCCAGACGTTAACCCCCAATCGTCGGAATTCGGCGATGAGGAGGAGCCATGACATAGGGCGCAACCCCGATGTGGAACCCTAATCATCATAATTCAACAACGATCGAAGACGGTAACGTGGAACGATGCACTCGTTTATACCCCTAATCATCAGACGTCCAGATCTCTGCAGACAACAACCAATGATCAACACTTGATCAAAGGCTGGGCAAAGGCCACTAGGGAGAAACACAACTCGACAAGGACAAGGCAACAGTTGTCTCTCCTCCTCCAGGATCATCCTCCACCTCTAAGGTCTCAGCAACGGACCCAGTAGGCCCAGAACACTCCCCTGCAATCAGGACAAAACAAAAACGTCAGCCGAAATTTCGGCATTACGACGGCACAAAATGGACTAATCCAAAAAAAAACACACCTGCAAATGCAAAACAAAAACAAGGGCAAACTCGCCCAAACCCAACCAACAAAAACGATTCACAAAAATCGCACAAAAAACGATTGACTTTCTTTTCAAGCAAAAGACGAGTCAAAACAATTTTTTTCAAAATCCACTCAAGGCCCACACAAGGCCCGCAAAACAGCAACAAAAATTTCCGACATAACTGGGTATTTTTCACATCCCGAAAAGGCAATTTTACGCCAATTCAGGCACAAACGGGTCAAAAAAATTCAAAATACGACCACGACAAAGCAACGTGAATCAATCACGTCTCAAAGTGACGTAAACTACCGTTAAGATCTGTTTCAAGACAACTTGACTCAATTTAAGCTCAAACAGACGCTTATTTCATTAGATATAAGACTGTCCCAAAAGGCAAAAACTCAAAATTTTGCCCACAACACCCAACGAAGGTTCAATATGGCAAACACGGTCCTCCCTGACTACAATGCAACCTAGTGGGGCACACAATTCAAGCAAACAAACTTGGCATAATGAAATAAGATGGTTTCCTCGTCTCATTCACGTTTTTCAAGCCTAGGAGGCGGGAATGGGGACCAAAATGCAAACTAAAAGCACCCCTATACTCCTAAACGGGTTTCTAACCTAAGGCAAACATTAATTTCATTCGAAAATGGGCTAAACAAAAACGCCCAATTCAATTTTCGAAAACTTGGGGTTTTGCCCTAATTCAATTAACCAAAAGACAAACAAATTCAAATTAATTCAAGAGGATGTACATACTTTGATATGACATGATGATAAGAGCACGAAAACATGCAAGAAACGAGGTCCAAAATGGCGTCTTTTTTCGGGTGTTTTGTGTTTATGTCGAGGAAGATGAAGAGAATGAGGTACTTCCCATTCTCGCGTCTTTTTACAGAAAAAAGGGGAAGCTCCCTTCCTTCGCAGATATGCGCGCGCCTCAGTGGGGTGTCCCCAACACATTCAGCGGAATTTTGGGCTTTGGCCCAATTCCGCACGCAAATTCACAAAATTTCAACGACGACATTAAAAACCATCATTTTTCAAATACAAAAAGCAAAATAGTGAAATTCAAATTCGCTATTTTCACAAAATTCCAACGACGGCATTAAAAACGGTCATTTTTCATAATACAAAAAACAAAATAGTGAAATTCAAATTCGCTATTTTCACAAAATTCCAACGACGGCATTAAAAACCGTCATTTTTTAAAATACAAAAACAAAATAGTGAAATTCAAATTCGCTATTTTTACAAATTCCAACGACGGCATTAAAAACCATCACCTTCCCAAAACAAAACGAGTAACGGAATTCAAAATTCGCTATTTTCACAAATTTCAACGACGGCATTAAAAACTGTCACTTTCAAAAAACAAAATGAGTAGCGAAATTCAAAATTCGCTATTTTCACAAATTTCAATGATGACATTAAAAACCGTCACATTCCAAAAACAAAACGAATAGCGAAATTCAAAATTCGCTATTTTCACAAATTTCGACGACGGCATTGAAAGCCGTAATCTTTCAAATACAAAATCAATAGTGAAGTTTAAATTCACTACTTCACAAGTTTCCAACAAACGGCAATAAAAATCGTTACCTCTCTTTGAGATTCAAAATCACCACCAACCACGGGAGCCAGGCTCACATGCATATCCCTTTCCAGCACCACGGACATCCAATATAAACACCGAGATTCCCCCAGTAGGATATCTAAGGCTTCCTCACGGAACCCACTAATTCAAACTACTTCTCGAAAAAGGTCCATCCAACGCGGATATTTACGACAGTCAATTAATCGACATTCAATATGGCTAGCGAGCCTCACAACGCGCATTAAACATGGCTGGCGAGCCTCACAACGTGCATTCGATATGGCCGGCGAAACTCAAAATGCAGCACATTCGATATGGCTGGCGAGCCTCAAAACGCAACACATTCAACATGGCTGGCGACCCTCACAATACACATTCGATATGTCTGGCGAGCCTCAAAACGCAACAAGTCCAACATGGCTGGCGAGCATTAAAACACAATACATTCAACATGGCTGGCGAGCCCTTTTATATCCGCAATGCGGCTGGCGAGTCTCTTCAAAACCGCAACGCGGCTGACGACCCCCTTCATATCTGCAACGCGGCTGGCGAGCCCCTTCATATCCGCAACATGGCTGGCGAGCCTCACTAAGCACATTCAACGTGGCTGGCGAGCCCCTTCATATCCGCAACACTTCTGGTGATGCCCTTCATATCAGCAACGTGGCTGTCATGCCTCTTTATATCCGCAACATGGCAGGCGTGCCTTTGTCCGCAAACAAGAAACGAATCAAGGACATATCCCGAAGATGCCTCAGGTATGACTCCTTCTTATAGCTGGCGAGCATTTGTACGTAGTCTAACGGACTTTAAAGGACCCGCACGGATAATCGACAGACTCTAAAGTGTTCCCGACGACAGCTTCTTGGCTTGTAACCCCGAGTCGCCTTGGCGTCGCCCTTCCCGACGGCAGGTCCTCGGCCCAAACCCTTTCGAGCCGGCTCGACGTCGCTTTGGTCTCTAGGTTGTAATCTTCGATTGACCTGAGGGATATACTTTGACTTTCGCCCTGTCCAAGCCTCAGTCAAAGTTGGGGCTCTGTAGATACCTAGTATCTGTCGAGCCTCCAACAAAGACGCGATGATTATCAGACTACAACATGCTTGGGAATCGTCGCATTTGATCGAAAGTTTTGTACAACTATACGTCGGAAAACTTAAAACGATTTCGAAAACAAAACATTTCAAAACTTGTCAAAAGTACCTGGAGTGTTTATTGCATGATGATGGGGTCACTATGACACTAACTAGTTTCAAAATGACACCGGACCAAAACCCGACTCAAAATTCAAATCCCGACTCCAACAACGAGTCAAATCGAGTCAAACACAAAAAACAAAACTTTTCAAGACTTCCATGTTAAGTATTCCCGAATGCTTCATGGTCAAGTACAAATCATGTCATCCAAAACATAGGATAGAACAAATCATTATTTCAATTGCGTGATAGTGACAAGACACCACGAAGACCCGTGAAATGGCTCGCGCATCTTCGAGCAGCCCATGCGGCCACGTCGCTCAAAACACACACAACCACCCATTTCTCTATAAATACCCACCTTCATATACCATAACACCTTACGCGAGTGTCCGCCCCCTCATTTCTCCCTTAAAATTTTAGACTCGACTTATCAAGTCACAAACCGACACGTGTTTCCGACCTACCGATCGAAAACACAAGCCTTACAGATTGTTTGGTACCGTCATCATGCATTAAATCACTTGACCGACCATCTCGACCAACTACACCATCACTAAACTTAAAACACTCTTTTTACATTGCTAAAACGGTTTTCAAACCGAGTTTTCCGACCAAACAAGTTGATACACTTTCGTCGATTTCTTGTCTCACGCCTAGCATGTAAGTATGAGGGCGTAAAAATCCTCTTCTATCATGTTTTTCATTTGTTTTATAACTATAGCATGGTAAAAGATGCATAACATGATCCAAATATGGGATAAATGAGCCAAAGCAAGATTTTTGGCCGAGACAGGGGCTGCTTGTATAGCCGACAGGCTCGCGCCTAAAGCCCCTCTCAGGCCTTAATCCAGCCCTGTTTGGTTTCTTCTTTCCCTTTATTTTTATTTCTTATTTGTAATCGATTTTTACCATTTCAATTATTTCAAATCATTTTTATGACAAACTTTTAACCATAAAACATTTTTCACCCTTGGTTCCTAATAACATGACAGTTTAATCCGTGTTTCGGTGATAATATTTGGTTAATAACATTTTAAAAGGTATTTTAAAACCTTTTATTTCATTTCTTTACATTTTCAAAACAAATGTATTAGTCATAAATACAAAATCATCCTAGGTTCTACATACCATGTCGGATTTTAACCCGAGTACGATGATAAACATTGACTAATCACAAACAAATGAACTTAAAACAATTAGTTCATAATCATTTTCAAAACTATTCATGTCAAGCTTGCAAAACCGAGCCCGACATCGAATATTTTCAATACAATGACGATTATTCAAGTATCGTTCTTCACATCAACACAAAAGCAGTCTAAACGACCTTTTCAAATCAAGACGGGTTCAAACGCCCTCTTTTCAAACCATTTTTACAAATCTTTTTAATGGTCAAAAGACGTACTTCAATCGTCTGTTGACCCGCGCCTAAACAGGCCACTCATTTTCCAATTTTCAAATCAGGACAGGCCTGTTTGCATCGCTTGATGGCTCGCGCTTATATAGGCTGCCTGATGCAGACCCTGTTTCCTTCCAGCACTTGTCTAGGACGATCTCGACTTCGGCTAATCCGAATACAGGACGGATCAGATGAAGAATCTGCCCATTTTATATCATATTTGCAAAAACGCCTTACTAAGACAAATGGATCACGTTATACACCATAAACCTAATTCGGTAAATGGATGTTTAATTTCCGTCTTGCATGCAAATCAACTCTAAATCTAACTCGACATCAAATACTTGATACTAGGATTAAACGACCGACATAGAAAGCCCACGTGTTAGGTTCAAACCTGTGGATGCGCATTCATGCATTTACCTGGTTTATCAACTTTTGCATTTAACCAACCAAGATCGATCAGTAGAGGCCGCTACCACGGGCGGGATTGGGTGTCCGATTAAAGGGCTTCCCAATGCGTACCTTCACCTCTTACTCATAAACTTTGGATAGTGGATGACCTTATCTAGCACGTACGACAGTCATTCTAGAGATAGGATGCTAAAGAGGGACGACTCCTTATCTTTAGTACCTATGTCAAACACCACATTTTGCCTTGGTTGACCTAGGTATAAAGTGGGTTCGAAAGGGTTCCAAGCATCCCACAAATGCTAGGTGGAGACTCCAAACATCTCTTGCATCGTTTCGAGACCCTTGTCGAGACAAAACCGACCGATCTAAAACGATCAGGTCGAAAGCATTTTTTACGCCGTCGAGCATGGCTTTCAAAAAGACCGCTGCCGCGTCCATAGATAGGCTGGACATCGCAGGTGGGCCATGTCGACACTGAGATCAGGAGTTTCTTGAGTTCGGCAGGGTACTATCGACGGTTCATGAAAGACTTTTCCAAGCTTGCCAGACCTATGACAGCATTGATGAGGAAAGAGAACAGGTTTCGTTGGTATGAAAGTTGTGAGATGGCATTGCAAACATTAAAGAAGCGTTTAACCACAGCTCCAGTCTTAGATTTACCTGAAGGGAGTGGGAACTTCAAGGTGTATACAGATGCTTTGAAGAAGGGGTTGGGTTATATGTGGATGCAAAAAGGGAATGTCATTTCCTATGCTTCTAGGCAATTGAAGTCTTATGAGGAGAACTATCCGACGCATGATCTAGAATTGGGTGCAGTTGTGTTTGCTGTCAAGATTCGGAGACACTATCTATATGGGGCGACCTTTAAGGTGTTTTCCGATCACAAGAGTTTGAAGTACATCTTTACTCAAAAGGAGTTGAACATGAGGAAGAGGAGGTAGATGGAGCTCATAGGAGACTATGACATGGATATCATATACCCTGAAGGGAAGGCTAATATGGTGGCCGACCCATTGAGCAGGAAGAGTGTGCATTCTCTATGCACAACTATGTCACTGATGTGGATGAAAGATGAAGTGACCAAGATGGGGATACATGTGGTCCAGAAGGGGGATGCTAAAGGTGATTTGATAGTTCAGCCGGATATTTATGACGATATTCGCAGGAAATATGCTCTTAATCCCAAGATTCAGGAGTGGCGAGCTGGAGTAGAGAAGGGGACGGTGTCTCGGTTCTCTATTCATTCTAATGGGAGTGTTCGGTTTCATGGGAGATAGTGTGTACCTAAGGATGAGGAGCTAAAAAAGGTAATCATGACAGAGGCTCATTGTATGCCATATTCAGTGCATCCAGGTGGTGACAAACTTTATAGAGATCTTAAGAAAACGTTTTGGTGGCCTGGGATGAAGAGGGTGACAACTGAGTTTGTGTCTAGATGTTTAACTTGCCAGAGAGTCAAGGGGGAACAGCGAAGACCGCAAGGTAAGATTAAGTTTCTTGAGGTACCTGAGTGGAAATAGGAATCTATCTCCATGGATTTCATCGTGGGTTAACCAAGGAGCCAGCAAAGTAATAACATGATATGGGTAATCGTTGATCGTTTGACCAAGTCAGCTCATTTTATTCCCATGAAAGATCTGTGGAGTAAGGTGCAGTTGGCAAATGGGTACATGAAGAATGTAGTGAGGTTACATGGAGTGCCAAAAGACATTGTGTCAGATCTAGATGCGAGGTTCATTTTTTTGTTTTGGCAAGAGTTGCAGGAATTGATGGGGACTACCTTGAAGATGAGTACTGCACATTTCATCCTGCGGTAGATGGGCAGATAGAGAGAATAATCAAGACCTTGGAATACATGTTAAGGGCTTTTGTGATAGAGTTTGGTGGTAGCTGGGAAGATAGGTTGGACCTGATAGAGTTTTCTTACAACAACAGCTGCCATACGAGTATTGGGATGGCTCCGTTTGAGGCTTTGTATGGGAGAAGATGCAGGAGTCCAAATTGCTAGGATGATAGCGCTGAGGCAGTTGTTTTACGTCAACAGATGGTATAGGATATGGTTGAACATGTGAAGTTGATTCGACAAAAGATAAAAGTAGCACAAGATCGACAAAAGAGTTATGCGGACTTACATCGTCGGGATATTGAGTTCCAAGTTGGGGACAAAGTTCTTTTGAAAGTGTCACCTATGCGTGGGGTGATGCGATTTGGTAAGAAAGGGAAGCGAAGCCAAAAGTTCATTGGTCCTTATGATATTTTGGATCGCGTGGAAGAGGTTGCTTATCAGTTAGCTTTGCCACCAGCGTTGGATCGTGTACAAAATGTGTTTAAGGTGTCTCAACTACGGAAGTATGTTTGTGACCCTTCTCATGTGTTAGAGGTTGAGAACATCGAGTTGGATGAATCCTTGTCTTACCTTAAAGTGCCAAAAGAGATCCTAGATCACAAGGTTCGCAAGACTAGAACTGGGGAGACAGTATTGCTAAAGGTTTTATGGTCCAATCACAACGTTGAGGAAGCTACCTGGGAGGCAGAGGAAGCTATGAAGGAATGCTACCCGTCTCTCTTTGATCAGGTATGTGTGGTTACAGGGACGTAACCATATTTCTTTTAGGGGGTACGAGATGATCGCATAAGGTTTTAGTATGGTTTTATGTCGGTTTTGGTAAAGTTAGTGTTTGTTTTGAGTCATAATAAGTTGTGTTTGAGTTTTATTTTTGAGTTTAGGTTGTATCGTTGTGTTATAGGTTGAGTTAGTAATTTTGTTTTTCGGTATAGGTTTGAACTTCGGGGACAGAGTTCATTTTTAGGGAGGTAAGACTGTAATACCTCAAATTTATGAGCTATTGGGTACTCTATCGAGTACGGTTAACTTTGTCGAGTAAGTTTGTTTGGCATTCTAAAGTACATTTTTTCTAATGGGTACTCAATCGAGTAGGGGTAACTCGATTGAGTAGGCGGTACTCGATCGAGTACCTTAGTTACTCGATCGAGTATGGCGGATTATACGTGTTTTTGGCCGGGTTTGATAGCAACGCGTGAAATGTTATATAAATTATTTCCGCCAGTTCTTTTTACATTTTACCTAAATTCTAAACCTTTTTACAAAGAAAGCAAACAACGTTGATTTCTCTTCTCGCATTGCTATCAAATCCAAGGGCTAGAGTTGTCGGATTTATGAGTTCTTTAGACCATTGAGATCGTCGTATTGTGGGTAAGATCCTTTTACTATTTTTATGTCGATTCGTTAATATTGTTAAAACCCCAATTGGGTGAATTGGGGGTTATGGGGATTATTGTTGATTATGGATTGTGATTGTATAATTATGTGATTATAGGCGGTGATTTCGTAGAGGAACGCTTTTGATCCGCTGCTTGTGTGATATAGGTAATTTCATTCTAGGTAGGGTTTCCCTACTCAGTTATTGTGTAAATGATTATAAGATGGATGTTGGTTGATTGACATGTGATTATATCGTAATTGGTATTGGCATTGTTTTACATTGATATTATAATTGGTTGTTGTTGATTGTCTATGGTTCGCGAGGTGCGCCCTCGGCTGATTGGAGTCACTTGCGTGAGTGGCTTCACGCCCTTGATTCGCCCCTTGTGGTTCCCGTTATAAGGGGGATGTGCACATTAAGGAACATGGGTTATTTGCTCGATGGAGATGAGCGAGGCTTAGGTGGGAACGGCTGCGGTCTCCAACTGACGGTGTGAAATATTTGTTGCGATGGATATTCTGGCAGGGCTTCACACTTTAGTGTTTAGTCAGATGATTGGTGATTTGACGGTGTTGGAGGATTGTGATTGTGTAACTGTCTGGTGTTTGACTTACATTGTTTATCCAGTAACTGGCCCCGTTTAAATATTTTTAAAATTGTGGTGATCCATTCTAGGATGGCGAGCAGTTGTTGAGCAGGTATAGCTTGGATGTGCGCAGGGTAGCTGGGAATGGAGTCACCACGAGTCTGAGTAGTAGTCTTCTGTTGTAGTGTCATAACATTTGGTTACCTTAGTTGGATTTTTGGTTTGGAACAGTTGTATTTCGTTTTACATTTAGTTTTGATGTAATCACTTTAATTTATTTACTTAAAGTACGTTTCTTGATGGTCACTTTTGATTACTATGCCTCGGGTAACCGAGATGGTAGCATTTTTATGCACTAGGTGGTATTGGTAAGGCACCTTGGTGTATGGGGGTATTACACAATAAACCACCCAAAATATAAATGTTAACAACTCATTTACAACATATAACCAGTACTTAAGAAAGATTCAAACCTTGGATTAATAATGGAAGAATTTCATCAAAATCCTCTCTTATAAACCCAAGTAACAAAGGTAAACAATTGAACTAAACTAGATCTACACTAAATTGCTAAGTAATTAATGTTTGATTAAGGAAAGATTAGTGCTTGACTATGGAAAGCTTAACATAAATTGGGAAACAATTAGTAGTCTACGGTTATGTGTACAAGTGAGTTATGGGGGGGGGTATATATAGTCTTCCATGAAATTAGGTCACAAATGAGGGGTAGGTGCTAAAATGCGCTAGTCTACGGTTGTGCGTACAAGTGAGTTATGAGGGGGTATATATAGTCTTCCATGAAATTAGGTCACAAATGAGGGGTATTAAGATGATAAAACGAAAATTGCATAAACTTAATAACAAATCTAATAATTAACAGCAATTAAAGACAAGAATTAATGTGTGCAAAAGAGAATTAAATTTAATAAGGAAGAGTAAAGAGATTACACAAATAAAAGATCCGGAAAATGAAAGCAACGTCGAATGAGATTAAGTTCTGAAGTTAATGTAAACTGCTTGATTAAAGTATCCCTAAACCTAATTAAGTCTTTCCTTTACATAGGAAAGATACTTTCTTAACCTAATACGTAACTTAAGATATTAAATACATAAGTTCACGCAAGAAAATTCCCGCGTCACATAGCAAAGTGTTCGATCGAGCACCTTCAAACTTCTCGATCGAACAACTCCTAGCAAAAACCTCTCGATCGAGTACAAAGGCTACTCGATCGCGGAACACCAAAAAGGCACCTCTCGATCGAACACAGCAGGGGTTCGATCGAGGACTTCTCACCACCACAAAGATCTCGATCGAGCACATTAGCCAGCAAAACCTCTCGATCAAGTCAACTGCCACTGAATCAGCCATAGGACGTATGATCTTAGCTTCCAAGGCGACTTCACGCATCCCAAGACAGTAGTATTCTCGCTCCAATTCTTCCATCTCCTAAATGCGAGCTAAAGGGACAGTAAAAGGCTCAATTCTGCTTCTTTTAGGTCCATTCCTACAATTAAAGCCAAACGAACCAAAGTAGACTATTCGGGGCATTTCGTAGCCTAAAACTACGGGAAATGGATAGAAATGCGTGCAAATAAGGCTTAGAAAGACTATATAAAATGAACGCATCAAATCTCCCCAAACCAAACCATTCCTTATCCCCAAGCAAACTATATGCAACTAATGGAACGGAAGAAAAATCAGAGCTAGATACAAATCGTCCACTTAAACCAATTTAATGCAAGCAAACTAACGCTTATAGGAATCAATGTCAAATGCAAATGAGTTATAAGATGTTTATAATAAAGCTGAACCGTCGACCTTGGAAGACCTTTAAAGATGGACTCTCACGGGTCACTCTTCTCTCATGAAGCAAAGGGTAAGCAAGTATATGTAAGAGAAGAAGAAAAATATAGTCTCTCACCTAGACTACGACCGACATAAACATGCATGTAATATAGTATGATAGACAATTCTAGCTATCGTACACATACATTCCAACCAAACAAGGTCCTGTCACAGCTGAGGGCTTACAAAAGTATGGAAAAGTGAAGTAATGGGTAAGAAGGTGTAAAACATTTTGGATATGTGAAGGTAATAGCCAAGCTAGCATCCTAACAAAACCAAATAAAACAAATATGCTTCTAATCCATCTAAAAACTGAACACAACGCCTTTAATTCGGCGTAAAAACTCACTAAGCCAAATAATCGCTCCTCATAAGATATAATGATATATAGGAGCAAAACAGATTTCATTCAAACTTTTCAATTTTTTTTCTTTCTTTTTCTCGGTTTTCTAGTTGTTTTCTTTTTCTCTTTTCTTTTTTTTTTTCATTTCATTTTTTCATATTTTTTCTTCACTTCTTTTTTTTCTTTTTTCAACATTCTCCTTCTCCAAATTACTAACTCCCAACTTCCATACAAACCAAATTGGCCACGGTAAACAATATACCGCAAAAACAATCTAAACTAGCTTGACAAGGCAGGCTAAATTTGGATGTAGTTAAGGGTAAAAAAGGCAAATCTGGGTAAATGTGGAGTTAATGGGTAAGATGGAAGAAAAGGGAATATAAGCACCTCCCTGCATGTGACACCAACCACTAACCCGAATGTATGCAGGCAATAAGCAATTGAATTTCATACTTGTGCAAATTAATGTTACATGCTATGCAAGGAGTTTACTCACAGTCCTACATGAACTGGTCATGAATGACATAAGTTTTAAGGCTCTAAATCCTTAGAAATTATAAGTAGGTTGCCAAAATTTCAGGTCAAGTCTATTCGTTCAGCTAAATTTCAACCCAAACCCGTAGATTATGCAATAAGACAATCCTAAAAAGATGTATAGTTTAATGCAAGGCTTAAGCATAAAGACTAAATGTAGTGCAATTTCATCATTGGAATACACCGTTTCGACTCTACCAATATGCAAAAATAAACATGAAATTTTTTTGAATTTTTATAATTTTTTGAATTTTTTATTTTTTTTGAAATAAAAGACAATGCAAACAAATATATGCAATAAACGTGAATGCAGAACAAATGGAAATGCAGACTCAAAGTGTGCATTACCCTCTCAAACCAAAACGGACAATGCCCTCATTGTCCTCCAGCATACACCAGCAGAAGAATAGGGGAAAGGGAAAAATACAACACAAATGCAAAAATAAATGAAAGGAGATGAAAAGAACGAAAAGCAAAAAGACTTATAATATATACAACTTCCCCAAACCAGTCATCAAACCAATGAAGTAAGTAGCCAACTGCTACTCGTTAGTACCCTCATCGTCAACCACCTAGAAGGTAGGGTCTTCCTCCTCCTAGCACGACCTCTCGTGTCTAAGTCAACTCTAAACCTCTCCTCCCTCTCGGTCGTGTCCTCCTTGCTCTCAGGCTGATGGCACCCCTCCGTCGGGTACCAGTAAGAGGAAGGGTGTGGTAAGCCAGTTGGAACCGGACGACCTCGAAGCTTGTGGTGCTCGTAAAGAGGGAATAAGGCAAGAGCCTGATCCCGCTCCATCCGAGCAACCCTCCTGCGGAAACTCAGGTAGAGCTTCCGTGGAAGTGTCAGCAGCGTGCCTAGCAGCGGCACGTAAAGCAGCAGCACGAAAACCCTTGCCCGTCTCCAAACGCGACCCAGCAACTGCAGTAGTAACTGTGGCAGTAACAACAGGGGCAACAGTGACGGATCTCGACATAGCAGGGGTCGACACCATAGGAGTGGTAGCAGCAGCAGTAGCCATGGTGGCAGAAACAACGGTGGCAGCAGCAGGGACAGTGGCGACAGCAGGGACCAATATCTGAGAAGGTGTCGAAATCGATGCAGAAACCGTCGACCTGGGCTTCTCGACTCCTTTTTCTTTACTGCTGTCCATAATCAGATGATTACCCAACAATGAAGTCAATTAAAATCAATGAAAACACAAATTAATCGAATTAATCGATTTTTTTGAAACCCTAATTTCGAAAATTGCCCCAAATTAGTCGAAAATTGATGATGCAAATAGGGGTAAATGAGTTAATTGATGCTTGAAAATGTATTTGGGTAATTTGATCGGTAAATTAGGGGAAGAAATTGAGATTTTGGTTGAGGGATTAATGGTATCGAAAAAATTGGGGGTGAACAAAATATTAAGCAAATGAAAATAAGTGAGGAAGAAAGAACCCCCTCGTGTGTTTAAGTGCTTGAACTACACGATCGACTGGTTTGAAACTGCTCGATCGAGAGCTTTCTCCTTTCATTTGATCGATCAAGAACCCCCTGATTATGCTTGCTCGATCGAGAAGTTTGAACAACTCGATCGAGGACTTTTGCTTGGCCATTTGCTCAATCGAGCACAAAAAGTGTTCGAACGAGGGCTTTCCTCTTGGCATGCTTACCAATGATCAGTATGTCTCCTAAAACCTGCATAATACGCAAAAATACTTCCCGCAAAAATACTAAAATAACAGTAACAGTCTATATTCGGTCCTAAGCGAATTAAATCTAACTAAGCTAGTACTATAGTCTAAAGAAAATAACGAAATAAATGTCTAATAGAAATTCAAATTACGAAATGTTATAAACGGGATAGCATCCCGTATCATCTTCCAAAGCAATTAAATAGCCCAAAACTGGGCTTCTAGCTCGATGAGGTCCCTTCAGCATTAGTGACCTCCATCTTCTGTCTCCAAAGAATTGAGCCATCGGAAGGAGAATATCATTTCTTGTAATCTGCATCGTTCCTCCTTCCTTTGTCAGGCTTTTTCTTTCCATGCCCCCTATGATCTTTAGCGCCATCAATGCTAAGCTCCAATTGCAATGCACCAAGTCTATCGACAGGATCTCCATTATCCATTTCGCCAAGTCCTGCAGAAGCAAAACCAGCAGAAGGGTCCTCCATTTTGCTCCCAGACTGGGGCGGAGGTGTCATAAAAGCAGTGTACGACTCAATAACAATACTTGAGAGATCCTTATCGGAGTCTATAGAGGGAATAGCGTTGTAGGGCATGACTTGCATGGGCACCCTGTGAACACTAGACTAGGTGAAAGTCAAATCCTCCCCACCCACCTGAAAGGTCAAAGTGTTAGCCTCGACATCGATTATTGCATGAGCAGTATGCAAAAATGGTCTTCCCAAAATTATGGGAGTGTATGAGTCTTAGGGTATGTCTAAGACAACGAAATCAACGGGAATAAAAATTTCCCGATCCTAACAGGGACGTCCAGTAAGACTCCTAACGGTCGTGATAACGAGCGATCGGCCATCTGTATGGTCATGTTGGTGCATTGAAATTTTGTCAAACCAAATCTCTTTGCAAGAGACAAAGGTAAGACACTTACGCTAGCTCCTAAGTCACACAAGGCATTATCAATTAAATAAGTTCCAATATGACAAGGAATTGAGAAACTGTTGGGAAATGTGTCCTCAACAATAGTGCGATCATATGATTTAAATATCATTATTAAATCTCATTTTAAAGAATACAATTGGGAAGTATTTTTTTGTCAATCGGTCAACATATATCGGTAATGATTGGTCGACTAGAGTTTGACATTATCGTCGTGTGACGGTGGTGATCGATTGACCCCCTAGGTCATACCTATAGGGCAATACTCTTAATTGATCATTTAATTAATCGTATAATGTTACGAGTTAATTAAATTACTTGAAAAATTGACGGACGATTTTGGAAGTAAAATTTACGTATCAAATTGAAATGTGATTAAATGAGATACGGTCTGAGTAATCGAATTGTATTATTACTCGGATGAAATTATTGTTTAAAGAAACAATTGGATTTGAATGAATCATTATAAATGCGATTTATAAATTGGTAAAATTTTGGTACAAGTAATTATGATATTACTAAGTCGATTTTTGTATGTGACGTATTTTTGATAATACGTTGATTTTTAACATGTTAAAAATTACATAACAAATTTATGTCACATATGACATGTGACATATTGACATTTGACAAAAATAATATGGATCTCATATTATCATATGTGCCGAAAATGGGAGGTTGTTTAAACAAATATTGTGTTTGTTTAAGTTAGTGGTAAGCATAATGATAATTACTCTAATTTAGGCATGCATACCTAGTGCCTTTTGTGTAAGAGCACAAAGGCCATGCATAGGCCATTTCCCTCCACCCTACCCGGTTCTCCCTTGGAAAGAACAAGGGTTCTTTTTCTTATTTTTCTATTATTCACTATATGGAGTAGTGTGTGAAAAATAATCAATCATTCTTATCACAAAATTATTTTAGTGAGACAAAAATAATCTCTCTTCCTCTCCTCTTCTCTCAACCGGTTTTGAGAGTCTAATACCAAATATTTTGGTTCAAATTTTTCACAAGATTAATATTATACTAGCTCAAATAATATTAATTAGATTAAGAGTTAGCTTTGGGTATTATTCCTAAGGAGAGATCCTACACTTGGATCTTGTTCTTCCATTAAAGGAAAGCTCAAGAACAAAAGAAAAGGAGATTTCTTTTGTGCCCATTGAACCGAAATACCATTGTAAGAATAATGATTTCTTCTCTATTTTATTATATTTTTTGCATGCATAAAATCCGTTTTAATTTTATGACAAATTAATTTAGACATATATGAGTATGTTAGTATGTATATGAATCTACATTTCCTTCAGAAACTACCCGGGTCAGCCAGTTTTGGTGGAGTCTTATTCTGAAGAAGTGCGGAGCACTCCTCAGTCAAAGCCATCGTTCAAGTTTCATCAACATTCCTCTTACGTAAAAGAATTTCTTTCATAAATTTCGAGTAAGAGGGTACCTGGGTGAGTAGCTTGACAAATGGAATGTTGACTTTAAGACTCTTCAAAAGATCGACAAATCTGCCGAATTGTTGCTCTGCCTTTGTCCTCCGTAGCCGCCGTGGAAATGGAACTTGGGGCTTATAAGGATTAACCTTATTAGCAGAATTATCGTCCAAATTAGATTTAGACGAAAATTTATCATCCTCGGTAGAAATAGTGCTCGATCGAGTAACATCAACACTCGATCGAGAGTTTTTCTCAGCAAATTTGCTCGATCTAGTAGTTTGGGATGCTCGATCGAGAGACCTGTTTTCTACACTGCTCGATCGATCACTTCTTCCTCCTCGATCGAGCATTTCTTTAGCAAATTTACTCGATCGACCATCAGAAACTGGTTGATCAAGTACAAAACGTGAATTCACTTTTTCGTCAAAAGACGACTTTTCATGAACAGCAACTTCAACTCCCGAGTCTGGAAATTCAACATTTTCAGTTGGCATTATGGGTCCCTCATAAGAAAGACCACTCCTTAAACAGATCACCGTCTCATGTGGTTTCTTGTCAGGTTGTGACGGTAATTAGCCCGGTTGTCTTGAAGATTGCTTGGTAGCCAATTGAGCTAACTGGGACTCTAGCAATTTAAAAGAGGCGTCTCTCGTTTGTTCATTTTTCTGCATCTGAAGTGCAAGTGTTTGCACTAGTGACTTCAGCTCAGCTATGCCATTATTTCCACTAGAAGAGCCACCTTGCTGATGCGGTGGTGGAAAAGAAGGAGGCTTTTGAAAGCCTTGTTGTTGATTTCGTTGAGGTGGTACATAAGTTTGTTGTTTTGCGGTGGAGGTGTAGGATTCAACACATTCTGGCTAGACCACCTCAAACTTGGATGAACCCCATTTTGGTTATAAAAATAAGAACTTCCTTGCCTAAATTGTTGAAAGCAAAGACTTGCTCCTTCTCAGCTAAATACTCCAATTCATTATAGCCATCAGTACCACATCTCTCACATGAGACGGTCTCTTGTCTAGACAACAAGTGAACCATCTGTTGATTTCCTACAGCTTGCAATTCTAACTTATCAAATCTTTTATTCATGGGTTCCACTTGTGCCACAAGTGCACTATTATCCGTGGCAAATGTCCGAGTACCGCTCCTTAGATTCCCATATTCAGCACAATGGGTAGCCATCTCCTCTATAATATGCCAGCCCTTAACATCATCAATGTTCTTCTGAAATCTTCCATTGGCTGCAGCATCTAAAATAGCACGGTGATCATCATACAACCCATTGTAGAACTGGTTGCACAAAAACCACTGGCCAAACCCGTGATGTGGGACAGACCTAACCAACTTCTTAAACCTACACCATGCTTCATACAAGTTCTGGGTCGGATTCTATTTAAAACTTGTAATCTGCCCTCGCAATGCATTAGTTCTCTAAGGAGGGTAGTATCTCTTGTAGAAAGCAAGAGCCAGGGTGTTCCAATCGGTGATCTCTGCTGCGGTCCTATCCAGGTCAGTCAACCACTATCGGGCTCCATCAGTAAGAGAAAAAGGAAACAAGACTTCCTTAATCTTCTCTTGGGTCACTCCCTTAGTAGCAGGGATAGTAGAACAATAATCTGTGAAGACCTCGATATGCTTCCTCGGATCCTCACCAGCTACTCCTCTATAGAGGTTTCTCTCCACCAGATTAATATAAGAAGGACGAATATCTAAGGTACTCCCCTCATCGGTTGCGAGCTTGAAACCCTTAGGAATAGAATCAGCTGTCGGCTCAGAATGACTAGCAATGTTAGGCATCTTCGTAGATTTAGTAATGGTTGCAGAAATAGAAGTGTCTTCCTCTAAAGACTGAGCTTCTGCAAAGGTGAAATTTTCAAGAACTGGTTCAAGAGTACTCAAGACTTCCTCTCGACAAATCTCTCTCAATAAGTTTTGTCTATAGCGAAATGTCCACTCTAGTTCAGGATCAGGTGGTACTAACTCTGACCTGTGGGACCTGGGCATAAACAAAACTAAGAGAAAAGAATAAGAATTGCCTCAAGGAATTGAAAATCCCTTGAGACTAAAACAAACTAAATTTTAACAAGTAAATAAAATAGTTGTCTCTGTTGGAATATGTGTCCTCAACAATAGTGCGATCACATAATTAAATCTCATAATAAGAATACGTAAGGGATGATTCATTTATATAGTCAACTGATCAACATTAATCGGTAACGATTGGCTTGCTAGAGTTTGACGTTACTGTCGTAGGACGGTGGTGGTCAGTTGATCCCTTAAGGTCACACCTAAAGGATGATGCCCTTATCAGTAAATTTGATTAATTGTATGATGATACAAGTTGATCAATTCCTTAAAATTGAACAATTCATTTGTGAGAGAGAATATTCATATCTTATTGTAATGGATAAATAAGATTTATTTTAGTAATTGAAATGCTTTATTACTAAAATTATTTACTGTTTGTGAAACATTAGAGATAAGAATGAATGGTTAATTATAATTATAAGATGTTGTGAATTATAATTAAATGACCCGTTTTTATTTATGTGATCAAGTATCACTTGTCAATTTGTTTTATGTAATTTAATTAATTGTAAAAAGATATTTATGTGATAAATATGCATCAAATTAATTAATAACATGTAACATACTACATGTGACACATTGTGTGACAAATGACAAAGTGACAAGATAAAATGCTAGTCCGTTTTATGTAATATGGACTGAAATGGAGGAAGTGTGGTGGATTGTGGTTGTTTTATTTTAAGAGATAAAATAAGATGTAATCATGGCTACTCCTTACTAGCCTTACAACCTACACCATTTTCTTACACACCTATATTTTTGATAAGAGAAAAAGGAAAGCAAAAGATGCTCTCCTTGGCTTATGCTAGCCGGCCACTACCCTCTTTTAAGAGTAGTTTTGATGTGAATATTATTTGCACACATTTAGTCCCCTAATTGAACCTATTTTGCATAATATTATAACATTTCATGACCATTTTGTCCGTCAATTGCTTCCTATTTTGCTTTCCTAGTGCATTTCGTATGTTTTATAGGAAAGGAGATAATAAGGCGGAAATTCCCGTCTTTCGTGCATATTTGGAAACTTGTTGATGATATTTGATGGACTAAGTATGAAGAGGAGGCAAGAATGATGACCAAGGAAGTAGAAATAAAGAGTATATAGAGGCATCTTAGGCTAAAAAACAAGGATGACGAGAAGGAAGACATTGCAAGAAGAAATTGCTCGAAACCCAAACCAAGAAATGCTCGTTTGCCTCTGAAAGTATGCTAGATGAAACGGCGTCGAAAAATCAAGTGATCTAGGCTTTTGAATCACTCTAATAGGAGTCCGGATGAGAAAATGGCGTCCGTTTTACAATCCGAGCTCAAGTAAGGCATGATACAGATCAACCCGCTCGGGACAAATTCAACCCGCTCGGGTTGAAGCCCAGGACGCTCATATTTCGCTCGGGACGAGCATATTGTTGGACAGAAAGTCTTCCCTTGCTACGTGAACAATGATCCGCGCATATTTTTCAAAGACCGCGAAAAGGAGACCGGAGTCTCTCTTGAGACCGGCGATTCCCTACCCAACAATTAGCATTGTTAAATTACTATTTTACCCTTGCTTAACCTAATGATGCTCTATTATATATACCCCATTTGTAATAATCAAACCATCAAGTTTTCATTAGATTAGAATCAAGTTTTCATTAGGTTAATTCAATCCTTCTTTAGATTAGATTAGGAGTAGATTGGAATAGATTACTCTTTAATCTTTCCACAAATTATACATTAATCTTTCCTTAATTATTGTTCAAGTTTATTATTGAGTAATTCAATTTTATTATTTGGTAATTAGAAGATTTATTGGGTTTATTGGGAGATTGACAACCTTCCATCAATCATCAAGTTCTTCTATTATTCTTTGCATTATTATTTTGGAATCTCCATAGGTATAATTCTCTTAATCCTTGTATTAATTATTGTTAATCTTTCTTACTTGTTCATCATGTTTGACTTTGTTAGTATGATTGACAACCTTATTAACATGTTAAACTTGATCATGAGTGAGAACTTACTTAGCTAGGATTAATGGGTAATTAGGGGAAACAAATATGGGGAATGATTCATGCTTAATCTAATATTCTTCCATAATTAATTTGCTTGTTTGTTGTGATTTCAACTTATGTACATGTTATGTTTGATGAAATGCTAAGCCTATGAATCCTTGCATTTACAACCATCACTTATCTTTTCAATGAGACTTGTAAGACATAAACCAACTCGAGTCTTATTAGACCATGCATATAGTTGGATAGGGAGGGTTAAGTCGACTTGTAGGTGTTGTACAATCTAATCGATTCGGCTTCGGGACCCAAACCTTCCTAGGATTGTAAGATATAAACCAACTCGATCCATCATAACAATAATTGCTTGCATCTAGTAGGAAACATGTTTGTATGATCAACTCCCATGAATCCCTTATGAACCCATGATATCCTAGCATTTTTAATCAATTGTTTACATCTTTCCTTTTGTTGCTTGTTTATTGCTTTTATTAGATTAGAATCATCAACCCATTATAATTGTGACAACCCCAAGCACAACCATAATCAGATTGAATGAATTGAGTAACCACCGTCCCATGGATCGACCTCGACTTACCACTAACTAGTTGTATGTTGAGTATTATAAATGTGTTTGATTGGATGTGACCCGACGACATCACCCATCAATATGGCGCTGTTGCCGGGGACGGTGTTATTTATTTGAATTGTTCTTTTGTCTAGTTTTAGTTGTGCTTCTTTTTCTTGAGTTTTATTGTACTTGTTCTATTTCATATGTTTATCATGTCTACATTCACTTTTTGGCAGTATGAAAATGAGTCATTTGATAAATATGTTGCAAGATTTGAAGATTATATGACTCATGCTTGGCATCATGGTTTTACTCTTTCAAATTATGAAGCATGTTGTGTTGTTTATAATGGCATGAACCTTGAAACCCGCAACCTGGCATTTCACTTGAGTGGTGGTAGAATTTGTGAGGTGAGTTGTGAGGAATTTTGGGAATTTGTTGAGTTCATGACCATCCATTGTCTTAAGCAAATTGTACATGACATATTTGAAAGTGCCAAGGAAGGTATAGAAGCGATAAAAACCACATATCAAAAATTCATTGAGGAAAACTATGATGAAAATGAGATTTTTGAGGATGAGAAACCTTCCTATAACCTTGAGTCAACCTACTATGCCCACAAAATTACCCCACCTTGGGAAGATGGAGTGCTAGATGAGGAGAGTGATGATGAGGAGGAGTACATTTATGATTGTAAAACTAATGCTTGGATGCCGTCATCCTACTCTTCTTGTGTTTCAATGAAATCAACCTCCATGGAATTTGATGTTAATGGGCAAAGTGAGAATGATATGGATGTAAGCTTGAGTGAAAACTCACCCTTTGAGGATGACATATTTGAGGGAGACTATTGTGTTGAACTTGGTGAGCCTTGTTACGACAACCCCTTTGATAATGGACCTTGTTGGGATGAGGAATATGATGAGGACATTTGGGAACCCCAAATAGATACCCTTGAAATCACCTTAGATGATATTGAGAGTACGTGCATTGAATGTGGTGATTTTGACTATTTGGAGGATGAGTTGAGTGAATTGCCAACCAACTACCCATTTTATGTTCCTACCATCCATCATTTCTCTTATAATTTTTGTCATAATGTTCTTCACACGCTTGTTCGGTCTCTTACTTGGGCATTATTTCATTGCATAATTTTGTGTTGTTATCCATGCCTATTTATTTCTCACTCCCAAGAATTTGATCGACTTCTACGTGCTTTGAGTGCTAGTGATGATTTTCCATGAAATTGTTTATTGATAATCTTTGGTTTGATGGAGTTCCTTAATAACCATTATTTGTATATATGCATTTAGTATAGTTTTGCATTCATTTAATAAATTGCATGAGAGATGAAAGGGAGGGATCTCATATTTTAATTGAATTTTTGAAGGAAATTCATAAAAATGAGAAGATGAAAAATGTAAAGAAATGAAGAAAATGGAAAATTTGGGCTTAAGAGTAAGTGTGTTATCAAGAGAAAGGTGTTGGGCAAAAATTTCAAAAAAGATGCGCATCCCGAGACAAATCCGAGCGGATTGAAGGATAAGAAAAGAAAGAAAAGTTCCTGCCCAAAAATCCGAGCGGATTTTAAGAAAGACGCCCGTCTTTGCTGCCAACCCGAGCGGGTTGATATTGTCTGGAGCGGGTTCTCAGCCAACCCAAGCGGGTCAGATCTGTCCCGAGCGGGTCCACCCTCTGAATGCTGAATTTTCCCAGAATCACGGGCAGAATAATACTACCCCACCCGTGTTCAGCCTTTGACCCGTGAATGCTTTGTTTTTCAGCTATAAAATTCACTCTTCACTCAAAGCTCACCTACCATCTTCATCTTCTACCTTCAAACTCAACCTCAACTCACAAAACTCACCCAAATAACCATAAAATCCAACCAAATCACCATCTAATTACTCTAAAAATCATTCTAATCCATTTCAACACAATAAAAACCAACTTTCCAACCTTCTATTTGCTCAAAATCACCCATTTTCATCATTTCAAAAATTGGAGCTCCAAAAATCCGTGAGCAACAATTGATTTTCGGGTTTAATTTTTGCCTTCTAGCTTCACTACATTGCTTTTAGTGTTCTAGTAAGGCATTTTCAAGGTTGTTTGACTCTTATTTGTGAAGATTTGTGGCATTCTTGAGTAGTGATACTTGGTGGATTTCAAGACTACAACAATGAATTTTTGGGGCAAGAATAAGGCTACTACTTCTAAGGGATCAAAAAGAAGGAAAGGAAGCAATTATAATGCTCCACCGGAGTTCCAAATGCAAGAAGATGAGCTAGTACCGGAGATTGAGCAACTTGACGATTTCCCGGAGGTAGTATTCATCAAAAATGAGCATAGGAGGCAATTTTTGAAACTGCTTGGTAAGGAGTTCGAACCCACTCGTTTCATTTGTCGTCAAACTTTGGATAAACTTGGTATTGAAGGACGAACCGAGTCCTTATTTAGAGAAATGGGTCTTGAGACTTTATTTAATATGCATGAGGAAACATATCTTAGCCTCACCTTGGAATTCTTGTCTAGTCTCAAAGTATTTGAAGGAGAGACATATGGGGTGTCTTTGGAATTTAGGTTGTGTAATGAGACCCATCAAATGCATTTGGGTACATTTGGTGAAATCTTTGGGCTTGCGATACCCGAGACCGACCTTGAAAAGCCCGTGGGGTCACGGAGTCACATTTGTGGAGAGCAATCACCGGTTTGGAATTAGAGGGTTTTAAGAGGTGTCATGCCTTTTGCATTCATCACCCGGTTATTAGGATGTGGCATCAATTTATAGCGGGGACTATTCATGGTAGAAGTGACACGGGATGTGTGAGTCAACTTGACATGACTTTTCTTGAATCATATTTGAATGTCCAAGGTTTGCCAAAGTACAACTTTAATCCCGCTCTTGAATTACTTGTCCGATTTCGATATCTATCAAATGGTGCGACAAAATCAAAGGGAATTGTGATGGGTGGTCTTGTGACTACGATGGCCGATGCTTTATGTCCGGGGTTTAATGATGATGGGAGGTATGAGGCTCTACCCGGAGATACTTTACTCAATGAGAGGGTCATCTTTAGGCATCACAAATGGTGCAAATATAATGATTTGGGAGGTATTGATTGGTACACCAAGGGAAGCACTACATTCACCCTTCCTTGTTGGGACCTTCCTCCTATCACACCTAGGTCGAGTTACCTTGCACCTATGCCGAGCTACCTCCTCCCCATTGAGAGGATTAGGGTTCCACCACCTAGAAGACGTGAGGAGGCACCTTCTACTCCTTCCCATGCACCACCACCGTCCCAAGGTCCAAGCCTTGGATTTCCACCATTCCTTCATGGTGTCGGCCCTCTTATGCGGAGATACCTCCATACCCCCATGTCTACCGACCCTTTTCACCTTCTCCCCCTCGCCCGAGTAGCCCGCCATCGGGCATGGATATATTGATGGGTATGATAAGCAACATGGATTTTAGGATGCACCGAGGGCAAGAAGACAACTATTTGGCCCTTTATCCTCAATATTATCATATGGCACAACAAGGGTTTATTGATCCTAATGGTCCTAAGCCTTCTTGGGTGCAACCGCAACTTGTGTTCCCAAACCAAGGCTTGAATGAAGATGACCAAAGAGGAGGAGAGGAAGAAGAAGAAGAAAGTGGAGATGATGATAGCCTTAATGATGGAGGCTTTGATTGAGATCGCGATTGTAAGACCCTTCCTTTCCTATTTCTCATGTATAGTTTGCATTGTAATATACCTCACATGATTAGATTAGTTTGCATTGTATTTATCCCATATGATTCATGTAGATAGTTGCATATAGATTAGAATTCATGCATAGTTACTAATGGCCAAACCTATTCATTTCTACACTAGAAATAGTGTTTACATCGGTTTGGGGAGGTTTGATCATAGGTGACCATAGTTTACTAGAAAACATGCATCATATAGTATAACTTAGATTGCATTTATTTGTTATATATGTTATATAGAATTGCATTTAGTTAGAGCATGCATTCATTCATATCATATCATTGCATTTGTACTTCAATTTCCATAAAATCAAAAATCCAAAAACATGTTTTCCTTTTTATTCCTACTCTTACATGTACATTGAGAACAATGTCCAAAATAAAGTGAGGGATGGGAATTTATAATCCAAAAATGCATAAAAATTGAAAAATTTCGAAAAATCACAAAAATATGTCTTTTAATTTCATAAAAACCAAAACCATAAAAATTTGAAAAATTTCAAAAACCCAAAAACAAGTTCATTTCTTTTGTAGTGTAGTCTTGTATATATTGTAGTATATATTGTGTTTGTTTTATCCTTGTTCACATTGATTGACTACGCCACATCCGAGACATGAGGATATTGAAGACCGCATGGTATGATCTTTCCAATTTCCTTTTTCCTCTTTATGTTGATGACTATGTGGCTTTATTTTGATGGATGCGGTAAAAACAATGTGAATCTAGGACTTGCATTTAGATTATATGGCATATTAGTTGGTAGAATCATATGCATTTGGATGTATATATGTTAGTTGCATCATGACATGTAGTTTGCATGTTAGAAACATTTTGTGAAACCGTCTACTTGGGAAGCTTGACAAGTGCATATAGGCCCTAGTAGATGCTTTTTCTTCTTAAGACTTTGCTTGTTAGAATACTTGTAAAACACCCTAGGATGTGTCATGCTAGTATCCTTTGACCCATGGATTAAGGCCTAGTCAAGAGTACCTTGTGGTGTGATAACTCCTTGGCTACCGTTTATTCCAAGGTGACTCTTGAAACCATGCATCCATCATCCATGTTCTACCACATTTTTGTCATCAAAGGGAATGGGCACAAAAAGAAATTGATTTGAGTTCAAGAAATGAAATGAAAAGTGAAAGAAAGTTTGCAAATTGCATCAAATGAAAAGAGGAGCAAAAATAGACTCCTAAAGCTTCAAATATAAGGCACCCTCACTACATATGGGGTGACTTTGAAAATGTTCAAAAGAAAATGCAAAAAGTGAAAAGTTGCCAAGTATTGAAATGCCAAAAATCAAAAGAAATGGTAAAAGAAAGTGTTCTCAAATGTTATATGCCACAAGAAATTGGGGGGAAAAACAACAAAAGCAAACTCCCAAATGAAACTCAAATATCTATCGATCCCTTTATCCACCGTATCCATTTTTGTGCATGGTAGAGAGGGGACGACCCTTCTTCTTGTCTAGGTAAGAAGGGGAATTCCGCGATCCTCCAGTGTTTCTAACACCATAGGGAGTCTATTCTTGACAAAAGCATTTAACGATTGAGGACAAAGGTACCCTAGCTTGACACAACTTGGAGGTGATTTGTTGGTATCCTTCTAGGCTTAGTAGTTTGAAGAAATTGCATCTATGAAGGAGTATGTACCCTTGAATTGCTTCCCCTTTAGATAATTTTCGCCACTTAGATATGGAAAGTGGCTATTCTTTTGTAGATGCATCCATTACTTGATCTTGCGTGCTTTAATGCTTGGATGTGTCGCCATTTTGGCAAGACCCACCTTGCCTTGCAAGAAGGCATCCTACCTCATGGTTGTCTTGTTGTGAGTTGAAGGGGCGGCGTCAGACCAGCTAATTGTCGCATATCGGCTATATTATTAGGATAGTTTAAATAAAGGTCTAGTTTTTGTCACCTCTTTACTCGGGACGAGTAAAGGTTCGGTTTGGGGATATTTGATGTGAACATTATTTGCACACATTTAGTCCCCTAATTGAACCTATTTTGCATACTATTATAACATTTCATGACCATTTTATCCGTCAATTGATTCCTATTTTGCTTTCCTAGTGCATTTCGTATGTTTTATAGGAAAGGAGATAATAAGGCGGAAATTCCCGTCTTTCGTGCATATTTGGAAACTTGTTGACGATATTTGATGGACTAAGTATGAAGAGGAGGCAAGAATGATGACCAAGGAAGTAGAAATAAAGAGTATATAGAGGCATCTTAGGCTAAAAAGCAAGGATGACGAGAAGGAAGACATTGCAAGAAGAAATTGCTCGAAACCCAAACCAAGAGTTGCTCCTTTGGCTCTGAAAGTATGCTAGATGAAACGGCATCTAAAAATCAAGTAATCTAGGCTTTTGAATCTCTCCAATAGGAGTCCGGATGAGAAAATGGCGTCCGTTTTACAATCCGAGCTCAAGTAAGGCATGATACAGCTCAACCCGCTCGGGACAAATTCAACCCGCTCGGGTTGAAGCCCAGGACGCTCATATTTCGCTCGGGACGAGAATATTGTTGGACAGAAAGTCTTCCCTTGCTACGTGAACAATGATCCGCGCATATTTTTCAAAGACCGGCGAAAAGGAGACCGGAGTCTCTCTTGAGACCGGCGATTCCCTACCCAACAATTAGCATTGTTAAATTACAATTTTACCCTTGCTTAACCTAATGATGCTCTATTATATATACCCCATTTGTAATAATCAAACCATCAAGTTTTCATTAGATTAGAATCAAGTTTTCATTAGGTTAATTCAATCCTTCTTTAGATTAGATTAGGAGTAGATTGGAATAAATTACTCTTTAATCTTTCCACAAATTATACATTAATCTTTCCTTAATCATTGTTCAAGTTTATTATTGAGTAATTCAAGTTTATTATTTGGTAATTAGAAGATTTATTGGGTTTATTGGGAGATTGACAACCTTCCATCAATCATCAAGTTCTTCTATTATTCTTTGCATTATTAGTTTGGAATCTCCATAGGTATAATTCTCTTAATCCTTGTTTTAATTATTTTTAATCTTTCTTACTTGTTCATCATGTTTGACTTTATTAGTATGATTGACAACCTTATTAACATGTTAAACTTGATCATGAGTGAGTAGTTACTTAGCTAGGATTAATGGGTAATTAGGGGAAACAAATATGGGGAATGATTCATGCTTAATCTAATATGCTTCCATAATTAATTTGCTTGCTTGTTGTGATTTCAACATATGCACATGTTATGTTTGATGAAATGCTAAGCCTATGAATCCTTGTATTTACAACCATCACTTATCTTTTCAATGAGACTTGTAAGACATAAACCAACTCGAGTCTCATTAGACCATGCATATAGTTGGATAGGGAGGGTTAAGTCGACTTGTAGGTGTTGTACAATCTAATCGATTCGGCTTCGGGACCCAAACCTTCCTAGGATTGTAAGATATAAACCAACTCGATCCATCATAACAATAATTGCTTGCATCTAGTAGGAAACATGTTTGTATGATCAACTCCCATGAATCCCTTATGAACCCATGATATCCTAGCATTTTTAATCAATTGTTTACATCTTTCCTTTTGTTGCTTGTTTATTACTTTTATTAGATTAGAATCATCAACCCATTATAATTGTGACAACCCCAAGCACAACCATAATCAGATTGAATGAATTGAGTAACCACCGTCCCATGGATCGACCTCGACTTACCACTAACTAGTTGTATGTTGAGTATTATAAATGTGTTTGATTGGATGTGACCCGACGACATCACCCATCAGAGAAGTTTTGGCTTCTTTTCTCCATCATTCATTCAGATGCATGCATATATGATTTATGCTTCATTTCTTCTCATCTCTCAAAAAAGTCTTTTCTAAATAGTCTTAGAAATTCATCAAATTGTTCAAATGAGATTACTAATACTATTAGTGTAATATATGAGTATTAGTAATTAATTTTAAGGTAAACTACTAAACAAATATCTAGCAAATATTATTTAGTAGTGATAAGGGTTAAATCTTGAGTGCAATTAAGATGAGAATCTCTACATTGAGATTTTGGAGGATCATCCTAACATTCATTATAGCTCAAGAACAAGTGAAGGTAGGAGACCTTACTTGTGCCCAAAAATCCGAAAATAATAATGTAAAGGATATTATTTTTCTTATAACTCTCTTATTTTGTTATGCATGCACTAGATCTAGAGAAAAAATAATTAAAAAGTTAATAAGTTCACTATTAGAGGACTCTAATAAGAGGTATATAAATCTAACAAGTGGTATCAGAGCATAGGATGCCGCATGCATAATCGGTTATTGTTTTTCCGAGTCAAAATGTTAACATATAAAAGTAAAAATTTTAGTTTTATGAAGATAAAGCCACGAAAATGTTTTTAGGTAACTTTTATGATTTATGAAAATTTATAGCTCATTTTAATGATTTTTAGTGATTTTATTACATTTTTATGAGTAAAATGAACTTTTATTTACTAAAATATGTTAACCTTTACTACTGACCGTGGTATTTTAGTATGACCTCACATGAATATTTTATGTATTGAATGTAAAATATCATATTAATGTGATTAATATTTCATGATTTATGAATTTTTAGTGTAAAAATGGCATAAATGGAGGTTAAAATGACTAAAAATGGTTAAACTTACTCTCTAATCTTGAACATTTTATATGACCTCACATGCATATTTTAAAAGTTGTGTGTAAAATCTCGTATTAATTGGATTAATTTTCATTGATTTATTATTTTTATGAGATAAAAATGGATTAAAATAGGTAAAATGGTTAAAAATAGTTATTTATGAATTGGGCCATGAAACTTTAATATGTTGTCACATGCATGATTTACAGAGTGTATGTAAATTTAGTGATGAAATGATCTCATTTATCATGATTTATGAATTTTTAGAGTAAAAATGGCATAAATAGTGACTATTTTAGCATAAATGGCTAAAACGAATTGCATGGCATGAGAAAATTATTTTAGGTTATATAAATATCTCAATAATCAGATCGAAAGTTGTAAAATTGATTGGATTAATTTTTGGATACTTTAGATGTTTTATGTAATAAAACCGATAAATTGTAACTATATTTTCTCAAAATTAATTCAAAAATTTTAATCATAATTTTTGACATTATGTGTATCTTAGAATTATTCCAGAATGTTCAAAAATTTAAAATTCAAAATTTTAAATTATTGTAATTTAATTTGGATTTATTTCATAAATGTTATGATTTTAAGGTCAAAAAATGAGCATAAAACTTAAATCATGTTGAATTATTGTCAAAAATTGAGTGATGACTAATTTTGGAGTCCTAAGAGTGTTAGGATAATTAACTTGAGCTTAGATGTGATTTAAGTGTTAATTTGTGATTTTAAGAAGTTATTATCACACATTTCCATAAAACCGGGTTATATATACGATAAAGTTTTTTTTTTTTTTTTTTTTTGATAACGAGGGAGTTGAGTCCCCCCCGGGCCCATGTATTCCCGCACCACCACATGGACCAAGTAGCCACCCCCTTCGGGGGTTGCAGTGGCTAAGTGATCATCGCCCCAGCTGGTAGTCGAACGTGGGACCTCTCAACTCCTGCATTTCTGCAAGCTTCAAGGTTTAACCCAGCTACCACTGGACTAATACCACTTGGTTTATACGATATAAGTTAAATAGGGCGATTTGGCACATAATTTGGCATGATAGATATATATTATAATGCTGCATATTTCAATTGTTGAATGTCTATTATTTATATAATTTTGAATTATGTAATTTTGTCTTAGTATGGCCTTCGTCTTAATCGATATTACCCGTAATGAAAGGGAATATTGATTTCGTTGTAATTTAATGTGATCTCGTATCACTTTTATTTTTACTAGTTCTTCATTTTACAAATGTTTAATAGGAGTAGTTTTGTATTTTTATTATTATTTGTAATTATGGAGTTTCTTCAAAGACGGTGCCATTCAGAAAGGTGTTCCGACAAAGACGGTGTTCTTGGAAGGCGTGCCTTTTGAATATTCAAGGGACCAAAGGAGTTGGTTTCCGAATATGTAATAGATTATTTTATTTTCTATTTTAGGAAGGCCATACTAGGAATTTATTAATTATTGCTTTGCATTTCTTTTAATATGTTACATGCATTGCCAAATCGCCATAAACAACAACATGCATATCATATCGAGTCATCGACCGTGTCAATTATAATTATCATAGTTCACTGCTTTAGTTCACTTAAAACGTGATAGATAATAAATTGGTAAGACCTCTCACAAATTAATAATTGAGAATTAGCCTTACCAAATAGTAGAAACCATGAATCCCAATTTCCTACGGAAGTAGACTCGGTTCACCGGGGTGCTAAACTTGTTACGTTGGGTAAGTGGGTAATAAAATGTTATTACATCGAAATTTGGATTGAGCTCAACGGAAGTATTCGTGACCGTAGTCGCATGTGTTTCGGGCTAAAGATAAATATTAAAGTAATTTTTATCGACCGAGAGTTCTAAAAGTAGAATCGATTAAGAGGTTAATCCACCGAGTTATATTGATAAGGGATGACTCGGCTCACCGTACCCGTATTAATATGAATTTGGATCTCGGAATCATTTATAATAGTTGGGTAGAGGTCACTATATAAATGCAATACTTGTTTACAAGTAATTTTAAAACAATAGATGTTAATTATTTCCTTCATTTCCGTTTTTGTAAGTACTTATACGCAATGAATTCATCTAATACTCCTACACCAATCACCATTAATTCATGGCTCCAATCATTCGATGAAAAGTGCTCCGAGTACGAAAATGATACGATTAGAGAATTACGCTGTGGCATTGGTCGTTATGGAAATCTTTGATTCTTTACCACCTCCACACCACCCACTCCAATATTAATGCCCACCACCTTGGTAAGAAAATCTTGTGATGAAAATCTCGCTAAACCCAAGGCATCCTTGTTTGAAGAAACAAAGAGAAGTATTAAATTCAGTGGGAGTTCTAGCAAGAGTGTCCTTGAAAATGAAAGGAGTATTGGTAATATTAAAGGGAAGGCAAGGATGGGTGAAGAAACCAAACCTGATAATGAATTGGAAATGGATAGTGAGACTACCACAAACAAGACCAAGAAGGGTGCCCAATCTTATGAAGAATGTCATTATTGTAATATCATGGGCCATTGGAAGCGAAATTGCCCCAAGTATTTGGGAGATATCAAAGTTGGACTTGTTACTCCAAGTGGGACTTGGAAATGTGGAAAAGCTAAACAAGAGTGATGTAAATCTCCGACAAGGAAATGGAGCTAGGGTAGCCGCCACTTCGAGGGGGAATTATATACTTGTTTTTGCTAATAGCTTTGAGTTGTAATCTACATAATAGTTATTATGTACGCACCTTGTCTAAAACATTATTTCCATTTCTATGTTAGACATGAAAGGATTTATTTTGTTGGAAATAGACATGACTTGTGAGCCATGTCACTTATCTTTATGGTATACAAGTTTTATACACTTCCAACTTAAGCAATGATATCTTCATAATACCATCCAAAAGACTCATAACTAGTAATCCAAATGATTTGTACATTTCGCTTTTTCTATTAGGTCACATAAATGAGAAACGCATTGAAAGCTAGTGTTGGCTAGATCTAATGAACCATTTGATTTTCAATCATATGGAATATGCGAATCTTGTCTCCTTCGCAAAATGATTTGTACTCCCTTTAGTTGTAAAGGGACATCAGCAAGTGATTTGTTGGAACTAATGCATGTCGATGTATGTGTTCTAATGAGCATCACCGCAAGGGGAATTTATGACTACTTCGTCACTTTCACTGTTCATTTAAGTAGATATGGGTATGTTTACTTAATCAAATATAAAGTGAAGCATTTGAGAAATTTAAATAATTTCTAAATGACGTAGAGAACCAATTGAACAAAGTACTAAAGCATTACGATCCGATCGTAGTGGCAAAGATCTAAGTAATGAATTTGATTTATTAAATATGGATTATGACCTAGTGTTACTACCCATAAGATCAAACTAATATGAGTCGGTTTGAGTTGTTGAACTCAGTTTTGGGAATTTGAAATCCAAAACGGACAAGTAATTCTAAGCAGATGGTCAACCAGGAAATGCCTAAAATAGAGAGTCTATTTGCCAAATGACATGGATCAGACTGAAACTGCCATGATAGGGATGGCCTTTTGAATGCTAATGCATAGTCTAGATAAACTCCTACTACTCCACCTTATATATGTTTGTATCTCACAAAGCTATCTCTCAAGAAGATAGATGTATTTGTGAGAGATAGAGTGGGAGTAGATTGGATCGTTACAAACATGTCTTATAGTGTTACTTTGTGGAAGTAATGGAACTATAGAGTGGGAGTATAGTTAAACTATAATCTGTAAAGATAGATTGGGAACATAGTTCAGTGGGAGTTTATCGCACATGTCTTATTGGTTAAAATATTGCTTTGTGAAAGTGATAGTATTATGACCTTGTCCCAAATCGACCTTGTTACATACGAGCGATAGCATTACAATCCAAAAATTGTTACTCAAGAGTAGATTTACTTTAAAGTGAGGGTCTCTTTAAAGGTAAATAGAGCTTTATAGTACTCAAATGCATAAGATTGACATGAAGATGTTGATCAAGATAAATTATATTAGGAATTGCCACATTTCAATGAAGAATGGCAAATGATAATTAAAATTCGCTTTTCTAAAATGGGAATTTAGAGAAGGATGTGTTTGGAACACAAAACCTTAGATAAATATCTAAGAATCCTAACATATTATGCGTAGCTTTATTAAGTGATGCTAGAATGGTCTTAAGCAAGCATTAAATGATTATACTTTTCGTTCATGTGATAATAGTGAATGGTTTCATTCACATGATTAAAGAATCATGATTATACATGAAGTTAAGTGGGAGCCAGAATCATTTTCCCATGTCTTATATATTAATAACATATTACTTATTGAGAATAATGTACCAATGCTCTCTTCTTTGAAAGAGTGATTGGGAGACTAGGAAAAGGTGTGATATATATTCTAGATTTCTGAATCTATGAGAGAGAATATTGGCATAGAGTTGAGAGTCTTATGAGGATAAGATCTTTCGTATATGTTTTACATCAACAAGGTTGAATAGGCAGTTCATGTTAACGGAAGTGGAATTACTATGATGGAGTCATAGTCATTCACTGAACTTATCAAGTTGTTAATCACATGAGATCGATTACTAATGTTTCCGTCATTAGAACGATCATTTATGCCAACAGACGCACGTGCTGTGATGAACCATATGCTAGGAGCATAATGAGTCAATAACAAGTTAATTCATAAGATGGTCTTGTGAAAGTCTTAAAGAACAAGTGAAGACTTGTTCATATGTTTGGATGATAAACTAAGTTAGGTGTTGAAGGGTTGCACAAACTTTAGTTTCCAAACATAAAGGGATTTGTTTAAATCCTAGGATATCTTATTGACTAAGGAGTAAGAGACTAAAAAGGTGTTTTAGTTTCGCGCATTGCAAAATTCTATAAAAGGAATCTAAGTAAATTGTGATAAAATGGTCAACGTAGGGATTAAGGGTGAATCCCTCTACAAATGACTTTATCACAAGTTATGTGATAACAGTGGGAGCATCTTTCAAGTTGAAGAGCCCAAGTCTGGTAAGAAGACTAGACATATACTTGGAGATAAATTCATGTTATTAGAAATAGCATTGAATTGAAGGAAATAGCAATTGATAAAGTTGGATTATATGGATATAGGGTATATCCAATTGCCAAGCTTTTATTGCATTTTAAACTAGTGTTAATGAAACACTATAGATTATAAGATATGAAGTAGTAATAGTGTATTGGCTATTCATATGTGATAATCACATTTATCGTTTGAGTTTTATTTAACTCACCCGTTACCTTGTTATTGTAATACTACAGTTTTATGAGTCTCTGGGTACTCTATCGAGTAGGCCTTACTCTGTCGAGTAAGGGTGTGTTGCGTTTTAAAAATAGTTTCTGACCTGTTGGGTACTCGATCGAGTAACGTTGATACTCGATCGAGTAAGGGGGCACTCGATCGAGTACCTCAGCTACTCGATCGAGTAGCCGGTTTACGGCGGATGATTTGTCGGGTTTGTTTAATAATGCAATTAAGTATATAATTACTTCCGTCACTTTTCTTTAAACACTTTTAAAACCTAATTGCTTTCAAAAAGAGAAATCAAACTACGTTCTTCGCATCAATCGCATTGTTGGCAAATCCCGGAGCTTGTAAGGTCGGATTTTACCTTTCTTTATACCTTTGTGATCCTTGCGTCGAGGGTAAGATCTATGTACCGTTTTTATTGTGTTTCGTTAAAGTTGGTTAAACCCTAATATTGGGGTTTTTGTTGTATTTCGTGATTGGTAGTGATTATATGTTTGTATGTTAGGAGGAGGATTCAGAGAGGTAGCTTTTTGATATCAGCTGTGAGACTGTCTGATTGTGTTGCTTTCCAGGTAGGGTTTCCCTACTCAGTATTAGTCCCATAATGCATTGTTGGTGTTTCTTGATTGTTGAATATTATCGTATTGGTATTGTGACGGTTGTTCATTGATTGTTGTTGATGGTTGTGATTGTTTGTCTCTGGTTCTCGAGATGCGTTCTCGGCTGAGTGGAGTCACTTGCGGGAGTGGCTTCACACCCTAGTTTCGCCCTCCGTGGAACCCGCAACGGGAAGGGATGTGCACATTAATGGGACAGGGTTATCGCTCGGTATGATGAGCGAGGATTTGGTGGGTACGGCTGCGGTCCCCCCATCGGCGTGGTGGTCCAAAGTGGACGATCGGTGACGGAGATTGATTGGAGTGGGTGTGATTGTGTGTGATTGTTTGAGCCGTATTGTTTTCGATCTTGTTGGTTATATAAATTGTGTGATTAGTCTCGACCCGTTTAATGTTTTAAAAACTGTGGTGATCCATTCGGGGATGGTGAGCAGTTATTGAGCAGGTATGAGTCGAGTTACTTGGATATCTGGGATGTGCCACCGTCTGATGATAGAAGTCTTCCGCTGTAGCTTTAGTAGTTTAATAAACATTTCATTTAGTTGTTAGACAGTTGGTTTGAGAACTTGTATTCGTATTCTGGTTTTTGGTTTTGGACTGTAACCTTTCACTAAAGTTATACTATTTAAATGTTGTTTTGTTATTGTCTGATGATTATCATTGCCTCGGGTAACCGAGATGGTAGTATTCTTATACCTAAGTGGTCCTGGTAAGGCACTTGGAGTATGGGGGTGTTACAAAATGGTATCAGAGCGATGATTCTGAAACCTGTAACCAATGAATCTAATGAACATAGGGAGTCAAATAAAATGAACCCGGGGTAAAGGTTGTAGGAGCTAATGCAAAGGCTTGGGAGACGTCCTAAAGTCGCGAACTCACCCTACAATTTTGAACCGGTCACATGGGGGGTATATGTCAAGGTCGAATGTGATGCTTGTTAGCTTGTATGTGGATGTGATGATGTATGTTGTAATTGTTGGATGTTTGGAGTAGAAGGTTGAGATTGTGAATGAAAGGTTGGTGAAACATATATAACTGTTGTTTGAACAAGAAGCATGTTGGATGTTTACTATGTGGCATTTGATAATATGATTTAGTTATTTTGTTGATCATATGAAAAGCTTGGTAGAATTGCATGCTTAACTATATTATATGTTGAGTTTATAAAGTTGCATAGAATATGTTGGGATATGTGAGATAACATGCGGATAGTATGTACGAGTCAGCATGACTCGATCGAGTAAGGGGGTACTCGATCGAGTAGGTCAGGTACTCGGTCGAGTGGGTCTGACTCGATCGAGTGGGTATTTGACGTTTTTACAACCAGAATCGTGGTTTTTGGGTACTCGATCGAGTATATAGGGCACTCGATTGAGTAGGGGGTCACTCGAAGCTACTCGGTCGAGTATGTTAGAGATCAGAAGGTCTGTTTGGGTTCTAATGTCAAGGAACTCGATCGAGTATGGTGGGCACCCGATCGAGTAGCCTCTACTCGATCGAGTAGGTTTATGCACTCGATCGAGTGTGTTCTGGGCAATCCGCTTTCGGGTTTTGAGGTTTTAGTGCGTATGTTTATATCTACCCTTTCTTATATAGTTTCAAGATGCCGCCCAAGAGAAACGCTTTGTATGTGAGAGCTGAGACCATGAGCATAGATGATATCGTTAAGATGTTGGAGCATCAGGATGCTCTTACGGAGGCCTTAAAGAAAGTGGGAAAGGACAAGGAGGTTGATCACTCTAAGATCAGCCTTTATATAGCGAGGTTTAACCCAAAAGAGTACAAGGGGACCGGGGAACCAAACCTTCTTGACAACTGGCATCGTGAGATGGAGAACATACTAGACCGGTTCACCGTCCCGATGAGATGAGAGTAGAACAAGCTGCGTTCTACCTGAGGGAAGCAGCTGGCGAGTGGTGGGATAAGGTGAAGGTGAGTGCTAGGGAGATGTATGCGAACCAGGGCTTACCTGCTATACCTTGGGAAGAGTTTCGGAGGACTATGAGGAAAGAGTTTGTACCGAAACATGTGAGGAGTAGGCTGAGAGAGGAGTTTGATGGGTTTAAGATGACATATGACATGTCTGTGGCTGAGTACTACAAGCAGTTTAATGAGAAGTCTAGGTATGCTGAGGATATGGGTTTAAGTGAGGAGAACCTGGCGCTGAGGTTTGAGAGGGGGTTGACCCCTAAGATCATGGATAAGCTACCCGTGGGAGTCCTTACTGATGTTAAGGAAGCTTATGAGAGGGCTGGGAGAGCTGAGAGGTTGGTGGAGATGGCTCAGGAGAGAGTGGGTGAGAAAAGAAAGGCTGAGAGTGAGGGTGGTGGCCAATCTAGTCACAAGAAAGGCAACAACAATCAAGCTAGAGGGTTTTCTTCTGGGTCAGGGCTCAGTGCTGGGGCTTCCTTTGGGCGTGGCCGAGTGAGTGGTAGTGGTAGTTGAGGGATGACCTGCTATGGCTGTGGCGGTGTAGGCCACAAGAGACATGAGTGCACGAGTATGCCTGGAGCTTTTCAGGGATCGGCTCGGGGGAGTTATTCTCAGGGACCTGCACAGAGTTATGCGAGCAATAGACCGTCTGGGTCATGGTCTAACCGGGGAGGTCAGAGCTATCAGGGTGGAGGTAACCGCAATGGCGGTAATTCTTATTAGAAACCAGCTACGAACAACAACAACAATCAGGGGTCGGGTGCTAAGCCGACCACATCAGCCAGTACTGTCCAGGGAGGTGGACAGAAGACCAGTGGAAAGCTGTTCATGATGGACAAGAAAGCAGCTGAGGATGATGCACTTGTTATCACTGGTACTTTTCTTGTTAACGGTATTCATACCTTTGTTTTGTTTGATTCGGGGGCGTCTCAGTCGTTTGTATCTTCGAGTCATGTTAAACGGTTGTGTTTGAGGGTATATAAGTCTGTAAGAGAGAAAGTTTTTATACCTTCGGGTGAGTCTGTATCATGTGGGAGGTTGTATAGAGATGTGTCTATGATAGTTGGGGAAGTTGATCTACCTGTAGACTTGCTAGAGTTTCCTTTTGACGGTTTTGAGATGATAGTCGGGATGGATTGGTTGGGAAAGTATAAAGCTAAGATAGACTGTCATCAAAAGAAAGTGTCTTTCAGAGGTCCTAAGGGTGTTAGTGTGTCTTATCGTGGGTTTGTGGTCAAACCCAAAGTTAAGTTGATTGCAGCTGTCACCTTAAAGTCTTATATGAGGAAGGGATGCCCTTTGATCTTGTGCCATGTGAGAGATGACCGGATAGAGAGTCCGGCAGTTGATCAGATACCAGTGGTGGGAGAGTTTGCATATGTTTTTCCAGAGGAGATTCCGGGGTTGCCACCGAAGAGGGAGATAGATTTCACGGTTGAGTTGAAACCGGGGACGGGGCAAATCTCTAAGGCACCGTACCAGATGGGTCCTAAAGAGATGGAGGAGCTCAGGAAATAGTTAGATGATCTGATAGAGAAAGGATACATTAGATCTAGTGTATCACCGTGGGGAGCACCAGTTCTTTTTGTGAAGAAGAAAGATGGGAGTTTGAGGTTGTGCATAGACTACAGAGAGCTGAACCGAGTGACGGTGAAGAACAAGTATCCTTTGCCAAGGATAGATGACCTATTTGATCAGTTGAGTGGTGCATCAGTCTTTTCCAAGATTGATTTGAGGTTGGGGTACCATCAGGTGAAGATTAGAGAGGTGGACATACCAAAGACAGCTTTCACGTCGAGGTATGGCCATTATGAGTATGTGGTGATGCCGTTTGGGTTATCTAATGCACCGGCTGTGTTTATAGATTTGATGAACATAATCTTCAGACAGTTTTTGGACGAGTTTGTGGTAGTGTTTATCGATGACATCTTAGTCTACTCCAAGACTAAGGAGGAGCATGAGGAGCGTCTGAGGATTGTGTTACAGACTTTGAGGGAGCATGAGTTATATGCTAAGCTGTCCAAGTGTGAGTTCTGGTTAGAGAAAGTTGCTTTTCTGGGGCATGTGATCACTAAGGAGGGAGTAGCTGTGGATCCGGCAAAGATTGAGGCAGTGACAAAGTGGGAAGCACCAAAGAATGTTGCTGAGATCAGGAGTTTCTTGGGGCATGTGATCACTAAGGAGGGAGCATGAGTTATATGCTAAGCTGTCCAAGTGTGAGTTCTGGTTAGAGAAAGTTGCTTTTCTGGGGCATGTGATCACTAAGGAGGGAGTAGCTGTGGATCCGGCAAAGATTGAGGCAGTGACAATGTGGGAGCACCAAAGAATGTTGCTGAGATCAGGAGTTTCTTGGGTTTAGCTGGATACTACAGACGGTTCATGAAAGATTTCTCCAAGATAGCTAGGCCTATGACAGCTTTGATGAGGAAAGAGAACAAGTTTCGTTGGGATGAGAGTTGTGAGACGGCGTTCCAAACATTAAAGGAGCGTTTGACCACAGCTCCTATCTTAGCATTGCCTGAAGGGATCGAGAACTTTGAGGTTTATACAGATTCCTCAAAGAATGGGTTGGGATGTGTGTTGATGCATAACGGTAAGGTGATTGCCTATGCTTTTAGGCAATTGAAGCCGTATGAGGAGAACTATCCTACACATGATCTGGAGTTGGGTGCAGTGGTGTTTGCTCTCAAGATTTGGAGACATTACCTTTATGGGGCGACCTTTAAGGTATTTTCGGATCACAAGAGTCTCAAGTACATCTTCACTCAAAAGGAGTTGAATATGAGACAGAGGAGGTGAATGGAGCTGATTGGCGATTATGACATGGATATTATCTACCATGAAGGGAAAGCCAATGTTGTTGCAGATGCTTTGAGTAGGAAGAGTGTACATTCTTTCTGTACATCTCTATCTTTGATGAGGTTGAGAGATGAGGCGGAGAAGTTTGGGATAAATATGATGCAGAGAGGGGATGTTGTGGGAGATTTGACAGTGCAGCCTGATCTTTATGATGATATTAGAGGTAAACAGGCGTTGGATCCTAAGATGGTTGAGTGGAGAGCTGGAGTAGAGAAAGGGACAGTGTCTCGATTCTCTATTCATACAGATGGTAGTTTGAGGTTTGATGGGAGGTGGTGTGTCCCTAATGATGAGGAGCTGAAAAAGACTATCATGATAGAGGCACATTGTACACCATATTCAGTACATCCAGGTGGTGATAAGCTGTACAAGGTTGGTGGCCTGGGATGAAAAAAGAAACAGCTGAGTTTGTGGCCCGTTGTTTGACATGCCAGAGAGTTAAAGGGGAACCGCGACGACCACAAGGTAAGATTCGGTCTATAGAGGTACCTGAGTGGAAGTGGGAATCCATTTCTATGGATTTTATCATGGGTTTTCCGAAGAGTCAACAGGGTAACAACATGATATGGATAATAGTGGATCGACTGACCAAGTCAGCTCACTTTGTGCCAATGAAAGATACATGGACTAAAGCACAATTAGCTATGGCTTATCGGAAGAATATGCTTAAGTTACATGGAGTCCCTAAGGACATAGTATCTGACAGAGATGCGAGATTTATCTCAAGGTTTTGGAAAGAGTTGCAGGAATCTTTGGGAACAACTTTGAAGATGAGTACAACATTTCATCCCCATGACAGACAGTCGGATCGAGAGAACGATCAAGACTCTTGAGGATATGTTACGAGCTTGTGTGATGGACTTTGGTGGTAGCTGGGAACAGAGGTTGGATTTGATAGAGTTTTCTTACAACAACAGCTATCACACTAGTATTGGCATGGCACCGTTTGAGGCTTTATATGGGAGGACATGTAGGAGTCCGATTTGTTGGGACGACAGTGCTGAGGCAGTGCTTCTAGGACCAGAGATGGTATATGAGATGGTTGAACAGATTAAGATGATCAGGGAACAGATGAGAGCAGCTCAGGATAGGGAAAAGAGTTATGCAGATCTACATCGTCGGGATATAGAGTTTCAGGTTGGGGATAAGGTTCTTCTGAAAGTGTCTCCTATGCGTGGGGTTATGAGATTTGGGAAGAAAGACAAGTTGAGTCAGAAGTTCATCGGGCCTTATGAGATCTTAGAGCGGGTTGGAGAGGTTGCATATCGTCTGGCTTTACCAGCTGCGTTAGAGAGAGTGCATAATGTGTTTCATGTATCTCAGCTACGGAAGTATGTGAGTGACCCGTCACATATGTTAGAGGCAGAGAGCTTAGAGCTAGATGAGTCCTTATCATATCTTGAGGTACCTAAGCAGATTCTTGACCGAAAGGTTAGGAAGACTAGGAGTGGTGAGACAGTTTTGCTTAAGATCCTTTGGTCTAACCATGAGACTGAGGAAGCTACATGGGAGGTGGAGGAGGCCATGACAGAGTGTTACCCTTTCCTTTTTGATCAGGTATGTATGATTATGGGGACGTAACCTTGTTTCTTTTAGGGGGGTAGGAGATGATCGCGAAGAGTTTTTAAGAGTTTTTATACCCTTTTATGTTTTATGTTGAGTTTTGTTTTGGTTGTTGAGTCGGGAGTGTTGTAGTGTGTGTCTTTGTTTTGTTGTGGTTTGAACTTCGGGGACGAAGTTCTTTTTAAGGAGGGAAGACTGTAATACTACGGTTTTATGAGTCTCTGGGTACTCTATCGAGTAGGCCTTACTCTGTCGAGTAAGGGTGTGTTGCGTTTTAAAAATAGTTTCTGACCTGTTGGGTACTCGATCGAGTAAGGGGGCACTCGATCGAGTACCTCTGCTACTCGATCGAGTAGCCGGTTTATGGGGGATGATTTGTCGGGTTTTGTTAATAATGCGATTAAGTATATAATTACTTCCGTCACTTTTCTTTAAATACTTTTAAAACCTAATTGCTTTCAAAAAGAGAAATCAAACTACGTTCTTCGCATCAATCGCATTGTTGGCAAATCCCGGAGCTTGGAAGGTCGGATTTTACCTTTCTTTATACCTTTGTGATCCTTGCGTCGAGGGTAAGATCTACGTACCATTTTTATAGTGTTTCGTTAAAGTTGGTTAAACCCTAATATTGGGGTTTGGGGGTTTTGTTGTATTTCGTGATTGGTAGTGATTATATGTTTGTATGTTAGGAGGAGGATTCGTAGAGGAAGCTTTTTGATATCAGCTGTGAGACCGTCTGATTGTGTTGCTTTCCAGGTAGGGTTTCCCTACTCAGTATTTGTCCCATAATGCATTGTTGGTGTTTCGTGATTGTTGAATATTATCGTATTGGTATTGTGACGGTTGTTGATTGATTGCTGCTGATGGTTGTGATTGTTTGTCTCTGGTTCTCGAGATGCGTTCTCGGTTGAGTGTAGTCACTTGCGGGAGTGGCTTCACGCCCTAGTTTCGCCTTCCGTGGAACCCGCCACGGGAGGGGATGTGAACATTAATGGGACAGGGTTATCGCTCGGTATGATGAGCAGGGATTTGGTGGGTACGGCTGCGGTCCCCCATCGGCGTGGCGGTAGTCCAGTGGACGATCGGTGACGGAGATTGATTGGAGTGGGTGTGATTGTGTGTGATTGTTTGATTTGTATTGTTTCTTTGATCTTGTTGGTTATATAAATTGTGTAATTAGTATCGACCCGTTTAATGTTTTAAAAATTGTGGTGATCCATTCGGGGATGGTGGCGAGTTATTGAGCGGTATGAGTCGAGTTTCTTTGGGATAGTTTGGGATGTGCCACCGTCTGATGATAGAAGTCTTCCGCTGTAGCTTTAGTAGTTTAATAAACATTTCATTTAGTTGTTAGACAGTTGGTTTGAGAACTTGTATTCGTATTCTGGTTCATGGTTTTGGACTGTAACCTTTCACTAAAGTTATACTATTTAAATGTTGTTTCGTTATTGTCTGATGATTATCATTTCCTCGGGTAACCAATATGGTAGTATCCTTATACCTGAGTGGTCCTGGTAGGGCACTTGGAGTATGGGGGTGTTACAGTTATATCCAAATGGGTTGTAGAGACAAATTGAACCTCATTAAAGTGAACTAAATTGACATGGTATTCGCCCCTAGTTACTTATATTATGTGACTTCTCGAAGTGACTAGAGTGTGATGTGATTGATGGCCAGTTCAATTGCCATAGAGTCATATGGGATGACTAGTCGATCACATAGGCAGACTGTATGGGACACTCTGTCGGGAAGTGACCGCTTATAGAGTTCTGGTAATTCATAAAGCCTGGTCGTGGCAAGAGCTGCTATAGTATTCTTATGAGTCAATTCTTTTGACTAGAGACTATTCGCCTAAGTTGGCACAAATTTCTGATTAGCTTTGATTTATGCTGTACGACTGTCGTAAATGAAGTCAAATGGGTATATTTTGAGTTATAATGAACTGTGGCTGAACAAAGGGAATAGTGCGATAGGAATTGTCCACCCCTTGTCAGGGTTTGAAATCTCAAGGCCACACGAGGAGTAGTGAACTGAAAATGCGTGGCCACGCTCGGAAGGTATCTATGGTAGATAATTCCGGTCGACGAGCTTACTCAGATCGAGGAAACCACTCAAGATATGATCAAGTGCAAGTACGACCTGCAAGACACCTTGCATTGAGTGGGAGATTTTAATAGGACAAGAGAATTGGTGACGCACACTTGTCTCGGACAAGTGGGAGATTGTTGGAATATGTGTCCTCAACAATAGTGCGATCACATGATTTAATATCATAATTAAATCTCATAATAAGAATACGTACGGGATGATTCATTTATATAGTCAACTGATCAACATTAATCGGTAACGATGGGCTTGCTAGAGTTTGACGTTACTGTCGTAGGACGATGGTGGTCAGTTGATCTCTTAAGGTCACACCTAAAGGATGATGCCCTTATTAGTAAATTTGATTAATTGTATGATGATACAAGTTGATCAATTCCTTAAAATTGAACAATTCATTTGTGAGAGAGAATATTGATATCTTATTGTAATGAGATTAAATAAGATTTATTTTAGTAATTGAAATGCTTTATTACCAAAATTGTTTATTGTTTGTGAAACAATAGAGATAAGAATGAATGGTTAATTATAATTACAAGATGTTGTGAATTATAATTAAATGACCCATTTTATTTATGTGATCAAGTATCACTAGTCAATTTGTTTTATGTAATTTAATTAATTGTAAAAAACATATTTATGTGATAAATATGCATCAAATTAATTAATAACATGTAACATACTACATGTGACACATTGTGTGACAAATGACAAATTGATAAGATAAATTGGTAGTCCATTTTATGTAATATGGACCGAAATGGAGGATGTGTAGTGGATTGTGGTTGTTTTATTTTAAGAGATAAAATAAGATGTAATCATGGCTACTCCTTACTAGCCTTACAACCTACACCACTTTCTTACACACCTATATTTTTGATAAGAGAAAAAAGAAAGCAAAAGATGCTCTCCTTGGCTTATGCTAGCCGGCCACTACCCTCTTTTAAGAGAGGTTTTGGCTTCTTTTCTCCATCATTCATTCACATGCATGCATATATGATTTCTGCTTCATTTCTTCTCATCTCTCAAAAAAGTCTTTTATAAATAGTCTTAGAAATTCATCAAATTGTTCAAATGAGATTACTAATATTATTAGTGTAATATATGAGTATTAGTAATCAATTTTAAGGTAAACTACAAAACAAATATCTAGCAAATATTATTTAGTAGTGATAAGGGTTAAATCTTGGGTGCAATCAAGAGGAGAATCTCTACATTGGGATTTTGGAGGATCATCCTAATATTCATTATAGCTCAAGAACAAGTGAAGGTAGGAGACCTTACTTGTGCCCATAAATCCGAAAATAATAATGTAAGGGACATTATTTTTGTTATAACTCTCTTATTTTGTTATGCATACACTAGATATTATTTTTGTTATAACTCTCTTATTTTGTTATGCATACACTAGATATAAATAACAAATAATTACAAATTTAATTAGTTTACTATTAGAGGAGTCTAATAAGAGGTATATAAATCTAACAGTCTCCCCGGCAACGTTGCCAAAATTTGACCCGGCTGTCACAACCCTATCAAAAATAAAACTAACCGGCTCCAACTAATATAGCAGAGGTAAGTCGGGTATCGTACTCCATAGGGAGGCGGTCACTATCTACTTGTTATTCAGTGTGTCTACGGTCACAAAGTGGGGGGTTTTGATTTGGTTGTTTAAACTAAACTACTGAACTGAATTTAAAAGCATTAAAAGAAACAACAATTTAAATAGCAAGGATGATGTAAAGATGTGATCAAATAAAGAGAGAATTGCCAGGATGTCGGTTCACCATGATATTACGCAAGTCAGCAAAAGGTAAGGCCAGTTGGTCTGATTTGAGAAGGTAGTGGAAAGGTCCTTCCGGTCCGCTATCCGCCCTAGATTCTTCCTAGATAGCTTCCGCTCTGATAGGGTAGTCTATTGTTCATAACAGGTCTATTCATTCCAATCTTCCGATCTAGGTCTGAATTTAACATGGTTAATTAATTCAGTTGCGTGCACTCAACCTAATAATTACTGTTATATTGCTATAAAACAATTCTCACAACAAAAATCTCCTAAACTAATTATCACATCATTGTTTTACTATCATGGCTCCCCTAATCCTAGCAATAGAGAATTTAGCTACGCATGACGATAAATAAAACAATAACGATAAATAAAGCAATAACAAAAATGGTATTAAGATGATAAAAGGAAAATTGCTTAAACTTAATAACAAATCTAATAATTAACAGCAATTAAAGACAAGAATTAAAGTGTGCAAAAGAGAAATAAATTGAGTAAGGAATATTAAAGAGATTACACAAATCAAAGATCCGGAAAATGAAAGCAACGTCGAACGACATTAAGTTCGGAAGTTAATGTAAACTGCCTGATTAAAGGATCCCTAGACCTAATTAATTCTTTCCTTTACATAGGAAAGATATTTTCTTAACCTAATACGTAACTTAAGATATTAAATAAGTAAGTTCACGCAAGAAAATACCCACGTCAGATAGCAAAGTGTTTGATCGAGCACCTTCAAACTTCTCGATCGAACAACTCATAGCAAAAACCTCTCGATCGAGTACAAAGGCTACTCGATCGAGGAGCACCAAAAAGGCACCTCTCTATCAAACACAGCAGGGGTTCGATCGAGGACTTTTTACCACCACAAAGGTCTCGATCGCGCACATTAGCCAGCAAAACCTCTCGATCGAGTCAACTGCCACTAAGTCAGCCACATAACGTATGATCTTAGCTTCCAAGGCGACTTCACGCATCCCAAGACAGTAGTATTCTCGCTCTAATTCTTCCATCTTCTAAATGCGAGCTAAAGGGACAGTAAAAGGCTCAATTCTGCTTCTTGTAGGTTCATTCCTGCAATTAAAGCCCAACGAACCAAAGTAGACTATTCGGGGTATTTCGTAGCCTAATACTACGGGAATTGCATAAAAATGCATGCAAATAAGGCTTAGAAATACTATATAAAATGCACGCATCAGCACTAGTCTACGGTTGTGTGTAAAAGTGTGTTATGAGGGGGTATATATAGTCTTCCATGAAATTAGGTCACAAAAGAGGGGTAGGTGCTAAAATGTGTCTTGATGCTTTGTGCCGGCTGCCGCCATCAAGTCTAATTCCAATTTGGAATTCTTCAACTTCAAAATTTGGCTAAGTGTTGGATTGGTGTCTCTGCTGGCTGGCCATCTACCGGCCTACTAGTTGAAGACATTTCTTCTTCTTCTTCTTCTTGAACACCCATCCATGTAACCAACTGCCGATAACTCTGCCGACAACGCACCTATCTTTCTTTTGGCTTAAAACTCTCCATTTTTCTTCTAAGGCATAAGGAGAGGGTTCCCTGCTGGATGGCCGGCTGCTGGCGTACCGGCATAATACTCTCTCAACTTTGTTTTCCTTCTGTATTGGGGAGGGGGGTAGGGGTTCCACGCCGATACAGAACTCTTCTCAACATTTGTTCCACTTCTTCTCCCATGGAAGCTCTTTTAGGACTCCTTTCTTGGTTCTGTTCTCCAATCCCGACTCATTCCCTACAAAATGAGATGAACATAAGTAGTATGGCATAAACGACACAAAATGCAAATAAAAAGGATAGAAACCTTCCTGAAATGCGTCAAAAGAGGAGGAAATGCTAACCAAATAAACACGCATCTAACTTTCCCACACTTGAGTCTTACTCGTCCCCGAGTAAGTAACCTAGGTAAGATTAGGACCCTTAACAAAGACTAATAACTTGCACACTTTATTTATAATAGCCGAATCAGGTTTAGCTTTATCCGGAACCCTTTCAACTCACAATTTGACAGTTGGTGAGGGAAAGTGCCCTATTTTAAGGCAGTAAGTTCTTCCTGCAAAACTTTAATTCAAAATGGCACTAAACTAACAAGTAAAGCATGGAAATGAATCACTCAAAATGCATATAAACTCGCCTTATTCAAGTGGGATTTCTCAAAACCGGGCAAAGAAAGTCATTAGTGGAGGATGTCATCTCAAGGTCTTACCAAGATCTCAATCCCCTAAATGTAGCTTAAGTAACCAACATTGACAACACGACTGCCTAAGAAACAAATTCTTGGCGGGGGAAAAAGGGAAGTATGTCGCTATACTTGATGTGACTCCTATTTACGCACAATTAGTCCCCTAACTAGCCTAGTTCCTATGCTTTTTAGTATGTATTAGGGTAGTTTCTTGTCTTTAGCCTCCTTATATGCATACCTTATGAGGTTTGGTGTTCTTTGTAGGAGAAGAGCACTAATCATGCCCTAATGGAGTGAAACGGAACTAAATTGATAGCATATAACTATGAAGCACCGAAGAGGGAGCTAATACTTAAGGCCTAAGTCAAGAAAGCAAATAAATGGCCCATGACAGGTGAATCCCACGACCCCTCAATGATCCCCACTGATCTTGAGGCAGTCATGAGAAGAGAAAGCTAAGCTGACCCATGATCCGGGCGTCCCGAGCTTAAGTCGGGAGTCCCAAGACCAGGACGAGCGTCCCGAGCTTAAGTCGGGCATCCGAGCGCTCAAATCGGGCGTCCCTAGATCAGGACGAGCGAATTCCCTTACAGCACAAGCATGCCTCAACAGCATGTCATGGGGTTCCTCCTGGGACTTGCAAGGCTCTAATCTTCTTTTAAAGGGTTCAATCGGCATTTAAGCCCTTAGTTAACCTAATCCTTGTACTACTATATATACCCCTCTTGTATTTAGATGGAGGATAAGCCCTGTTAGTGGCGGCAAAGCTTTATTAGATTAGATTAGGAGTAGATTAGAATAGATTAATCTTAATCATTCAACAAATTGCACTTTAATCCTTCCTTAATTATTGTTCAAGATTTCTTATTGGGTAATTGAAGATTATTGGGTTATTATTTGGAGAATTGATAACTCTTCATCAATAAATCAAGTTCTCTTCTATTATTCTTTCTTTTCCATTTGTTCATCTTAAGATTGGTATAATTCCTTTACTCTTTACTTTATTGCTTATTGTTTTGTCCTTCTATCATGTGTATACTTGTTAAGATGATTGACACCATTGTTAACATGTTTCCCATGATAATGAGTGAGTAGTTTCCTAACTAGGGATTAGTGGGGGATTAGGGTATTTAATCATGGGGAAGATTTATGCTTAATGAGTTTGTATGAGTGCTTGCTTATTGTTTTCCAACTTATGCACATGTCATGTTTGATGAGATGCTTTATTGACAACCTAGCATTTTCTCTTATCTTTTCAACAAGACATGTAAGACATAAACCAACTCAAGGCTTGTTAGACCATGCATATAGTTGATTAGGAAGGACTAAGTCGATTGTAGGTGTTGTACAGTCTTGACTGACTCGACTCCGGGACCAAAACCTTCTTACGACTCGTTTATGTTATCTCACTATGAATAGGGAAAACCAAGCCGACTTGTAGGTGTTGTAAAGTCTTGACCGACTCGGCTCCAAGACCTAAGTTTACCCTAGAAATTGTAAGAGATACACTAAATTGATTCCAACAATAATAATTGCTTGCATCTATATGATTCATTTATGCTATTTCACCATGAATCCCCATGATTTCATGATTCCCTAGTATTGTTTATCACTTATTTACACCCTTGTTTCCATTTACTTGTCTTGTTTATATTTCTTTGTTGTAGCATAGAGCACAACTTCAACCCAAATCAATTGTGACACTAGCATAAATTGAGATAGATAGACTTAGAACCCAAAACACACTGTCCCGTGGATCGACCTCGACTTAACCACTAACTAGGTGTTTGTTGAGATTATAAATGTGTTTGATTTAGTGAACAATGAATCGCTCATCATCAATACTCCAAAGATTGACACGACACACGCAAGATTCGACTCCATTTCAAACGCTTGACTGAAAGAGACCCAAGTGCCGACTCTTATAAGTTTCACTAGTCACTCAAAGAAGAACCGGGTGATTTTTGTGACAAAAGTAACCAAAATCAGTCCCCTAACTGAACTTGCGAGGCATGCTCGCGTTCTAAAATGGCACTTGATCCTATATCCGCAAGATAAATGTTAAATTGATGTATATACAAGAGAGACAATCGGGTTATAACAAGGCTTGGGTTAGGTGAGAAGGGGTTGGTGCTAGCACCGTTTTAGGACATGTGGGGATAGATGCTAAGTAGTCGCCACATCTAAACTCTACCCAATGCAAAATATTTCTGCACAAAATTTGGCAAAGGTGGTTGCCACCTCCAAAAATCAAATCTTTTCAAAACAAAACAAAATTCAATTGCAAATGTCATTAACCCTCTTATTAGACACAAATACTTCATTATTTTTTTTTCCTTTTTCTCTCCTTTTTTTAAAATTTTGATTTTCTTTCTCACATTTTCCATTAATTGTAAACTTTTTTCAAGCAAAAATAACCGTCATTGAAGCACCATCACTTTCATGTGATCCCAAAAATAAATTAACCTCAAGGAGAGTCAAAATTCCAACCCAAATATACATCCACAAAAGGACTGCAACGACGAATTACTCAACAATTGGTGAGTTATTTATAGAATGTAGTTAATTTTGTTGGCAAATGAAATGATAAGGCTAGGCTCAAAATGGGTTACCAAAAGGGAAATATGACTCAAGGGTGAAACAAAAGCTATATGTCTATGTGAGGTTACTTTATTAAAGAAACATTATTGTCTCAATATGCACATCAACATTTCTATGGCATTAAAGAACGAGTCCCATACTTATGCGTTTTGATAAGACACACCACGTAAGGAGGACTACTCACAATTCCTAAACAGGACCGGTTTGATGGACCGGCCAAATCGAGGCTCTATCCTCACATGTGAGTATTTTTGTCGGTCCTAGGTCAAGTCTTCGGCCTAACACGGTCTCAAAAGGTGGTCGACACTCGATTATTAAGCTAGTATTCCCAGGTTTTGCTAGGAAGAACCTAACATGTGTCATCAAAGGGTACGAGCTATTAAGAGGGAAATGACACGGACAAAACGGTTATCATCATTGGCGACATATGCCCTCCACGTTTAGACCTCTATGTTGTAATACTACAGTTTTATGTGTTGTTGGGTACTCTATTGAGTAGGGCTTACTCTGTTGAGTAAGTGTGTGTTGGCGTTCTGGACAGTGTTCTGTCTGATGGGTACTCGATCGAGTAGGGGCCACTCGATCGAGTAAATGGATTTTTACGGGTTATTTGCCGGGTTTTGATAGCAACGTGAGAATGGTATAAAAACACTTTTCGTCAGTTTCTTTTCAATTTTACCCTATTCAAACTTTCACAAAAGATAAAACAAAGTTATGTTCCGTCTCTCTCTCTCTCATTGCTATCAAATCCCAAGGCTTGTGTTGTCGAAATTCAGAGTTCTTTATAGCGTTGAGACCGTCGTATTGTGGGTAAGATCCTAGTATAGATTTTATGTTGTCTTGTTGATTTTGGTTGAAACCCTAATTGGGTAATTTGGGGGTTTTGGTGGTTTTGGGTGTATTGTTAGTTTAGATGGTGATTGTATGATTGTATGTTTGATAGGCGGTGATTTCGTAGAGGAACGTTTCTGATTTGTTGTTGTCACGATCGTGGTAATTGTATTTCCAGGTCGGATTTTCATACTCAATTATTGGTTACATGTATATTAGATAGTTGGTTGATTGTTGATGGTTAATTAATGTATTGATCTATATCGTATTGAATTGGTATTTGTTGTTGTAGTAGCTGGTTGGTTGTGTTTGTTTATGGTAGGCGAGGTGCACCCTCGGCTGAGTGGAGTCACTTGCGGGAGTGGCTTCACGCCCTTGTGGAATGATACCCGTCGTTGTGAGTACCAAAGATAAAATTTATAATTCCTATTAGGGCTAACCTAGGCTAGTGGTAACAGGGCCGAACCACAAGGAGGCAGATGTAAATTTTAGTTGATTTAAGTTCAGTCTGAGGTAACTATTGTGGGGGTTGAATTGAATTGGTCTACAGCTAAAAGTGAACAAAGATAATAAACTAAATAAACGATTTAAACAGATAAAAGAAGGGTACTAGGATGGTCGGTTCATTATAGCTTCGGCGGCAGCAAACTAAGTCGGTCTGAATCAAACACAGGTAAGGCGGGAGATAAAGAGGTCCTCTCGGTCCACTCTTAACAAATAGCATCTTTCGATCTCGCTATAGGTCCCTAATGTCACTAATACTAACTTTCGTCCTGAAAAGTGACTAACGGTCTAAACTATACCTATCTTTCGATCTTAGCACAGTTTAGTCGATTTAATTGATGGTCAAATAACTTTCCCTATCTTTCGATCTAATGGGTCGGTCACAAAATAGGTATCTAACTGGTCGCATGCATTCGATTCGTTAAACACAAGATTAAATTCAATTAAAACGAAGGAAAACCCTACGAGGTCAGTCGATCGACTGACAATGTCAGTCGATCGACCAACACGCGAGACAGTCCGTGTCTAATCTAATGCCGCCTTTGCCATAAATCGCCTACATCCTAGCACTAAAGAATTAGCTACTCATGCTAAGGGTAAAAACAACAATAAAACTAATAACGATTACTGAATTCATGCTTAAAGTAAATAACAAACAGCGATAATACGATAATTGGATTTCGGGATACTAACTAGCAAATCTATACTAATGATGAAAGTAAAACAATAAACTGGAATTAGGACAGAAGGAATACCGAGATTTCAGAGGAAAGATTAAGAACAAGAACAGAATTCCAATGCTAAAACTATGATCCAAACCCTAATTACTCGAATGAATAAAACTGAAAGTTACTTTGTGAAATTATGATAAAAACTTCGATCCAAACTCCCATGATAAACTGAATGTTTTATGTTACGTTATATAGCAAATAACGTAACATCTTATTTCCTAAACCTAGCATCATGGGCTTGCGCTTTCTCGGTCTTCTAATTCTCGTCTGGAATAGCAATCTGGTCGATCGATCGATAAGGTGGTCGATCGATCGCTCCTCAACAAACAAGTAGCTTTCGAACTCGAACATTGGTCGATCGACTGAGGGAGATGGTCGATCGACTAATGGAGCTGCTACTTGACTTCTTGAAACTCGTGGACTTGTCTTTTGGGCCTTGGATTGCGCACCAAGCTCGTTCCTTAAGTGATTCCTTTACGTTATTTGCAATGCGGTTTACTCGGGGACGGATTTGGCTTGATTTCCCGTTGAATTCTTCACATTTCTGCAATAATGTACAAAATACGGAAGTAGACGGAAATAGGGAGAAATGTAGCATAAACTACGAGAATGAGCTCTGAAATGCGTGTAAAATGGAATGTAAAACATCATATAAATAACACTCATCAAACTTCCCCAAACCAAACCCTTGCTTGTCCCCAAGCAAGAACTAGACTCGATCTAATGACCTAATGGAACGAGTTCAATCTCAGAGCGAAATGCAAACTGTTAAGCCTAAACCAATTTAATGCACAACCAACAATCAACTAGTAACGTGAATCATGCAAAAGAGTTATAAAGTCGTTAAAAACTGCTGAACCGTCAACTGTAGAGACTTATCAAATTGGACTCTCGCGGGTCGCTCAAATCTCTCATAAGAACAAGTGAATATGTGAAAGATAAAAAGAATTAATTTTGTAAAGACTCTCACCTAACTACGACCTATGAAGACATGCCAGCAATAAAATATGAAAATGATCTCTATAACCGTACATATGCATTCCAACCAACAAATGACCATGACACATGCCGAGGTATATATGGGATATGTGAGGTATGGGTAAGAGGAGGCAAAATATTTATGGAAAAGTGGAGGTACAGGTGATCAAGCTAGTACCAAAACGGAACCATATGGCAACATCCAACTTCTTGCTCATAATCAAACTAAACGGTGCTATAGCAAGCACAAATCTCACAAATCTCCAAACTAACAAATCAATAAACTCCCCATAAAATATGAATAAAACATGGGAGCAAAAATCGCCAAAAGATAAGGATTAAATTATGCGAATTGACTTCTTCCTCGAATCTCAGTCGATCGACCATATTTGGCAGTCGATCGACCCATTTGAATAGTACCGAACCTCTTTTTTCATTTCTTTTTCGAATCATTTTTTTTCATTTTTTCTTTCTTTTTCTTTTGTTTCTTTCTTTCCTTTTTCATTTTCCAAACATCATCTCAACAGAGCAAATGCCACCAAAAACGAGTAACAATCCCAAGAACACAGACTACTAGCTTGACAAGGGACAGGCTAAATGTAGGACGTAGTAATGGGACAAAAAGGCTATTTTTGGCAGTGTGAAGCTTATGGGTAAAATGAATAAAGGGAAACCTCTACCACATGTGTCAACAAACCACAAACTGAATGCATACAGGTATTAAGTAGATCAAATTCATATTCATGCAAATTAAGGAAACATGTCTCATAAGGAGTACTACTCACATTCCTAATTAAACCGGTCATGAATGTCACCAGTTATAGGCTCTAAATCTCAGAAATATGATGTAGTTTGCCAAAAATCAAAGTCAGGTCTCAAGTTCAGCAAGAATGTAACGAAAACTCGTAGATATGCATATACGATTCTACTAATAACATGTTAATTAGCAAGGCTTAGGCAAAAACAGATGCAAATGCAATGTCATCATGGAAATACTACCGTTCCGACTCGACCTATATGCTAAAATAAACGTGCATTTTATGGAATTTTTTGAAATTTTTCAATTTTTTTTTTTTTTTGAATTTTTCTGTATATATAAGAGAAATGAAATAAACAATGCAAAACAAAATTGAACGTGAATGCAAGCAAATGATATGCGACGCAAAACCCTTCCCCAAACCAAATCGCACAATGTCCCCATTGTGCAAAATCATGTAATGAAGAAAAGAGAAATGGGAATTTGCGAGAAAGGAAATAAAAAATGACATGAAGTAAACGAAATCAGGAACTCACAAGACTTTAAGCGCAGCAAAGGAAACCTCCCCAAACCAGCGTGAGCTAGGAGGTTTCAGTAGGCAGCAGTGCTACCAATAAGTACCTGAAAGACAGAAAATACGACGCATAAGACTGAGAAAACAATTTAGAAACGGTAAAGTTGTGCACAAATAAGAGAACTTGAAGAAAGAAGTAATATAACGGAAAATAAAGCGGAGTAGAAAACTCCCTTAGGTCCGCATATCGACCAAACACAGCAGGGGAGAGGTCGTGAACGAATATAGCAGCAGCAGTGGTCGATCGACCACTGAGATTAGTCGATCGACCAGGTGGGCGTGAACAGTAGCTCTCGTAACCCGCAACCGCAAATCGATCGATCGACCATGTGGGTCGATCGATCGAAAAACATCTTCGCAACCTCCAATTTCTTCGTATTAGCTCAATAATTTGAGCTAACAAGCTCGAAATACCTGCAAGTACACAATAATACGCGGCCAAAATTGCGCAAAACCCAGAAAAAAGTCTAAAGAACTTGAAAATCCTAAGCAAACAAAATAAAAGCGAAGTTTTCGTGCACACAAAAAACAATAAAAATGTCTTAACAAAGCAAATAAAATGAAGTTTATAACGAGATCGATCAACTAATAGTTGATCAAGAAGGACCACGGTATGGCCCACTTCGTCGGCTTCTGGCTACTAGAGGTAGCCTCAATGGTGCCCATCTCATCAGCTGCACCCTTCTTAGCTTCGACAGTCGGAGGGCTCAACGGATCAACTTTGTTAGCACCCCAATCAAGAATTTCGTTGGGTTCAACGGAATCCAAGTCAGACCGTCTCACCTTGGTTGGCTCATCTTCCACTTCCTCATCAGTCCCATAGCTTAGGCATCCAAGGCCTCCTCTTTGAATGATCGGCTTCTTTACAGCTGGCACAACTTGTAGTACTTCCTTCCCCAAACCAGCTCCTGCATTATCTAAAACAACAGATTCTTCCTCCTTCTTGCTCCCAATCCGGGGCGGAGGGGTTAACACAAAGAGAGTGATAGGGACAGCAATTCGGGAAGCACAAAGTACGATTTCTTTTCAGAGACCGTATTACAAGTAACAGGCCACATGGGATCCTTCTTTTTAGCAGGTTGGGCAAAAATGATAGAATGTTTCCCAACTTTGAAGGTCAAAGTTCCAGAGCCTACGTCAATAACTACACCAACAGTGTGCAGAAACGGCCTACCTAGGATGATCGGTATATGGGCATCCTCAGGCATGTCCAGGACAACAAAGTCAACAGGGAAGAAAAACTTCCCTATTTGGACGGGTATGTCCTCTAGGACTCCTATAGGCTCGACCGCAGATCGGTCAGCCATCTGAACTGTCATGTCTGTGATAGCAAACCGGGTCAACTTAAGCCTCCTAGCTAAACTCAAGGGCATGACGCTTATGCTAGCCCCTAGGTCACACAATGCCTTCTCAATTGAGAAGGTACCTATTTTGCAAGGAACAGAAAAGCTACCTGGATCCTCTAACTTATGGGGTGCAGTGTGAGACAGATAGGAGCAAGACTCCTTGGTGAGTGCGACAGTGTGCACTGTCTCAAGTGACCGCTTTTTGGACAACAGTTGTTTCATAAATTTAGTATAAGCGGGCACTTGGTTAACTAACTCAAGGAAGGGGACTTGTACATTCAGACTACGGATAACTTTCTCAAACTTACTGAAAGATACATGTTCCTTCGTCGGCACGAGTCTCTCCGGATATGGGGCTGTGAGGAGTACCTTAGCCCTCTCCTCCAATTCACGCGCGCCGGCGTCCTTGGACTTAGGCTGAAAGTCCGTCACCTTCTCTTTGTTGAAGCTAGACCCCTCCTCAGACCGTCTCAAATGAGAACCATTAACTGTCATTGGGTCGAACTTCGGGACCGGGACTGACCCATCAGCACTCGGGTCTTGTCCTAAAATCTTCGGGACCGTGGTACCCCGAAACAAGTGGTCTCGTAGGTTATTTGGCATTAAAGGACGAAATTCTTCAGCATCAACAGCGATTTCAGTCGATCGACCACTCTCCTCGATCGATCGACCGAGATGTACAGATTCGAAGCTCCGTAACCCGTGCTTGATCGATCGACTAGGTATATCGATCGATCGACCAAATACCTGGCGACGTCTTTTCCTTTGATTTGTTCGTTGAAGCTTTCTCTTGACTTGTTTCCGGCTCATCTTTTTCAACAGCGTCCTCGACTATGGCAGGACCATCAAGGGTGGACCCGCTCCTCAAAGTGATGGCATTTAGGGTCTCCTTTTGTTCCGGTTGAGTAGGTAAGTGTCCGGGAGCTCGAGTGTTACTTTTGCTAGCCAGTTGAGCAATTTGGCTCTCTAGTAACTTCATCCCGGCCTCTCTTGCTTGGGACTCCTTTAGCAACAGGTTCTTAAGCTCGAAAAATTCAGAATTCTGCGATTGTTCTTTCTTTGTGGCACATAAAGAGGTTTCGATATTGTTGTTGCTTTTGATGAGGGGGTATATAGGGTTGTTGCTGCGGCGGAGCTTGATTTGGGTTAAGGACATTTTGGCTCCTCCAACTCAAGTTCGGATGGGTGTTCGGCTCATAGTAGGTGTTGGTCTACCTATAGTATTGAAAGGCATCACAAGATTCAAAGGGACTAGGGCGTTTTTCGAGACATGGCCCTCACCTCCACACCTTTCACGAGGACGAAGGGACCGTCGACACAACATTGACTTGGTACATCCCACCTTTGGAAGCTCCTCCTAGCTCATACTTGTCAAATCTCGCGGTAAGAGCCTCAAGCGCAGCGATAGAGGAGGATTCAGCAGACTCTCCTCGGTTCCCTCTAGAATTCCCATACTCGGCCTTGTGGGTAGCTAGATCGTCAATGATCTTCCACCCCTTGGTTGCTCCCAAATTTTCAAAGCAAATCTCTCGTTGGTGCAGCATCCAAAATGGCCCCTCGATCGTCGTACAACCCATTGTAGAAATGATTGCACAAACTCCATTTTTCGAACCCATGGTGCGGTATGGTTCGCACCAACTTCTTAAATCGGACCCATGCTTCGTGGAAATTCTCATCCGGCCCTTGTTTAAAGCCCGTGATTTGAGCTCTAATAGCGATCGTCCTTGAAGCAGAGAAGTACTTCTTGTAGAACGCCAATGCCAATGTATTCCAATCAGTGATCCCTTGAACGGCTCGGTCCAGATCTCTATACCACTCCCTTGCAAAGCATCGCGAGGGAGAAGATGAACATAGTCTCCTTGATCGGTCTTGGGTCACACCGGTGGTGGGGGTATGGAACAATGATGAGTCAATAAAGGTCTCCATATGCTTAGTTGCATCTTCATTTGCAGCTCCCCCAAACTGGTTTCTCTCAACCATAATGATGTAGGCAGGCTTTGGTTCGAACTTCCTGGCATCACCTGGTAGCTCGAACCCCTTATATAAGTTATCGGCTGTCGGCTCAGAATAACTAGCTATACTTGCTTCCTCGGCCATGACTGGAATTTCCGGAGAAGTAATCGTCTCGGTGAAGAAGTGGAAACGGGCGAAGATGGTGGATTATCTTGAACGAGTTCGTTCTCGTGATAGCTTGACGGAGTACTCGGCTCTTCCTCGTCGGTAGTATCCTTTGTGTTCGTCTCAACTCGCGCAAGGATCTTTCAAGCTCAGGGTTCAATGGTACTAATTCTCCACCGTGACTGCGCATAAGAAGAAACTACAAAAAGAATATAAGAAAAGTTTAAGGAACGGATGTCCCTTAAACTAAGAAAGACTAAAAATAAAAACAACTAAAATTAGGACTATTGCCTCCCCGGCAACGGCGCCAAAATTTGATACCCGTCGTTGTGAGTACCAAAGATAAAATTTATAATTCCTATTAGGGCTAACCTAGGCTAGTGGTAACAGGGTCGAACCACAAGGAGGCAGATGTAAATTTTAGTTGATTTAAGTTCAGTCTGAGGTAACTATTGTGGGGGTTGAATTGAATTGGTCTACAGCTAAAAGTGAACAAAGATAATAAACTAAATAAACGATTTAAACAGATAAAAGAAGGGTACTAGGATGGTCGGTTCATTATAGCTTCGGCGGCAGCAAACTAAGTCGGTCTGAATCAAACACAGGTAAGGCGGGAGATAAAGAGGTCCTCTCGGTCCACTCTTAACAAATAGCATCTTTCGATCTCGCTATAGGTCCCTAATGTCACTAATACTAACTTTCGTCCTGAAAAGTGACTAACGGTCTAAACTATACCTATCTTTCGATCTTAGCACAGTTTAGTCGATTTAATTGATGGTCAAATAACTTTCCCTATCTTTCGATCTAATGGGTCGGTCACAAAATAGGTATCTAACTGGTCGCATGCATTCGATTCGTTAAACACAAGATTAAATTCAATTAAAACGAAGGAAAACCCTACGAGGTCAGTCGATCGACTGACAATGTCAGTCGATCGACCAACACGCGAGACAGTCCGTGTCTAATCTAATGCCGCCTTTGCCATAAATCGCCTACATCCTAGCACTAAAGAATTAGCTACTCATGCTAAGGGTAAAAACAACAATAAAACTAATAACGATTACTGAATTCATGCTTAAAGTAAATAACAAACAGCGATAATACGATAATTGGCTTTCGGGATACTAACTAGCAAATCTATACTAATGATGAAAGTAAAACAATAAACTGGAATTAGGACAGAAGGAATACCGAGATTTCAGAGGAAAGATTAAGAACAAGAACAGAATTCCAATGCTAAAACGATGATCCAAACCCTAATTACTCGAATGAATAAAACTGAAAGTTACTGTGTGAAATTGTGATAAAAACTTCGATCCAAACTCCCATGATAAACGAAATGTTTTATGTTACGTTATATAGCAAATAACGTAACATCTTATTTCCTAAACCTAGCATCATGGGCTTGCGCTTTCTCGGTCTTCTAATTCTCGTCTGGAATAGCAATCTGGTCGATCGACTGATAAGGCTGGTCGATCGACTGCTTCTCAGCAAACAGTAGCTTCTGAACCCGAACATTGGTCGATCGACTGAGGGAGATGGTTGATCGACTAATGGAGCTGCTACTTGACTTCTTGAAACTCATGGACTTGTCTTTTGGGCCTTGGATTGCGCACCAAGCTTGTTCCTTAAGTGATTCCTTTACGTCATTTGCAATGCGGTTTACTCGGGGATGGATTTGGCTTGATTTCCCGTTGAATTCTTCACATTTCTGCAATTATGTACAAAATACGGAAGTAGACGGAAATAGGGAGAAATGTAGCATAAACTACGAGAATGAGCTCTGAAATGCGTGTAAAATGGGATGTAAAACATCATATAAATAACACTCATCATGGAACCCGCCACAAGAGGGGATGTGCACATAAAGGAACATGGGTTTGCGCTTAGTAAAGATGAGTGGGGCTTAGGTGAGAATGACTTCGGTCCCCCACTGGTGGTATGGATTGCTGGTTGTGGCCGTAATCTGGCAGGACTAGACCTTCAGGCTAGTCAGGTGATTGGTGATGTGACGGTGTTGGAGTATTGTATGTATTGTTGTTGTTGTATGATCTTATATTGTGTAATAAAATTTAATCTCAAAAAACATCCCAAGGCGCCATTATGAAAGAAATGAAGAGAGAGAAAGAAGAGAGAAAAAGCTCTAAAATTTAGGTTAACTGTTCCTTGCTTTTTGTGCTGCCGTCATGACAATAATGGTGAGATCAACCTCGTCCAAATCAAATTCTGCAACAAAAAATCAAAAAAATTCGTCTCCTTTACCAAATAACAACAAAAAAAAGACAGGACCTTCGCCATCGGAGGTAAATAAAGAGAAGAATGTCAATGAAATCGTGGGGCTAACTCCTTTTGACCTGGAAACAATTGAAGTTGATGAGAACGGGGAAGAATGGGTTACCCAGGGCAAAAAGAAGAAAACATTAGCCTCTATTCCTGAAGAACCAAAAGAGCTGTTGCAGTTTACTGTTGAGGATGTGCGTGATGAGCTCAATTTCTGGAAACCTTCAGTATACTGCTTCATCTTGGGTGCAAATCCTCCTCCGGAAGTGGTGGAGGGTTTCATTCGAAGGATTTGGGTGAATTTTTCAATAGATAAGGTATCCTTCCTTCCTAATGGCATTTTTCTGGTTCGTTTTATGAATGAGCAGAGTAAGGAGGCTATTCTCAAACAGGGAGATTTCCTGTTTGATAATAAGCCCCTGATTGTTAGGAATTGGACTGCAAACATTGAGTTAACAAAGGATAATGTTAAGAATGTGCCTGTGTGGATCACGTTGTGGGATTTACCTCTCAAATTTTGGGGTAAATGTCTACCTAGGATTGCAGGTCTAGTTGGGAAATATATTCGGAGTGATGTGTCAACAATGGAAAAGACTAGGTTAGGGTTTGCTCGGGTTTTGATTGAGGTTCCCTTTGGCAAGAAAATCCCTAATTCTGTTCTTTTCTTTGATGAACTGTCCCAAGAGATTAAGATTGATGTTGAAAGTGAATGGAAGCCCATATTATGTACTGACTGTGGAGGGGTAGGTCATGAGAGTACTTCCTACATGAAACCAAAGCAGAAGTTGGCTCCTAAGCCTGTCCCTACCAATCAGAAATGGGTCCCCAAGCAGAAAACTGTGGCTGTCCCTCAACCTATCCCTATGACCTCTGCTGTGAGTGTATCTGATACTCCTGTGGTCTCTAAGACCCCTGAGGAAATCCAGCACAAACTGCAGGTCTCTTGGTCCAAGGATGGTAAGTATGCCCAGCCTCCTACCAGGCCAGTCACTACTCTTAGCAAGCAAGAAATAATATGTGCTGGCAAAGCTTCTACCCATTTAAGTCAATACATGTTCCAGGATGCTCTTAATAATGCAGCCTCAAAAACTGGTGTTGGAAGTGTCTTGGTTAATAATCCTCCAAGAGTTGGTGTTGGGACAAGTGGTAGTGCATTACTCCCCCCTGGGAGTAATGCATAACATTGGCTTCTGGAACGTGAGGGGATTAAATAGCCCATCTAAACAAAAACAAGTTAAATGGTTTATACATTCTCATATGGTGGGTTTATTTGGTCTCCTTGAGACAAAGGTAAAGCCTTTGTCTCTAAATTCTGTTAAGATAAATGTGTGTGATGGTTGGTCTCTCTCCACTAATACTTCTTATCATCCTGGTGGCAGAGTGTGGGTATTATGGAATCCCTCTCTTTTTTATGTGCACTTTGTCCATTATAGTGCTCAGTCTATACATATGAAGGTTACTGAAATTAGCTCCAACTTTAATTTTTTCTGCACCATGGTTTATGCTTTTAATGACACCACTGATAGGAAAAGTTTATGGCATGATTTATGTTCTTTTGCTGATTCTATTCATGATCCTTGGATTCTTTGTGGAGACTTCAATTGTGTTCTAAAATCTTCTGAGAGACTTGGAGGACTCTCATCTGATGAAGAGATGAAGGATTTTCATGATTGTTTGGATTATTGTCAGAAGATGGACAGTCCAGCTGCTGGATCCTATTATACCTGGAATAACAAGCAGGAACCACAGTCTAGAGTTTATTCCAGGCTTGATAGGGTCCTTGTCAATTCTCATTGGACTCATCATAGACCTAATGCATATGCTCACTTTTATAATGAAGGTATTTTTGATCACACTCCTTGTATTATCCAAGAGCCTGCTACCTCTATGAAGGGGAGAAGGAGTTTTAAGTATTTTAATATGTGGAGCCAAGTGGCTGACTTCAAGCCTTGCATTCTTCACCATTGGAATCAGCCTTGGCAAGGCACTAAGATGTTTCAAGTTGTTATGAAATTGAAAAGTCTTAAGAGACCTCTGAAAGAATTAAATAAGGCCTTATTTGATGATATTGAGAATAGTGCAGTCCATGCTTGGAAGATTCTGGATAATATACAAGACCAATTGAGAGCTACACCTGGTGATCCTACTCTTCTAGTTAGGGAAAAAGAAGCTATTGGTGTTTACAGGGAGCTGCAAGATGCCTGTGACAGTTTTTTTATCCAAAAATCAAAAGCAACTTGGGTAAATCAAGGGGACAACAACACTAGGTATTTTCATAGTCTCCTAAGAGCAAGAAGTGCAAAAAATAAAGTTTTCCTCATTGAGGATACTGCTGGTAATGTGTATTCTGATGGTTCTCATATTCAGTCAGCCTTTTTGAAATATTATGAAGCTTTACTTGGGACAGCTGGGCATATCACTAATGTTTGTGCCTCTGTGGTACAACAAGGTCCTATCTGTAATTCTGATCATCACTCTATTCTTATGGCTCCTGTCACTAGGAAGGAAATTAAGGAGGCATTCTTTTCTATCCCAAACCATAAGGCCCCAGGACCTGATGGTTTCTCCAGTGCCTTTTTTAAAGACTCTTGGTCTGTTGTTGGTGATGAGGTGAGTGCTTCCATTTTGGATTTCTTTCAGTCTGGTAAGCTGCTTCAACAGGTCAATCACACCTTCATTACTTTGATACCAAAAATTGAAAATCCTCAAAATGTGACACAGTTTCGTCCTATATCCTGCTGTAATGTTTTATATAAAGTCATTTCTAAGGTGTTATGCACTATGCTCTCCTCTGTCTTGCCTTTTATTGTCAGTAAGAACCAAGGAGGGTTTGTTAAGGGGAGGAGTATTACTGAAAATATTCTCATTTGTCCGGATCTTGTGAGACTCTATAATAGGAAGACTGTCTCTCCTAGATGGCTGATGAAAATTGATCTCAAGAAAGCCTATGATTCAGTGCATTGGGATTTTATGGAACAAATGCTTACTGCCTTAAATTTCCCCACTAAATTTATTCAACTTGTTATGATTTGTGTAAGAACTGCTTCTTACTCTTTGGTGCTTAATGGAGAGAACTTTGGGTATTTTAAGGGGGCAAAAGGTTTGAGGCAAGGGGATCCCATCTCCCCCCTCCTTTTTACCATTACCATGGAATACCTAAGTAGGATCTTGGCTCATGTTACAGCTACTTTGCCTTTCAAGTTTCATCCCCTGTGTAGCCATCTCAAGTTATCCCACCTCATGTTTGCTGATGACCTGCTTCTTTTCTCTAAGGGGGATACTACTTATATCATGATTCTTCTTAGAGCCTTTGCAACCTTTTCTGTAGCCACTGGCCTTCAAATGAACTCTATGAAGTCTAACATCTACTTTAATGGAGTTGCTTCTAGTGTCAAGTTTGATATTCTTCAGGTCTCTGGTTTCTCTGAGGAGTCTTACCTTTTAAGTACTTGGGGGTGCCCATTTCTGCTGGTAGGCTCTCTGTTAAGAACTGTTCTTGCCTAATTGAGAAGATTACTGAAAAAATTCATGGGTATGCTGCCAAGAAGTTATCTTATGCTGGTAGATTAACCTTGGTGAATTCTGTTCTTACTACTTAATACACATATTGGGCCTCTATCTTTATACTGCCAAAGGGAGTTTTAAGGAGAATTGATGCCCTTTGCAGAAATTACTTATGGGATGGATCAACTGAATATGTTAGATCCCCTCTTGTCAGTTGGGAAAAGGTTTGTGTACCAAAAGATGAAGGTGGACTTGGTATTAGGCATAGCATTGCCTGGAATCTTGCTTTAATTTGTAAGCTCTCTTGGTGGATATACTCTAATCAGGATCGCCTGTGGGTACAGTGGATACACCACATTTATATGAAAGATGTCCCCTGGTCTCTTTATACTCCTAAGCATGATTTTCCTTGGACCTGGAAGACTATATGTAAGGTTAAGGATAAGTTCTCTGCTGGTTTTTCCTCTACTGGACTGTGGTTGCCAAGACCTTCTGGTTACTCACTTAGTAGTGGTTACCAGTGGATCAGACAGAAACAACCTACTGTTACTTGGAATAAAGTGATCTGTAATTCCTGGTGCATTTCAAAGCACTCTTTTATCAGCTGGTTACTTGCTCGTGAAGCCTTGCAGCTTAAAGACAAGCTTTTCCTGCTGGGAATTATCTCTGATGATGTTTGCTTTCTCTGTGGCTCAGCAGCTGAAAACCATCAACATTTGTTCACTCAGTGCTGTTACACCAGACAACTTTTTAGAATGCTCAGTCTGAAACTGAATATTTGTTTGCCTGCAACTAATCTCTTAGTCTGGATGCAGACTAAACCATGGGCAAAAATCAAGAAACAGGTTACTATTGTTTGGATCCAAGCCTTGTACTACACTATCTGGCATCAGAGGAATAAGGCTAGACTTCAAGGAGTTGTTCTACGGCCTGAACACGTTTTTCAGCAGCTTAAGTGCCTACTTAAATGTCGTTTCTTAGGGTGGCATGTTTGTATTAAAAGGAGTAGTGATAGGACTTGGTTTAAGACAGTAATTTATTGACTGTCTTTCACTTAGTCTTAGAATTGTATCCAAAAATGGATAGTTTGTAATAGCTTGTTTATGATCTTAATGAGAATTTCTAACCTTTCACCAAAAAAAAAAATATATTGTGTAATCAGTAACTGACCCTGTTTAATTGTTTTAAAAACAGTGGTGATGCATTCAGGGATGGTGAGCAGTTATTAAGCAGGTATGATATGGATGCGCGAGGGATAGCTAGGATTGAGTCATCACGAATCGTTTAGAAGTCTTCGTTGTGTCGTCAAACATTTTATTTACTTTACTTTGTTTTGGATTTGGAACAGTTGTATCACATTTTAATGTTTTGGATTTTATTATGTAATCACTTTAAACTTATCTATTTAAAGTACGTTCATGGATGGTCAATTTAATATACATTACCTCGGGTAACCGAGATGGTAGCACTTTCATGTATTAGGTGGTCTTGGTAAGACATCTTGGTGTATGGGGTTGTTACAAAGTGGTATCAGTGCGACGATTTTGGAACCTATAACTAATTAATTTAATGAACTTAGAGAGTCAAACTAAAATGAACCCGGGTAGGAGTCGCTAGGAGCTAATGCAAAGACTTAGGAGACGTCCTAAAGATGCGAACTCGCCCTACAACTTTGAACCGGACACTATGGGGTGCCATTGGATCGCTACATGTTTACAATTGTTCATGTGCATATGTTGGATGAATAGGTTGGATGAATATGTTGGATAAATACGTTGGATGAATATGGCGGATGAATATGTGGTATGATGGATGAATTGGTGGAAAAAGATGAATAATCGTTGCATGATAATATTATTTATGGTTAACATGTTGTATGATGGAAGTGATTTTATAATGTTGTTATGTTAGTAACATATGAATAGGGGGTATGATGTTATATATTTATGATTTTGTTTACGTAAAGTTATAAAAACATGCGGATAGTACATGATTGATAAGTTGAATATTGTATGAGCATGATGGATGTTATTGTTTGGCTTTTGTAGATAGTAACATGTGGTAAGAGATACTAGTTTTACATGTATGGAGTCACTTTTGTTTACTGTGTTGATGTTTAAGTTGTTTGGAAGGAAAAATCAAGTAGTTAGATTGTCCGATTATAAAAAAGTTGTCTTTAAACTGTTATCACTTGAGATGAATATATGATATTCATATGATTCCACTTGGAGGTGACAGCTTGTTCTCTTACGATTCTAACGATAGATCACACGCCCAAAATGACCAAAAAACGAGTGAGATATGACCATTTTACAAAAATTGGACAGTGCTGAGAACTGCGTAGGGTACTCGATCGAGTAGCCCTGGTAATTTATTGTACGTGCTCCTGATCTTCGCCTACTCAATCGAGTAGGCTATACTTGATCTACTGACCCCTGTATTCGTCTTATGCTTATCTTTTTGACGTCCCTGCATGTCATAGTTATGTCAAAGATGTTCTTCTGCTTCTTTATGCATTGTTTTACATATGTGTTGGTCTTGGTCCATAAGTTACCCAATCTTATGAAATGTAAGGAGTAGCACCTTATGATGGGTATGAGTTTGGTGGGAAGGACATGGATTATATGTGATTGTGATGAATAGTGGAAAAAGAAAAGGAAGATTGATTAGCTTGTCGAGGCAGGGAGCATGTTTTGTGAGATGTGGTGAGTGATATAATCGCGAGTATGAGTAATGTAAATATAAGTGAATATGGGCAAGGGGTGATGTATGTTTAAGGAACGTGAGAATGAAAAGATTGAAATGAGGGATGCGAATAGTGGTAACTCGGGATGTTTAAGGATTTATGGAGGAAATACTCATAACTGGGATGGTTAAGAATATATATAATGAAAGGTCATTGTAAAGGGATGGAGGAGAATGGTATATAGTGAACTTAGATTGAGTTATGCCGCGACGTAGATTTGTAGATAGTGATTGAGTTTGGGAATTTGGATTATTAAGAGGTGAGCCTAGTGTGTAATTCTTTGGGCAATTAATGGTATGAGGTGAATTTTTGGTTTCCTAGGGATACGAAAGGAATATACAACTAATTGAAGAGTAACCGTTGGTTGTGTGGACTTCATGGTGACAAGTGTGAGTGAGTAGCATGATGAGTGAGGATCGGTAATAAGAAAGAATGAGAAGATTTTGAGCTGTGAACAAACGAGAAGGTAATCGGATTACTAAAGAGTTAGGTAGAAGAAGGAATGAAACGAATTATTAATTGGTATTATTGAGTGAAAAGGGGAAAGAAGGATGGAAGTAAGCTGAAAGAACGTTGACCAGAGTTAAGGAACATGAAAGTTAGGAATCGTGGAGATGTACAATAGTATCATAAGGGGGTGTGAGTTAGTGGTTATATAGGAGTCTCAGGACGACATGTTAGCCATGAGTTTTGAGGAATTAAGGGAGTAAGAAGTTGGTAGAGTATTTGCACGGTATGAGATTTTGGCGGAGAGTGAGGTGACGATACAATTAAGGATATAATTGGAATGAATGTTGAGGTAATTTTTTTTTGATGGATTTGATGTTCGTTATTTGGGATGTTAACCGAAGATAGGAAAGGAACCGTTATATTTAGATGTGAGTGTAAGAGGTTTGATATACGAACACTGGTGGTGTTAAGGTCTTGTCATTAGTGGTTAAGAGTGATGATAAATAGGAAAGATAGCCATTCTAAAGAGGTTGATTTTGTAGAGGCCGGATTGATATGTATGGTTGTGAGGGAGTATAAGATGTGGTCATAGGAGGCGATTGCTAGTAGTTGAGTATTAATGGTATGGTTACATTTGTCAAGAGGTGATGGTTACGCGAATGGGAGAATGTGTTATGAGGGGCATACGAGTTAAGCTCGGACGAGAGGAAACCGTTATCAGGTGGTAACTTACGTGATCAGGATTGGTTACTTAGATTCGATTATGGGTCTATGATTTGTGTAAGTGTTTGTGTGAGGTTCTGACCTCACGAGTGGTGGTATAATGTCATAGTCATAAAGTTGTTATCTGAGTAATATATGTTGGGTACCGTAACCTAATGGGATGATTTTCAAAAGGGATAATTTGGGTGATCTGGAATGGCTTGTTATACTTGTATGTGTATTCATGATATATGTAAGTGATAGTGTGATGTTCCAACCTCATGAGTAATAGTATGGATGACATTCGTAAGGTTATTATCTGTTTATTCCGTATGATTTGTTGCGTTGTGATCTAGTAGAGCGGTTTTGAAGAAGTTTTCTTGTCAAGGAAGTTGTACTGAGTTAGTGTTTATGGGATTGTATAAGTTGCGATGACTATCGATGTGGCTGTTGTTCCTCGGGTGGTGATCCGGGCACGGTACTTCGTGTTGTGATGCGAGTATTTTCGCGCTCCTGTGCGGCTGTTGGTGGTGGTGTTGCGATGTCGTCATCGGTTGTGGTGGAGTAGGCGGGATGCTTACGAGATGAGTTTTCGAATGTGTATACCAGTTATATAGATTGTTGTTTTGTTTACTGTTGTTTCCTGTGAGTTTCCTGTGAGTTTCGGTTTGGACATATAGACGGTTGTTTTGTTTATACTTGTTTCTTAACAGTTTCGGCTTAGGAGTGAGGGTAAAGTCTGATATGGAAGAGTGTTGCGCATGAAGCCGTTGTAGTCATGGTATAGTGATATCCTGTTAATAAGACACATTTGTGAAAGGTTGTTAGAGTACTTTTGACCTTGTTTTAGATGATGCATGGGTTGACATAGTTGTGGCAAGAGATTTGTGGAACGTGTGTGCTGAGCTGGAAGCGGCAAGTGGTTCGTAATATTTATTGGGACAGTGAGTACATGCTGTTGGGAATTGGTATCATGTTACGTTATGGATGAGTTTTACGGTAATAGAAGAAAAGAACTTGAGGATCTAGTGTGAGTGTGTGTAACAATTGTGTATCGTGATTATGATTATGGAGATAAGTTCATGTATTTAGGAGTATGTCATTTTGGCGGTAATTTGGAAGAATTGGAGTGTTGGTTATGCTAAGGATTTTGTGGTATACGTTAGGTGGTGTGCCGAATGAATTGAGGTATGAGAATTGTTAAAGTAAGAGACCCTTAGATATAGGAATGGTTGTAGGTGCTGAGGTTATAGGCAGTTATCATTGACATGCTGTGGTGATGAGGATAATGAGAAGATATAGCTAAGGATCTAGTATTAGTGAGTTACATGGACGTAACATTTATCTTAAAAGAAGTAGGATGCGACAAAGAGAGTTTGGTGGTTGTACTTGTTGCAGTATATTTGGAAGTTTGAGTGTTGGTGTAGAATAAAGGATGGATCTGTGTTGTAGTTGATTTTATTAAAGGTAATGGCAGTGCTTGTAGTAGTATGTTGATTATGAGTGTGAGCAAACTTCGTTAGTGTTGACAGTTTGGGTGATGATATTTATGAGTATAAGTGACCTTCGAGGACGAAGTTCATCTTAAGGGTGGTAGAATGTAACATTCCGTTTGGTGGTTGATCTCGCTTTGTTGATTGTCTTGATATTAGATTTGCTAGTGGATAATATGTTAGTGAGACGGACCTAGCGGCGTTTGTGGATGGTATTCGGTAGTGTATGGAGTTAGTGTCGAGACGCTATAATATAGTTGATATGATATCGTGAGCCATTTTGTGGAGGTAGGCATAGTTGGTGGAATTGGTGTTAAGAGTTCATGTTTTATAGGTTGGGTTTGAACTTCGGCGACGAAGTTCGTTTTTAAGGAGGGAAGACTAAAATACAACGGTTTTATTTGCTGTTGGGTACTCTGTCGAGTAAGTGTGTGTTGGCGTTCTGGACAGTGTTCTGTCTGATGGGTACTCGATTGAGTAGGGGCCACTCAATCGAGTAAGTCGCTTACACGATCGAGTAAGTGGGTTTTCACGGGTTATTTGCCGGGTTTTGATAGCAACGTGAGAATGGTATAAAAACACTGTTCGTCAGTTCCTTTTCATTTTTATCCAATTCTAAGTTTCACAAAAGATAAAACAAAGTTACGTTGCTTCTCTCTCTCTGATTGTTATCAAATCCCAAGGCTTGTGTCGTCGGAATTCAGAGTTCTTTATACCGTTGAGACCGTCGTATTGTGGGTAATATCCTAGTATAGTTTTTATATTGTCTTCTTGAATTTGGTTGAAACCCTAATTGGGTAATTTTGGTGTTTTAGGTGTATTGTTGGTTTAGATGGTGATTATATGATTATATGTTTGATAGGCGGTGATTTCGTAGAGGAACATTTCTGATTCGCTGTTGTCACGATCGTGGTAATTGCATTTCCAGGTAGGATTTTCCTACTCAGTTATTGGTTATATGTATATTAGATGGTTGGTTTATTGGTGATGGTTGATTGCTGTATTGATCTATATCGTATTAAATTCGTATTTGTCGTTGTAGTAGTTGGTTGGTTGTGTTTGTCTGTGGTTCGCAAGGTGTGCCCTCGGTTGAGTGGAGTCACTTGCGGGAGTGGCTTCACGCCCTTGATTCGCCCCTTGTGAAACCCACCACAAGAGGGATGTGCACATTAAGGAACATGGGTTTGCGCTCGGTAAAGATGAGCGGGGCTTAGGTGGGAATGGATGCGGTCCCCCACTAACGGTGTGGATTACTGGTTGCGTCCGTAATCTGGCAGGACTAGACCTTCAGGCTAGTCAGGTGATTGGTGATGTGACGGTGTTGGAGGATTGTATGTATTGTTGTTGTTGCATTATCTTATATTGTGGAATCAGTAACTGACCCCGTTTAATTGTTTTAAAAACTGTGGTGATCCATTCGGAGATGGTGAGCAGTTATTGAGCAGGTATGATATGGATGCGCGAGGGATAGCTGGGATTGAGTCATCACGAGTCGTTTAGAAGTCTTACGATGTGTCGTCAAATATTTTATTTACTTTACTTTGTTTTGGATTTGGAATAGTTTTATCACTTTACAGTTATGAGATTTTGTCATGTAATCGCTTAAACTCATTTAGCTAAAGTATTTTCTTTTATGGTCAATTTGATATACATTGCCTCGGGTAACTAAGATGGTAGCACTTTCATGAATTAGGTGGTCTTGGTAAGGAACCTTGGTGTATGGGGGTGTTACATATGTAACTATTTACATACAAGTTGTAACGTGTATGAAATGCAACTAACACATATGAACAAGCTACATGAATGCAAGAATGAACACATATATACACATCTACTCTAAATTAACACAATATGTAGTCCTAACAGCACACCCATAACACACGCTTATCCAAAAAGTTCCCAACAGCAACGTCCACATCAAATATCCCTCCCTCCTCTATGCTAATATATAGAAGAAGAAAAGGAAGGATAAAGGATGAAGGATTGAAATAATTTTTCCAAGCGTCTTCTCCGATGCATTGTGTGGACATGGACCAAACGTGGGGCGCGCGGAAGCGCTTGAATAAGCGTGCATTTGTGGAGTCGCCACCAATTTTTATAGAAAATTGGAACCGTTCGAATACCTCGTGCCATGTCAAGACACAAAGTAGTGACATGAACACTAAGAAATCGTTACCTTTAGCATTCTATGTCTAAAATGACTCTCGTGGATGCCAATGAACACGGATGTTAACAGAGATCTTGAGTAAGGGGTGAGGGTACGTATTAGGAAGTTCTTTTACTGAACACCTAATCCCGCCCTCCTCGATAGCGCCCTCTACTAATGATTGGGGAAATTATTTTTATTTGATATGTCGTCGATTATATGCATGCAATGCAACAAACACAGATTAATCCTAGCATGTGAATTGAACTATGTCGGCGAACAAATAATTTAGAAATTAATTATGGCGAAATTGAGATTTAGAATTGATTACATGTGAAAACATACATAAAAACGAATAAATGAATTACAATAATTAAATAACAATTAAATTACAATAACTATAAATCTTATTTGATTTATGTCAAAAATACACTTAAAACGGAATTTCGAAGATTAATATAGAGGTAAAATAAAAGGTTAGAAATTAAAGTAATACAATAGGTCAGATTCGAGGGGATACTACGATTATTAGTTAATTAAACACGTAATTTAGAAGCTATGTCAAGGCGAGAAAGAGTTCTGGGACAGAAACCACCTCAGAACAGGCGCAGCATCTGCTGCGTCCTCTAAAAGAGGCGCAGCTCCTCTTGCGTCTGTTCTTGAGTTGAGCTCTGTCTGTGAAGTCACAACCGCGGTCTGTTAATGTTCCTTGGTAAGTTTATGATCAATTATTGATTGGGAACTCCTAGTAAAAGTGATTTAGCAGGTTATATACATCTGGAACCGTCATAAAAGCGACAAAAACAGATTAAAACGAATTAAAACAAGTCAGATTTATTTACGGTGTCGGAATTAATTTATTTACTAAACTTGGATTTAAGACGGTTGGAAAACAAAACAGAGCAGAATATGTAAAGTATGTACAATTTATGAATCCCAGAAACTTGATATGAACGAATCGAGTTCCTAAAATCCGGGTTTGATTTAGAGACGAAAACCCACAAATATCGAATTATAAGGGATTTAAGTCTAAATAAAACGTTATGATTAAAAGAGAGTTATTAAATGAAGTGTATATACTGAAGGACGAAAGAAAATAAGAAAATAAGACGAAAAGGACAAAAGAATGGAAACCCGAGGAAGAAAAAGAAGAGCAGGAGCAGCAAGCAGCCTCTAGAAGAGGCGCAGCTGCTGATGCGTTTCTTCTCGACGTCATATCTCCGCTGTTTTGTAATTACGATTTTGAAAGATGGTTTTTAAAATCGGTTTTAAATGTACTTTTGACGTAAACCTTACATTAATTGGTACAAAAACATAAAAATAAATTAAAAGTGAGATTTACACCCTCAAACATACATGTTTGACGAAACGAGATGGACTAAGTTAACGTTAGTGATTGCTTAACTCAAATGTATGTATAAAGTGCCCTCGTTGGAGGATTTTAGATAAATTGATTGATGTGTAGTGGTCAAATTGGTCGGTCATGCAAGGTGACTGGTACTCAGAATGATCCGAGCTTACGTGGTCGATTGATCAAGCACGTAGGCGTCGAAAGCATAGAGCAAGGTTTAGAATGCAAAGAGAGAAGAGAAGGGTGGACTCTCGTGATACGTGCAATTTATATAGTCTTTTCAGCCTCTTATTGCACGCATTTCTATGTCATTTTCATTGCTTTGTATTGCAAAATGTCTCGAATTGGCTACTTTGGTTTGTTTCGTCGCGTTTGCAGGAGTGGACCTTAAAGAAATAGATTCGTACCCTATTCGTTCCTCCTAGCATGCATTTTAAGGAGATGAAGATTTAGAGTAGAGTGTCGTGCCTCGGGAAGCATGAAGGAGGTCTTTGGAAGCTAACCAAATGGTGTTCGAGCTGTTTTCAGTGGCAAGTTACTCGATCGAGGTCTTTTGTTGTCGATCGAGTAGAATTGGCGGTTACTGGTGTTCGATCGAGTCCCTGTTGTACTCGATCGAAATATGTTGATTTGAAGGTCTTCGATCGAGAGCCCTTTTTGTTCGATCGAAGGGAATGGCTGAAGAATCACTCGATCGAGAGGAATGAAATGCCTCGATCGAGTGACTAGCTTATTTACACGGGATTTTTATTCCGTGTTTAGGTTTATTTTAGTTAATAAACGCTTCCCTATATAAGGGACGACGTCATTAGGTTAATTGTCACATCTTATCGTACTTACTCTACACTTAATTATTCTTCTAATTACTGCTGGAACTTGTTCTCTGCCTCTTTATTTCCGGATCTAAGCTTTGTAATCTTTCCTTTCCCTTGAATCGCAATTTAATTATTTGTTTGCTCTTAATTATTGTTCTGTTGTTTAATTGTTCTTGCTTAATAGTTTATGCTTCATCCTTATCGTTCCTTTGTTATGTCTTTCATTAGCATATTCACTGTTATTCCTGTTATTAATATCAATAGCATGAGTAGCTAAACTCCCTTATGTCAGGATTAGGGGAGCCATGGTAGTAAAGTGATGATGTTGTGAATAGGTTAGACGATTGCTTGTGATAACTGTCTTATAGCAATATAACTGTACTAAGTTTAGTTGAGTGCACGCTTCTAAACCCTTTAATTTGGTTTAATTCAATCCTAGATCGGAATATTGGAATGAACAGACTTGTTATGGACAGTAGACTACCCTAATTAGGACGGAAGTTGACAGGGCAGTCGTATACCTATCAAAAATACCAACTGGCTCTAACTAATATAGCTAGGGAAGTCGGGTCGATCTCCACAGGGAGATGGGAAAATGTTAGCTTAGTCTAAGTTCGTCTCGGTAACCAAATTGGGGGGTTTTAATTGATTGATTCTAAACTAATGATAAGGATAGGGAAGAGAAAATAAGAGAATAAAGATAACCAAGTTGAGAAAACAGCTAAGACAGACGGTTCACCATAATCATTCAGTCAACTAATCTAGGTCTCAGGTCAATGTAGATACGGTCTGAGGAGCAGTGAATATCTCCTCTCGGTCTCAATTCTCCCTAAAGCACAAATAGCTTAGCTTTCGCCCTAACTATAATGCCCTATTGTTCGCTACTAGTCTCGCCTTTTCCAACCTTTCGGTCCAGGTCAAGGGTCACTAAGATATAAATGCCTAATTGCGTCGACTCAATTAAACAGATACAGTTAATTGCAGCAGTTAACAACAAAGATTATACCAGCATTAACCTAATGATTCAATTACTTTCCTTTCATAATTATGGATCCCCTATAGTCTTAGCAGAAGGGAATTAGCTACGCATCATCATTGAATTAACAACAACAACATATAGATAATTTAAACTAAACATAATAACAATACTAATGAGGATCGAATTAAAGCAATTATGATAACAATAAAGGAGAGAGGGAATTAAAGCAATAATTAAGATTAAGGGATTAGAGAAGAATAATAGTACCAATACAAATCCGAATCCGAGTAGCAAAAGTGTAAAGGGAGAGAGCAAAATCCAAGAGCAGTGGTCAAAGGTAGAGTAAAGTGAATGGGAGAGAAGAAGAGAAAAGTTACGTTGTTCCTCCTCTCTCTTATACGAAAAACACACTCTCAACCTAATCTATGGACTAATTACAAAAGCCCATACAAAATTAGGCGGAAAATAAACTAAAGCAGGACAAACCACTCGATCGAGTGGAAATAAACCACTCAATCGAGCAACTAATCGCCAAACCTCTCGATCGAGTGGAAATAAACCACTCGATCGAGCACTCCTTGCAATATCTTCTCGATTGGCTCCTTGAACCGCTCGATCGAGCAACTACCCATATATAAAGCACTCGATCGAGTAGAAAATCTACTTGATCGAGCTATCTTGGCACGTAAGACATCAAAGCACCTTCCGAAACCAGCTCATGCGTCTCCATAATATTAGATTCCAGGCTCCGGCTCCTTATTCTCCATAAATGCATGAAATTGGGACAAATTAGGCTCGATTTAGCTCCTCTTTGGTTTATTCCTGCAAATTACATAAAACGAACCAAAGTAGAATATTCGGGGGTATTTGTAGCTAAATGCTACATAAATAGTACAGAAATGCGTGTAAAAATGAGGTAAAAACCTTATATAAAATACACGCATCAAATCTCCCCAAACCAAACCTTTGCTTGTCCCCAAGCAAAATATGAATGCCACTAAGAAATAACAGTGGAACGGGGCCAACGCATCAGCTACAAATCACCCACCAGAACCAATTTAATGCAACAACTGACAAAGTGGCAAAAGAGAAGTGCAAACGAGTTAAATCAATGTTTCAAACTTTCTGAACCGTCGACCTTGCAAGACTCAAAAGATATCGGTCTCTCACGGGTCGCTTATCACTCAAAATTAGGCACAAGGTGAGTATATATGTGAAAGATAGAAAGAAGTAAAGACACTCACCTAACTCGACCTATAAGAACATGCATGCAGTTAACATGAATAAAGTCTCTACAACCGTGCATATGCATTCCAACCATACTAATGACCAAGACACATGCCGAGGACTTACATTTGGGTAAGTGAGGTAATGGGTAAGAAGGGGCTAAGATGAATTTGGATATGTGGAGTTAATAGCCAGGCTAGCAACAACGGATCCAAATACAAACTGCATCACAACTTCTGACTCAATATAGCAAGATAAACGGTGCAAATACCATGCACTAAACTCACGAAACACCAAAAACTCGTCAACTCCCCATAAGATATAAGTAAAACATGGGAGTGAAAATCATTATACAATTCCTCATTTTTCTTCGCACATGATTTCTCTTTCTTTTTCTTATTTCCATCTTTTCGTTCTCTTTTTTTTTTCTTTTTCATTTTTCATTTTATTTTTCTTTCATCACTTTTTCTTTCATTCCCTTCAATTCTTCCACCATCTTCCGAAATCAGACAAAATAACCATATTGCAATAAAACGTTCCAACAACTACTCGTCACAAGCTCGGCTAGGGTAGGAAGTATTATAGATAGTAGCTAAAATGACAAAAAGGCAATTTGGCTATATGGGGCTCATGGGTAGAATGAAATAAAGGGAACTGCCTCTCCTAACATGTGTCACCATCCACAGACCGAATGCATATAGGTATTAAGAAGACTAGACTCATACTTATGCAAATTGATGTTACATGCCTTAAAGAGAGTACTACTCACATCCTAAATGAAACCGGTCATGAATGTCACCAGTTTATATAGCTCTAACCTCGGAATGTAATGTAGCTTTCCGATATGTGAATCAAGTCAATTCGTTCAGATAAGAGAGAAACAAAAACTCGTAGATTATGCACAAAATCATGCCAACTAAATGTCAAGGATATGCAAGGCTCAAGTAAGGATTCAATGTAGCGTCAATGTTCAAACATTCCGACTCAAATTAAATGATGCGTGTCTTTTATATGATGTTTTACACCTCATTTTACACGCATTTCAGAGCTCAATTGTGTAGTTTTATGCTACTATTTGCCCCATTTCGTCTACTTTCGTATTTTTATGTAATATTGCAGATTTATGCGGAAATGAGTAGATATTAAGCCAAATCCATCTCTAAGTACCTTGCACTGCATTTGACGTAAAGTATTCACTCAAGGAACGAGCTTTGTGCGCATTTCGAGGCCCGGAAGACAAATCCACGAAGTTTTTGAAGCAAAGTACCAGCTACAGTGGTCGATCGACTTATTCCTTTGGTCGATCGACCAAGGTACGCAGATCAGAAGCTACTGTTCAGCATAGGTTGGTCGATCGACTGAGCATCATGGTCGATCGACTGAGGCCGTGATTCAACGTGAATTAAAAGATCGAGAAATTTAAAGCCCATAATACATTAGGTTTTGGAATAAGAACTACGTTGTATTCTATATAACGTAAGCTAGGTTTACAAAATAGGCATTCAGAAAATTATCTAGTTTTCCTTCAGTTCTTTATCAGTTTTAGCATATCAAATAATTAGGGTTTGGAATATTGCTTTCCTTCGTTCTTTTAATCTGTCCGTTACAATTCCTCTTCACGGTATTTTCCTCTGCTTATTTTTTAGTTTCATTACTTTATCGTTCATAGTATAGAATTTTTAGTTAGTTTCCCGAAGCCAAAATTATCGTTTTTGCTAGCCTTTTATTCCGTTAATTTTAGCATGAATTCAGTAGTTAATTTCGTTAATTTCATTGTTGTTATCATTCCTAGTATGAGTAGCTAAATTAATTGTGCTAGGATGTAGGGGAACTGCAGGTTAGGCGGCATTAGATTTAACATGGCCTGAAATCGCATGCCGGTCGATCGACTGGGTTCCCTGGTCGATCGACTGGCCACGCTGAGATTGTTTCGTTTTAATTGTTTTAATTGTTGCGTTGGACGAATCGAGTGCACGCGACCAGTTGAATACCTAGGAATTGACCGACCCAATAAAGATCGAAAGATAGGGAAGGGAGATAGCCTACTTAATTAAGACGGCTAGATAAATTAGATCGAAAGATAGATTAATTTAGACCTTTAGTCACTTTTCAGGACGAAAGTCAGTATTAGTGGTATTAGGGACTTGTAGCGAGATCGAAAGATGCTGCTTGTGAGAGTGGACCAAAAGGACCTCTTATTTTCCCGTCTCACGTGATTGCTTTAGACCTATCTAGTTTGCTGCCGCCGAAACTATAGTGAACCGACCATCCTTGCACCCTTTTAATACCTGTTTTATCCGTTTATTTAGTTTATTGTCTTTTATTGCCTTTAGCTGTAGACCAAATCAAATCAAAACCCCCACACCATTGTTACCTTAAGACCGAAATTAAGACAACTTAAAGTTACATCTGCCTCTCCGTGGTTCGACCCGACTGCCGCTGTCTATAGTTGTAGTTGGAAATTATAAATATTATTTTTGGTACTCACAACGACGGGTATCAAATTTTGGCGCCGTTGCCGGGGAGGCAATTGTTCTAATTTTTAGTTGTTTTATTTTAGTCTGTTTCTTAGTTTAAGGTACATTCATTCCTTAAACTATTCTCATATTCTTTTTGTAGTTTCTTCTTATGCGCAGGTCACAGGGAGGTGAATTAGTACCTTTGAATCCTGAGATTGAGAAGACTTTGCGCGAGTTGAGACGATCATCTAGGATATTGCCGACAGAGGAAGAGCTGAGTACTCTGTCTAGTTACTACGAGAACGAGCTATACGAGGAGGATCCACCTTCATCACCCATTTCCACTTCTTCAGCTGAGACAGTCACATCTCCGGAATTTCCAGTCATGGCTGAAGAAGCAACTATAGCAAGTCACTCTGAGCCGACAACTGCAAATCTATACAAGGAGTTCGAATTACCGGGATCTGAAAGGAAATTCGAACCAAAGCGTTCTTATATCAACTTGGTTGAGAGAAACCAATTCGGGGGTGCTGTAAATGAAGATGCAGCCAAGCATATGGAGATATTTATTGATTATTGCTGCTCTATACCCCCGCCGACCGGTGTGACCCAGGACCAGATAAAGGAGACTATGTTTATATTTTCACTCCGCGATGCTGCAAGGGAGTGGTACAGAGATCTGGACCGAGCTGCTAATGGGATCACCGACTGGAACTCTTTGGCCTTGGCATTCTACAAGAAGTACTTTTCTGCCTCGAAGACGAATGCTATTAGAGCTCAAATCACGAGCTTTAAACAGGGGCCTGATGAGAAGTTTCATGAGGGATGGGTCCGTTTCAAGAAGCTGGTGCGAACCATTCCGCATCATGGGTTTGAGAAGTGGAGCCTATGCAATCAGTTCTACAATGGGCTCTATGACGATCAAAGGACTATCCTGGACGCGACAACTAATGGCAGATTCCAGGAGAATACGGGGGAGACTGAGGGGTGGAAGATCATTGATGACTTGGCCACCCACAAAGATGAGTATGGGAATTCCCGGGGAAATCAAAGGAGAGATGCTGAATCTCCTTCGGTAGCTGCATTAGAAGCTCTCACGACGAGATTTGACAAGTACGAGTTGGTAGGAGCTTCAAAAGGAGGGATTTACCATGTAAATGCTGTTTCAGACGGTCCTTTCGTCTGTAAAAGATGTGGAGCTAAGGGACATGTTTCTGACAATTGTCCTAGTCCCTTTGAGTCTTGTGCTGCCTTTCAACATTATAGGCAGACAAACACTTATTATGAGCCGAATGTCCACCCCAACTTGAGGTGGAGTAGCCAAAATGTCTTGAATCCGACTCAACCTCCACCACAGCAGCAGCAGCAGCAGAACTATGTGCCCCCTCATAAGCAACAACAGTACCAAAAGCCTCCGTATGTTCCACAGCAGCAGCAACAAGCCCAAGGTTTTGATTTCAATGAGTTGAAGAATTTGTTACTGAAGGAATCCCAGGCTAGAGAGGCCGGGATGAAGATGTTGGAGAGCCAAATTGCCCAATTGGCTAGCAAGAATACAACTCGAGCTCCGGGACATTTACCGACTCAAACTGATCAAAAGGAGACCTTAAATGCAATCACCTTGAGGAGTGGGTCTACCCTTGATGGGCCCATTATGGTTGAGGACGTCACTGAAAAGGATGAGGCGGAAACAAGCAAGAAGAAGGCAGTGGCGAATAAAAACAAGAAAAAGACGATCAGCAGGTATGTCAGTCGATCGACTTATATACCTGGTCGATCGACTGAAGTACGACAAACAGTAGCTTCTGGTCCTGTTGAAGTCAGTCGATCGACTGACCAACCTGGTCGATCGACTGAGATTGCTGCTGAAGGTGATTCTTTTCGTCCTCCAATGCCTAACAACTTGAGGGATCACTTTTTTAGGGGTACGACAACTCCAAAAGTATTGAGTCAAGACCCGAATGCTGATGGGTCTGTTCCGGTTCCGAAGTATGAGCCAACGATGATTAATGGGTCATTTTTGAGACGGTCTGAAAAAGGGTCGAGCTACAACAAGGAGAAGGTTGTGGATTTCCATCCTAAGTCCACCGATGCCGGCATGAGAGATTTAGAGGAGAGGGCTAAGTTGCTACTTTCAGCCCCCTATCCGGAGAGATTGGTGCCGACGAAGGAACAAGTATCGTTTAATAAATTTGAAAATGTTGTTCGTAGTTTAAACGTATAAGTTCCTTTCCTTGAATTAGTCAATCAAGTGCCTGCTTATATGAAATTTATGAAGCAATTACTGTCTAAAAAGAAGTCACTTGAAACTGTGCATACTGTCGCACTAACTGAGGAGACATGATCTTATTTGACCCATACTGCACCCCTTAAGCTAGAAGACCCGGGTAGTTTTTTTGTGCCATGTAATATTGGCACCTTTCCTATAGAGAAAGCCTTATGTGACCTAGGAGCCAGTATTAGTGTAATGCCCTTTAGTCTTGCTAGGAAGCTCAAATTGACTAGGTTTGCAGTAACCAACATGACAGTACAGATGGCTGATCGCTCTGCGGTCCAGCCAATAGGAGTCTTAAAGGACATCCCCGTGCAAATAGGGAAGTATTTCTTCCCTGTTGACTTCGTTGTGCTCGATATGCCTGAAGATGCCCACATCCCTATCATTTTGGGTAGACCATTCCTGCACACTGCTGGTGTAGTTATTGATGTTGGTTCGGGTACTTTGACCTTAAAGGTAGGCAAGCACTCCATTGTCTTTGCCCAGACGGCTAGGAAGAAAGACCCCATGTGGCCTGTCACTTGCAATACGGTTTCTGAAAAGAAATATTATTTTATACTTCCTGATATGCCTATCTCTACCCCTACTCCTGTTGTGACACCTCCGCCCCAGACTGGGAGCAAAGTGGAGGAAGATTCTTCTGTTTTAGACATTGCAGGAGCTAGTTTGGGGAAAGAAGAGCCACATGTGGCTCCAGCTGTGAAGGAGCCGATCATTCAAAGAGGTGGTCTAGGATGCCTTAGCTATGGCACTGATGAGGAGCCTGAAGATGAGCCAGTCAAAGCAACGGAGTCGATGCGGATTTCGACGAGTCAGAGGAGGTCATTGAGTGGGAAGATGTCCGACATGTTGATCCGTTGAGCTTGACGGATGATGAAGTTAAGAAGAGTGCCGCTGAGAAGATGAGCACTGTTGAGGCTACCTCTTGTAGCCAGAAGCCAGTCAAGTGGGCCATTCCATGGCCGTTATTGATCAACTATTAGTTGATTGAGACTTTTTCACAAACAATACATTTTATTTGCTTTCGTTGAACCTTTTTATCTATTGCTTTTGTGTGCGCGAGACTTCGCATTTTAACTTTGCTTAGGATTTTAAACACTTTAGATGGTTACTTTGGGTTTTGCGCAATTTTGGGCGCGTATTATTGTGCATTTGCAGGTTTTTAGACCTCATTAGCTCAAGTTATTTAGCTAATTCGAAGAAATCAGAAAGTTACAGCAGTTATTCCGGTCGATCGATTGACCCTTATGGTCGATCGACTAAACTGCACAGTTCCAGGATCTTCTGTTCCTGACACATTGGTCGATCGACTGAGTAATGTGGTCGATCGACCGAGGACGCTGCTGTACCTGTTTACGATCACTCCCCTGCTGTGTTTGGTCGATTTGCGGAATTAAGGGAGTTTTCTACTCCACTTTATTTTCCGTCATATATTTGATTTCTTCCATCTTCTTAATTTTGCACATAATTACCGCTTCAACATTGCTTTCTCGGTTTTATGCGTGGTATTGTTGTCTTTTCAGGTACCTATTGGTAGCACTGCTGGCTACTGAAACCTTCTAGCTCACGCTGGTTTGGGGAGGTTTCCTTTTGCTGCGCTTAAAGTCTTGTGAGTTTCTAAGCCGTACTTCATGTCCTTTATATATAGTTTTTCTCGCAATTCCCGTTTTTCTTTTCTTCATTACATGATTTTGCACAATGGGGACATTGTGCGATTTGGTTTGGGGAAGGGTTTTGCGTTGCATTTCATTTGCTTGCATTCACGTTTACATTTTGTCTTGCATTGTTGTTTAATTCCTTTATATACACAAAAATTCAAAAAAAAAAATTAAAATTTCAACAAAATTCAAAAAAATGCACGTTTATTTTAGCATATAGGTTGAGTCGGAACGATAGTATTTCAATGATGATATTGCATTTGCATCTGTTTTTGCCTAAGCCTTGCTAACTTACATGTTATTAGTAGAATCATTTGCATAGTCTACGAGTTTTCGTTAACTTATTTGCTGGACCTTAGACTTGACTTAGATTTTTGGCAATCTACTTATATTTCTGAGGTTTAGAGCCTATAACTGGTGACATCTATGACCGGTTTATCTAGGATTGTGAGTAGTTACTCCTTATGAGACATGTTACATAAATGTGCATAAATATGAACTTAATCTGCTTAATACCTGTATGCATTCGGTTTGTGGTTAGTTGACACATGTGGTAGAGGTCTTCCTTCATTCATTTTACCCATAAGCTCCACACTGCCAAAAAAAGCCTTTTTGTCCCGTTACTACATCCTACATTTAGCCTGCCCTTGTCAAGCTAGTAGTTTATGTTTTTGGGATTGTTACTTCGTTTTTGGTAGCATATGCTCATTCTGAGATGAAGTTGGAAAGATGTAAAAGGAAATAAAGAAAGGAACAAAGAAAAAAAGAAAAAGGAGAAAAAATGATTCGAAAAAGAAAGGAAAAAAGAGTGTTGTACTGTTTGAAGCAGTCGATCGACTGGCATCATTGGTCGATTGACTGGCGCCCGAGAAGAGAAAAAAGAAAAATCAATTCGCATGATTCATGTCTTTATTAAATGGCGATTTTTGCTCCCATGTTTCATTTGTATCTTATGGGGAGTTGATTTATTTCGGAGATTGTGAGTTTTGTGCTTGCTATAGCACCGTGTCAATTGAAGTTTGAGCAAGAAGTGGATATTGTCATATGGTTTTGTTACGGTACTAGCTTGATCACCTGTACCCCCACATTCCCATAAATGTTTTGCCTTTCCTGCCCATTACCTCACAAATCCCATATATTCCTCGGCATGTGTCATGGTCATTTGTTTGGTTGGAATGCATATGTACGGTTGTAGAGATTACTTTCATATTATATTGCAGGCATGTTCTTATAGGTCGTAGTTAGGTGAGTGTCACTAACAAAATGAATTCTTTTTATCTTTTACACAAATTCACCTTGTGCTTATTTGAGTGATTTGAGAGAACCGTGAGAGTCCAATTTGATAAGTCTCTACAGTTGACGGTTCAGCAGTTTTTAACGACTCCATAACTCGTTTGCATGATTCGCGTTACTGATTGATTATTAATTTTGCATTAAATTGGTTTAGGCTATTCAATTGCATTTCGCTCTGAGATTGAACTCGTTCCTATAGATCGAGTCTAGTTCTTGCTTGGGGACAAGCAAGGGTTTGGTTTGGGGAAGTTTGATGCGTGTCTTTTATATGATGTTTTACACCTCATTTTACACGCATTTCAGAGCTCAATTGTGTAGTTTTATGCTACTATTTGCCCCATTTCGTCTACTTTCGTATTTTTATGTAATATTGCAGATTTATGCGGAAATGAGTAGATATTGAGCCAAATCCGTCCCCAAGTACCTTGCACTGCATTTGACGTAAAGTATTCACTCAAGGAACGAGCTTTGTGCACATTGGTCGATGGACTTATTCCTTTGGTCGATCGACCAAGGTACGCAGATCAGAAGCTACTGTTCAGCATAGGTTGGTCGATCGACTAACCATCATGGTCGATCGACTGAGGCCGTGATTCAGCGTGAATTAAAAGATCGAGAAATTTAAAGCCCATAGTACATAAGGTTTTGGAATAAGAACTACGTTGTATTCTATATAACGTAAGCTAGGTTTACAGAATAGGCATTCAGAAAATTTTCTAGTTTTCCTTCAGTTCTTTATCAGTTTTAGCATATCAAATAATTAGGGTTCGGAATATTGCTTTCGTTCGTTCTTTTAATCTTTCCGTTACAATTCCTCTTCACGGTATTTTCCTCTGCTTATTTTTTAGCTTCATTACATTATCGTTCATAGTATAGAATTGTTAGTTAGTTTCCCGAAGCCATAATTATCGTTTTATGCTAGCCTTTATTCCGTTAATTTAAGCATGAATTCAGTAGTTAATTTCGTTAATTTCATTGTTGTTATCATTCCTAGTATGAGTAGCTAAATTAATTGTGCTAGGATGTAGGGGAACTGTAGGTTAGGCGGTATTAGATTTAACATGGCCTGAAATCACATGCCGGTCGATCGACTGGGTTCCCTGGTCGATCGACTGGCCACGATGAGATTGTTTCGTTTTAATTGTTTTAATTGTTGTGTTGGACGAATCGAGTGAACGCGACCAGTTGAATACCTAGGAATTGACCGACCCAATAAAGATCGAAAGATAGGGAAGGGAGATAGCCTACTTAATTAAGACGGCTAGATTAATTAGATCGAAAGATAGATTAATTTAGACCTTTAGTCACTTTTCAGGACGAAAGTCAGTATTAGTGGTATTAGGGACTTGTAGCGAGATCGAAAGATGCTGCTTGTGAGAGTGGACCAAAAGGACCTCTTATTTTCCCGTCTCACGTGATTGCTTTAGACCTATCTAGTTTGCTGCCGCCGAAACTATAGTGAACCGACCATCCTTGCACCCTTTTAATACCTGTTTTATCCGTTTATTTAGTTTATTGTCTTTTATTGCCTTTAGCTGTAGACCAAATCAAATCAAAACCCCCACACCATTGTTACCTTAAGACCGAAATTAAGACAACTAGAAGTTACATCTGCCTCTCTGTGGTTCGACCGGACTGCCGCTGTCTATAGTTGTAGTTGGAAATTATAAATATTATTTTTGGTACTCACAACGTCGGGTATCATTAAACGTGAAATTTTTTGAAATTTTTATGTTTTATGATGATTTTGAATTAATTAAAACAACAATGCATGCGAAAATAAATAAACGTGCAAGCAAAAATGCAAGAAAACATGCAGACACAGATATGGATGCATACCTCCCCAAACCAAACCGTACAATGCCCTCATTGTACCAAAAATAGGGAAAGAAATGCAAACTGAAGAGAAAAGGAGAAGTGGAGTCGGAAAAACTTACAAAACGTCGTATAGAGGGACCTCCCCAAACCGACCATGAACATGGGAGGTCAAAGAAAGTCAAGCAGTAGCTCCATAGACGTAAAATAGCGGCTGGATGACGTAACTACTCGATCGAGCAACTTGGAACAGCTCGATCGAGTAAACTGGTATATGGAACGACTCGATCGAGTAGAAAACCACTCGATCGAGTAAACGTGTTTTTGCATCTGGTCGATCGAGTAGAAAAACTACTCGATCGAGTGAATAATTCCCCAAAAGTGCTCGATCGAGTAGAAAAACTACTCGATCGAGTAACTGGACCTGCAAAATACGCGTTAAAAGCAAGGAGAGCATATAAAGTTCGTAAAACAGCGTCTAAAGTTCAACATAAAGCTAAAGAAAAATAAAATGTGCAACAAAAGTACAATAAAACAGTCTGGGCTGCCTCCCGGAGAGCGCTGGTTTAAGAGGTCCCGCACGACCTTTCTGGCATCAATTAACTGGCGTGTCTAGCTCGTCGAAGTACAAGACTTCAACCCTATTGTCTGCTTCATTTCCCTCGTGATAATGCTTCACGTATTGCCCATTCACCTTGAACCTACTACCTTCGGAATCTTCGAGCTCCACGGATCCAAATTTGGTGACAGCTGTCACCGTGTAAGGACCACTCCACCTCGACTTCAGCTTGCCAGGAAACAATCTCAATCGGGCATTAAACAGCAGCACCTTTTGCCTAACATGAAACTCCCGAGGTAGAATTCTCTTGTCATGCCATCTCTTCGTCTTTTCTTTGTAAATGTGCGAGCTATCATAAGCATTTAGCCTAAACTCCTCCAACTCATCTAGCTGCAAAAGACGATTCTGACCACACAACTTAGGATCAAAGTTAAGCTCACGAATTGCCCACCAAGCTTTACATTCCAATTCAACAGGTAAGTGACATGATTTCCCATAAACTAACCTATAAGGTGATGCACCAATTGGTGTCTTAAAGGCAGTTTTGTAAGCCCATAATGTGTCCTCTAACTTAAGACTCCAGTCCTTCCGTAATTTAGAAACTACTTTAGACAAGATCTCTTTCAACTCGCGATTAGAGACCTCAACCTGACCACTAGTTTGGGGATGATACCCCAAACCACGCCGGTGTTGGACACCAACTTTAGACAAAATAGAAGTTAGTTTCTTTTCCTTAAAGTGCATTCCCCCATCACTAATGACGACCCTAGGGACACCAAATCGGGGGAATATGACCTTTTTGAACATTTTTATCACTGTCTTGGCATCACAATGAGGTGAGGCAATTACCTTAACCCATTTCGACACATAATCAACAGCCACTAAGATATACCTGTTACCTTTACTGGATGGGAACGGTCCTTGGAAATCAATGCCCCAGACATCGAAAACCTCAACCTCTTTGAAATGTTCCCTGATCGTTGGCAAGCATCACAAGCTGAAACAAAAGACTTAGCATCAGCGAACAAAGAAGGCCAGTAAAAACCAGACTGAAGTACCTTAGCCACGGTGCGCGATGGACCGTGGTGACCACCATAGGAAGAGGAGTGACAGCCTTCCAGGACTACTTTGGCCTCCCACTGCGGAATACACTGTCTGTAGAGACCGTCTGCACATTCCTTAAACAAATAAGGATCATCCCAAAAATACTGCTTAGCGTTATACAGAAAACGCTTCCTCTGCTGATGAGAAAGGTCAGGCGGCAGCTTGCCACTGACAACGAAGTTAGCTATATCTGCATACCAAGGTTCTTGGTTAACAATAGACGATATAACAGCAATTAAAGTATCGCCAGGAAAAGAATCATCAATAGGTATAGAATCTTCCCCTTCTTGTCGCATCAGTCGCGACAAGTGATCAGCTACAACGTTCTCAGCTCCTTTCTTATCTTTAATCTTCAAATCAAACTCCTGAAGAAGGAGTATCCATCTCAGTAGCCGTGGTTTAGCCTCCTTCTTAGCAAGGAGATGCCTCAAAGCTGCATGGTCAAAAAAAAGAACTTCTCGACCCAACTAAATAAGAACGAAACTTCTCTAAGGCATAAACTACAGCTAGCAGCTCTTTTTCAGTGGTAGTGTACTTCACTTGAGCCTCATCCATAGTTCGGCTCGCATAGTAGATAAAATTCAGAGCTTTGTCTTTCCTTTGGCCTAGCACCGCTCCTAGTGCATAGTCACTGGCATCACACATTATCTCAAACGGCAAGTCCCAGTCGGGAGGCTGTATGATCGGCGCAGAGACTAAAGCCTGCTTTAACATGTGAAAAGCAGAAAGACACTCATCAGTAAACACAAATAGGGGAATCCTTAAGTAGCAACTGTGTAAGTGGTTTAGCAATTTTTGAGAAGTCCTTGATAAACCGGCGATAAAAGCCGGCGTGGCCAAGGAAACTCCTCACCCCCTTAACATTAACAGGAGGTGATAATTGCTGAATCACTTCCACCTTTGCATTATCAACCTCTATTCCCCTATCAGAAACTAAGTGCCCTAAGACAACTCCCTCGTTGACCATAAAGTGGCACTTCCCCCAGTTCAGCACAAGATTAACCTCAATACATCGCTGCAACACTTTCTCAAGGTTAGACAGACAGTTAGAAAAATCACTTCCATAAACACTGAAATCGTCCATGAAAACTTCCATAATGGACTCAATATACTCTGAAAATATCCCCATCATACACCTTTGAAAGGTGGCAGGGGCATTACATAAACCAAAGGGCATCCTGCGATAAGCAAAAACGCCCTGAGGACAAGTAAATGTAGTCTTAGCTTGATCGTCTGGGTGAATGGGGATCTAAAAGAACCCTGAATACCCGTCTAAATAGCAGAAAAACTTATGAGAAGCTAACCTTTCTACCATTTGATCAATAAAAGGAAGGGGAAAGTGATCTTTCTTGGTGGCGGCATTAAGCTATCTGTAATCTATGCACATCCGCCAACCAGTCACTACTCGAGTAGGTATTAACTCATTCTTATCATTCTTAACCACAGTTGTCCCTCCTTTCTTCGGGACCACCTGTACTGGACTCACCCATTTAGAGTGACCAACAGAATAAATAATACCTGTGTCAAGCAGCTTCATTATCTCAGCCATCACAACATCCTGCATCTTCTGGTTCGATCATACGACCCCGTCTCGCAAGGTTTGTGATCTTCTTCCAGCTCTATCCTGTGCATACAAATATCGGGACTAATCCCCTTGATATCGTCCAATGAATAACCCAGTGCTTTCCTGATTTTCTTAAGTACAACTAACAAAGAGGTCAGCTGATCATTATCAAGCTTAGCACTAACAATGACTGGATATTGCTCAGTATCGTCTAAGAAAACATATTTTAGATGAGAAGGGAGAGGCTTACGTTCCGGTACCTTTACCTCAATGGAGCAAATATTGCTAATCATCTGTTCCACTTGCTCTCCCTCAGCTTCAGTGAGTTCATGCTCATCTAAATAATCAACAAGCAAATCCAACACAGCGTCATCGTCGTCTGGGCTATCTGCACACTCATCAAAAAGCATAAGAACTTCTAGTGGGTCCTTCATAAAAGAACCCGACCAGAAGTCATAAATAGACTCGTCAATAATATCAACTGAATAGCAAGTATCCTCTATCATTGGCCGAGCCAAAGTACTAGGCAGACTGAAAGTGATCGCGTCATCCCCTACTGCAAGAGTCAAACGCCCTTGTTTGACATCAATAACGGCCCCAGCTGTAAAAAGGAATGGTCTTCCTAAGATAATTGGGGTCCGGGTGTCCTCAGCTATGTTTAAAATAATAAAATCCACTGGAATAAAGAGCTTACCTATTTTCACAGACACGTCCTCTAAGACACCTAAGGGCTTCCTAACATATCTATCAGCCATCTGTAGGGTAATATTAGTCACTTTAAGGTGACTCATGTTCAGTTTCTTGCAGACAGATAGGGGCATGACACTGACACTGGCTCCTAAGTCACAAAGAGCCTTATCAATAACCGCACTGCCTATAATACAGGTAATAGAAAAGCTGCCCGGGTCTTTCATTTTGGGTGGAGCCTTGTTTAAAAGCAAATTACTAGACTCTTCCATAAATGAAACTGTCTAAAATTCACTTAAATCTCTCTTGCGCGTCACAATATCTTTCAAAAACTTAGCATAAGTAGGTACCTGAGTAACAAGTTCGGTAAAAGGGACAGTTACCTGGAGGTTCTTCACAACGTCCACAAACTTACCGTACTGTCGCTCGATCTTTGCACTCTGGTAGCAATGAGTGGACCCGCAACTTTCTCTTTACCTTTATCAATGCGTGACGTCTCCACAGCAGGGGAAGATGACACGGTAGCGGAATTAGATAGTAAAATAGGATCTCCGCCGCTTCTGGTACTCGATCGAGTACTTTTATCACTCGATCGAGTGATTTCATGTTGAGAAATACTCGATCGACCACTTTCCTCACTAGATCGACCATTCCCTTTTTCTGCCTTGCTCGATCGAGCATTTTTATCACTCGATCGAGTGATTTCTTCAGCAAACTTACTCGATCGAGCAATAATATCACTCGATCGATCATCCTCGATTTGTGCACTTCTCGATCGACCATAATTATCACTCGATCGAGTGACAGAATGAAATAAACTACTCGACCGAGTAGATTTTTCACTCGATCGAGTATCTGGACCACACGCAGCAACAATTTCGTCGAGAAACTCATCTATATCATCCTTCGGGGTATCTTCAGCTATGAAAACCCCGTCTTCTGGTACTTTTGGCCCTACATAGGTAAGGCCAACTTGGAGATTTGTTGCATCGGCTGGATTGCATGTCGGTAGAAGCTTGGCTTAGTCTTTCGCGAGTGTTAACTGCTCGACTTGTTCTCTCAATACTGCTATAACGGTTTCTTTCCTATTGCACTTCTCCTCAAATTGTTGTGTTATGTTAAACATAAAGGATTTCAGTTCGGCAATTTCTTGATTTGCAGGAGGAGAAACCGGTTGCGGCGCTGGCATAGAAAGAGTAGGAGCATTCTTTATTTCTTCATACAGTTGAGAAAAAGGAACTCCTTGCTTGTATTTCTGATAAGCAAGGACGCGCTCTGTACTTGCCAGGCATCCAATAGGGTCATGCCCTTCCATACCACATCTACCACATAGCTCAACATACTCAGTAATCGAACAAACCTGAGCACTCTACTTTGAAACTTCTGTAATCTCCACATTACCTAGACTTTTGCTAGGACCTTCCACTGCAGCAGCTGCTGACTCAATAACATGCTCACTACCTCGGGGATTTCCGTATTCAGAGACATGAATAGCCATCTCCTCAATGAGACGCCACCCTTGGTCATCTTCAACATTCTTTGTGAATCTCCCTTTAGCTACGCTGTCAAGAATAACTCTCTCGCTCTGATATAACCCATTGTAGAATTGGGTACAGAGGAACCATCGCTTGAACCCGTGATGAGGCACAGAGCGGACAAGCTTCTTGAACCTAGTCCAAGCCCCATTCAAATCTTCAGTAGGTAGCTGCTCAAAAGAACTAATCGAGCTCAAGGTATTCTTTGACACATGGCGGAAAATATCGCCTGTAAAAGGCCAAAGCAAGGGAACTCCAGTCGGTTACACCGGCTGCCTCCCTATCTAGATCTCTCAACCATTCCCAGGCATCATCAGCTAAAGAAAAGGGAAAGGGGGTTCCCTTCACTTTGTCCTGTGTCACCCCAGCAGAAAGGGGAATGGTAGAGCAATACTCTATAAACAGCTCTATATGCCTGCATGGATCTTCTTCAGGTACCCCCCTAAAGAGATTTCTCTCTACCAGCTGTATGTAGGATGGAAGGATTCCAAAGTTTCCCTGATCAGTGATGGGTAATAGGAAACCTTTTAGAAGCGAATCCACAGTAGGCTCTGAATGGCTGGCTAACTTAGGCATTCTGGCAAATAGACTTTACAAAGCAACAAGTAACCTGCAAAACTAATCAAAACTTTGCAGAAATGAGATCAGTCTCAAGGAATAAATTCCTTGAGACGAGAAACAAACTTAAATAAAGCAACAAAATTGCGCCACCTCCCCGGCAACGGCTCCAAAATTTGATAGGGCAGTCGTATACCTATCAAAAATACCAACTGGCTCTAACCAATATAGCTAGGGAAGTCGGGTCGATCTCCACAGGGAGATGGGAAAATGTCAACTTAGTCTAAGTTCGTCTCGGTAACCAAATTGGGGGGTTTTAATTGATTGATTCTAAACTAATGATAAGGATAGGGAAGAGAAAATAAGAGAATAAAGATAACCAAGTAGAGAAAACAGCTAAGACAGACGGTTCACCATAATCATTCAGTCAAGTAATCTAGGTCTCAGCTCAATGTAGATACGGTCTGAGGAGCAGTGAATATCTCCTCTCGGTCTCAATTCGCCCTAAAGCACAAATAGCTTAGCTTTCGCCCTAACTATAATGCCCTATTGTTCGCTACTAGTCTCGCCTTTTCCAACCTTTCGGTCCAGGTCAAGGGTCACTAAGATATAAATACCTAATTGCGTCGACTCAATTAAACAGATACAGTTAATTGCAGCAATTAACAACAAAGATTATACCAGCATTAACCTAATGATTCGATTACTTTCCTTTCATAATTATGGATCCCCTATAGTCTTAGCAGAAGGGAATTAGCTACGCATCATCATTGAATTAACAACAACAACATATAGATAATTTAAACTAAACATAATAACAATACTAATGATGATCGAATTAAAGCAATTATGATAACAATAAAGGAGAGAGGGAATTAAAGCAATAATTAAGATTAAGGGATTAGAGAAGAATAATAGTACCAATACAAATCCGAATCCGAGTAGCAAAAGAGTAAAGGGAGAGAGCAAAATCCAAGAGCAGTAGTCAAAGGTAGAGTAAAGTGAATGGGAGAGAAGAAGAGAAAAGTTACGTTGTTCCTCCTCTGTCTTATACGAAAAACACACTCTCAACCTAATCTATGGACTAATTACAAAAGCCCATACGAAATTAGGCGGAAAATAAACTAAAGCAGGACAAACCACTCGATCGAGTGGAAATAAACCACTCGATCGAGCAACTAATCGCCAAACCTCTCGATCGAGTGGAAATAAACCACTCGATCGAGCACTCTTTGGAATATCTTCTCGATTGGCTTCTTGAACTGCTCGATCGAGCAACTACCCATATATAAAGCATTCGATCGAGTATAAAATCTACTCGATCGAGCTATCTTGGCACGTAAGACATCAAAGCACCTTCCGAAACCAGCTCACGCGTCTCCATAATATTAGATTCCAGGCTCCGACTCCTTATTCTCCATAAATGCATGAAATTGGGACAAATTAGGCTCGATTTAGCTCCTCTTTGGTTTATTCCTGCAAATTACATAAAACGAACCAAAGTAGAATATTCGGGGGTATTTGTAGCTAGATGCTACATAAATAGTATAGAAATGCGTGTAAAAATGAGGTAAAAACCATATATAAAATACACGCATCAGAAGTTAAGTTAGTTGTAATCTAGGGTGGATAGCGGACAGGAAGGACCTTTCCCTTGCCCTTCTCACAGTAGATCGTCTGAACTGTTTATGAGTGAGTTAGTGAACTGCCATGGTAAACCGAATTTCTGACATATCTCTCTTTATCTGATCGCATATCTTGCTTTTTCTTGCTTTCCTGCTCTTTTCTTTGCTTCTCTTGCGTTAAACCATTATTAGTGTAGAAACCAACTAAAAACCCCCATTTGTTACTAGACAGACGTAATTAGCAGATAGATACATTAGCCTCCCTGTGGAGATCGACCCTACTTCCGCTAACTTCTGTTAGTTGTCCTAGGTAATTATTTTTGATACTAAAACGAGGGTATCAACTCGCGTGAAAAATATGGAGACCAGAGGTCTCTATTTATACGAAAAATGTGAAAGAGTTTTGGAATGACACAAACTTTGGAAAGAAATCAGAGAAATATTCCGTAAACAGCCAAAAAGGGCTAGAGAAGAGGCGCAGCAGCTGCTGCGGTTCTTCCAAGAGGAGCAACATCTGCTGCGTCACTTCCTAGAGGTTTCCTCCTCCGGAAGAAAGATTTCTGCGTTTCTATTATGGAATTGCGGTAGATCTATACTTCCTTATTCCGTAAAATATATTATAAGGAAGATATTTTACCAAAAGATATTTAATTTGATTGGGAATAAATATCTAGAATATTCTAGAACATTCCGACTCAGCATTTTAAACGGTTTCTTAGAAAATGAAGCGGTTTTTGACCCGGACTCCAAATGAACTCTAATTACTGTCAAAACGACCGTATTGGTGCATAGATGACGACCAAGGGGTAGACTCTAGTGTTTGAGATATCACCTGACGATAAACTTACGGACTGCCATATATCGTTCCGTGTACCAAACATGCGGCCCAATCATCACTGGGTGGTTGGCGGAAGGTGTAGAAATGAGGTATCTACAGAGCCCCCACTTTGACTGAGGCTTGGACAAAACGAAAGTCAAAATATAGCCATCAGGTCAATCGAAGACTACAACCTGACGACGATGGCGACGCAAGGTGGCTCAAGGGGTCTGAACCAAGGACCTGTCGTCGGGAACATTTTAGAGTCTGTCGACTATCGGGGAGGGTCATTTAAAGTTCATTAGACTACGTAAGGAAGCTCGCTAGCCATAAGAAGAAATCATACCTGAGATACTCCTGGGTGAAATAGGACCGAAGTCGTTTCGGCGAAACTTTTGGTCTGAAGATAACTTGGTGTCTAAAGGCATTAGGATTATCTGAAAGGTTTAAGTATTATCTGCAAGGTTTTAAAGGATTTGATATATATAAGGGTTAGCAGGACGTTGGGAGAAACTGCTGGAGAATTTGCTTGCGTCGATCTCAATCGAACTCTGTTTCTGAGAAATTCGTGGGCTGTGAATGGCAACAAAATCTTGCCTGGGGAAACATATAATGTCTTGATTGTCAAGAGCAACATTGCAAAATTTCGCTGGAGAAGTATATACTGACGACTAGGAACATCTTGATCACCATGAGCAACACTGCAAAATATTGCTCAGGAATATATGGATGACTCTGTCGGGATCGAATCGTTTTTGGGGGATCTGCTTGTGTCTGTCCTCAAACAAACTCCGCTTCTCGAGAAGAACATGAACTCTTGCGGGGAATATACATGTATTTGACAAAGGTGCGTCCTAAGCACCGTCAAGGAAATTGAAGAGGCTTGACTGATAGTGGTGCGTCCTAAGCACCGTTGGAAATCCGCTCGGTTGTTGCAAGCGAAATCCCGATAATAAAAGATGAGCCCGTGAACTGTGTTAAAAGGATCCTTGCTGGGAGATAAAATATTGTTACGGTTTTGCAGTCTGTTAAAAAACGCGGCCCTGGACGAAAAGAATGACCAAGAGAGCTAAATGTATGATCGGAGAAGAGGCGCACAAAATTTGGGCCCACAAATAACAAACTTATAACGAACTTTCAAATTTTGAGCTGAAGACTCCCTGGGGAATAGGCGCAGCAAAAGCTACGGCTGTTGGAAGGGGCGCAGCAAGTGCTGCGTCATTTCTTGGGCTTGTCCCTGTCTGGGTAAAAACCCGATTAAAACCGTGTTTCATTTCATAAACACAAAACACAATTCTCTCTTAAATTCTCTCAAATTCCCACCAATCTTGCCAAAATTTGATCGAATTGCGCCATAAAACATGACTAATCGAGGTATGTTTCTTATTCTTGCCTTAAATTTGTGTTTTTGCTCGAATTTGATCGAAAAAATTAGGGTTTTATCTTCCTTTATTTCGAAAATTTGGGGCTTTTGCCTCAAATGGATTTGTCTTGCAAAATTGACATTAGAAATGGGTAATTGGCAATGTTAGGAACATAACCATGTATTCTTTTTGAATTTTCCTCAAGTATTGAGCATTTGGGCGACAATTGAGACGGTTTCTCGTTGTTTCAAAAATCACTTCGAAAGTGACCTTAGTGTCATCCATTTTTGATGAAACTTGGTGTTTTGGAACCCTTGTGTAATGGGTAAACTTGCTGTCGAATTTTCAATTTGTGACAACTCTTTCATGTCACTTTTTTGGGCATAATTGCTATTGTAGCGAAATGCTGCCGAAATTTCGACTCAAACCTGCTACTAGGCTTGGACATAGACTAAAATTGCCCCAACCTACCACATGGGTGGTCGGGTTTTGAAAGAAATGGCCAAATATAGCGAGAAAAAACCACTTTTAATGTTCGAAAACGCTTGAAACGGCTTCAAAGAGGCTTGTTATGGCTTGACATGGCCTTGTTTGTCTTGAACTTGCTGGTGACGTGCCTTCTAGGTCGGGGAGAGACCCCATGGACATGGACTTCAACGCTTGTCGTGCTCTCATGACGGGAGAGAGACAGGAGGAGGAGATCGAGGAGGAGGTTGAGGACGTCCCGCGGAGGGCCAACGTGGGGCGAGGTGGTCGCCAGCTCGTGGGTGCACCTGAGTGGGCCGAGAAATGGGATGGTAGAGATCTCATTTGGGCGGCAGAGAGCCACCTGTCTTACAGGATGGCGAGGAGTTTCGTAAGTCATGAGCTTGTCATTTCCTATTACCTCTCCTATTTATTTGCCGTTTCATTTCTCATTTGTCTTATGCCAAATATAGCATTTGCTTTGAATTGATATAGGAGGCCGGGAACTTGAGGTCCTTTTCCGGTTACATGACGATGATGGATGCCTTCGAGAAGCTATAGGAGGAGGAGAAGGCCATCATCGAGTTGGGAGCCTTCGGGGCTTTGGTAGGAGCCTGGAGGGCGATCAGGGAAAAGAAGATTCAGGCTAACTTTAGCCTGATTCGAGCTTTCGTTAATCGGTACTGGGACACGACCTCGACTTTCTATATGCCTTTTGGAGAGGTCGAGGTCACTTTGGCGGACTACGGCATGATCTCAGGTCTGCCGTGTGGAGAGGAGCCCTTAGTGTGGCTGTTGACGGCCATGAGAGTAGTCTCGGCCGAGGCGAGGAGGCTGATCTGCAGGAACCTGGCGGCGAGTGCTACCAGCGTTCCCGGGTTGGTACTGAGTTCCTACATCAGGGACTAGTTTGCTGGTAGGGTCCCAGCGAGAGTGAGGATGGATGGGCGGATGGTGCCTCCACCTCCTTGTACTGCTGAGCACAGGGCTCGTCTGTGGTTGTGGTGGTTCTTGTCTTCGATTTACCTCAGAAACAAGGGGGAGAGGTTGTCCACGAAGCTTCTTCCCTTCCTTGCTGGCTTGAGTAGCCTAGGTCATTGGGACTGGGTTAGTCCTGTCTTTGCGGTCCTCACTCGCTACATGAGGGCCATGGTACGTCTGGAGCTGATGGAGAAGGGGACTTCTCCTGCCACTGTTAGTCCTGGACTCCTGCTGGAGGTATGAACCTTTCCTTTGAATTATGAAAGATCATTATTTCTTCATTTCTTTATTGCCATTATTGTAGAAATTAATTATTATTCTGTCTATAGGTGTGGGTGTACTCCTACTTTCCTAGCTTTACGCCCAAGAGGAAGGAGCCTGAGCCGAGGGCGTACCCTGTCGTGAGGGACTGGGTGGTGTGCCGTAGGAACAACCAGCGCTCTTCTTACGACGTTTGTCGGAGGGACGTGAATGCGCTGACGTTGGACAGCGTAAGTCCTTTCTATCCTTATTTGATTATCCTTTTCTATCTTTTTTATTTAGAAGTGATCATAGGAATGACCCCTTCCCGTTTAGATCCGATCATAAGAATGACCCCTCATTTTCTTATTTTAGTGGGTGCCAAGACCTTGGGAGAGCTACCCTGATGCTCCGGCGTTTGTGGCTGAGGTCCTTCGTCCTAGGAGCTCTAGTCGGTTGTTGCTGACGGCGCCTATGGGACTTGTGTGGTACTTGGGCGAGCGTGTAACACACCCATATTCAGAGGAGCCTTAACTAGGCCTTCCTTAGCATATAAGGGCGTTACCATCTCGGTTGCCCGAGGATAGTAATTATCAAACGTCGATAAGAGAACTATTATGTTATATTACAAGTGATTTAAACCAACAAACGATATAAAAGATACAACTCAAAGACTACTCGCTATGACCATCATATCTCGTGAAGACTCATCCCTGCCCGGACTCCAGCTATCAACAACATCAACACCTGCTAAGACCGACTGCTCACCATAAGGGATCACGGCAGACACATAACAAACAAACAACCACACAAGGTCAGTACTGAGATAAGATACAACAATCGCGACTACAATTATCAACACAATATACGCAACCAATCTCATGTGCAATCACAATAATACAACCAACCTCTGTCACTGACTGTCCACTGGACCAGCCCTACCAGTGGGGGACCGCAGCCGTTCCCACCTAAGCCCCGCTCATCATATCGAGCGATAACCCTATCCATTAATGTGCACATCCCCTCCCGTGGCGGGTTCCACGAAGGGCGAAACTAGGGCGTGAAGCCACTCCCGCAAGTGACCTCACTCAGCCGAGAACGCATCTCGAGAACCAGAGACAACAACCACAATCACAACCACAGCCGTCACAACACAATTACGATATTAAATAATCACAATAGAACCACAACGACCAACACACTAGACCATCTATAGAAACTGAGTAGGCGAACCTACCTTTAAGCAACTGCAACCAATCCCTGCCGACAAACAACATATCCAGCGACCAAGCAAAGCCTATAACCACAATACAATTATCTATTACTAACAAGCAAACCCTAACTATAAAGAACAAGGACACGGAAGATGATTATGACATACCTATGAGGAGAAACTCGGCAAAAGGCCGCTACCCGACTCAAGTTACGCTCTCCTAAGGCACAAGGAACTTCAAAAGGTTTCCATGGAGGTTTTCAGGTGAAGGAAAGGGAAAGAGGCGATTGAAGGATAGGAGAAAAGTGGCGGAAGTGATTTGCGGATTTAACAAAACGCGATATAAAACCCTCGCTGAAAACTCGGTACTCGATCGAGTACCCATCATACTCGATCGAGTGGCCCCCTACTCGATCGAGTAACCTAGCTACTCGATCGAGTAGCCTCTACTCTATCGAGTACCACTCCTAACACGCAACCCAAGATGGTTTTGGCACTCACTTCTAAGACTATTCCCGCTCCCAAGGCCAGTCAACGCCGGTCAAAGGGTCTCTAAAAGGGCGGGTATTACAGTCTTCCCCCCTTAAAAGAACTTCGTCCCCGAAGTTCAACTCACCTATCTCCCGCACAAGACACGGAAACAACACGACCTCACCAATCTTCCTGCTCAAATCATTACCCCTGGAAATACCATCCCCCATGTCATCATCATCACCATCTAACGCTCTATTCATACATATATATATCAACTCTTGCAACTATCACACAAACATTATCATCATCAATTGTCACTCTATATGTATACCTCTACTCTTAAAAACTATTGTATACAAAAACTTAATCTCGCAGTACGAATCAACATCAACAGCGATCACCCATCACACGTTAACAACTATCAACCCGAGACATATCTCATATCAACTTCATACTGTACAACTAACACCACAGTGTTAATCACTAATTCATTCTATTACGACCCATCGCACCACAACTAGCTCTTTATGACGGTCCTTTAAAACATACTATCACATTCATTTCAATGAACTAAAGTAACTACTTACACTTCATATAAGCAATGTGACCAACGTACTAGAAAAATTTAGTAATTAAACAACAAAACCTTGTAAACGAATAACAGCATAACTTCAAAATCAGCCTTTTTATTTTGCGACATTACTCTTCCCCTCTAAAAAGGAACTTTGTTCCCGAAGTTCACCACCGAAAGTACAACGCATATTAATTATTACTTGATTCATAACATGAATTAGAAACATATTATTTATTGTGGACATTACTCTCTAAGCACAAACTCGTTAAATTATAAATCATACACAATCCACAGGGACAACTAGCCGCCATCGATAAAGCACGTTAATATCGTATGCACAACGTATGAAGAAATGTAACGTCAATGAATGAATGGTAATATGGTATATGTAGTATTAAAACAGTCAAGAAACCGTCACCACTTCACTAATGGTTACAAATATGCATATAAAACCGAAACTTGACTTCCAACAAATGAGATTAACGGTTCAAAGGTGTTACTACGCACTAATAACCACATTACACATCAAACTTGTAATTATAAAACAATTGAAAACTTTTAATTTTCGAAAACCTTCTGTACCAGTGCTACTCGATCGAGTATGTAGCGGTGCTCGATCGAGTGCCATGCTACTAGATCGAGTGTCTTGGGTACTCGATCGAGTCGCCCAAAGATCAGAATACTTTTTATCCCCCTTTACTGTAGCTACTCGATAGAGTATGGGGTACTCTGTCGAGTACCTACAGGCCAAGTTCCCCTATACAACCTGTCATAAGCCAACATACATGCACATAGTCGTCATATAAATCGAGTCGGGACGACTCCCCGACTTCTGACATCCTGGAATAAGTCAAATATCAAATCCGGCCTTATGGCCAACAATACAAGTTCATAAACCAAGTCTCAACGAAAACAACTACTAGCGTCTAACAACACTACCAACATCAACAACTATAAACAAAGATAAAAACAAGGAGTATCACTCCTGCTGCTGCTGCTGCTCCACCATCACCTCATCATCACCACCACCTCCGGAAGTACCCGCTCCTGATGACCCAATCCCCGCATCCACTCCTGCTCCGGCTCCCGGGCTCACGTACCATGGGGTCAAGCCACCGTAGGCAAAGGACTGAGGTGTCCCCCACGTCGACTGATCCACCCCGTAGGAATGGAAAACCCCTGTGTAGTCCCCAACTCCACTCCACCAACCCGGATGCGGTCCCTCAGTCCCTATCCCCTGAGTGTACGCCATCTCGTGCATGTTCCTGAGTGTCAAAGTAGATGACACTCTCTCCGCCAAGTAGCTGGATCGCGTCTCCGGGGTGTCGAGGTAAGGGTAGTATGGAAAAGGATGATGCTGCTGCTGTGGTGCTACCGGCCGTGGCCTAGTCTCCGAGGTCCTCTCCCTCACTCGACGGGGTCCTCTCCCCAACCTAGGTCTCTCCACCGCCACGACCGACGCATTCTCGCCCTTCTTCGGCTCTGGCATCACCTCGAGAATTGTGTCGTCGATGAGGTAGGTCTGCAGCTGGCGGGGTCTATCAACATCCTCCTCCTCCTCCTCATCATCAGAGTCCACAGTCACTACCGCCGGCTCTAAGGGCTCCGTCGGTGGGAGGTGCTCAGGAGTTGGAATCTTCATCCAACTCACGCCCCACACCCTCCAAGCTAGGCTACCGTCAGCCAAAGTCCTCAACCATTTCAGGTCGAGATAGTAGTCACGGTCCATAGTGAGCACTGGGGTAGCTAGAGGAACGTGCTCCGAAGAAGCCTCAAAACAGGTTAGCTTTTCAGCTAACCGAGTGGCAATAGCGCCACAACTCAAGTACCGGGAAGAGGCAATGGCCATCAAGGCAAGGGCAGCATAAACCATGAAAGGAGCATTAAAGACCACTTTCCTGGTCCGCTCCGGGTTGAGGTACGACATCAAAAGCAACACCTCATGATTGTTCAGCTTACTGATATCCGGTCGATCATAAAGGAGGTTCGAGAGAGAACGAAGAAAGATCCTCAATGTGACATGCTGAACATCATTAATCAGCATGTTACTTGAGGTGGGAGCTGGTTTCCCGGTCAGACAAGGCATTAGGCGGCAGACACCGCACTCAGCAGGGATATCAGTCATGGAGTCCTTGGGAGGCTTGGCCAACCCAAGGTGAGAAGCAAATTGGTCCATAGAAAGCAAGAAACTAGAGTTCATCAACCGAAACTCAACGGTCTGGGCAGCGGGGTCATATATAAAGGAGCTCATAAACTCTAAGGTAAGAAAAGGATAAGAGTGTTTCCTCAGCCTATACAAACCCATAAAGCCCAAAGTCTCAAATATGTGACGGACATCCGTCTCTATCTCCAATTCCTTCAACAGTGTAGTATCTATACACCTCGTTGGTCTCATCTTGCGTTTTTGTAAAACTACAAAACGCTCTCGCTGTTTGAAATCAACAAAAACAACAGAAGGGTACTCCGGAACTGCGGGTACCACAGGTCCACTCCCTTCCCCAATCTCAGGCGGATTACCCCTCCCCCGTTTACTTTGACGAGTTCCTATGTTCAGTCTCGGCATCTGTTTCAGCATATGACTTAAACAACTTGCATAAACACGTAAAGCATATACTTCATAGAATTTGGACTTTACATACTCAGTTAGGCACTCAAATTCACCAACAAATTCAACATGTGAAGCACATAATTCATGCCATTAACTTGAATACTCAGCTAGGTACACACATTCACCAGCAGTCTCCCAAATTTGATATATATAAACTCAGTTTAAAGCTACTCATGAGCCACAGTTGTGAACGATTTATCTTGATGAATACACATGCTCAACAAATTCGAATATCCTAGCATGATTCTCAGGTTGTTCCAAACACATTCCTAATCACATGTGAGGAATTCTTACTAGCTCATGGAAAAATAACTTAGAACATATCATCATCATCCTCTATATTAGAAACAAATAACTCAATTAAACCTTTCAGACGGTCCCTACAGCTGTAACAATTTTGGCATATTTTTCAGCAATTATCATCACTACTACCATATTAAAGTTCAACCTTCACCTAAACAGTCATATACCACACCAAATTCCAATTATAGGTCACGAATTTCCACTTGTGGCACTTTTAAGACGGAGTTTTAAGGCAACTTTCTAAGGTGAAAATCATCAAAATCCATCCTTCAACATGATATAAACAATGTAGAATACTCAACTCCATCATCTAGTCAAAGTAAAACAATCAAAAATCAATTTCAATTTTGTAAACCCTAGAAATTTCGGTTTCAATTTTGGCAATTTCTAGTCTAATTTACAGCAATTAGTCACCAACAAACATGGAATAAAGGCATGTGAATCATATTGCAACTATAAAAAGCAACAATCTAGCCATATGAATCGAAAATTTCAGATTTTATCCTTATTCTAACACATTCAAATCAATAAATCATGTAAATTAGGAAGAAAAGCATACCTTGATTGAATAGCAAAGTAAAGAAATGAAATTAACAAAGAAATCAACCCCAAGAATCACCACTAACCCAAGAGTATGAGAGATTTTGAGAGGAATGTAGACTTAGGTTTTCGAAATATAGGAGATGAATGGGAAGAATAGAAAGAATAGGGGTTTTAAGAAACCCGTAAGTCTCACTGTACAGTAACCTACTCGATCGAGTGCCCAGGGTACTCGATCGAGTACCACCCTACTCGATCGAGTAGGAGCTATTTCGTCGAGTATCTGCAGGAAATCTTGCCACATTCCGACGTCATAGCTTCCTAACTAGATCGAGTGAGGTCTACTCGGTCTAGTAAGCACTCGCACTCGGTCAAGTATAGTTAAGTACTCGCCCGGAAATACGAAGTAAATTGAAGATACCTGCAAAACAACACCGCGTGTCGATTCCAAACTAAGCTCGGAATTCGGCACTAATTATCACACTCGATCACGTATTACTATCATTACTCACGCATAACGTATCGCCTCAGCTAACAAGGTGTATGTCACATTAAGCTACACAAATTACCCAACTCGGTTTACCTGCTACCGAATCATTCATAAACATAATTACGTCATCATATTATACTTGAACTTACCTTACATATTACTACCAACTCGTATTCACTTCAATTTGAAGCATGTAATTAACATCAATTCTTCTTTCATATAACATATATTTGCATATCCTCATAACAACTTAATCTATCATGTTCTACATTCAATCATAATCAGCTCATCTTACACAAATCAATTATTACGCAGCGGAAAAATTTCAGCTTATAAACAAGGTATGAACGCATTACTATATGCTATGTTTCAAATTATAACTCAACAATTCTATAACTATCATTATTGTACTCACGGTAGGGTTTATAAACTCGTACATGACTACCGTCACCATCAACTTACAGCAAACACCAACATGTTCATCCTTCTATTATAGCACACCCATTCACATTCCCAAGCATTTCTATCGAACAGACTTTTGTCACATATCTCACAATCATCATACAAGCTCACTAAGCATGCCCAAAACTTCACTAAGTACAACCCACATACAACTATCATATCTTTATTAACTCTAACCAAGGCTCAACTACAAGTAACTCCGACACCATTAGCATACACGTCACACATATACACACGGACTCCATATTCCCGTACCATGTGACTGGCTTAAGTATCATGGGGCCAAGATTTTGAAATGAGGGCGCCTACTCACCCAAAACCTAGCATCAGCTGGGGCTCCCATTACACATACACCAGGTTCATTTTATTAGACTCACTACGTTCATTATGTTCATTTGTTACAGGTTCCAAAATCGTCGCTCTGATACCACTTTGTAATACCCCCATATTCAGAGGAGCCTTAACTAGGCCTTCCTTAGCATATAAGGGCGTTACCATCTCGGTTGCCCGAGGATAGTAATTATCAAACGTCGATAAGAGAACTATTATGTTATATTACAAGTGATTTAAACCAACAAACGATATAAAAGATACAACTCAAAGACTACTCGCTATCACCATCATATCTCGTGAAGACTCATCCCTGCCCGGACTCCAGCTATCAACAACATCAACACCTGCTAAGACCGACTGCTCACCATAAGGGATCACGGCAGACACATAACAAACAAACAACCACACAAGGTCAGTACTGAGGTAAGATACAACAATCGCGACTACAATTATCAACACAATATACGCTACCAATCTCATGTGCAATCACAATAATCAAACCAACCTCCGTCACTGACTGTCCACTGGACCAGCCCTGCCAGTGGGGGACCGCAACCATTCCCACCTAAGCCCCGCTCATCATATCGAGCGATAACCCTGTCCATTAATGTGCACATCCCCTCCCGTGGCGGGTTCCACGAAGGGCGAAACTAGGGCGTGAAGCCACTCCCGCAAGTGACCCCACTCAGCCGAGAACGCATCTCGAGAACCAGAGACAACAACCACAATCACAACCACAGCCGTCACAACACAATTACGATATTAAATAATCACAATACAACCACAACGGCCAACACACTAGACCATCTACAGAAACTGAGTAGGCGAACCTACCTTTAAGCAACTACAACCAATCCCTGCCAACAAACAACATATCCAGCGACCAAGCAAAGCCTATAACCACAATACAATTATCTATTACTAACAAGCAAACCCTATCTATAAAGAACAAGGACACGGATGATGATTATGACATACCTATGAGGAGAAACTCGGCAAAAGGCCGCTACCCGACTCAAGTGACGCTCTCCTAAGGCACAAGGAACTTCAAAAGGCTTCCATGGAGGTTTTGAGGTGAAGGGAAGGGAAAGAGGCGACTGAAGGATAGGAGGAAAGTGGCGGAATTGATTTGCAGATTTAACAAAACGCGATATAAAACCCTCGCTGAAAACTCGGTACTCGATCGAGTACCCATCATACTCGATCGAGTGGGCCCCTACTCAATCGAGTAACCTAGCTACTCGATCGAGTAGCCTCTACTCTATCGAGTACCACTCCTAACACGCAACCCAAGATGGTTTTGGCACTCATTTCTAAGACTATTCCCGCTCCCAAGGTCAGTCAACGCCGGTCAAAGGGTCTCTAAAAGGGCGGGTATTACAGAGCGTTTGACTCCGCAGTGCTCTCGTGACACCTTTACGGTCCCCATCCATCCTCCACGGACGATGTTTAAGGAGCCTTCTGCGGCTGAGAGAGAGGCTGACTTGGCTGACGCGGGTGGTGACGCCCTCCTTCTTCCTGGCGAGAAGTACTCCGAGTTCGTCCATCAAAGGTTGGCGTACTGGCTGATTGTGGTAAGAATTTTTACCTTGTTACTTGTTTTTGAATTGATTTGACAAATGACGAACTATCGTCAAATAAAGAGTCATTCGAACTTTGTAGGAGATCGAGGTGGAAGGCGTCGAGCCCCCATCTTACCCAGAGACACTGGAGTACACTGACGCGGTGGGCATGACGACGATCTCGGAGATCCGCGACCTCGACGAGGAGGTGATAGATGCTGGCTTGGAGGAATGGCAGCACCTTATGAGGAGAGTAAGCCCCCAGCTTTTGCTGTCTTTTTTATTTTTTATTCCATAAGAATGCATTTGCTCCGTTTTGAACCTCCTTTGTATTTAAATGCAGGTGGCACAGTCCAGATACGTAGAGCTGTGGAGGATGGCCAACCGGCTGCGAGCAACGGCCATCGTGGCACTCGGAGGTGGCCCGGGACGACGGATATGAACCTCCCTCCCCCTTCTTTATTTATTTTTGACATTTCGAATTTTGTTGCAACGAAATGTTACTTCATTTTATTGAAATGAGGCATTTCTCTATCTTTTGTAGAGAGAAAGTGACCTAGAGCGCGAGCTGGCGCAGTCCCGGGAGGAGACGGCTTGTTTTTTGAGAGAGCTTGAGGTCAAGGACGCCGAGATTGCCGCTCTAGAGGCGACCGTAGCTGAGCTGAGGGGTCACCAAGACTAGCCGTTGTTTGTTGTTGTTTTGTATATCTGCACATTTTGAACTTTTCGGATTTTATTTCGAGCGAGAGCCCCCAGTTTTATGTATATATTGTCTTTTGGTTGTGTTGATAATGGCCTGAGTGCCTTTGCTGCTGGGTGTTTGTTGTTCGTGCAGGTTAGCTTAAAAAACAAATTTGGCAGGTGACGGTTTGTGCCGTCATGCTGCCTAAATTTACATAGAACTTACAAGTAAAACACATAGCATATAGGTGGCCTAAATTGGCGCAAAATGAAAAGAGTAAAAAAAAAAGTGCCCGAAAATGAGCAAAAATTTAAAAAAAGTGCCCGAAAATGAGCAAAAATGAGCAAAATGACCAGACGGTGGGGAGGGCTACCCTTTAAAAAAAATTAAAAGAAATGTCTAAGTGTGAAATATGTTGAAAAGAGGAGTGAAATGATTCTCCCAAAAAAAGAAATAAAAATGAGTAAGTGTGCGCGTTTTGGCAAAAATGTCGATTTTGCCTCGAAAAGCGAACCAGAAAAGGATTAGGAAACATAAAACTTGGTAATTTAGTCGAAATTACGTCGAAATTACCAAATTGAGTTTCTATAGGAATAGGAAACTTAGCAAAAAGCAAAATAGGAAGGATTCATGGCTGCCGACACGGAAAAGGGCATGGGGAAGAGGCGCAGCATGACCTGCGACTATTCGAAGTGGCGCAGCAAATGCTGCGTCATTTCCCCAGGTTGTCAGTTCTCGACAGAAATTAGGAAACAACGAATAGTATAAATAGAGGCTTCAGGTTAGCTTTTATTCACACAATTCCCTCTTCTTTTCTTTCGTCTATTACATAAAAACTCACATATCCTCTCGAAAATTTTCCAAAAATTATGGATGCCTTTGAAAATTGTTTGAAGGAATGGTCGAATGAGTTTACAAATATTGATAAACACGACATGGGTGATTTTAATTTAGGATTGATCATAAGTCTCAAGTTAGTGAAAGTGGTGAAGCCCTTCTTGGATGCTTATCTTGAGTATTGGGACCCATATTTTCACGTATTCGCCTTTCCGAGAAGCGAAATTTGTCCTTTTCCTAATGAAATAGCTGCTATTGGAGGATGGGATCCGTAAAATATACCGGCTATACCCCTAGCTCTCAAGGCTATAAAAATAAATTCAAGGATTTGCTTGGATTGACCAAGGCTGAAGTAGACCGTCTTGTGACTTCAAAAGGTGTCCGCATATTTGACTTTGTCGATCGATTTATAAATAGGGAGGACCCTACCATATCCTATGCTGCGAGGCCGAGGGCCTTCGGGTTTTGTCTACTTCATTGCTATGTCCTTCAAGGGCATGTTGGTAAAGAGATGAGGGGTGATCCTCGTTTTCTGAGCATAGTAGAGCAAATGGAGCTGCGCAGGAGCCCAGCATGCCCAGTCTTAGGGGAGACCATCCTTGGTTTGGATAATAGGAAGGCCAACCGCGAGCTTCCTTATCTGAGAAGTCCCGTCATTCTGCAGGTAAGAATCCACTTTTTTTTATTCGACCGTATTATTTTTTGTTTTGTTTCTCTTTTTTTTCCGTTTTTTTTTTGTTTTCCGTTTTTTGATTTTTTTCTCGGTCGATATTTGGGTATTAATTCTCGTCCCCTTTTGCAGGTTTGGCGTATGGAATGGCTGCGGCTGATTGAGCCCCCAGTTAATGTGAAAGGATATCGTGCTCGATCAATTGCAATGAGAACTAGGCTATACATGGCGGAGTTCACTCGGGTATGCAACTACTGGGAAAATAAGTTGAAGAGTGTAGGTGGCCCCTTGATCTGATGGATTGTGCCATGGTGGCACCTCAGGGCAGTTACTGGAGTCTCATCTTTGAATCTGACATGGTTAGTTCGTGTCCCTGGCTTGGAATTCATAGTTTGCATTTTTTCGGAGAGATTGATGAGGCAAGTGGGCTTTAAGCAGAAAATTACGAAGCTTGATACCGTTCCTCCAACTACCTTGGCACATACTTTGGAGTCTTGTCGAGAGTGGGTAAATCGGTGGGCCAAGAGGAACATGTGGTTCATACCAGTTCGTGTTGGCTCCTTATGGGTACATGACTCATATTTGGAATGGAGAAAGGCTGGTACTCCTGAAGAGCGTGAGAAGCTGAGGAAGCACGATCCCGTGGATTATAAAATCCGCGAAGTAGCAAAGGAGAACCACAAGTATCTAATTGAGGAGGAAGAAGAGGCCGAATTCCGAGTCGTTCGTCCGTTAAAGAAGCCGAAAACCACCTCTGCCGAGAAGATGGTGATGGATCGAAATTATGTAATGCGCGCAACCTTCGTTGATCCAAGAGGATGAGTTCTTCATTTTCATCCCTATTCCATTCAGCTTCTGGGATTTGACTTTCGAGCAAAATGCGTAGGTATGGGATTTCTAATTCAACTAGTTGTACAGCTTCTATGCCGTAAGTTAAAAAGAAAGGAGTAGCCCCAGTGGCCGTCCTAACTGATGTGCGATATCCCCATGGCGCAAAAGGTATTTTGCTAGGCCAATCTCGATAATTGTCGATCATTTTCTTGAGGATCATGACGACATTCTTGTTATCTGCCTCAACCGCGCCGTTAGTTTGGGGTCTATATGGCGAGGAATGGTGATGGTTGATTTTGTATTTGGGTAGCAATTGTGCAGCTTCGGCCTGGAAATGTGACCCGTTGTCACTGATGACTTCATGCGGGAAACCATATCGACAGATGATATTGGTTTGTATTAACTTTGCCACATGTTTAGCTGTTAGACTAGTGTAGGATGCTGCTTTGACCCATTTAGTAAAATAGTCGATATCTACCAAAATGAAACAGTGACCTCCTGTTCCAGCTGGAGTGATTTTCCCAATGATGTCTATTCCCCAAGCAGAAAATGGCCAAAGAGATGTCATGGTGTAAAGCATTGAGAGTGGGACATGTTGCACATTTCCGAAGATCTGGCAATTGTGGCAATGTCTGACGTATTTAATACAATCTGACTCCCTTGTCGTCCAATAATATCCTAGGCGCGTGACTTTCTTTTCCATCATGGGTCCACTCATGTGAGGACCGCATTCTCCATCGTGAACTTCTTCGATTACTTTCTGTGCCTGTGAATGATCAAGGCAACGCAAGATGACACCGAGTGGTGTTCTTTTGTATAATTCTCCTTGCATAAGGAGGTACTGAGAAGCGAGTAGACGTATGGCGCGTTGTCCCCTCTTGTCCATATCTGGTGGGTATGTACCATTAAGTTTGAAGTTTAGAATGGCTTGGAAACAAGGTTCCTCTGGGCTTTCTTCTTCATCTGTAAGGAGGTGTACGTAGACCAGTTCTGACCGTCGTTCGATGCATAAAGGCATGTCAACCATGTTGTCTGGCATATTAATCAAAGATGCAAGTTTTGCAAGAGCGGTAGGTGTAGATAAGTGATCTTATCAAAGAATTGGGCGACTTGATCTATCCTAGCCTGATAGGGTGCTACAATTTCACTTTGGATTTTCCAAGATCCTGTAACTTGGTTAATGATCAAGGATGAGTCTCCGTGAACTCGAAGATTCTTAATGCCTAAGCTCACTGCTGCTTGTAGACCAATGAGGCAAGCTTCATACTCTGCTGCATTATTTGTCACTTCGAAGTCGAGTTTGACAGAAAGTGGTGTATGCTCGCCTTCAGGAGAAATGAGCAACACTCCTATTCCAAATCCTCTTAAATTCGATGCCCCATCAAAATAAAGATCCCAAGAGTCTATACTGGTCAGTATGATGTCCTCGCCTGGAAATGACCACGTGTCTATTTCTTGGGTATCGTTGATATGTTTATCTGCGAAGAATTCATCAACGACGCGCCCCTTTATGACTTTCAAAGGTACGTACTTGAGATCAAATTCTGAGAGAATTAAGGTCCAACTTGCCAAACGTCCGTTAAGGATAGGTTTCTCGAAGAGGTATTTAACGGGATCCATTTTAGAATACACCTTGAAAGAGTAGCTAAGCATATAGTGGCGTAGCTTCTTCGTTGCCCACACAAGAGCGAGGCATGTCTTTTCGAGAGGTGTATTCTTACACTCGTACTCCAAGAACTTCTTATTAAAGTAGTAGATAACTATTTCTTCTTTTCCAATGGTCTGTGCGAGCATAGCTCCCATGGCCGTTTTGGTGGCTGTGAGATATAAACCAACAGGTTGATCTCGTTGAGAAGGCATTAACACTGGTGGTTTGGCCAATATCTCTTTAATCCTATCGAGCGCCTTTTGACAGTCGTCGTCCCATATGGTATGATCTATTTTCTTTAGCTTTTTGAAAATAGGTTCGCAGATCATAGTGAGCTTCGATATAAATCGACTTACATACTGCACTTTGCCTAAAAATCCTCTAACCTCCTTTATGTTTGGGGTTGTGGCATTTAGATTAAAGCCTTGATCTTGGATGGATCAATTTCTATTCCCCTCTGGCTAACAACATATCCCAGAAGTTTGCCTGGCGTTACTCCGAACACACATTTTTGAGGGTTGAGCGTCATGTTGTACTTCCGCAATCTTAGGAAGAATTTGCAAAGGTTATCAATGTGCCCTTTCCTATCCTTAGATTTGACAATCATATCATCCACGTACACCTCTACTTCTTTATGCATCATGTCATGTGGCAAAGTGGTCGCAGTGCGTTCGTATGTAGCCCCAACATTGATTAGCCCAAATGGCATGACGGTATAACAATATGTGCCCCATTGAGTGACGAAGGCTGTCTTGTGCATATCTTGTATGGCCATTTTGATCTGGTTATACCCTGCATACCCATCTATGAAGGATAACAACGCGTGATCTGCTGTATTGTCTACCAATATATCGATGTGTGGTAGAGGGAAGTCGTCTTTGGGACTCGCTTTGTTCAAGTCTCTGAAATCAACACAAACCCAGATTCACCCATCCTTTTTGGTACGAGGAGTATGTTAGCCACCCAGTCTGAATACTCGAAAACATTGATGAACCCGGCTCTGAATTTCTTATCGACTTCTTCTTTGATCTTAAGAGCCCACTCGGTCCTCATGCGCGGAGCTTTTGTTTTACAGGTTTGAAACCTGGTTTGATTGGAATGCGATGTTCTGCAATATCCCTGTCGATCCCTGCCATATCCTTGTAAGACCAAGCGAAAATGTCTTTGAACTCGTGTAGGATGTCGATGAAATTGGCCCTTTCAGTTGGGTCTAAGGTCGTCCCTATCCTAAGTTCTTGGGGTTCTAGTTCAGTTCCAACGTTGATGGGTTCGATGTTCTCTATAAGGGGCGCCCCTTCCCCCTCTTGTAGTATCTCTTTAATTATATAGGGAGGTAACTCGACTAAGTCTGGGTTAGGATCATCCTCATTATCATCGTAAATAGAATTGCATTCAGAAAAACACAAGGAGTAAGCAGAATCAGATTTATTCATATTAAACTTTGAAAAAAGCTGAAACAAAGAAGCCATCTATTCAGTAGTCAGTGGCGGTAAAGGGACAGCTGCTGGGATATTTCCCAAGATGTTGTTACTATGTGATGCTATGCTAGGAGAAACAACGGGATGGGGAGTGACGACAGAAGAAGACTCTCTAGCAACTTCTCTAGACTCAGACTCTGACTCCGACTCTGACTCGAATTCATCGTATTCGGGTTCTCCTTTGAACATATCTACTTCTCCATTAGTGACCTTGAAGAGCTTTCCTTGGCTGTTGGTCCATTTGATCGACTTTCTCCATCCTTTCTGCTGATTTGAGCTGGTGTTAGTAATTAGCGTTGTTGGGTTGAAATGGTCATCTTGAAGTATCATGGTAATGATCTCATCCTGCGTTGCTCTGACGAATCGGTCTTCTCCAAGCAGAAGGCTAACAGCTTGTTCGTCTAGACAAGGTGTTTGCCGAGTTTTGACGGTAGGAACCGTTTCTAAAGGGATGAAGTGGCAATCGTGGAAGACCTCGATTCCGGCTAGTCTTGTTCCCCTATAATGCCAAGGCTCGGGAAATCCGTGAAAGTATTCATGACTCCCCTCCCTAACGAAGTATCCATTTAGGGTAGGGAGATAGGATCGTATCTGGATTCCTTTGTCTTTACGGTTTTGGAATTGAGTAAGCATTTCTAAGGCTTCTGCTTTCGTGGGCTTGTATCCCAAACCTAATGGTATCCTTTGAGAATTTCCTTCCTTATAAGGTGCAAAGGTATTCTTCTTGGCACGGTTTATTGGCATTCCTGGGTAGTATCCCTAGGACTTGAGTATGTGGTTGACCACTAAATTGGAGTATGGGTTGAAGTATAAAGCCGCCATCTCGCTCTCTATAAGATTTATGCTTTCAAATCCCCCAAGCTCGTATACTGGGTCTGTGACTATTTGGTTGCTTGATATTTTCTCTATTACGGCCTTCATAAGTGACGAAGTGATCGTCACTACTTTTCCATCTAGAGGAATTTTGATCTTCTGGTGCAAGGTGGATGTTACCGCTTTAGAAGCGTGAATCCAGGGCCTTCCAAGAAGTATATTGAAGGATGCCTCGATGTCTAGTATCTGAAAATTAACCTTTCGCTCGATTGGCCATGTGGCTATAGTAAGGTTAATTAGCCCTACTACTTTACGTCGTGATCCATCGTATGCTCGAACACCTTGGTTAGTAGGAGTCCAATCTGATTCTTCCATGCCCAATTTGTATGTTGTCTTCCCTGGTATGACGTTGACTGCGGAGCCATCATCCACCAAAGTCATTGGTACGTTCTTCTTTAAGCATGCGAATGTAATGTATAGAGCGAAGTAATGACTGGCGCCGAAAGGAGGCAAATCCTCATCTAAAAAAGTAACTGGGTTACTTAGCTTGACTGATTCTTGGAAGACTAGGTTGACTACGTCATCAGGTGTAGAATCGTGTTTAGCTAATGGTTGCAGTAAAGCTTGAGGATGGGGAAATGAACTCGCAACTAATTGCCAGACTGAAAGATCAACCTTTGTCTTCTGTAGTTGTTTTCGTAAATGGTCAGCAGTTGTATCTTCGCCATCATTTTGTGTGATGACATTGGTGTTAGTAGCTGGACCATTAACAGTAGGACTGTTTTGAGAGACATTTTGATATGGACGTCCTGAGCGAGTAAGGTGGTCTATATCTTGACCTTCGCTAGCCTTGACTATATCCTCACTGACCTTGACGTGATAGTGTTCCGTGAGGTATTCGTCTTCATCGTCGTCCGCCCATACTCCGTTGACGATACTGAGCTCTCTCAATCTGATGATTTTAGCCTTGATTATATCCTCACTGACCTTCTTTCTCATTTTGGGTAAGAACCTCTAGAGTGCGCATATTGACTTGAATTTCAGCATTATCTGCGTACTGTTTGGTGAACTCAATCGTAGCATCATCCCGGGTAGCAATTTTCTTATGTTCCAAGGAGTATAACCATTGTTTAGGAATGGTATCAAGAGATGAAGGAAAGATCCTTAAGAACATCTCTGATTTAATGCCTTTGATAAACATTTAATCTTTGATGGCACGAATGTAGTTCAAAGGGTTTTCATGTCCCTTGAACTTTGGAATGTCAGTCATGTTGAAGTTAGTTGGCAATTGAGCATTTACTGCCTCATACTTGCGATTATTTTCCCTGTAGATGTCATCTCCCATAAGGTACATTAGTTGCTCCTCCAAGTATTGGAGTCGCTTTTCAGCTTTAGTGAGACCTGGAGTGGTTTCTGGTTGTCCAACAAAGGGTGGAAGGTTATCATGTATGACCATGTCGGGAATATAATTTTCTGCAGGAGGAAGTCTAGTTTCTATAGCAATAATCCGACTTTCACTAGCATTAAGGCGAGCATAAGCATGGTCTTTGCTTGTTTAGAGACGAATGAGCGCATCTAGGATTTGATCATTACCATTCACGAGTTGTTCGGATAGACCATTAACGCTTCCTTGACTAGTTCTCACCATTTTTGAACTGGGGATAAGAAATCGACGACAAATCAAAACATGAACGACCATTTTTGCACACTTACTCAAGAACAGACTTGACTCGTGAAGTGGGTGTGTGCCACTGTGTCAAGTGAGGTTTGAAAAGGACAAATTTTAAAATGTTGGTCCTAGACAACTGTAGTGTAGTTGTAGGAGTGCTGACTCGAGGTGAAGTTTGAAATGGGTTTGAGCCCCGAATTTTGACTCGACATTTGGACAGAGTTTCGGCTTATTTTGCGCTATTTTAGGCCATTTCGAAAGTGGGTACATTTTGAAAGGATTTTATTTTACAAAATTTTGTCATAGTTTCGTTTTACAAAACGGTGATCACGTATATGATACAAACATACATATAGGCATTATAACGGTATGCTGAGTGCATTTAAATGAGTTTTGGCTTAAAAGGGTGGGTTGTCATACCAAGCAATCAAACCCTGGTCTGTGGAGAGGTCCGTGCCAAACATGAGTAAGGTCGGTTCCTAGTCCATTCCCTCGAGTAGTGAATGCCCTTGATACAAACATGAGTATGCACCATGGTATGGTTGACGTCAATCGCTATCCATCTTTAGGCCCAGATAAGAATTGGACCGTCTAGACGGGACGATTGGTCGAATGGGTTGGGTTAAGCCTAGGAAGGCTAGCTAAAACGACCTAAGAAGGTCGAGTAATGAGAACCGACAACTGTCTCGTATAAACTATTCCCTAACCTTGTTCAAGTTTCACCCTGGGTAACACGTAAGTCTATCTTCCCCAGCGGAGTCGCCAAACTGTGGACATGGGCCACCCGCGGCGCGCGCGGGAGCACTTGAATAAGCGTGCATTTGTGAAGTTGCCACCAATTTTTATGGAAAATTGGATACGTTCGAATACCTCGTGCCATGTCAAGACATAAAGTAGTGACATGAACATTAAGAACTCGCTACCCTTAGCATTCTATGTCTAGAATGACTCTCATGGATGCCAATGAACACAGATGTTCACAGAGATCTTGAGTAATGGGTGAGGGTACGTATTAGGAAGTTCTTTTAATGAACACCTAATCCCGCCCGCCCCGATAGCGGCCTCTACTAATGATTAAGGAAGTTATTTATATTTGATATGTCGTCGATTATATGCATGCAATTCAACAAACACAGATTAATCCTAGCAGGTGAATTGAACTATGTCGGCGAACAAATAATTTAGCAATTAATTATGGTGAAATTGAGATTTAGAATTGATTACATGTGAAAACATACATAACAATGAATAAATGAATAACAATTGTTAAATAAAAATTAAATTACAATAATTACAACTCTCATCTGATTTATGTCAAAAATACACTTAAAACGGAATTTTGAAAATGAAAATAGAGGAAAAATAAAAGGTTAGAAATTAAAGTAATAAAATAGGACAGATTAGGGGCGATACTACGATTATTAGTTAATTAAACACGTAATTTAGAAGCTATGTCAAGGCGAGAAAGAGTTCAAGGACAGAAACCACCTCAGAACAGGCGTAGCATTTGCTGCATCCTCTGGAAGAGGCGCTGCTCTTCCTGCGTCTGTTCTTGAGTTGAGCTTTGTCTGTGAAATCAGAACCGCGGTCTATTAATGTTCATTGGTAAGTTTATGATCAATTATTGATTGGGAACTCGAGTAAAATTGATTGAGCAGGTTATATACATATGGAACCGTCATAAAAGCGACAAAAACAGATTAAAATGAATTAAAACAAGTCAGATTTTATTTACGGTGTCAGAATTAATTTATTTACTAAACTTGGATTTAAGACGGTTGGAAAACAAAACAGAACAGAATATGAAAAGTATGTACAAAGTACGAATCCCAGAAACTTGATATGAACGAATCGAGTTCCTAAAATCCGGGTTTCATTTAGTGACGAAAACCCACAAATATCGAATTATAAGTTATTTAAGTCTAAATAAAGCGTTATGATTAAAAGAGAGTTATTAAAAGAAGTTTATATACTGAAGTACGAAAGAAAATAAGAAAATAAGACGAAAAGGACAAAACAATAGAAGCCCGAGGAAGAAGAAGAAGAGCATGAGCAGCAAGCAGCCTCTGGAAGAGGCGCAGCTGCTGCTGCTGCTGCGTTTCTTCTCGACGTTAGATCTCCACTGTTTTTTAAATATGGTTTTGAAAGATGGTTTTTAAAATCGGTTTTAAATGTACTTTGACGTAAACCTTACATTAATTGGTACAAAAACATAAAAATAAATTAAAAGTGGGATTTAAACCCTCAGACTTACATCTTTGACGAAACGAGATAGACTAAGTTAACGTTAGTGATTGCTCAACTCAAATGTATGTAGAAAGTGCCCTCGTTGGAGGATTTTATATTAATTGATTGATTGATGTGTAGTGGTCAAATTGGTCGGTCATGCAATGTGACTGGTACTCAGAATGATCTGAGCTTATGTTGTCGATTGATCAAGCACATAGGCGTCGAAAGCTTAGAGCAAGGTCTAGAATGCAAAGAGAGAAGAGAAGGGCAGACACTCGCGGGAAAAATATGGAGACCGGAGGTCTCTATTTATACCAACAAATGTGAAAGAGTTTTGGAATGACACAAACTTTGGAAAGAAGTCGCGGAAATATTTCGTAAACAGCCAAAAAGGGCTGGAGAAGAGGCGCAGCAGCTGTTGCGGTTCTTCCAAGAGGCGCAGCATCTGCTGCGTCACTTCCCCAGAGGTTTCCTCCTCCGGAAGAAAGATTTCCGCGTATCTGTTATGGAATTGCAATAGATCTATACTTCCTTATTTCGTAAAATATAATATACGGAAGATATTTCACCAAAAAATATAAAATTTGGTTGGGATTAAATATCCAGAATATTCTAGAACATTCCGACTCGGCATTTAAAACGGTTTCTTAGAAAATGAAGCGGTTTTTGACCCAGACTCCAAATGAACTCTAATTACTATCAAAACGACTGTATCGGTGCATAAATGACGACCAATGGGGTAGACTCGAGTGTTTGAGCTATCACCTGATGATAAACTTAGGGACTGCTATAAATCGTTCTATGTACCAAACATGCGGCCCAGTCAGCACTGGGTGGTTGGCGGAAGGTGTAGAAATGAGGTATCTACAAATTTTGAACATTGCCTATCAAAATGGTTAGGACAAATCAATATATACAATATAAACAATGGCAATTTTATGGAATTTTTTAATTTTTAGGCAATTTTTTGAAATTTTCTCAAATTTACAAGTATTATTTACAAATATATACAAAATGGATATTACCCTCCCCACTCTTAAGATTGACATCGTCCTCGATGGAACGAAATATACGGAGGAAATAAGAAAAATAAGACATGTTTTTGTATTTTTGAAAATTTTCTTGAAATTGAAAGAACTTGTTTTTTTTTGTTTTTTTGAAATTTTTCTTAAAATTAAATAACTTGTTTTTGTTTCTTTTTTTTTTGGCCTCCTCCCCACACTTGATATTTATAACGTCCAATAACGGATGAAGTGTGGTTAGGGCAAATTTTTGAAATAAAAGAACATATTTTTGGTTTTTAAATTTTTTTTTTTTTGAAAACAAATAACATGTTTTTGTATTTTTAAATAATAGAATTTCCTCCCCACACTAATTGATTTACATAATTTCCAAAGGAAATAAATGTGTGGAGGAAATTCCGAAATGAAATACATGTTTTTGAAAAAAAATTCATTTTTCAATTTTTGAAAAAATGCATTTTCTATTCTAAATGCAAAATTTAAGTACGGTGCAAGTTATACTTATGAATGCAATTTCTAATTGTGACAATATATTACATGAAACTAAATTATAATGCAATCCTATATGAATCAACTATATGAAACTATTTCTAATATATTACAAGTAAACTAAATGCAAACTATTCTAACATACATGGGAGATTTGGATTTAAGGAGTCATACTTATGCTTTGGATTGAGTTAGGGAGCAAGACAAGCCGTTGTAACTAGGCCGCCTAGGCATCATCTTCATCATCCCCGTCACCATCACCAAAATCATCATCACGGATAATGTCATCCATGTTCATGGGGATCTCATCGTCACCCGCCATCATGCCTCCACCACCCGAGCTAGAAGCATCCGTGTTGCTCCCAAAGTATGGACTCACCCCTCCGAACCATTGGGCGCCATGCCCGTCTTGTTGTTGTGGAGAAAAGATAGGGACGGAAAAGTACTCTTGTTGAAAATTTAGTTCTCCATAGATAATGCCCTTTGTCTTGGCTTTGATATTCACCATCGGGCCATAAGTGGTAGGAGGGGTGGTTTGCATTGAAAGGCACGTATCCCCATCGTCAAAAGTCGTCGTAAACGGGGAATTGACCTACGGCTCTGTCATAGTAGATGCAGTCGAGCTTCCTTCCTAAAACTTGTCGCTCGCTCACCCCCGTTTTCATGCCGAGGTTCATGTTGTCCATCCACTCAACTAGAGATGGATGAAGAGGAGGTGGTTGGGAGGGTTGGCCTGAAGACCCCTCTCCTTGTTGAAATGTCCATGGAGGGGGGTGTTGGAATGAGGGAGTATGGATGGTGTAACGCAAAGTAGACTCGGTGGTAGCGCGCCGATCCCTTCCATATACAATTGGTGGATCATTAGAAGTATCGGCCGCTTCATCCTCTCTCTCAAGTTCAAGGAGGTAGCTTTCTTCATCGGGTTTCACTTTCATTCTCCCGACATTTGGAAACGGGATGGAATTCCGCCTTTGGATTTACCAATATTCAAGTCCCTCCCATAGGTGTCTTTTAATCCACTCAAGTGAGTACATCATGTATTCTTTGGTCAAGAAAGTATCCCCAGGTAGATAGTTATAGCTGGACAAGTCCACGAGCACGTGAAGACCTTTGAAAATCCGGGTGATAACACCACCCACATGGAGCGGGACTCGTTGCCCCGGAGCATTTGCTAGCTTCAATAGATGAGGGGCCATCTGATGAGCTATGTTAATACGGTAAGGCACGGGCTTGGGATTAGATAGGAGCCTAAAATTTCAAGCTCATCGGTTCGGAAATACCATGGCTTGTCCCTCCTAAAAACGGTACATCCCACCAAATTCTTATAAGGGCATTGTGACATGATGTTGCTGCCTTTTCCAACCCAATTAGATAATCAAGGCCCGGGATAGCCTTCCACACCCGAGAATGATCGATTTTTGCGGGTACCTTATGATACGGTGCATCTTCCAATCCGAAAATTCTAGCAAGCCGGGAAAGGGAGATTAAACGGTCCCTATTCATAAAACAGAAATGTAGCGCGGCTACCATCCCCGTAGTGCGATGCTTGTCTAATCGGAGGGAACTCAAAAATTCCAATGTAAGGCGCGGGTATGTCCGTTCTTGAAGGTTATATATTCCTATCATTCCTACCCCTTTAAATAATGCCTCTGTCTCCTTATCTAGTCCTAGATTCCGCATAGAGAGGCAACATATGAACCTAATTGGGGTGAGGGGACGATTTTTGAAAAGCATAAATTTACCTTTTTGAATGGTCGTCACAAATTCGACGGTTGGGTAGTCGAAATCCGGTGTAATGTCGGAAGCCGCCTCCGCCACGAGTTGTGCTTGAACCCTTGCAATATCGCCCCTTGTTTTCCTTGTACCCATTTTCTAAGAAAGGAGTGGTTGGTGATTTGGGGTGGTGGGTTGTTGATTGAGTGAAGGTAGGAGGAGGTTGGGTGGTGATTTAATGGAGTTTTGTGGGAGAAGGAGTTTTTAGAGTGAGGAAGAAGAAGAAAAATGAAGGAGAGAGGTAGGCGTCGTGTGGTTTTAATTCAAATTTTTGTCTCCCTCCCGGTCTGGGCACCGGCTGCCGGTCTGTCAGTACGGGATATGTGCCTAATTTTTAAAATTTCAATATTTCTCTCTGTTGGATAAGTGTCCCCGACAATAATGCGATCACAATTGTAGATCATGATGATCACATATTTAAATATCATATTTAAGAATACAAGAGGGAAAGTTATATTTTACAGTCAACTGGTCCACACATATCGGTAATGATTAGCTAACTAGAGTTTGACATTACTGTCGTGCGACGGTGGTGATCAGTTGATACCCTGAGGTCATACCTATAGGGAAATACTCTTAATTGATCATTTATTAATTAATCGTATGCCGATACGAGTTAATTAAATTGCTTAATATTGACGGATGATTTTGTGAGTAAAATTAACGTGTCTCATTGTAATTCGATTAAATGAGATACAGACTAACTAATCAAATTGTTTTATTACTTAGTTTGAATTATTGTTACGAAACAATTAAAACGGATTGAATAATTTATTATAAATTCAAGTTGTTGAAATTTTTAATTCGATAAACCATTTTGGTACAAGTAATTAAAAATTACTAGTTAATTTTGTATGTGACATATTTTATTAATATGTTGATTTTTAATGTGTTAAAAATACATTGCATTGTGACATGTCATGTAACATGTAACATGAGACAAAATTGACAAATGACAAAATAAAATGGACTACCCATTTTATCCTAGTGTACTGAAATTATGGAGGGGTTTAGGATTAATATTGTGTTTTATTTTAAAAGAGAAACATAATGATTAAGCCTAGTTTTTAGCCTTGCATGCCTAGTCTCATCTTGAGAAGAACAAGACCATGCATTGGCTCCTCTTAAGCCGACCCCACCGGTTTTTCCACTATGAGGAACCCAATGGATTCCTCTATTATTCATTCACTACTCTACTATTTTTCTAGTGTAAGAAAAATTCTCTCTTCTCTACCTTTTTGTGAAAACCTTAGAGAAATAAAAAACTCACACAATACTCCTCTCTTGACCGAAATACAAGAGAACAAAATCTCCATTTTGTGTTATTTTTAAGCTTGTTTTAATTAATAACTAGTATTATATTAATTAAAATATTTAAGGGTATTCCTTGGGTATAACTCCTTAGGAGAGATTCTAAACTTGAATCTTATTCTTCCATTTTGGAAAGCTCAAGATCTAGTAAGAAGGAGAACTTACTAGTGCCCATTTCTCCGAAATAATCAATGTAAGAATTAATTTTTCTTCTTATACTTGGTAATAGTTTTGCATGCATGAGATCCTTTTAATTTTATGACTAAATTAAATCTTCATACTATGAATATGTAAACATTTGAGATTAATGAATCCAAACAAGTGGTATCAGAGCATTATGGTTGTTACATGCAAAATCGGGTTTGTTTTTCCGAGTTAATTAGTTAACATATAAAACTTGTTATTTAGGATTTAAGAATATAAATCATGACATAATTTTGCATGTTAAAAGTTTCTGTTCCTAAATGGATTTTAGGTCATATGGGACGATTTATGGATTTTTATTGTTCATTTTATATATTATTGACATTAAAATGTGATTTTTATGAGGAAAATGTCATTTTTGGACGAAAAATAGCTAAACCTCGAATTTTTCAGTGGTTTTTAGATATGTTTTCATATATATTATCTACTGATGGCATGTTAAATCTCATGAAAAACTAAGTTATTTTGCATGAAATATGGATTTTATAAGCTTAAATCAAATTTAATGGGTTTATTAGGTTAATATGAGTTATATTTCGAATCTGGTCATGGAAATTTAATATGTTGTCACATGCATTTTTACTCAGTGTGTGTAAAATTCTTAGAGGTATTGGACTCCTTTAGCTTGATTTATGAATTTTTGAGTAAAAATTCAATAAATAGTGACTTTATTTAGTATATAATGCTAAAACAGATTTCATGACTAAAGAAAATTGTCATATATTGCATTTTATCCCACATTTCAGATATAAAAATGAAAAGTTGATAAAAATTAATTTTCTCATATTTTAATGGTCATAATTGATGAAACCGGTAAACCGCAACGATGTTTTTCTTGAAAATTTTTCGAAATTTTAACCTAAGTTTTGAACATTATGAGTGTCATGGTATTTTTTTTTTCCAGAATCTTTATGAGTTTAAATTTTAAATTTTAAAATTATTTGGAATTTTTATAATTTAATTTGAAGTTTATAGTATAATATTGTATTTTTGGTCAAATGATGAACAATATTAAGAAGTCAAGTTGAATTATTGTCAAAATATTAGTGAAGACTATGTTTTGAGTCCTAAGATGGTTAGCGTAATTAACTTGAACATAAATATGAATTTATGTAACTTTTTGTGTTTTTGACAAGTTATTATCACGCAAATCCATAAAACCGATAAAATATACGATATTGCATCTTAAAGGCGATTTAGCATAAAATTAAGCATGTTCATACATATTGTAATGCTGCATTTTATTTATGATTGTCATATTTCCATTTTATATAGTTTTTGAATTATGTAATTTTACTTAGTATAGCCTTAGTTTTTACTCGATATTACCCGAAATGTATGGGAATATCGATTCGGTTGTAATTTTGTGATCTCGTATCACCAATTTGTAATTCAATAGTTATTTAATTTTATTACAAATGTATAATAGGAAATTATGTAATTTATTTTTTAATTTCCTGGAGTTCCCGAAGAAGACGGTGTTGCCTCGTTTTGCGTGCCAAGACCGAAGTTCAAGGGACCAAAGGAGTTGGTTTCCGCATTTGTAATAGTTTATTAGATGTACTATTTTAGGAAGGTCATACTAGGATTTTATTTTTATGCTTTGCATTTTATTTATATGTTGCTTGCATCGCTAAATCGCCATAACTAAACATGCATTTTAAATCGAGTTTATCGACCGTGTCAATTACATTTATCGTAGTTCACCGCTTTAGTTCACTTAAAACATGATAGATAATAAATTGACATGACCTCTCGCTAAATAAACAATTGAGACTTAGCCTTACCAAAAATTAGAAACCAAGAAAACCTATTTCGTGAGGGAATGCGCTCGGCCAATCCGGGGTACAAACCTTGTTACGTAGGGGAAGTGGGTAATAAATGTCTATCCACCGAATTCATGTTGATGAGGGTTGTATCGCCAAAGCGTGCCCAAGTTAATGTGAATTTGGATCATGGACACATTTATTCGAAATTTAGGTTGAACTAAACAAAAGTATTCTCGACCATAGCCGGATGTGTTTTGGGCTAAAGATAAATATTAATGTTATCGACCAAGAGTTCTAAAAGTAGAATCGATTAAAGAGTTAATCCACCGAGTTATATTGATGAGGGTTGTATCGCCAAAGCATGCCCAAGTTAATATGAATTTGGATCTTGGAATCATTTATAATAGATGGGTAGAGGTCACTATATAAATGCTCATATCTTGTTAAATTATTTACAAGTATGATTAAAAAGACAAATGTTAATATTTCCTTTTCCTCCATACTTGTAGTTCATTACAATGAATCCATCAAACGCTACTACACCGATAACTATTGAGTCTTGCCACAATGTTTTTGACGACGTTTGCTTCAACAATGATTTCGACACTACTAGAGAACTTCATTTTGAGATAGGTTCGGATGGAAACATAAACTTCATCACTTCTTCTAGACCACCTACTACTACAAGATCTCTTGTGAGCCGGTCTCAGGAAGACCGCCTCATAAAATCTTTAGGATCTTTATCTTTAGAAGAGAAAGATGCCGAAACTAGTGGGAGCTCAAGCAATCAAGCTCTTGCTTCTAAGGGCAAAAGGTTCAAGATGAGTGCCATTATTGCTATGGCATGGGACATTGGTTTAGGAATTGTCATATATATTTGCGAAATATAAGGGAAGGAATCATCGTTCCAAAAGGTAAAATTCCTAAGGAAATTTATGTTATTGATGTAAATTATACTTCCACTACGACATGGGTATTGGATACCGGTTGTGGTTCTCACCTTTGTAATCATTTTCAGGGGCTAAGAGACGTGAAGAGGCTTAGCAAAGGAGATGTGGATCTACGCCTTGGAAATGGAGCTCGAGTAGCAGCCGAATCCAAGGGAACTTATGTATTGGCTTTGCCTAATGGATTTGAGTTGTATTTACATAATTGTTTTTATGTGCCTACACTTTCTAAAAACATTATTTCAATCGCCATGTTAGACATGGACGGTTTTTGTTTTGTCATTAAAAACAATTGTTCTATTATTTCAAGGAACGACTTGGTTATAGGCCAAGCTCCTTCCATTAATGGCATTTACATTTAAGAAACCTCGAATCCAACTAATGACATCTACAACATTCAATCAAAGAAACTCAAATCAAGTGATCCAAATGAATCGTTCATTTCACATTGTCGATTAGGTCACATAAACGAGAATCACATCAAAAGATTAATTTCGACTAATGTGATTACACCATTTGATTATCAATCATATGGAACATGCGAATATTGCCTTCTTGGCAAGATGACTCGTAATCCTTTTAGCGGTAAAGAAACACGAGCTAGTGAACTATTAGAACTCATACATACCAATGTGTGTGAACCAATGAGTATCACCGCTCGAGGAAATTATGACTACTTCATAACCTTCACCGACGACTTGAGTAGATATGGGTATATCTATTTAATGAAGCATAAGAGTGAAGCTTTTGAGAAATTCAAAGAATTTCACAATGAAGTAGAGAACCAATTGAACAAAAAGATAAAAGCAATACGATCCGATCGTGGTGGGGAATATCTTAGCCATGAACTCGATTCACACATGAAAGGTTGTGGCATAATATCACAACTGTCTCCACCCGGAACACTAGAACTCAAAGGTGTTGCCGAAAGGAGAAATCGAACCCTACTTGATATGGTTCGATCAATGATGACTCAAACCGAGCTACCAAACTCGTTTTGGGGATTTGCGATCCAAACCGCAATAAAATCTTTGAACATTAGTCCTACCAAAGCACCCGAAAAGACTCCATATGAGATATGGAGAGGAAAAGTTCCAGTTCTATCCTATTTGAATATTTGGGGTTATGATACTTATGTCAAAGTTAAACGTGACAACAAGCTAGCCCCACGATCTGAAAAATGCATCTTTGTAGGATATTCTACCGCCTCAAGAGGTTATCACTTCTATAAACCTCAAGAAAACAAAGTGTTTGTGTCTTGCGAGGCTGTCTTCTTAGAAAGAGAATTTATTTCTAAGAGACAGAGTGGGAGAAATTTTGAACTTGATGAAGTTCAAGAGCCACAAACCGAGGTAGAGATGCAAGAAGATGTTCCTTCGTCGTCTAGCGCGGTTGTCCCTCCTCCACTTAGAAGAACGGGCCGAGTTTCTCGCCATCCCGATCGATATGTTGGACTTATCGAAGAAGATGGAACACTCGATGTGTTTCTTTTAGAAAGTGACGAGCCTGCCACCTACAAAGCCGCAAACCCTAGTCCCAATTCCTCCTTATGGCTTGAAGCCATGAAGTCCGAGATGGATTCTATGCATGAAAACCAAGTTTGAAACTTGGTGGATTTACCTGAAGGGGCAAGACCTGTTCAATGCAAATGGATTTTCAAGGTTAAGAATGGCATAGAAGGACATGATGATGTCTACAAAGCTAGGCTATTGGCAAAAGGATTTACCCAAGTCCAAGGTCTTCATTATGATGAAACCTTTGCCCCCGTAGCCATGCTAAGATCCATACGGATTTTGTTAGCAATTACCGTATTTCATGATTATGAAATATGGCAAATGGATGTCAAAGCCGCTTTTCTAAATGGGCATTTAGAAGATGAGGTGTACATGATACAACGCGAAGGTTTTGTTGATTCTAAAAATCCTAACAAAGTATTCAAACTTAAGAGATCCATTTATGGACTTAAGCAAGCATCAAGAAGTTGGAATCATCGATTCGATCATGTGATAAAAGAGAATGGTTTCACTCGAAGTGTTGAGGAACCATATTTATACATGAAATTTAGTGGAGCAATGTTGTGTTCCTAATCTTGTATGTCGATGACATACTACTCATTGGAAATGACATTCCGATGTTGTCTTCTATTAAGAAGTGGTTAGGTAACCATTTCCAAATGAAGGATTTAGGAGAGGCACAACGCATATTAGGTATCCGGATCCATAGAGATAGATCCAAGAGTATATTGGCACTAAGTCAAGAATCTTATGTTGATAAGATTCTTCGACGTTTCAGTATGGATAAATCCAAAAGGGGATTGGTACCTATGGTAAGTGGGACAATATTGAGCAAGTCTCAATCACCCACCAAACCCCATGATGTTGAAGGCATGAAGTTGATCCCTTATGCTTCCGCCGTTGGATCAATCATGTACGCCATAATATGCACACGTTCTGATGTCTCGTATGCCTTGAGCATGACGAGTAGATATCAAGGAAATCCAGGTGAGAGTCACTGGATAGCCGTCAAGAACATCCTTAAGTACATAATAAGAACTAAGGATTCTATCTTAGTGTTTGGAGGAGACACCGAGCTCCGTGTTAATGGTTACACGGACTCAAGTTTTCAAACGGATAGAGATGACATGAAATCACAAGCTGGTTTTGTTTTCATGCTCAATGGTGGTGCCATTAGCTGGAGAAGCTTTAAGGAAGTTGTGACTACGGATTGTACAACGGAGGCTGAGTACATAGCAGCATCAGAAGCTGCCAAGGAAGCTGTATGGATCAAGCAATTTTTGGAAGGGCTAAAAGTAGTATCTACCGCCAATGATCCCATTACTCTCTATTGTGACAACAATGGGACTACCTTCCAAGCAAAAGAGCCTAAGTCTAGTAATAAATCTAGACATGTACTTAGAAAGTTTCATGTAATTAGAGATTTCAATGAAAGAAAGGAAATTGCTATTGTTAAGGTTGGGACGGATGCTAACATTGCAGATCCGCTAACCAAGCCTTTATCGCAGGCAAAGCATTATGGACATGTTGTGTCCATGGGACTTAAACGCATGCCAGTTTTATGTTAAATTTTGATATGAAATAAAAGAGTTGTTTTATTTGCTCATATGCATAATCACATTTGTCCTTTATTTTTCCATTACTTTGTCATATTCAAATGGGTTGTGGAGACAAGACTGAACTCCATTAAAGTGAACTAAATTGACATAGTAATCGCCCATAGTCACTTGTATGAGATGATGTTTCGAAGTGACTAGAGTGTGATGCGATTGATGGCAAGTTCAAGTGCCATAGAGTCATATGAGATGACTAGTCGATCACATAGGCAGACTGTTGGGAACACCTTGTCGGGCCTTATGACCGCTTATAGAGTTCTGACAAATTTATATAGCCTGGTCGTGGCAAGAGCTACTATAATATTCTAATGAGTCGATTCTATTGACTAAAGACTGTTCGCCCTAGGTGGCATAATTTCAGAGTAACTTTGATTTATGATCCTACGACCTTCATAAATGGGGTTAAAAGGCTTATTTTGGGTTATGATGAGCTGTGGCTAGTCGAAGGGAATAGTGCGGTAGGAATTATCCACCCCTTTGTCAGGGTTAAAAACAATACCTCAGGGCCACTCGAGGAGCAATTAACTGGAAATGCGTGGCCACGCTCGGAAGGTATCTATGGTAGATAGCTCTGGTCAATCAGTTATTCACCAGATCGAGGAAACCACTCTCGATGTGATCACTTGCAAGTACGACCCGAAAGACACCTTGCATTGAGTGGGAGAAAGTAATAGGACAAGAGAATTGGTGACGCACACTTGTCGAGGACAAGTGGGAGATTGTTGGATTAAGTGTCCCCGACAATAATGCGATCACAATTGTAGATCATGATGATCACATATTTAAATCTCATATTTAAGAATACAAGAGGGAAAGTAATATTTTACAGTCAACTGGTCCACACATATCGGTAATGATTGGCTGACTAGAGTTTGACATTACTGTCGTGCGACGGTGGTGATCAGTTGATACCCTGAGATCATACCTATAGGGAAATACTCTTAATTGATCATTTAATTAATCATATGCCGATACGAGTTAATTAAATAGCTTAATATTGACGGATGATTTTGTGAGTAAAATTAACATGTCTCATTGTAATTCGATTAAATAAGATACGGACTAAGTAATCAAATTGTTTTATTACTTAGTTTGAATTATTGTTACGAAATAATTAAAACGGATTGAATAATTTATTATAAATTCAAGTTGTTGAAATTTATAATTCGATAAACCATTTTGGTACAAATAATTAAAAATTACTAGTTAATTTTGTATGTGACATATTTTATTAATATGTTGATTTTTAATGTGTTAAAAATACATTGCATTGTGACATGTCATGTAACATATAACATGTGACGAAATTGACAAATGACAAAATAAAATGGACTACCCATTTTATCCTAGTGTACCGAAATTATGGAGGGGTTTAAGATTAATATTGTGTTTTATTTTGAAAGAGAAACATAATGATTAAGCCAAGTTTTTAGCCTTGCATGCCTAGTCTCATCTTGAGAAGAACAAGACCATGCATTGGCTCCCCTTAAGCCCACCCCACCGGTTTTTCCACTATGAGGAACCCAATGGATTCCTCTATTATTCATTCATTACTCTACTATTTTTCTAGTGTAAGAAAAATTCTCTATTCTCTGCCTTTTTGTGAAAACCTTAGAGAAATAAAAACCTCACAATACTCCTCTCTTGACCGAAATACAAGAGAACAAAATCTCCATTTTGTGTTATTTTTAAGCTTGTTTTAATTAATAACTATTATTATATTAATTAAAATATTTAAGGGTATTCCTTGGGTATAACTCCTTAGGAGAGATTCTAAACTTGAATCTTATTCTTCCATTTTGGAAAGCTCAAGATCTAGTAAGAAGGAGAACTTACTAGTGCCCATTTCTCTTAAATTATCAATGTAAGAATTGATTTTTCTTCTTATACTTTGTAATAGTTTTGCATGCATAAGATCCTTTTAATTTTATGACTAAATTAAATCTTCATACTATGAATATGTAAACATTTGAGATTAATGAATCCCAACACTCTCAATTGAAAAAGATCGTGCTGCCGGTGGGGGAACCAGCTTCTGGTCCATCGGCAGGGACCTCCCTTTATTCTTCCTTTGATTTGAATTTGCCTTAGATGTGTGTTCCCTGCCGGCGTACCGGCAGGGACTTCTCCTCTCCTCATTTCTTCTAGTTTTCATCAAATGTGTGTTGATGTGACTCATATTTGAGCACATTTAGTCCGCGAATTAACCTCGTTCCTATGCATTATAGCACTTATTTGGGTCATTTACTATCTTTAGTTTCCCATTTTGTATACTCTTTGAGGTTTTATCTCCTTGGTAGAAAAGGATTGCTAACCTTGCATTTATGAGGAGAAATGAAGCTAAATGGATTACATCTAACGACCAAGCATCAAAGAGAAGACCAACACTAGAGGCCTAAGTAGATAAATAAAGTGAAATGGGCAATGATGAAAGGATCCTTGAATCCCCAATACGATCCTTGTGGATTGTTAAGGAGCTAAACAAGAGAAGCACTCTGACCAAGGATCTGAGCGGCCCGAGAATGATCTAAGCATGCTACACCACAAGGATCCGAGCGGTTTGACCCCAAGACAAGCGGACCGTGCAACAAAGATCCGAGCGTCTCCTCCAGGATCCGAGCGGATCCCAACTCAGAACAGCCCGTGCCACAACACGGAATGACCGGATCGAGGAAGGACTAGCAAGGAGGGTCCGCGCATTTCCCTCGGGAGTAGAATTTCCTCAAGTTTTCTTAGGGTCTTAATAGTCATTTAAGCCCTTAGTAACCCTAATCCTTGTACCTAATCTTTAGAATAAATACCCCTTTGTACTACCTAGATTAGCATGCTCTTTTAATCAATTCTTAATCCAATCTTAGCATCTCTTAACACTCTCTTAAATTAGTCATAATTTAGTTGTAATACATTTCTCAATATTAATCACATCTTAATCTTTACTTAATTTCTCTATTGTTCTTCCTTTTATTTGGCTAATTAGAAGATTATTTGGGTTTATTTAGAGGATTGACAACCTTCCATCAATCATCAAGTACTTCTATTATTCTTTGCTTTATTATTTGGAATCATCTTCATAGGTATAATTCCTCTTTACCCTTGTTTAATTATTGTAAATCACTTTCATTTATTCATCATGTTTTGCTTTGTTAGTATGATTGACAACCTTATTTCCATGCTAAACTTGATCATGAGTGAGTAGTTCTTTAGCTAGGGTTAATGGGGAATTAGGGGAAACAAACATGGGGATTGATCTATGCTCAATCTAATATGTTTTCTTAATTAGTTTGCTTGCTTGTTGTGATTTCAACCTATGCACATGTTATATTTGATGAAATGCGAGCCTATGAATCCTTGCATTTTTTACCCATCTCCTATCTTTTCAATGAGGCTTGTAAGACATAAACTAACTCGAGCCTCATTAGACCATGCATAGAGTTGAACAGGAAGGATTAAGTCGACTTGTAGGTGTTGTACTGTCTAGACGACTCGGCTCCGGGACCCAAACCTTCTTCGGGTTTGTAAGATATACACTAACTCGATCTCATTATAACAATAAGTGCTTGCATCTAATTAAGAACGTGTTTGTATGATCAACTCCCATGAATCCCCTATTAACCCATGACACCCTAGTGCCTTTAATCAATTGTTTACAACTCCCTTTTTAATTGCTTTGCTTTGCTTTCATTACTTTACTTTCATTTTGTTGATTAGTTTAGATTACACATCATCTCAACCCAAATAGTGACACCTTACGACATAGCTTTTTACAATTGAGAATCCTACATCAATACCCATCCCTTGGGATCCGACCTTTACTTACCTCTTTACTAAGAGTAGTTTGTGAAGTTATAAATATTGTTTTGGTTGGTAGCTGTTGACGACGAGTTTTAACCGGACCAAAAATGGCGCCGTTGCCGGGGACGGTGTTAAATTGATTTGATTTTCATTAATTGTTTTTAGTTGTGTCTTTCATTACCTTGGGGAAGTCAAACTCCTCAAGGTTGTTCTAATTGGTTTTGAGTTGTTTGATATTTTGCATGACTAGGAGATCACAAGGTAATCCATTACCTATTGATCTTGAAATTGAAAGGACCTTAACCAACAATAGAAGAGTTGCTAGAGGAACTTCAAGAGGTGTAGATATTGGAGAAATTGTGGACATACAACTAAATAACATTGAGTTCACCAACCCTTTTTCAAGAGAAGGACAGGATAACCCAATACAAAACCCACCACAAAATCAACCCACAATGCCTAAATTTTCATCACATTCCGTACCAACCGAGGAGAACCTACCAAATGGTACTCCTACACCACCACATTTAACCGGTAATTTCATTGCCAAATCCGCATTCATACAATTAGTTGAGAGAAGTCAATTTGGAGGGATGCCTAGTGAAGACCCTCATTCACATATGGAGACTTTTTGTGACTATTGTGATGCGATTTCTCAAACTGGAGTTACTCAAGACCAAATCCGATGGGTATTATTTCCTTTTTCTTTGATCAGTACCGCAAAGCAATGGTTGAAGAGCCTAGACAAGGCTACCCTTGGTATTGATTCATGGAAGAAGTTAGCACTTGCTTTCTACTAGAAATTCTATCCTCCGGAGAAGACCAATATGTTGAGAGCCCAAATCACCGGGTTTAAGCAAAGGGATGAAGAATCATTGTATGAGGCATGGGAGAGATTTAAGGACACTTGTCGTTCTTGTCCACACCATGGACATAGCGAGTGGTTTCTTGTTCAACAATTTTGGAACGGTTTATATGAAGACTCCCGCAACATTCTCAATATGGGATCCAATAGGATGTTTACCGAAGTTGATGATAATCAAACATGGGCCAAAATCGAAGAGATAGTGGTTCATAATTCACAATATAGTAGGCCTCGAAAGGCCACTAGAGGAGGAAAGCATGAGGTACATTCCATCATACAATTGGGTGCTCAACTAAGTGCTCATATTGACACCATCCAGAACATGGACATGGCTAAGCTTGATGAAGCTTCCAAATCACCCAAACAACATGTTAATGCTATGGTGGCATCATCCTCAATTCCAAGTGGAGTATATGAGAGTCGTGGAACTTTGGGACATGACCAAAGTGAATGTAGGGGAACAAATGAACAAGTGAATGCTTTCCAAGCATACAAGAGTGGCACCCCTTATTCCAACTATTACAATGAGAATACCAAATTCCATCCAAATCTTTCATACAAGAGCCAAAATGTTCAAAACCCTCAACCAACATACACCCCACCTCCAATGAGAAATCAAGCTCAAAGGCCATTTTACAACCAAATCCAAAGTTATCAAAATCAACCTTATTACAATCAATCCAATGACCAAGGCTTTGATGTTCAAAAAGCGATCCTCCAAATGCAAAAGAACCAACAAGAATTTTTTACCCAAATGCAAAAAGATAGTCAAGACAAATATATCACCATCAACAACATCCTAGCCCACACCAAGATGTTGGAAACTCAAATGTCTCAATTAGCATCTTCTATCTCACAAAGACAAAAGGGGCAATTACAACCTCAAGGTAATCCACCAAGACATGAAACGGTGAGTGCCATCCATTTGAGAAGTGGTACGAGATATGAAGGGCCGAACAGGCTAATTGATGAAGATGTTCTGGATGTTAGTGATAAGCAAGGAGTTGTGGGGAACTCTAAGGAGGAATAAGAACCCACCACCAATGAAGTTTCAAAGAAGAAGAATGAAGAGAAGGCTAAGGAAAAAGAGCCTATTGTGATTAGACTTCCATTACCAAATCGTTAAGCTAAGCCTAAGTTTGATGAACAACTTGGAAAGTTCATGGAAATTGTGAAGAACTTAGAAGTCTCGCCACGACCAGGCTATATAAATTTGCCATAACTCTATAAGCGGTCATTAGGCCCGACAAAATGTTCCTAACAGTCTGCCTATGTGATCGACTAGTCATCTCACATGACTCTATGGCACTTGAACTTGCCATCAATCGCCTCACACTCTAGTCACTTCGAGACGTCACCTCATACAAGTGACTATGGGCAAATACTATGTTAATCCGTGTTCACTTTAACGGGGTTCAATTGTCTCTACAACCCGTTTGGATGTAACAATGTATAAATTAAAGATAAAAGACAAATGTGATTATGAACATGAACAAAAATAACACTTTTATTTCATTTCAAAATCTAACAAAAAACTTGGTACACGTTTAAGTCCCATGGACGTAACATGTCCATCATGTTTAGCCTGCGATAAAGGCTTGGTGAGCGGATCGGCTATGTTGTCATCCGTCCCAACCTTACAAATCGCAATTTCCTTTCTTTCAATGAAATCTCTTATTACATGATACTTTCTAAGTACATGTCTAGATCTATTACTAGACTTTGGCTCCTTAGCTTGGAAGATCGTCCCACTATTATCACAATAGAGAGTGATGGGATCATTGGCGGTAGGTACTACTTTTAGACCTTCCGTGAATTGCTCGATCCACACGCTTCTTCCTTGGCGACTTCCGATCTTTGTTATGTACTCAGCCTCCGTTGTAGAATCCATGATTCTGACTTCCTTGAAGCTTCTCCACTACGGCACCACCATTGAGCATGAACACGAAACCACTTGTGATTTCAAGTCATCTCTATCTGTTTGAAAACTTGAGTCCGTGTATCCCTTAACACGCAACTCGGTGTCTCCTCCAAACACAAGGATAGAATCCTTAGTTCTTCTCAAGTACTTAAGGATGTTCTTGATAGCAATCCAGTGACTCTCACCTGGATTTCCTTGATATCTACTCGTCATGCTCAAGGCATACGAGACATCAGGACGTGTGCATATCATGGCATACATGATTGATCCAACAGCGGAAGCATAAGGGATCAACTTCATGCGTTCAACATCATGGGGCTCGGAGGGAGATTGAGTCTTGCTCAATATCGTCCCGGTTACCATAGGTACCAAACCCCTTTTGGATTTGTCCATGCTGAACCGTCGAAGAATCTTATCGACATAAGACTCTTGACTTAGTGCCAATATCCTCTTGGATCTATCTCTATAGATCCGGATACCTAATATGCGTTGTGCCTCTCCTAAATCCTTCATTTGGAAGTGGTTACCTAACCACTTCTTAACAGAAGACAACATTGGAATATCATTTCCAATGAGTAGTATGTCATCGACATACAAGATTAGGAACACAACATTGCTCCCACTGAATTTCATGTATAAACATGGTTCCTCAACACTTCGAGTGAAACCATTTTCCTTTATCACATGATCGAATCGATGATTCCAACTTCTAGATGCTTGCTTAAGACCATAAATGGATCTCTTAAGCTTGCACACTTTGTTAGGATTTTTAGAATCCACAAAACCTTCGGGTCGTATCATGTACACCTCCTCTTCTAAATGCCCATTTAGAAAAGCGGTTTTGACATCCATTTGCCATATTTCATAATCATGAAATGCGGCGATCGCTAACAAAATCCGTATGGATCTTAGCATGGCTACGGGGCAAATGTCTCATCATAATGGAGACCTTGGACTTGGGTAAATCCTTTTGCCACTAGCCTAGCTTTGTAGACATCATCATGTCCTTCTATGCCATTCTTGACTTTGAATATCCATTTGCATTGAAGGGGTCTTGCCCCTTTAGGCAAATCTACCAAGTCCCAAACTTGGTTTTCATGCCTAGAATCCATTTCGGACTTCATGGCTTCAAGCCATAAGGAGGAATTTGGACTAGAGATTGCGGCCTTGTAGGTGGCGGGCTCGTCACTTTCCATAAGTAACACATCGAGTGTTCCATCTTCCTCGATAAGTCCCACATATCGATCTGGATGGCGAATTACTTGGCCCGTCCTTCTTAGTGGAGGAGGTACAACCGCGTTAGACGACGAAGGAACATCTTCTTGCGTCTCTATCTCGGTTTGTGGCTCTTGAACTTCATCAAGTTCAAAATTTCTCCCACTCTGTCTCTTAGAAATAAATTCTCTTTCTAAGAAGACAGCCTCGCAAGACACAAACACTTTATGATCTTGAGGTTTGTAGAAGTAATATCCTCGAGAGGTCGAGGGGTAACCTACAAAGATGCATTTTTCGGATCTTGGGGCAAGCTTGTTGTCGTTCTTAGTTTTGACGTAAGCATCACATCCCCAAATCTTCATATAGGATATATTGGGAACTTTTCCCGTCCACATCTCATATGGAGTCTTTTCGGTGGACTTAGTGGGACTATTATTCAAAGATCGAATTGCGGTTTGAATTGCAAATCCCCAAAACGAGTTCGGTAACTCGGTTTGACTCATCATGGAGCGAACCATATCAAGTAGGGTTCGATTCCTCCTTTCGGCAACACCATTGAGTTGTGGTGTTCCGGGTGGAGTAAGTTGTGATATAATACCACAACCTTTCAAGTGTGAATCAAATTCAAGGCTAAGGTACTCACCACCACGATCGGATCGTAGTGCCTTAATCCTTTTGTTCAATTGGTTCTCTACTTCGTTTTGAAATTCCTTGAATTTCTCAAACGCTTCACTCTTGTGTTTTATTAAATAGATATACCCATATCTACTCAAGTCATCGGTGAAGGTTATAAAGTAGTCATAATTACCACGAGCGGTGATACTCATTGGTCCGCATACATCGGTGTGTATGAGTCCTAATAGTTCACTAGCTCGTGTCCCTTTACCACTAAAAGGATTACGAGTCATTTTGCCAAGTAGGCAATATTCGCATGTACCAAATGATTGATAATCAAATGGTGTAATCACATTAGTTGAAATTAATCTTTTGATGCGATTCTCGTTTATGTGACCTAATCGACAATGCCAAATGAACGCTTCACTTGGGTCACTTGATTTGAGTTTCTTTGATTGAATGTTATAAATATCATTCGTTGGATTTGAGGTCTCTAAAATGTATATGCCATTAATGGAAGAAGCATGGCCAATAACCAAATCATTCCTAGAAATAGTACAACGATTGTTCTTAATGACAAAACAAAAACCGTCCATGTCTAGCATGGCGATTGAAATAATGTTTTTAGAGAGCGTAGGCACATAAAAACAATTATGCAAATACAACTCAAATCCATTTGGCAAAGCTAAAACATAAGTTCCCTTGGATTCGGCCGCTACCCAGCTCCATTTCCAAGGCGTAGATCCACATCTCCCTTGCTAAGCCTCTCCACATCTCTTAAACCCTGTAAATGATTACAAAGGTGAGAACCACAACCGGTATCTAGTACCCATGTTGTAGTGGAAGTATAATTTATATCAATAACATAAATTTCTTTAGGAATTGTACCTTTTGGAGTAATGAGTCCTTCCCTTATATTTTGCAAATACACGGGATAATTCCTAAGCCAATGTCCCATGCCATAGCAATAATGGCACTCATCATTAACTTGCTTGAAGTTTTTGATTTTCTTTCCTTTCTTCTTGAACCTCTTGCCCTTTGACGCAAGAACTTGATTGCTAGAGCTCCCACTAGCTTTGGCATCTTTATCTTCCAGAGACAAAGACCCTATAGATCGTATGAGGTCGTCTTCCTGAGACGGACTCACACGAGGTCTAGTAGTAGTGGGTGGTTTAGAAGAAGTGATGAAGTTAAGGTTTCCATCCGAACCTATCCCAAAATGAAGTTCTCTAGTTGTATCGAAATTGTTGTTGGAGCAAACGTCGTCAAGAACATTGTGATATGACTCAATAGTTATCGGTGCGGTAGCATTTGATGGATTCATTGTAAAGAACTACAAATATGGAGGAAAAGGAAATATTAACATTTGTCTTTTTAAATCATACTTGCAAATTTAACAAGATATGAACATTTATATAGTGACCTCTACCCAACTATAATAAATGATTCCAAGACCCAAATTCATATCGACTTAGGCACGGTGGGGCCGATACATCCTTTATCAATATAACTCGGTGGATTAACGTTTAATCGATTCTACTTTTAGAACTCTTGGTCGATAACATTACATTAACAATTATCTATAGCCCAAAACACATCGACAAGGGCACGGTGGGGCCGATACATCCCTTATCAAATACTTTTGTTGAGTTCAATCCAAATTTCGAATAAATGTGTCCATGATCCAAACCCACATTAACTTGGGCACGGTGTGGCCGATACATCCCTGATCAACATGAATTCGGTGGATTAACATTCATCACCCACTTCCCCTACGTAACAAGGCTTGTACCCCGGTGGGGCCGAGCGCACTCCCTCGCGAAATAGGTTTTCATGGTTTCTACTATTTGGTAAGGCTATGTCTCAATTAATTGTTTTAGCGAGAGGTCATGTCAATTTATTATCTATCACGTTTTAAGTGAACTAAAGCGGTGAACTACGATAATTTTAATTGACACAGTCGATAAACTCGATAAAATGACAATGCATGTTTAGTTATGGCGATTTAGCGATGCATGTGACATAAAATAAAATGCAAGCATAAAAATAAATAAATCCTAGTATGGCCTTTCCTAAAATAGAAAAACAATTTAACTATTACATATTCGGAAACCAACTCCATTGGTCCCTTGAACTTCGGTTGTGGCACGCATCTCGAGATAACACCGTCTTTATGTATCGCCATTCTTGAAAAAATCCGTCTTTGGGAACTCCGGAATGAATAAAATTACATAATAAATTACATAATTTCCTATTATACATTTGTAACTAAAATAAAATAAATCTATTAAATTACAAAACGGTGATACGAGATCACAATAAAAATTACAACCGAATCGGTATTCCCATACATTTCGGGAAATACCAATTAAAATCTAAGGCCATACTAAGTAAAATTACATAATTCAAAATTACATAAATTAAAATTATGACAATCATAAAGAAAATGCAGCATTATAATATGTATGAACATGCTCAATTTTATGCTAAATCGCCTTTTAATTAGCCAATATCGTATATTACTCGGTTTTTACGGATTTGCGTGATTTCAACATTTTATAATCACAAAAATACATAAACTCATATTTATGCATAAGTTAATTACCCTAACCTCTTAGGACTCAAAATATAGTCTTTACTAATAATTTGACCATAATTAACCGATATTTTATAAAATTGTTCATAAATGGACTAAAAATTACAAAAATAAGCCATTAAACTTCAAATAAATCACAAAATTTCAAATAAATTCAAAATTTGAAATTTAAACTCATGAACATTCTGGAAAATTTCCATGACACTCATAATGTTCAAAATCTTAGGTTAAAAATTTCGAAATTTTTCCGGAAAAACAATGTTGCGGTTTATCGATTTTAATAAAATAATCATAAAAACATGGAAAAAATTATTTTCATTAACTTTTCAATTTTAGATCTGAAAAAAATAATAAAATGCAACATTAGACGTTTTTCCTAACTCATAGATTATGTTTTATTAATTTTCCACTAATAATGTCACTATTTATGCTATTTTTCTTCAAAAATCCATAAATCATGTAAAAAGACTTCTTTATAGCCAATTATTTTACACACATCTTGTAAAATTGCATGTGACAACATATTAATTTTCTATGACCAGATTCGAAATTTAACTCATATTAATCTATTTTTCACCTAAATCCGAATTTAATAATGAAAAATTCAATTTTCGAGCATAACAAGTCCAACAATTATGAAAATTTACAGGTTATCTCAAAATAATATATGTGACAACATATCCAAAAACCAAGTGAAAAATCGAAGTATAGCTAATTTTAGACCAAAAATGACATTTTTACTCATAAAATCACATTTAAATGCCATTATTGTAAATTATGAACAATAAAAATCCGAAAAATTAACCAAAATATCCTAAAACATTTTAGGACCCGAAATATTAACATGCATGGATTAATTTCGTGATATCTCATAATAACACAAATTTTACAAGTTTTATTTGTTATTCTTATAACTCGGAAAAACTTTTAACCGATTTGCATGCAAACAACCGTGGCTCTGATACCAATTGAAGGAAATGTAGATTCATATACATACTAACATACTCATATATGTCAAAAATAATTTGTCATAAAATTAAATGTGGATTTTATGCATGCAAACAATACAATAAAATAGAGAAGAAATCATATCCTTACATTGAAATTTTGGTTCAAATGGGCACAAAAGAAATCTCCTTTTTCTTTTGTTCTTGAGCTTTCCTTTAATGGAAGAACAAGATCCAAGTGTAGGATCTCTCCTTAGGAATAATACCCAAAGCTAACCCTTAATCTAATTAATATTATTTGATCTAGTATAATATTAATCTTGTGAAAAATTGAACCAAAAATATTTGGTTTTAGGCTCTCAAAACCGGTTGAGAGAAGAGGAGAGGAAGAGGAATTATTTTTGTCTCACTAAAATAATTTTATGATAAGAATGAATAATAATTTTTCACACACTACTCCATATAGTGAATGATAAAAATAATAAGTAAAAGAACCCTTGTTGTTTTCTATGTAGAACCGGGTAGGGTGAAGGGAGATGGCCAATGCATGGTCTTTGTGCTCTTACACAAAAGACACTAGGTGTGCATGCCTAAATTAGAGAAATAATGATGAATTCCACTAATCTAAATTAACACAATATGTTAATTATGCCCAATATTTCGGTCCATATTGTAATATGGGTTCCATATTATTTTTGTCAAATGTCAATATGTCACATGTCATATGTAACATAAATTGTTTATGTATTTTTAACATATTAAAAATCAACGTATTAATAAAAATACGTCATATACAAAATCGACATAGTAATTCATAATTACTTGTACCAAAATATTTTACCCTTTATAAATCGCATTTATAATAATAAATCATTCAAATCCAATCGTTTCTTTAAACAATAATTTCATCCGAGTAATGATACAATTCGATTACTCAGACCGTATCTCATTTAATCACATTTCAATTTGATACGTAAATTTTACTTCCAAAATCGTCCGTCAATTTTTCAAGTAATTTAATTAACTCGTAACATTATACGATTAATTAAATGATCAATTAAGAGTGTTGCCCTATAGGTATGACCTAGGGGTCAACTGATCACCACCAAATCACACGACAAGTAATGTCAAACTCTAGTCACCAATCATTACCGATATATGTTGACCAGTTGACAGTAAAAATACTTTCCAATTGTATTCTTTAAAATGAGATTTAATAATGATATTTAAATCATATGATCGCACTATTGTTGAGGACACATTTCCCAACAAAGAGCTAAGTTGTGACTAGCGCCAAAAGGTGGCAAATCTTCGTCTGAGAAAGTAATAGGATTACTTAGCTTCGGTGATTCTTGGAAGACCAAGTTGACTACATCTTCGGGTGTCGAGTTATGTGCTACATTTAGTTTGGCCAAAGCTTGCAGTAAAGCTTGGCGATGTGGGAATGAGCTTGCTACTAATTGCCAGACTGAAAGATCAGCCTTCGTCTTCTGTAATTGCTTGAGCAAATGGTCAGTGGAGTCATCTTCGTTATCGTTTCGTGTGACAACGTTGCTTGGACCATTTTGAGTAATGTTTTGATATGGACGTCCCGAACGAGTTAGGTGGTCCACATCTTGGTCTTCACCATTTTGGACTATTTCCTTGACTAGAGAGTTTTCAATGAGGTACTCGTCCTCATCATCATCGGCCCAAACTCCATTGATTGTAGCTAGTTCCCTCATTCTCATGATTTCATCTTCTAGTTGCGTGATTTGGTCGACTAGTTTATCAACCACGGCGACTATTTCTTGCATAGTAGCGTTTTGAGAGAAGGTTAGTGGCACATGCTCCTTGGGTGTTGCGTTGGGATCATGTAAAGTTGTCACCACATTTTCTAATTCCCAAACTTGTCTATCCACACTCTCTGACCATGTGATGAAGTCGGAAATGGTAGGGGAGATAGTAGAGTAGAACCCTTCATTCTCGATTGCATGGATTTCATCTTCAATTGGAGAAATGAGGTGTGAACAATCTAAGGTAGATTCGTCACTTGTAATCACTAGAACTCCAAGAGGATTCTGAGTGTTGTTGGGTTTACCTCCCGGCGGTATTGGTAGTCGACCATCTTCAATCATGTCTTGAAGCACATTTTTCAATTTGTAGCATTTTTCTGTGTCATGCCCCTTGCCCCTATGGTATTCACAGTACGAGTTCTCGTCCCAGAACTTGGATTTCTTTTCAAGTTCGGGTGTAGGTCCTATGGGTTGGAGTTTGCCTTGCTTCATTAACCTTTTAAGAGCGTTGGAGTAAGTATCCCCAAGATTTGTGAATTTCCTTGGTGGGGTACTTTTCTTGGATGGCTCGAGAAGGTTAACTTCATCAGTCTTGCTAGTGTAGCCGTAAGAACGACTAGTTGAGCCTTGATATCCTCGACCTACCGTTTTGGATAAGAGCCCTTTACGGATGTCATCTTCAATCCTTGTCCCTAGTACGGTTAAGTACTTGAAATTTTTGATGTTTTGGTATCTCAAATGGTTGGCATAAATGGGTTTGAGATTGTCCACGAACTTCTCCACAAGGGTATCCTCATCCAGGCGTTCAACTAGTTGGGTACTAGTCTTCCTCCACCTACTTAGGAAGTCGGTGAATCCTTCTTTGTCATTTTGGGTAAGAACCTCTAGAGTGCGCATGTTAACTTGGATCTCGGCATTATCCGCATATTGCATAGCAAACTCGATCGCGGCATCTTCCCAAGTAGCGACCTTCTTGTGTTCTAAAGAGTAGAACCATTGCTTTGGGATGGTGTCAAGAGATGAAGGAAAGATCCTTAAGAACATCTCGGGTTTGATGCCTTTGATATACATGTAATCCTTGAAGGCACGGATGTGGTTCAAAGGGTTTTCGTGCCCCTTGAATTTAGGGATATCCGTCATATTGAAGTTTGTTGGCAATTTGGAATTGACGGCCTCATACTTGCGATTATTCTCCCTATAAATGTCATCCCCTTTAAGGTACATCAATTGCTCCTCTAAGTATTGGAGTCTATTCTCAGCTACAGTCAGTCCCATGGGAGGATTTTCGTCCCATGATTCATCCGCATAATCACCTACTACTTCACTTTCAAGAGGAGGAAATCTCCTCTCTACAGCGTAGATCCGACCTTCGATGGTCTCAAGGCGATCATGCACTTGGTCCTGGGTAACTTGGATTTGGGCTAGCGCGGCTAGGATTCGATCATTACCATCTTGAAGTTGGTGGAGGTTTGTTTCGCTGGTTCCAGGCATCTTGAAAACTGGATAAGAGATCGATGACGAATCAAAACACGATCGACCATTCTAACACACTTGCTAAAAGAAGAAATGTTTTGATTCGTGAAGTGGGTGTGTGCCACTTGTGTTGAGTGAGCTTTGAAGAAAGGACAAAATTTTGAAAATGTGTATCCTAGTCAACTATAGTGTAGTTGTAGGAGTGGACTCGAAGTGAGGTTTTGAAATGGGCTTGTGGCCCGAATTTTGACTCGACAAATGGACAGAGTTTCGACTGGGTTTTGCACTAATCCAATGGCCTCTTTCGAAATTTTGATTAAAAAAAGGGTTTTGATTTTTGCAAAATCGTCATGGTTTCGTTTAGAAATGGCGATCACGTAAGGTACAAACATTTATACAAGCATTATAATGGGATGCTGAGTGCATTTAAAAGGGTTTTTGTTTAAAGGGTGGGTTGCCATACCGAACCATCAAATCCGAAGTCTGTGGAGAGGCTCGTACCAAACAAGAGTAAGGCCGATTCCTAGTCCATTTCCTCAAGTAGTGAAGGCCCTTGATACAAACAAGAGTAAGCATCATGGTATGGATGACGTCAATCGCTATCCATCCTTAGGCCTAAAAACGAATTAGGACCGTTTAGACGGGACGATTGGTCGAATGGGTTGGGTTGGGCCTAGGAAGGCCGAATAAAACGGTCTCGGAAGACCGAGTTATGAAAACCGACAATTGTCTTGTACAAACTATTCCCTAACCTTGTTCAAGTTTCACCCTTGGCTACACGTAAGTGTATTATTCCCAGCGGAGTCGCCAAACTGTGGACAACGGGGGCCCACGGGGGCGCTTGGGAGAGAAGAGAAGAAGCGTTTGCATTTTTATTGGAGTCGCCACCAATTTTTATGGAAAATTGGAACCGTTCGAATACCTCGTGCCATGTCAAGACACAAAGTAGAGACATGAACACTAAGCAATCGTTACCCTTAGCATTCTATGTCTAGAATGACTCTCGTGGATACCAATGAACACAGATGTTCACAGAGATCTGGAGTAAGGGGTGAGGGTACGTATTAGGAAGCTCTTTTGATCGAACACCTAATCCCGCCCGCCTCGATAGCGGCCTCTACTAATGATTAGGGACATCGTCTATACTTGATATATCGTCGATTATATGCATGCAATGCAACATCCAAGTTTTAATCCTAGCATGCGAAGATTTAACTAAGTCGGTGAACAATTAATTAGCAAACAATTAATGTCGAAGTAGAATTTAGTGTTCAATTACATGTGAAAACACACAAATGATACAAGAAATATGATAAATACAATGAAACAAAATTACAATAATGAAAATTACAATGATTACATCGGGTTTAATGATTTATGTCGAAAATACCTTTAAAACGAACAATTTGAGAAAAAGAACAAATCATAAAGAATTAACGAACAGATCAGAAGGCGATAATACGGATAATAGTTAATTATACGTAAGCTAATTAAACCAGCTCAGGCAACAACGGAGTTCAGAGGCAGAAATCATCCTGGAACAGGCGCAGCAGGACTGCGCTCTCTGGAAGATGCGCAGCAGTTGCTGCGTCTGTTCCAAAGGTGAGTTCTGGCTGTGAAGCCGGAACTGCAAATCGTTAATATTAATTGGTTAATTTAAGGATCAATTATGGTATTTACTCGGATGGAAGTGATTATCAGGTTATTTACATGCGATTAATGGTCATAAAAGCAATGAAACATGGATGAGACGGAATATTACTAATTGATTACATGAACGAATGATTGATTAGTGACATGGATGAATGAAATAAACTAAACATGATAAATTAATGACAAATTAATGACGAATAAACGATGAATATGACAATAAACAGACGAAAATATATCAAGGAGCGAATTCCAGAAACTCAATATGAACTAATTGAATTTCTACAACCCGGATTGAATTTAATGACGAAAACCCGTAAATATGAGATTATAAGGGATTTAAGTCGGATTTAATGATGAACTAAACATATGAATTAATGATAAATAATATGCATGCATGGTTATTATGATCATACCAAAGAATTAACAGGAAACAAACGAAATAAATAAACACGAACAAATTACAGAGGACAAAGGAAGAAGAAAGGAAGCAGGAACTGCGGCAGCCTCACAAAGAGGCGCAGCAGGCACTGCGCTTCTTCGAAGAGGCGCAGCAGTTGCTGCGTCCTTTCTCGACGGTTTGTCTTCTGGAAATTCGTAAAAAGAGGTTTTAAACGAGGTTTCAGAAATCGGTTTTAATTGGTATTTTCGACATAAACCTTACAATTGATGATACAAAAAGTAAATAACAATAATAAAAGAGAGATTTACACCCTCAGACTTACATGTTTGACGAAACGAGAAGGACTAAGTTATCGATTAGCGATGCTCGACTCGAACTATAATGCAAATATGAAAGTGCCCTCGTATGAGGAAAACGATTAAATTAGTTAAGTTGATTGATGTGGAGTTGGTCAAATTGGTCGGTCATGCAAACGAGGCTGGTACTCAGAAGGATCCGAGCTTACGTGGTCGAATGTTCAAGCACGTAGACGCCAAAAAGTAAGAACAAAGGTCTAGAATGCAAAGGGAGAAGAGAAGGGCGGACAGTCGCGTGAGAAATATGAGGAGCGAAGGCTCCTATTTATACTAATCACGTGGAGGAATTAGGGTTTCAGAGAGACTTTGGAAGTGAAGCTCGGAAAGATATAAAAAAGATACGAAAATTACGCAGAAAAGGACCTGGGAAGAGGCGCAGCAGCCACTGCGTCTCTTGGAAGTGGCGCAGCACCTGCTGCGTCTGTTCCCAAGTGGTTTCCTCCTGCGGAAGAAAGATTTCCGTGTTTGAGTTATGGTAGGACGGAATAATTCGGTTTTCCTTAATATCTTGTGTGAATATTACGGGAAATTGTTTACCAAAGTGGTCGGACTCGGAGCTATATTCTATTTTTCGGAACAATTGTCGTTGGAAGCACCTAGACCAAAACACAATTTATAACTTCACAAACAACTCTACAATTTGTAAAGAGGCAAGTAAAGGTCGGATCCCAAGGGACGGGAATTGAGATGAGATTTCTATTGAGACTAGTGGTGTCTTAGGGGTGTCACAATTTAGGTTGATGTAGAAGGTCACTAAACTAAATAGCAATGAAAATAAATAAGCAAGATGAATTAAAAGGGTTGTAAACAATTGATAAAAAGCACTAGGGTGTCATGGGGTCATAGGGGATTCATGGGAATTGATCATACAAACATGTTCTCAAATTATAAGTAAGCAATTATTGTTGTGATGGATTGAGCTGGGTTATATCTTACAATCCTAGGAAAGTTTGGGTCCCGGAGCCGAATCGATTAGATTGTACAACACCTACAAGTCGACTTAGTCTTCCCTACTCAACAACATGCATGGTCTAATGAGACTCGAGTTGGTTTATGTCTTACAAGTCTCATTGAAAAGATAGGTGATGGGTAAAAAATGCAAGGATTCATAGGCTCGCATTTCATCAAACATAACATGTGCATGAGTTGAGATCAAAACAAGCAAGCAAATAAACCATGAAAGCATATTAATTTAAGCATGAATCATTCCCCATGTTGGTTTCCCCTAATTACCCATTAACCCTAGCTAGGTGACTACTCACTCATTATCATGTTGATCATGCTAGCAAGGTTGTCAATCATACCAACAAAGTAAAACATGATGAATAAATGAAAGTAATTAACAATAATTAAAAAGGGATTAAGAGAATTATACCTACTAATGATTCCAATAATAAAGCAAAGAATAAAAGAAGTACTTGATGCTTGATTGAGAGGTTGTCAATCTCCCAATAATAACCCAAATAATATTCAATTACCCAAAATAAAGGATGAACAAAAGAGAGATTAAAGAAATAAAACTTGTATTAAAACTTGATTAATTGTTGATTACAAAACTAAAGAGAGATTTGATTGATATTAACTACTCTAAGGATTGATAAGAAGAACATGGTCTTCTAATTAGACTAATGTGGTATTTATAGTGGAAATTAGGTGGATGCAGTAGGGTTAACTAAGGGCTAAACTAGTAATTACACTTTTGAGATTTGAGCAGGGAAACGCCGGTATTTTTCGAAGGATGGGGATCTTTCATTGAGGCTTGAAGAAACGAAATCTTGCTGTCTTGGAATCCGTGCGTCTTAGGCACGGGACGGCCGGATTCAACAGTTTCTGCTCGGGCGTCTTCAAGGGAATCCGGGCGTCTTCGGTCTTCTTTGCCGGGCGTCTTTGGGAGAAGACGGCCGGATTGTGGAGGTGGAGGACGGGCGTCTTCCTGTCAATCCGCACGGATTCTTTGGGAGCCTTCACTTCTTTCTTCTTTTCTTCCTTTCCTTCATAAAATCCTTGGGGATTTCCTCGGGGATGCAAGGATCCTTCCTCATCATTGCCTAACTACTATAATATGTACAAAGGCCTTCTAATCTTGTCTCTCCTTGATGCTTGGTCATTGAATTCAATAAATTTAGTCTCATTTTGGCATGAAAATGCAAGGTTTGCACTCCTTTCCTACCAAGGACACAAAACCTCAAAGAATATGCAAAACAAAGAACTAAAGACAATAAATGACCCAAATATGCACTAAAAAGCATGGGAACAAGGCTAGTTCGGGGACTAAATTGTTGGAATATGTGTCCTCCGACAATAATGCGATCACGACTGTTGATCATGATGATCACATGTTTAAATCTCATTATAAAGAATACAATTGAGAAGTAATATTGTTACTGTCAACTGGTCAACATATATTGGTAATGATTGGCTGACTAGAGTTTGACATTACTGTCGTGCGACGGTGGTGATGAGTTGATCCCCTAGGTCATACCTATAGGGCAACACTCTTAATTGATTATTTAATTAATCGTATAATGTTACGAGTTAATTAAATTACTTAAAAATTGACAGACGATTTTGGAAGTATAATTTACGTATCATATTGAAATGTGATTAAATAAGATACGGTCTGAGTAATCGAATTGTATCATTACTCGGATGAAATTATTGTTTAAAGAAACAATTGAAATTGAATGAATTATTATAAATACAATCTGTTGTGATTTATAAATGGTAAAATATTTTGGTACAAGTAATTATGAAATTACTAAGTCAATTTTTGTATGTGACGTATCTTTAATAATGCGTTGATTTTTAATATGTTAAAAATACATAACAATTTTATGTGACATGTGACACGTTACATATTAACAAATTGACAAAAATAATATGGACTCCATGTTATAAGTGTACCGAAATTAAAGGGGTATTAGGCTAATATTGTGTTGTTTAATTTAATAGAAAACACAATGATTACCTAATAGCCTAGCCATGCAACCCTAGTTTGCATTGTGAAGACAAACAAGAGCATGCATTGGCTCCCCTTTTGCCTCTCTCCCACTCGGTTTTATGAAGAGGACAACCACTTGGTTTTTCCTCTTAATTTTTACCTAATATACAATAATGTAATTGTATCATTTATTCATACTTTCACTCATCTAAAATAAGAGTTTAAGAGAGATAAAAAGCTCCCATTCATCCTCCTCACAAAACCGAAATATTTAAGTGTTATATAATATTTTGGATCAATTTTCTACAAAGATTAATATTATACTAGTTCATATAATATTAATTTTATTAAGAGTAAGCCTTGGGTATAAAGCTTAGGGAGAGATCCTACACTTGGATCTTAGTTCTTTCATTAAAGGATAGCACAAGAACAAGAGAGAAAGGTGATCTCTCTTGTGCCCATAATCCGAAAATCACAATGTAAGAATATTGTTTCTTCCTTATTTCGTTTTAATGTTTGCATGCATAAAATCCATCTTTAATTTTATGACAAATTAAAATTAAAACATATATGAATATGTAAGTATATAGATCTACTTTTCCATCAATCGGTATCAAGAGCCATGGTTGTTTGCATGCAAATCGGTTAAAAGTTTTTCCGAGTTATAAGAATAACATATAAAACTTGTAAAATTTGTGTTATTATGATATATCACGAAATTAATTCATGCATGTTAAAATTTCAGGTCCTAAAGTGTTTTAGGATATTTTGGTTAATTTTACGGATTTTTATTGTTCATATAATACAATAATGGCATTTAAATATGATTTTATGAGTAAAAATGTCATTTTCGGTCTAAAATTACCTATACTTCGAATTTTCTAGTGATTTTTGGATATGTTGTCACATATATTATTTTGAGATAACCTGTTAAGTTTCATAATTTTTGGACTTGTTATGCTCGAAAAATGGATTTTTCATTATTAAATTCGGATTTAAGTGAAAAATAGGTTAATATGAGTTAAATTTCGAATCTGGTCATAGAAATTTAATATGTTGTCACATGCAATTTTACAAGATGTGTATAAAATAATTGGCTATAAAGAAGTTTTTTTGCATGATTTATGGATTTTTGAAGAAAATTGGTATAAATAGTGACATTATTAGTGAAAAATTAATAAAACATAATCTATGACTTAGGAAAAACGTATAATGTTGCATTTTATTATCTTTTTCAGATCTAAAATTGAAAAGTTAATGAATATAATTTTTCCATGTTTTTATGATTATTTTAGTTAAAACCGATAAACCGCAACATTGTTTTTCCGGAAAAATTTCGAAATTTTTAACCTAAGATTTTGAACATTATGAGTGTCATGGTATTTTTCCAGAATGTTCATGAGTTTAAATTTTGAATTTTGAATTTATTTGAAATTTTGTGATTTATTTGAAGTTTATAGCTTATTTTTGTAATTTTTAGTCCATTAATGAACAATTTTATAAATATGAGTTAATTATGGTCAAATTATTAGTGAAGACTAAATTTTGAGTCCTAAGAGGTTAGGGTAATTAACTTATGCATAAATATGAATTTATGTAATTTTTGTGATTGTAAAGTGTTGAAATCACGCAAATCCGTAAAAACCGAGTAATATACGATATTGGCTAATTAAAGGCGATTTAGCATAAAATAGAGCATGTTCATACATATTATAATGCTGCATTTTCTTTATGATTGTCATAATTTTAATTTATGTAATTTTTGAATTATGTAATTTTACTTAGTATGGCCTTAGATTTAATTGGTATTTCCCGAAATGTATGGGAATATCGATTCGGTTGTAATTTTATTGTGATCTCGTATCACCGTTTTGTAATTTAAAAGATTTATTTTATTTTAGTTACAAATGTATAATAGGAAATTATGTAATTTATTATGTAATTTAATTTATTCTCGGAGTTCCTAATACGGATTTCTTCAACAATGGTGATACATAAAGACGGTGTTACCTCGAGATGCGTGCCACAACCGAAGTTCAAGGGACCAATGGAGTTGGTTTCCGAATATGTAATAGTTAAATAGTTTTTCTATTTTAGGAAAGGCCATACTAGGATTTATTTATTTTTATGCTTGCATTTTATTTTATGTCACATGCATCGCTAAATCGCCATAACTAAAACATGCATCCTTATTTTATCGAGTTTATCGACCGTGTCAATTAAAATTATCGTAGTTCACCGCTTTAGTTCACTTAAAACGTGATAGATAATAAATTGACATGACCTCTCGCTAAAACAATAAATTGAGACATAGCCTTACCAAATAGTAGAAACCATGAAAACCTATTTCGCGAGGGAGTGCGCTCGGCCCAACCGGGGTACAAACCTTGTTACGTAGGGGAAGTGGGTGATAAATGTCTATCCACCGAATTCATGTTGATAAGGGATGTATCGGCCACACCGTGCCCAAGTTAATATGGGTTTGGATCATGGACACATTTATTCGAAATTTGGATTGAACTCAACAAAAGTTTTTGATAAAGGATGTATCGGCCCCACCGTGCCCTTGTCGAATGTGTTTTGGGCTAAAGATAATTGTTAATGTAATATTATCGACCAAGAGTTCTAAAAGTAGAATCGATTAAACGTTAATCCACCAAGTTATATTGATAAAGGATGAATCGGCCCCACCGTGCCTAAGTCGATATGAATTTGGGTCTTGGAATCATTTATCTAGTTGGGTAGAGGTCACTAGAAAAATGCATAAAACTTGTTTAAATTATACATTTTTACGAGTATTATTAAAACGACATTTGTTTTACTCCTTATATTTTGTTTTGTAGACCACTTCTTTTTCTCATAACAAATGGCAACACCAACTCCAAACGCCACACCTCTCGCTAGTTCATCATGGCTCCGATCCTTTATGGATCGATGTAAACTTGAAAAGAATGGGTCAAATTTCTCCGATTGGGATGCCCAACTCAAATTAGCCGCCGAAGGTGACGACAAGCTTCGTTACCTTACCGAGGCCTCTCCACCCGAACCTACTACTAGGTCGACCGCCGCCACTAGGGAAGCATATGAGGCTTACCAAAAGGAGTCCGCCGCAATGAAAAATGTCTTGATATTTGCGATGGAGGCGGACCTCCAAAGGAGAGCCTTTAAAATGAGCAATGCTAATGAGATTTACTCCAAACTTGTGACAATGTTTTCACAAGCTCCGCGGATCGTCCAATATGAGGCGGCCGCGGCATTCTTTGATCTCGACTTCAAAGAGGGCCAAAAGGTTAGCCCTCATGTGCTCAAACTCATGGAGCTTGTCGAGACCTTGAAAATTCAAAAGGTTGAAATCCCCAAAGAACTCATTATAGATAGGATTCTACACTCCTTGTCTAAAGTAAAAGCGTATGTTCAATTCCGGGTGAATTTTAACATGCAAGACAAGGATGTGTCTCTTGTGGAGTTGCACAAGTTACTTGTGCAAGCCGAAAGGGACATGGGGTTAAATGTGAACCCACCCAAGGATGTGATTAACATAAGCACTAAGAGTAAGGGGAAGTTCAAGAAGAATGGGAGGAAGGGTAAAAATCAAGCTCCCACATTCACCAAAGCTAAGACATGTGAAGCTAGCACTTCAAAAATCAAGAAGGGTCCTCTTGATAAATGCCATTATTGTAATGGTATGGGACATTGGAAAAGAAATTGTTCCAAATACCTTGGTGATATTAAGACTGGAAAGATCACTCCAGTAGGTAAATGACTATCCTTCTTTTATGTTTCTAATTCAACTATGGTATTATGATACAAAGTTGTGATAATGTATCTCCCCTTTTTATTGTAAATAGGGCCTCCACCAAGCAAAGACAAGGGAAAAGAAAAGCAAGCATGAGAAACCATCAAGAAGCCAGGGATAGCTTTCATGGAGCTTTGCTTTTCATTGTCTTATTTTAAATTATGTTTTGAATTTTAGAACCTTAAGTTTCCGTGTTCGACATGGAAAGGTATTTTGGATAATGGGTTGTATTTTGGATAATGGTGACTTGGTTTGCAACCCAAGTCACCCGTTTTATCATTTATCCTTTCATGTTCTAAAATTCATCTTTAAATGCTTGCTCTTAGAAACATAAGATTATTCACTTAAAGTGATCTAATAGACAAATATAATGACGGGTTTCATTATATGTCCACATGCTTAAGGCTTGTGTATGATCATTTATAAAGCGATTTTGAGTCTATGAACTCTCTTAAAGGAATGTCAATCACCAAGTACACATATGAAATCAATAACTATTAGTCTATCTATGAGATAGTTCTCCTTATACTTCAACATCATTAATTTGTGTCTCATATGCTATCTTTGAATCTATAGTGTATTTATTCTAAAGATAGAGTGGGAGAAAAATGAGGACACAACACACAAGGCAAGATAAAATTGTGTACTTGTGTAAATGAAGATCTACGCAAGAGAGAATGATTATAATAAAGGTATATCTATTTACAAAGTATACCGAATAGATGAGATCTATGGTCTCAAGTTTGTTCTATATGACTAAAGAGACCAAGTGAAGTAATCATAAGAGTATATTCTCAAGATAACTACACGAGGAGACCAAAAGAAAGTTTTGGAAGAAAAATGACTAATGTAAAGTCTTAACAAGTTTTTGACTAAGTTTATGAAATTTTTTGACCAATAAACCTTGAGATTTACTTAAGAGCCTGAATGAATTATAATTACATACTAGTTATGATCGAGTTGCAAAGATTGATATACCGATATCTTCAATGGCCAAGTTTTAACCACGTAAATGTCATTACTTAACCTCATTATGAAATGGTTAAACCTCCTTCCGAAAGGGTATTTCGAAGGACGTGTTCTAGATATTATTTATATTTGAATAATGACATTGCTACACATCATCATGACATGAGTGTGTTAGAGATTTAAAATCTCTTTCCGTAAGGTTAAAAAGAGACCTCTTCGAAATAGGCATTTTGAAAGGATATGATGGGAACATATATGGTTTTATCTTAATAACTTGGCAATGCAATTTATATTTCAATTCTTGAAAAGTTTCGATTGAGAAGTCAATTTTGAAATATGAAGAATTGAGTGGGAGTTAGGAAGTTGTCATGTGAAGACATGGAATTTAGTGGGAGCTATCATCCTTTGAATGTTTACAACTCACCACTCATTGAAGAATGACGAGCTAATACCTTCCTTCATAAAAGAAGTATTTGAGTTTTCAATTCTGGATGAAAATTGACAATGATGAATCCAATTACATCAAGGGATGTTGGATTAGTATTAAGAAATACACATCATATCAACATACACATAGGTTATTCATATAGATGAAAATGGAATTACCATTAGCAGTCATGGTCGATCATTGAACCTATGAACGGTTGATCTCATGATTATTAGTAACGAATGTTTCCGCCATTAGAATAATCATTCACATGTCCAATAATGAATCATATGCATAAGAGCATGATGATTAATTGGTAAGCAACAATAGAAACGACATGAATTCTCAAGTAGAATCCGATGAGCGATTTCGATGATTGTCAGAATGCTCTTATATGTGTCAAGAGGTTGCGCATATTAATGAAAATCCGAGCACATGTAAGGATTTATGAGAATCCTTAACCTTTCAAGCTAGAAAGAGAAATAAGAAGTTTTGGAAAGGTACTTAGTTGAATAAGAAGTTACTCAAAACTAATCTTTCCTAACTATGCTAGGACTTGTGAGAAGTGCTAGGCCAATCGTCTTGGCAAATTGTTGCAAGACTCTGCAAAACATATACCTAGTGCATTGTGTGTGGATGGAGTACTTGATCAGTACAAGTTATATCATTCACCACAAATTCGTTCGTTATGTGATAATCTATAAGAAAGTTCTTTCAAGTTAAAGAACTGAAACCAAGGTCGAGACCCTTGATGTGTACTTGGTAAAGTTCATGCTATGAGAGAGAACATGAATGTAAAGGAAAATGCAAGTGTAAGAGGTTTGAACACATGGACACATGGCATGTTAAACTTCTATTGCAATCAATAAGTGTTTACACTTACGATATACATCACAAGGTTGTAATATGATATTGACTACCCGAGTGTGATGTCGACATTTGTCGTTTGAGTTATTTTTAACTCACCTTGTACATTGTTATATCAAAACGGGTTGTGGAGACAATTGAACCCCGTTAAAGTGAACATGGATTAACATTGTATTTGCCCATAGTTACTTGTATGAGGTGACGTCTCGAAGTGACTAGAGTGTGATGCGATTGATGGCAAGTTCAAGTGCCATAGAGTCATGTGAGATGACTAGTCGATCACATAGGCAGACTGTTAGGAACATTTTGTCGGGCCTAATGACCGCTTATAGAGTTCTGGCAAATTTATATAGCCTGGTCGTGGCGAGAACTACTATAGTATTCAAATGAGTCGATTCTTTTGACTAAAGACTATTCACCTAAGATGGCACAGTTTCAGATTAACTTTGATTTGTGTTACTACGACCTTCGTAAATGGGATCAAATGGGCATATTTTGGGTTATGATGGCTGTGGCTAGTCGAAGGGAATGAGTGCGATAGGAATTGTCCACCCCTAGTCAGGGTTATAACAATATCTCAGGGCCACTCGAGGAGTAATGAACTGGAAATGCGTGGCCATGCTCGGAAAGTATCTATGATAGATAAGTCCGGTCAATCAGTTATTCTCCAGATCGAGGAAACCACTCTCGATATGATCACTTGCAAGTACGACCTGAAAGACACCTTGCATTGAGTGGGAGATAGTAATAGGACAAGAGAATTGGTGAGGCACACTTGTCGAGGACAAGTGGGAGATTGTTGGAATATGTGTCCTCCGACAATAATGCGATCACGACTGTTGATCATGATGATCACATGTTTAAATCTCATTATAAAGAATACAATTGGGAAGTAATATTGTTCTTCGTCAATTGGTCAACATATATCGGTAATGATTGGCTGACTAGAGTTTGACATTACTGTCGTGCGACGGTGGTGATCAGTTGATCCCCTAGGTCATACCTATAGGGCAACACTCTTAATTGATTATTTAATTAATCGTATAATGTTACGAGTTAATTAAATTACCTGAAAATTGACGGACGATTTTGGGAGTATAATTTACGTATCATATTGAAATGTGATTAAATAAGATACGGTCTGAGTAATCGAATTGTCTCATTACTCGGATGAAATTATTGTTTAAAGAAACAATTGAAATTGAATGAATTATTATAAATACAATCTGTTGTGATTTATAAATGGTAAAATATTTTGGTACAAGTAATTATGAAATTACTAAGTCAATTTTTGTATGTGACGTATCTTTAATAATGCGTTGATTTTTAATATGTTAAAAATACATAACAATTTTATGTGACATGTGACATGTTACATATTGACAAATTGACAAAAATAATATGGACTCCATGTTATAAGTGTACCGAAATTAAAGGGGTATTAGGCTAATATTGTGTTGTTTAATTTAATAGAAAACACAATGATTACCTAATAGCCTAGCCATGCAACCCTAGTTTGCATTGTGAAGACAAACAAGAGCATGCATTGGCTCCCCTTTTGCCTCTCTCCCACCCGGTTTTATGAAGAGGAAAACCACTTGGTTTTTCCTCTTAATTTTTACCTAATATACAATAATGTAATTGTATCATTTATTCATACTTTCACTCATCTAAAATAAGAGTTTTAGAGAGATAAAAAGCTCCCATTCATCCTCCTCACAATACCGAAATATTCAAGTGTTATATAATATTTTGGATCAATTTTCTACAAAGATTAATATTATACTAGTTCATATAATATTAATTTTATTAAGAGTAAGCCTTGGGTATAAAGCTTAGGGAGAGATCCTACACTTGGATCTTAGTTCTTCCATTAAAGGATAGCACAAGAACAAGAGAGAAAGGTGATCTCTCTTGTGCCCATAATCCGAAAATCACAATGTAAGAATATTGTTTCTTCCTTATTTCGTTTTAATGTTTGCATGCATAAAATCCATCTTTAATTTTATGACAAATTAAAATTAAAACATATATGAATATGTAAGTATATAGATCTACTTTTCCATCATAAATATGCGCTAATTATGGTCACATCAAATATCTCCAAACCGAACCTTTGCTCGTCCCGAGTAAAGAAGTGACAAAGACTAGGACCATTATTTAAACTAATCTAATAACATAGCCGATATGAGACAATTAGCGGGTCTCACTCCGCCCCTTCAACTCACAACAAGACAACCATGAGGTAGGATGCCCTCTTGCAAGGCAAGGTGGGTCTTTTCAAAATGGCGACACATCCAAACATTAAGCACACAAAATCAAACAATGATGCATCTACAAAAGGAATAGCCACTTCCTCATCAAGTGGCGAAGTCAACTAAAAGAGAACAAATTTAAGAGCATATAATCCGTCACAAATACTAGTTCAACGAATCACTAAGGCTAAGAGGATGGCACTAAATCACCTCCAAACGGTGTTAAACTAGACTACTTTCGTCCTCAATTTCGAAATGCTTTCGTCAAGAGCGATCGGATGGTGTGGAATGATGATCCCCATGATGCTAGTAGCATCTGACATGACAAGTCTCGAATTCTCTACAAAAGTAAAGGTCATGGATCGTCCCAAGCTCGACAAAGTGGCTTGAAAAAAAGGCTTTTTGGGAACGAAATGCTCAAATCGTTGTAAACAAGGGTGGATATGACTAGTATTTAAAAATTGACCTCATTCAACTTTCACATTTCAAAAATTAGAGATGGGGTTTGTCCCTTCCGTGCTAATGTCCTTTGCTTTCGCCAATCGCTTATTAGGAAACCGGTTAACCTCTAGACAATAGTTTTTCGAGGTGATAGTCACTCTGTCTCTGGGCGGTTGAATTCACAACCGTGTGGGGGCCCAATTCAATGGATCCCTCTCCAAAGCACATCGAAGGGGTACGCCTCCATCAAAACAACTAAAATTCTCAATATTTCAACATTTCATAACATTTGAGGTTTCCTTGGCAACAAAACGTTTCCACATACAAAATCTTTGAAATGAGCACTTCAAACTTATTGATAGAAAGTATTTTTGGGTTGCCATACCACAAGGTCAATCAAGGTCACCTAGACAAGTTAACCAAGTCCACATCGCACCACGGGGTTGGAATAGGTGACTCACATGCAAACCCTTGACTAGGCTTTGGGTCATGGGTCGAAAGACACTAGTATGACACAACCTAGAGTGTTTTACATCCATTCTAGTAGGCAAAGTCTTAAGTTGAAAAGGTATTTGTAATGGCTTAGTTGCTCTTGTCAAAGTTCTCAATTAGGCACTTTTCAAAATATTTCATCTAAATGCAACTATATGCCATGATGCAACTATTATATACATCGTAATGCAAGTGATTCTACCAACTAATATGACATATAAACTAAATGCAAGTCCTAAGTTCACATTGTTATACCGCATCAATCAAAATAAAGCCACATAGTCATTAACATAAAGAGGAAAAAAGGAGATTGGAAAGATCATACCATGCGGTCTTCAATATCCTCATGTCTCGGATGTGGCGTAGTCGATCAATGTGAACAAGGATAGAACAAACACAATATATACAATATATACACGACTATACTACAAAGGAAATGAACTTGTTTTTGGTTTTTCAAATTTTTTTATGATTTTTCGAAATTTTTCAATTTTTTTTTTTTTGAATTTTTGAATAAAAGTTAAGTTAGAATTCCCCATCCCCACACTAATATGGGCATTGTCCTCAATGGCCAAAATGATGGGAAATTATGCAAACATGATGCATGATTTCTACACTAAATGCAAGCTACACTAATCTACACTACATGATGCATGGTTTTTGTTTATGACGGAGAGGATAATTTAGATTACCTCCCGTTGTGTATGCATGTACTTCCCCAAACCGAGTTAGACATTATTGCTAATGTCCTAAGGTTGGGTGTAGTTCATGCACACACGATGCAATGCATGAAACTAAATTTTGTCATTTTGGATTTTCAACAGATGGGAACAATAAAATGGGAACACCTCAATGGGGCCGAGGTGTTAGTACTCTATGGTGCTAGGACTACTCCAACAATGATCAAGATAAATAAATAAAACAAAGAGAGAAATAGACAAACCTCAAGAGGGTAGGAGCTTCCAAAGCTTGCTAATCTTCCATCATATCATCGTTATCATCATCTTCCTCACTAGAAGTGGATTCATCACCACTTCCCTCTTCACTTTCTTGTTCACCTTGCTCATCATCCTCTTATCCTTCTTCACTAGCTTCTTCATCAATGTTATCATCAACCCCTTCATCATCGACAACCTCATTATCACCCGGAACAACCCTAGATGCACTCGGAAAGAAGACTTCCCTATCCGCCCAACTAGGCAAAGGACATGAAGGATCAAGTAGTCCTTGCCTAGCTAAGTGAAGGAGGGTTGGATATTGGGCTAAGTAAGCATCTTTCCAGTCCTTGAAGGCTTGCTCGTGCATCTCTTGCATAAGAAGAGTCATATAATCATTTCTTGCTTCAACACCTTCGGGCTTGAACTCTTGGTACTCGAAAGGATAGGGTGGTGTGACAATGGAAGAGGAGGGCATTTCAATTTCACCCTTTTGTTGTCGGATAATGTATTCGGCCTCTTTTGAAAGGGGAAGGAGATAGTTGGTCCGGTGGACAGTTAAACGACAAATCTTCGAAGGCAAAGTAAAAGATATAGCCTCACTAGTGAGCTATCCATACTTGGTGTCAAGAGGGTTATGAGAGACCCATTTGTACTTGTTCATCATAGTTTCAATATCAATAAGATGACCACCCTTCTTTGCTACATACTTGTTATCCTTGTTGAAGTTCGGATCAAAGTATTTAGCTAAAATAGTGACTAGATCCCCATTCACAATAACGGTAGTGCCTTGCTTCCCACAATCAATGTTTAGCCATTTATCCACCAAAAGCCTTAGAGAGTTGAAAGGCTTGGTGAATTCCCTTCCAATGTTCAAGGCCGACTCAAGAAGAACAAAATCGAGTTTAGTGAAATGGTTGGTGTCTTTTCTTGCAATGATGGTGTTCCCTATGACTTTGTGCTACACTCTAATGCCCGGATGGTGGACTAATAGAGCACGACTAGCATGAAAGTTCTAAAATTTCCTTCCGGAAATCACCTCCCAAAGAGGGTCGGGGTCATACTTGCCAACATTCTTGAAATAACTCGGTGAATCGCTAAGACCCAAAGCTTTACCCATTTCCTCAAAGGAGATGCCCCTACTCACATTAGCTAGGCGAAACTCGATTCTTTCCAAAGTCTCAACCTTATTAACTTTCAAAGAACTCAAAAATTCTAAGGTGAGGAAGGGGTATGTCAATTCTTTTGTTGTAAACAATTTCTCCAACCCCATGGCTTTAAAGAAGACTCTAGTTTGCTCAAGGACACCCAACTTATCTAAGGCATCTTCACAAATAAACTTGGTGGATATAAATGATTTTCTAGCAAACTTGGCAAAAGTGTCCCTATGGGATTTGGAAATGAAAATTACCTCCGGATAATTCGAAAGTTGAGCAATTTCCGGAGTAGAAGATGTTGTTGCTTCCATGGGAGGTTGTTGTTGTTGCACTTCCAAGTTTGGGCTAGCTACCACCATAGCTAATGTTTTCTTTGCTTGAAGACTCTTTTGTCTTGATGAGAGTGCCTTTGCCTTTGGTGCCTTTGCCTTTGTTGCTTTTGTTGCTCCCTTAGTCCTTGCCATTGATGAATAAGCCAAGAAAAGAGTGAAAAATCTTCAATTTCTAGTGCACCCAAATCGATTTAAAGATGAAAGGCTTTGCCTTTATGGATTCTAAAATCGACTCAAAGGTTGAAGATTTTGTGCTTGGTTTTGATTTTTGTTGAGAGAGGAGTGATTGATTTGTTGTTAAAAGGATGTTTTGATTTGATTCTGCCTGTTCTGGGTTTCAAAATTCTCGCCTAAAGACGGGCGGATTTGAACAAAGACGGGCGGATTTGAAAATGCGGGACGGGTGTCTTTCAGAGAAGACGGGCGGATTCCTTTCCAGGGATTTTTCTTGTTTTCGTCAGCCAAGAAGACGGGCGTCTTTCCTTTAGGACGGGCGACTTTCTGAAGACGGGCGGATTCTAATGCAGGACGCCCGGATTCGTTGATAGTCACAAAATTTCAAAAATTCAGCTCAGAAGGACGAGCGTCTTCTGCCCAATATGCCCGGATTGCCTGAAGACGGGCGGATTCTCCTGAAACCGCTCGGGCTCGACCCCTTTTACCCGGATTCAGTTCCATCCGTGTACCTTGCATATCCCTTGTCATTTTTCATTCTTCAAAATCTCGTGTTCTTCATTTTGGGGGCACTACTAAGGCATGAATAGCCTAGGCAATTGCTATCCCCACACTAAGCTAAAGCACTACACATCAATTGAAATCATTAGTCCCTCCCTCACTTCTCTCAAACATGATAATTATCTTGATCAAAGTATAAAAGTCCAAAGATGACAAAAATGCAAATTAAGAATTGAAATGCGAGTTAGGGAGTTAGAAATATTTACAAATGGTGGTTTAGGGAGGACTCCACCAAACTCTCATTCTTGATGAGATGTCAAGGGGGCATGTTCAAGGTGTTGTTGATGTTGCTCCCCACCTTGAAAAAGTAATCAAACGCTTGTTCATTGTCATGATAAAGGTCCTCAATAAACCTTTGCCCTTATTGTCGGTCTTGATCGATGGCATTACCAATGTAGGGATTGAAAATCCCTTCAAATTCGTCGTCCCAAAGACCACAAACTTCATTAAGTTGATCATTGAAAATCTCTTGATTTGATGGAGACAACTCTCCCAATTTCTTGTTTTGGCCAATGAGGCCATCTTCTTCATTGCTTGACTTTGGTGAGCTTTGCAAGCTCTCTTTGTCACAATTCACTTGCTCTTTGAATGGGGCATCTTCAATTTTCTTCTTCCATTGGAGCTCCGACTTCTTCCTATCATCCTTCCGACTATAATGATCGATCATAAAACACGGTTCATGTAGACGGGGAGCTCTCATAGTCTTGTCAAGATTGAAAGTTATACTCTCATCTCCCACTTCTAGAGTGAGCTCTCCATGTTTTACATCAATCACCTCACCCGCGGTGTATAGGAAAGGTCTTCCTAGAATGATTGGAATGTTGGAGTCTTCTTCCATTTCAACAATGACAAAGTCCACCGGGATGAAAAACTTCCCAATTTGTACGGGAACATCTTCCCATATCCCTAATGGTGTCTTCGTCGATCTATCGGCCATTTGGAGTGTGATATTGGTGCATTTAAGCTCTCCCATCCCCAACCTTTTACTCACCGAATACGGCATAACACTCACACTAGCCCCTAGATCACATAAGGCTTTGTTGATCGTGGTTTCGCCAATGGTACACGGTATTGAGAAGCTTCCCGGATTCTTTAGTTTTGGAGGTGAACTCCCTTAAAGTATTGCACTACTCACCTTAGTGAAGGCGATAGTCTCAAGCTTCCGGATCGACTTCTTCTTTGTGAGGATGTCTTTCATGTATTTCGCATAGGCCGGCACGTGATTGATTAATTCCGTGAAAGGAATTGAGACTTCCAAATTCTTCACAATTTCCATAAACTTTCCAAGTTGGTCATCAAATTTGGGCTTGGCTTGACGACTTGGAAAAGGACGTCTAATCACAATGGGCTCCTTCTCCTTGACCTTGTCTTCATTTTTCTTTGAAATTTCTTCTTTTGATGATTCTCCATCCTTGGAGTTTTGCACAATTTCTTCCTTATCACTAGCTTCCACAACTTCATCCTCAACTTGCTTCCTCGGGGCTTCATACCTTGTACCACTTCTCAATTGAATGGCACTAACCGTTTCATGTCTTGGGGGATTACTTTGAGGTGGTAATTGCCCCTTTTGTCTTTATGAGCTTGAAGATGCTAGTGGAGTCAATTGGGTTTCCAACATTTTGGTGTGAGCTAGAAAGTTGTTGATGGTGGTTTCGTTTGCTTGACTATCTTTTTGCATTGGAGTGAAAAATTATTGTTGATTTTTTTGCATTTGGAGGACCGCTTTTTGAACATCAAAACCTTGGTCATTTTGTTGATTGTATGGATTTTGATTTTGGTACCCTTGGTTTTGGTTGTAAAAGGGTCTTTGATTTTGGTTTCTCATGGGAGGTGGGGTGTATGTTGTTTGAGGGTTTTGAACATTTTGGCTTTTGTATGAGAGATTTGGATGGAATTTGGTGTTTTCATTGTAATAGATGGAATAAGGGGTACCACTCTTGTATGCTTGGAAAGCATTCACTTGTTCATTTGTTCCCCTACATTCACTTTGGTCATGTCCCAAAGTTCCACAATTCTCACATATCCCACTTGGGATTGATGAAGATGCCGTCATGGCATTAACATGATGCTTTGGTGATTTTGAGGCTTCTTCAAGTCTAGCCATAGCTTTTTCAAACTTCAAATTGATTGTGTCAATGTGAGCACTAAGTTGAGCACCCAATTGAGTAACGGAGTCCACTTCATGCTTTCCTCCTCTAGTAGCCTTGCGAGGTCTACTATATTGTGAGTTATGGACCGCCATTTCCTCAATTTTGTTCCAAGTTTGATTGTCATCAACTTCGGTGAACATTCCATTTGATCCCATGTTGAGAATGTTCCTTGAATCTTCATATAGACCTTTCCAAAATTGTTGTACTAAGAACCACTCGCTAAGTCCATGATGAGGACATGAGCGACAAATTCCTTTGAACCGCTCCCAAGCTTCATACAAAGATTCTTCATCCTTTTGCTTAAAACCCGTAATTTGTGCTCTTAGCATGTTAGTCTTTTCCGGTGGGTAGAACTTTTTGTAGAAAGCAAGAGCCAACTTCTTCCAAGAATCAATTCCGAGAGTGGCCTTATCAAGGCCCTTCGACCATTGTTTCGTGGTGCCAATTAGAGAGAAAGGAAATAAGACCCATCGAATTTGGTCTTGAGTTACACCGGTTTGAGAAATCGCATCACAATAGTCACAAAAGGTTTCCATATAAGAATGAGGGTCTTCATTAGGCATCCCCCCAAATTGGCTCCTTTCGACTAATTGGATAAAGGCGGATTTAGCAATGAAATTTCCGGTCAAATGTTGTGGTGTGGGAGTACCATTGGGTAGGTTCTCCTCGGTGGGTACGGAATGTGATGAAAACTTAGGCATTGTGGGTTGATTTTGTGTGGTATTTTGTGTTGGGTTCTCCTCACCTTCTCTTGCAAAAGGGTTGATGAACTCAATATTTGGTTGAATATCTACAACCTCACTAATACCTCTCAAATTCCTCCTAGCAAGTCTTCTATTGCTTGTCAAAGTTCTTTCAATTTCACGATCAAAAGGTAACAAATCACATTGTGACCTTCTAGACATGCAAAATATCAAACAACTCGAAAACAATTAGAACAAACCTTGAGGAGTTTTAGTTCCCCAAGGCAAAGAAAGACACAGCTAATAACAATATTAGAAAATCTAAATCAAGATAACACCGTCCCCGGCAACGGCGCCATTTTTGGTCGGACTCGGAGCTATATTCTATTTTTCGGAACAATTGTCGTTGGAAGCACCTAGACCAAAACACAATTTATAACTTCACAAACAACTCTAGAATTAGTAAAGAGGCAAGTAAAGGTCGGATCCCAAGGGACGGGAATTGAGATGAGATTTCTATTGAGATTAGTGGTGTCTTAGGGGTGTCACAATTTGGGTTGATGTAGAAGGTCACTAAACTAAATAGCAAGGAAAATAAATAAGCAAGATGAATTAAAAGGGTTGTAAACAATTGATAAAAAGCACTAGGGTGTCATGGGGTCATAGGGGATTCATGGGAATTGATCATACAAACATGTTCTCAAATTATAAGAAAGCAATTATTGTTGTGATGGATTGAGCTGGGTTATATCTTACAATCCTAGGAAAGTTTGGGTCCCGGAGCCGAATCGATTAGATTGTACAACACCTACAAGTCGACTTAGTCTTCTCTACTCAACAACATGCATGGTCTAATGAGACTCGAGTTGGTTTATGTCTTACAAGTCTCATTGAAAAGATAGGTGATGGGTAAAAAATGCAAGGATTCATAGGCTCGCATTTCATCAAACATAACATGTGCGTGAGTTGAGATCAAAATAAGCAAGCAAATAAACTATGAAAGCATATTAATTTAAGCATGAATCATTCCCCATGTTGGTTTCCCCTAATTACCCATTAACCCTAGCTAGGTGACTACTCACTCATTATCATGTTGATCATGCTAGCAAGGTTGTCAATCATAGCAACAAAGTAAAACATGATGAATAAATGAAAATAATTAACAATAATTAAAAAGGGATTAAGAGAATTATACCTACTAATGATTCCAATAATAAAGCAAAGAATAAAAGAAGTACTTGATGCTTGATTGAGAGGTTGTCAATCTCCCAATAATAACCCAAATAATCTTCAATTACCCAAAATAAAGGATGAACAAAAGAGAGATTAAAGAAATAAAACTTGTATTAAAACTTGATTAATTGTTGATTACAAAACTAAAGAGAGATTTGATTGATATTAACTACTCTAAGGATTGATAAGAAGAACATGCTCTTCTAATTAGACTAATGGGGTATTTATAGTAGAAATTAGGTGGATGCATTAGGGTTAACTAAGGGCTAAACTAGTAATTACACTTTTGAGATTTGAGCAGGGAAACGCCGGTATTTTTCGAAGGATGGGCATCTTTCATTGAGGCTTGAAGAAACGAAATCTTGCTGTCTTGGAATCCGTGCGTCTTAGGCACGGGACGACCGGATTCAACAGTTTCTGCCCGGGCGTCTTCAAGGGAATCCGGGCGTCTTCGGTCTTCTTTGCCCGGCGTCTTTGGGAGAAGACGGCCGGATTGTGGAGGTGGAGGACAGGCGTCTTCCAGTCAATCCGCACGGATTGCTGGACAGCTTCACTTCTTTCTTCTTTTCTTCCTTTCCTTCATAAAATCCTTGGGGATTTCCTCGGGGATGCAAGGATCCTTCCTCATCATTGCCCAACTACTATAATATGTACAAAGGCCTTCTAATCTTGTCTCTCCTTGATGCTTGGTCATTGAATTCAATAAATTTAGTCTCATTTTGCCATGAAAATGCAAGGTTTGCACTCCTTTCCTACCAAGGACACAAAACCTCAAAGAATATGCAAAACAAAGAACTAAAGACAATAAATGACCCAAATATGCACTAAAAAGCATGGGACAAGGCTAGTTCGGAGACTAAATATGCGCTAATTATGGTCACATCACAAAGATTAAAGATTGTGAAATATTTATAAAATATGGAATAGAAATATCCGGAACATTCCAGAACATTCTGACTCGGGATTTAACGGTTATCAGAAAATGAAGACGGTTTTAGGCCCGGACTCCAAATGTACTCTAATTACTGTCAAAACGACCGTATCGGCACGTAGATGACAACTAAGAGGTAGACATTAGTATTTGAGCAATCACTTGACGATAAACTTACAAACTGTCATAAATCGTTCCGCGTAACAAACATGCGGCCCAATCATCACCGGGTGGTTTGCGGGAGGTGCAGAAATGAGGTATCTACAGATTGCACCCAAAATAAGTCCCTTAAAATAATATACAAATTAACTAGATTAGTGTATTATGAAAACCTTAAATAGATTCTAATATTATCTCTATTACTACACTAGTAATCTAATGTTTATGATAACATTAGATGAACAAATTAATATTTTCTAAAAGCTTGTTTTAAAGAGTAGTGGGAAAGGAAGGATAAGAATGATATGAAATTTAATAAGAGTGAAAATGAGAACAAAAATCCTCTCATTAAAAGAGAATTGACCGGGTGGTGTAAGGCGTCATGCCAATGCATGGCTTCCTCTTTTTCTTTTTCTCTTCTCCAAAAATGTAGATGTGTAAGGCTAGTATAGTATAGGTATGATTAGGTCTATTTTATCACATAAAATAAATCATCCACTAACTCCTTCCACCCTCCAATTTTCGGTCCATATGTAAAATGGACTTCCATTTTATTTTGTAAATTTGTCACTTGTCACACAATATGTCACATGTAGCATGTAACAAGTTATTAATTAATTTAATGCATATTTATCAAATAAATATCATTATATACATTATTTAGATTACATATAACAAATTGTCAAGTGATTCTTGATCACATAAATAAAATGGGTCATATAATTATAATTCACAACATATTGTAATTATAATTAACCATTCATTCTTATCTCAATTGTTTCGTAAACAATAATCAATTTTAGTAATAAAATCTTTTAATTACTAAAATAAATCTGATTTAATCAAATTATAATAAGATATAAATATTATCACTCACAAATGAATTGTTCAAATTTAAGGAATTGATTAACTTGTATCGACAATTAATCAACTTTTCTATTAAGGGAATTGTCCTATAGGTGTGACCTTAAGGGATCAACTGATCACCACCGTCAAATAACAGTAATGTCAAACTCTAGTTAGCCAATCATTATTGATTAATGTTGATCAGTCGACTATATAAATGAATCATCACTTACGTATTCTTATTTTGAGATTTAAACATGTGATCGCACTATTGTTGAGGACACAGACTCCAACAATCTCCCACTTGTCCGAGACAAGTGTGCGTCACCAATTCTCTTGTCCTATTACAATCTCCCACTCAATCACTACAAAAAATAATGCGGAAAACTGACGGTACATGTGACGGAATTTGAAGTCCGTCAGATATCTAAAACTATTGACGGTATTGTGACGGAAAATCCGTCAGAAGTGAGTTACTGACGGAATATCCGTCACATTACGTCAGACAATACTGGTGCGTTAAAAATCCAAAGGCGCCATTAGGTTTTGACGGAAAAGCCGTCAGTAATTACTAAACTCCTGACGGATAATCCGTCACATTGCTCCAAAAATAAGAACATCGGACGGAATTTTCGTCACATGTGTTCCTCAATTATTAGCCTAACAGGCAATAATTTGAAATAAGCATGTGACGGATATTCCGTCAGGATATCCTCAAACCTGACGGAATTTCCATCAGGAATGTCAAACAGTGTTTGACTCTCCTGACGGAAATTCCGTTAGAATCTTCCAAAAACACGGATTCCTGACGGAATTTCCGTCAGGATGTTTATTAATACCGCGACAGCCTCTTTCATATCGTCAGTTGTTCTTTCTCCCCCAAATCGATTTTTTCCCTAAAACCTCCCCAAATCCGACACCACCACACACCACCACCACCCTCTCCTTCCGCCGACCACCACCACCACTCCAGGTTTGTCATTTATCTCTTGTTTTTCCTTTTCCTTTTACTTTTTCCTCTTCTTGTCTTTATTTATTGTATTTGTATAGATTAACACCGCCGCCGTCCACCACTGCCGGTCACCGCCGCCGCCGCCGGTCCATCCACCCTCCACCTTCTTTCTCATCCTTCCTTTTTACTTATTAGTAAAATTAATTAGGTATTTATAATCTCTTTTTAATTAATTTTTTTGTTAATTAGTTTAATTATCTTCATTAGTATAGTTGGTGTTGATGCATGTTGAATTCGGATAGAAGCCATTTTGTTGTAAGTTTTTGTGAATTGTTAAATTTTGTGTAGTAGTTAGTAGTAGCTTAATTAGTTTAATTAGTAATAGTTAGTAGTAGTTTTGTAAAGTGTTAAATTTTGTGTAATGTTAATGTTTTTAAAATGATAATTTGAATTAATGTTAATTAGATTAGATATTTAAAACGAGAAATTAGTCATGTTACTTAGTTTTTGTTAATTGACATTATTAAGTAAGTAGTCATTGTTGTATGTTTTGTTTTTAATATTATTGAAATTAATGTTCACATTGACTTAGTACCCGTTCAAAAATTACTCATTAGGAGTAATTTTTGAATAGTCCCCGTTTTGGGACTGTCTTTGTACGTTTCAAGTCACTTAGGTAGTAAACATGTATTTGTGATTTGTTAATGAGGAAAGAGCTCCGTGACAATTCCTTTAATGTTCTCTGAATGCATATGTGGAGTAATTATTTATTCTACATTGTGTATTTGGAGAACTAAGGGGAATTGCTGCCGAATTTTTTTCTCATTAATAAATCACAAGTGTGTGTTTGCTAGTGACTTGAAACGTACATTGATTGGTTTAGGTTGGAGTGATAAGGACCCAATTAAAAAAAAAAGACTACTTGTTGATAATAGTTATTTGTTGGTGATAATGTTTATTGAGTATTATTTTTGGTTGTTATTGTTTTTTTATGACATATATACAAACAAATTGAATTGTAGATATATATAAACATGAAAAGATTAGAATGACAATGGATGTATGAAAGATTAGACGAAAAAAAGAAACCGAAGCGTGAATTTGCAAAGGGGGTGAAAGAGTTTATTAACTTCGTGGAACAAAGTAGTATGTATAAGAATTTTTGTGAAATAAGATGTCCGTGTAAGAAATGCAACAACAGAGCTTTTAAAGGGAAAAAAGTAGTTGAAGATCATCTTTGGTCGAATGGTTTTGCAGATAATTACTATGTATGGACGTATCACGGTGATGAAATGCCTACCGAAGGAAGTTCAAGTAGTATCGTAGTTAGTGAAAATCCTTACCGTGAGCTCGTGGAAAATGCATTACGTGATAATGTTGAACAAATATTGGAGGAGCAACTGAATCCCGACGACCTTAGCGACGAAGAAGTGCGTTATGAAACCCCAAACCCCCAAGTTTCTTCCTTCTATAAAATGCTAGAAAAAGCCGAACAACCAGTGTATGAGGGAAGTAATATGAGTTTGTTGCAAGCGGCAGATAGGTTGGTAACACTCAAATGTGAGAATAACATATCTTTTAGATGCGCGAATGGGTTTGTGTCGTTCGTAGGTGACATTATTCCAAAGAATAATGACGTGGCGCGCAATTTTAATGAGATTAAGAATGTGCTTAAGGGACTCCAACTACCTCACCAGAAGATTGATGCATGTCCTACTGGATGCATGCTTTTTTGGCATTCCCAAATGATGGAGAAGCGTGGAAACATTTTGATAGAGAGCATCCAGAATTTGCAAGTGAGCCTCGTAATGTTCAGCTTGGTTTGTGTACAAATGGATTTAATCCTTATGGGCAATTTGGGAGGAATTACTCATGTTGGCCTGTGATTGTCACTCCATACAACTTACCTCCTTGGTTAAGTATGAAGCGACAATTTATGTTCTTATCTCTGCTCGTTCCAGGTCCTAAGAACCCTAAGACAAATTTGGATGTGTACCTGCAACCGTTGATTAAAGAGTTGAAAGAACTTTGGGAAACCGGCGTGTACACTTACGATGTTTCTAAGAAACAAAATTTCCAATTAAAGGCTGCATTAATGTGGACGATCAATGATTTCCCGGCATATGGCATGCTTTTCGGTTGGTCCACAAGTGGGTACCGTGCTTGTCCTTATTGTCAAGAAAAAGAACATAGATCTTTTTTACTTAAAAATAGCAAAAAGGTTTGTTGGTTCGATTGTCACCGTGAGTTCTTAAGACCTGATCATCCTTTCCGCAACAATTGTAAGCATTTTCTAAAGAACATAAAAACTGAGAATCGCATAGCCGCGTCGAAATTAACAGGTGATGAAGTGTGGGATTCCGTTAAGGATTTGCCAAAAATAGTTGATGCTACTGATCAAGAATTGAAAAGATTGAAAGACAAGAATGAAGGTTGGTGGAAACAAAGCATACTTTGGGAACTTCCTTACTGGAAAACGTTGTTAATTCGACACAACCTAGACGTTATGCACATTGAGAAAAACTTCTTCGAACAACTTATCAATACGATGATGGATGTACCAGGTAAAACTAAATTTGGCCCTAAGGAAAAACTAGACTTTAATGAACTTTGTTATAAACGGCCAATATCATCTAGGTTTGTTTTAGAAACTGCGGAGAAAAAGGCTCTATGTGAATGGGTTGCTAAATTGAAATTCCCGGATGGTCATGCTTCAGATTTGAGTCGGTGTGTTGACCATAAAAATAAGTTGTTGCATTCTATGAAAAGTCATGACTGTTATGTCTTTATGAACGGCTACTCCCTGTTGCCTTGAGAGAGTTGCTCCCAACTAATTCTTGGAATGCAATAACTGAGATCAGCCAATTTTTTATAGACCTGTGTACTTCTACGATTAGAGTTGATTCTATGGAACGTCTAGAGAATAACATTGCGGATATAATATGCAAGTTAGAGAAGATATTTCCCCCATCTTTCTTCAATTCCATGGAGCATTTGCCAATTCACTTACCTTATGAACCGAAGGTTGGAGGACCTGTTCAGTATCGATGGATGTATCCATTTGATAGATTTCTTAATCGTATAAAAAGAAATATTGGCAACAAAGCTCGGGTGGAGGGTTCCATATGCAATTCTTTTTTGTTAGAGGAAATTGCAAATTTCTGTTCCCTATATTTTGAAAGTCACATTGACACAAAAGCGAAAGATTTAGATGTTGGTGTGACTTCCGATGACGACATAGATTCAATGAAATTACTCAAGTTAGTCAATGCTGACATGGGTACTACAACTGGGAAATGTATTCAGAGGCACTTGAGTCAGAAAGAGTATGGAGATTCTCATTTTTATGTGCTACGGAATTGTGGTAAATTGTTAGAGCCTTATGAAAAGTAAGTTATTATTTCGTCATTACTCAATACATTTTTAATTATCAAATAAGATCAAAATTGTAGGTAATACATAATTAAAACATTTTCCTGCTATATATAGGGAATTTGAGACACATATCAAACTCACATTTCCTGATGTCATGTCCTCTGATGATGTTTGGAGCAAACATGACAAAAGTTATCCGAAATGGTTCCGAAATGAAGTAAGTAATAGAAACATGTGAAGTCCGTCGATAAAGAGTATAACCCTAAGCCCGATTGGCAAAAGGAGGTCACGAGGCGGATTACCAAGCTTATTAATGGACTCAAGTATCTAAAGAACAAACCCGATTGGGTACCGCTCTCTTGGTGGGTGAATCTGAAGGAAAGAGAAGAAAAAGACCCTGAATTTGCCAAAAGTTATAAGACAAATAAGGCAAATAGAATGTCGGGTGCTAAGGACGGGAAAGCACTAGGCACTCATACTCTAGGCCGTAAGAGTTGCTCCGATGCTTTCAAGGAATTGGTAAGTATTATACTCCCTCCAAATTTATTATTTTTCACAAATTGGTTACAAGTATTTATTGCCGAATATAATCAATTTACGTTTTTATGCTACTTTCAGGGTGAGTCAGCCACACCATACAAGTTGTTTACAAAGACCAAGAAAAACAAGAAGGGGGAGTGGGTTAATCCTCGAGCCGCTAAGACCGACGTAAGTTAATATTTATTGTATTTCTCTAATTGATAATGTTAATAGTTATTATATTTTACTCATTTTTAAATATAACATCATTTTTTCCTTATTTGTTTTTCTTTTAGGCCATTTATCAATAAGAGATGAGTCGACCAACGCCCCCCGGAGAGGCTCCAGACGAGTACCGTTCGTTCTACAAAGCGGTCGATGGTTTTAACAATCGTGGAAGATTTTTCGGGAACGGTGATGTAGCGGCCGAACAATGGTATGAACGTCCGTGTAACAAAGGTACTCGTCGATCATTCTCTTACACTCCTACCAGTATACTCAATTTGCCACCCAACTAAACAATGAGCGAGCCGCACGACAAAGTCTTGAGGAAACAGTCCGTCTCCAAGCTCAGGAAATGGCAGAAATAAAACAAGTAATGGCTCAGATGCGCGCATCTCAACCCCCTCCCTCGAGCTCCGGTTTCGCCCGCCCTTTCCGTAGAGAAGACAATGAGGATGGCGGGCATGGCTTTGGTAGTGACTTTATTGAGCCTCTAGGTAATTATTAGTACCGTCGTCTATGTTCTTATGTTGGTAGTTTAGTTAAGGCTACCTTAGGACACTTATGATTATGGATTTTAGTAGTTTAGTTGGTATGTAAAAGACATTATTTTATGAGACATGTAAAAATTTGACCTTTAGCTTTTATGTAATAACTTCGGTCTTCCAATCGTGTTTGGTTTTCTTTCGATGCTTTCGTTGTCTACTCTTGATTCCCGCTCATGCGGTCGACATGATAATGGATTCCCGCTTGGCGGTCGACGGTTGTATTTGGTTTTTGCAGGTTTGGTGCGTAAAAACAATGCAAAATCCGCATTGTGGCTGGGCAGCAAGCTGCTGTTTTCAGCTACTGCCCAGATATGTCCTGACGGAAAAACCGTCAGTAGTGAGGCGTATTTGACGAAAATACCGTCACATAATTCAACATTTTGTTGACCAAACTGACCGAAAAACCGTCAGGATATGGCCATTACTGACGGAATTTCCGTCAATTAAGTCAACATTTTGTTGACCAAATTGACGGAAATTCCGTCAGGAATAGCCCTATCCTGACGGTTTTTACGTCAGTTTGGTCAACAAAATGTTGACTTGCTACGTCACCCCTAAATGTTCTATTTTGACGGAATAACCGTCAGTAGGGTACCTTCTGACGGAAAAGCCGTCAGAATCTTGTTTTCTGTGACCATTTGTAGTGACGCTTAATTCCTGACGGAAAAACCGTCAGGAATGGCTATTACTGACGGAAAAGGGGCTGTTCTGACGGTTTTTTTCCGTCAGTTTTCCGTGTTTATTTTGTAGTGAATGCAAGGTGTCTTGCAGGTCGTAATTGCATTTGATCATATCTTGAGTGGTTTCCTCAATCTGGAGAGTAACTGTCTGACCGAAATTATCTACTGTAGATACCTTCCGAGCGTGGCCACGCATTTTCGGTTCACTTCTCCTCGAGTGGCCCTGAGATTTTAAACAACCCTGACAAGGGGGTGGACAATTCCTATCGCACTATTCCCTGCGTTTAGCCACAGTTCATGATGACCCAAAATATACTCATTTGACTTTAGTTACGACAGTTGTAGAATATAAATCAAAGCCATTCAGAAATGTGTGCCAACTTGGGCGAGTAGTCTCTAGTCAAAAGAATTGACTCATAAGAATACTATAGCAGCTCTTGCCACAACCAGGCTTTATGAATTTCTAGAACTCTATAAGCGGTCACTGCCCGACAGAGTGTCTCATATAGTCTGTCTATGTGATCGACTAGTCATCCCATATGACCCTATAGCACTTGAACTTGCATCCAATCGCATCACACTCTAGTCACTTTGAGACGTCACCTCCTATAAGTAACCAGGGGCGAATACTATGTCAATCCATTTCACTTCAATGGGGTTCAATATTGTCTCAACAACCCATTTGAATAAAACAAAGTAATGAATGAGTTTAAAGAAACTCAAACGATAAATATGATTATCATATATGAATAGTCAATACACTATTACTACTTCATATCTTATAATCTATAGTGTACCTCTTACACTAGTTAAAATGCAATAAAAGCTTGGCAAGTGGATATACCATGTATCCATACATTCCAACTTTATGAATTGCTATTTCCATCTATTCAATGTTATTTCTAATGACATGAATTTATCTAAGTACATGTCTAGTCTTCTAACTAGACTTGAGCTCTTATACTTGAAAGATGCTCTCACTGTTATCATATAACTTGTGATAAAGTCTTTGGTAGAGGGGTTTACTCTCATTCCCTACGTTGACCATCTTAACACAATTTACTTAGATTTTGTGTGTAGAATTTGCAATGGTCGAAACTAAAACATTTCTCTAGTCTCTTACTCCTAATTCAATAATATCGGCCTAGGATTTTGATAAATCCTTATAGGTTTGGAAACTAGAGTTTGTGTAACCCTTCAACACACAACTCAGTATATCATCAAAACATAAGAACGAATCCTCGTTTCTGCTCAAGAATCTCAAAGGATGTTCTTTAAGGCTTTCAAAACACCATCATTCGAATTAACTTGTTATTGACTTATTATGCTCCAAGCATATGATTCATCATGGCATGGGCATGTAATGGCATTCATGATCGTTCTAATGGCGGAAACATTAGTAATCTATTTCATGTGATCAACAACTTGTTAGGTTCAGTGAATGACAATGACTCTATCATAGTAATTCCACTTTCACCAATATAAACAACCTACTCAACCTTGTTGATGTTAAAGATATGAAAGAACTTATCAGCATAAGGCTCTCGACTCTATGCCAATATTCTTTCAAATTTAACACATAGATTCAAAAATCTAGAATATATCGCACCTAGTGTCCCAATCACTCTTTCACAGAGGATAGCATTGGTACATTATTCTCAATAAGTAATATGTTATCAACATATAAGACATGGGAAAATAATTTAGGCTCCCACTTAACTTCATGTATCACATGAATGAAAAGTATAATACTTTGATGCTTGCTTAAGTCCATTCTAGGATTGCTTAAGTAAGGTTTGCATAATATGTTAGGATTCTTAGAAGATCCTTATCTCAGGTTTTGTGTTCCAGACACATCCTTCACTAAATTCCCATTTTAGAAAAGCAAATTTTTAATATCATTTGCCCTTCTTTATCAAAATGAAATGGGGCAATTCCTAACATGATTTATCTTGATTAACATCTTCATGTCAATATATGCTTTTAGGTACTCCAAAGCTTTATTTTCTTTAAAGGGACCATCGCCTTAAAGTAAATCTACTCTTGAGTTAAAATTTTGGATTGTAATGCTATGGCTTGTATGCAACAATGTCGATTTGGGACTACTTGCAATTGATCATTCAATAGGTCATAATACCATTACTTTCGAAATGTAACATATTAACAATAAAACATGTCTAGTTTACTCCCACTCTATCTTAATAGATTATAGTTCCATTACTTTCAGAAAGTAACATATTAACTATAAGACATGTTTCTGACAATTTACTCCCACTCTATCTCTTAGAAACACATCTATCTTCTTAAGAGATAGCTCTGTGAGTTACAAACATATATGGTGAAGTAATAGAAGTTTGTCTAGACTGACGTGTTAGCTCATAAAAAGACCAGCTCTATTATGGCAGCTTGATTCCTGTAATAAGCGAATCTAATCCATGTCATTTGTTAAATATACTTGCTATTTTAGGTATCTCCAGGTTGACCTTTCGAAACTAACGTGTCCGTTTTGGATTGCTAATTCCCAAAAAGTGAGTTCGAAAACTCAATCCGACTCATATGGAAAGGTCTTATGTCCTCCCATAACTCGCATGGACTCTTATAAGTAGTGAAGCCAATTTGTTTATAAAATTTCCCCTCTTAGAGTTCAATTAACTCCATTTTTACTTTTCAATCATTCTTTCTTATATCAAATAAAATGTGATGTTAAGTCATAAAAGCATAAGTGAGAATCTAATTCTTGGCTTATGAACTAATTACAATGATCTCATCATTGTAATTCTTTTATGTAAGTTTAAGTCAACATAATTTATGTTTTGATATGAAAGGTGTATAATGACAAGTGTTAGAAAGAAAATTTCCATAAACCGAGTGACTTGGGTTGCAAACCAAGCCACTAAAATTCAAATACAACTTCTAGTTCTTGAAAATAAAAAGAAATTAACTAATTTCCATGTCCAGCTAGGAAATTAAAAGAGTTCTAAAACAACAAGTTCAAAATACAACAATAAAACGAATACTATTAATATAAAGGCCAAGCTTCCATAGGTCTTCTACTATGGGCGGCTACTCTAGCTTCCCTTGAAGAACCTCCTTAGGCTTGCTTGTCTTTGCCTTTGTCTTCGCTCGGATGCCCTTAAAAACAAGTAAAAAAGGGTAAGAATCACAACTTGTATCCAAATACCAAAATTGAGATTGAAATTCAAAACATAAATGATAGGGAGAATATTATTTATTACCTACTGAAATAATCTTTCCAGCTTTGATATCTCCAAGATACTTTGAGCAATTCCTCTTCCAATGTCCTATGCCATTACAATAATGGCATTTGTCTTCGGAAGTAGCACCCTTTTTAGAATAGGCTTCAACTTGAACGGCTGCCTTATGCTGAATTAAATGTGGATTATTCTCCTTAATTGACTGTAATAATTGCCAATATTCCTCCCTTAATTACTGCATTTACTGCAAGATCTTTCCATTCAATGCTGCGCATATAATCCTTTTATAATACGCATTTATGGTCTAATATCGTCCTGATATTTTGACCGTTGTCCTCTCCATGGCTTGGCGCCTATCTTCATGTGTCCTGATAGCCTGACATCCTGACAGCCTGGTAGTCAGGTTTAGATGAGATACTGATCAGGGAGGTCTTCGGATTTCCAGGCCTAACAATTGCCCCTTATCTCTTTATTTTTAATGTGTCAGAACGGAAATGAGGAGATAACCTTGATCCTGGAAAAATTACCCAATGGTTAAGTTATGCCTAGTCAGTTCCTGTAACGGCTATTTTACTGCAATTTCTGATGCGTGTAGGCTTTACTGCAACTTCCTTAATGATTATCCATCTCTTTTGCGGTTGAAACCCTAATTTACTCCACTATAAATACCCGCTTGCTTCATTGAGTTTCATCAAAGTAATCTTTCTTATTCTTCTCTTAATAATCTTTCTCTCTAGTTTCCTTAATTCGCAGTTCTTCAATCTTCAATCAATCTTCATAATTCTTTCAACAATGGCCGCAAAAAAGAAGTCCACCAGGGCAGTGACTCCTGCAACCCCTCCTTCCCAGATCCCAGAGGGAACTTCTTCTGAAAATTTGCCTACTTCTTCTGTTGCTCAACCTTCCATGATCAGCAAACCGAGTGATTCTCCATTGGAGATGATCTCAATTTTTCATGGTGACTTTCAATTCAAGCCTACGAAGGCTTTGAAGGATGATCAGTCTCATGCAAATCGTTTGAAGCCTGAGTTTGAGAAGGTGCTGAAGGATAAGGGGATCATCCCTGCTAATGCTGAAGTCTGGATCCCTGAGAATTCTCCTATCAGGGCGGGCTTGGCTTATCCTGGTTGGTTCTGCATTCATGACAGGGCTTTCAGGGCAGGTTGTAAGCTTCCTTTTTCTCCTCTTATGGTTGAGGTTATTAAGGAGATTAGCGTTCCATCTTATCAGCTCATGCCTATGGTGTGGAATGTTGTGTGTTCCATTGATTATCTCTGTAAAAAGCACAATATCTCGTTTTCTCTTGATGATCTGAAGGCTTGTTATGCTGTCAAAACCAATAGTCCTGGCCGTATAAGTTTTAAGGTCAGGGCTTCTACTACTCCTCTTTTGAGCAATCTGGATAGCGGCCATGATAAGGGGTGGGCTGCTGGGTACATATTTGTCAGGACCAATTCTGTGAGTCTTGACCTGGCGTATTTAAATTACGAAGCTTGTGTTGCTGGTGAGTTTCTTTCTTTCGTCCTGCATGTTTTACATGTTAGTAGAAATGAAATTGATATTGAATTATACCTTTTATGCACGCAGTTGATGACTGGGTTACTGAAACTGAGTATCCTACTGCCAATATTTCTGCTTTCCTCGCTATTCCTACTTTGGAGAGGTCTTGTCCTCTCTGTTGTGGGGTTGGCCATCTTCCTCGTTGCTTGAAGGCTGATGGTGCTGCCAAGGTGGCTAAACCTTCTAGGGCTGTTAGTGCCACTACCTCAGGCAGTAAGTCTATCTTAATTTATCTCTTCTTTTTGCTTTGGCTTCCTAATAATGTTTGGTTTGTATTGCTAATATAGTGTTTTGTGTTGTAGCCACCAGGTCATCTACTCGTCTTGCCAGTTTCGGTATGGCTGACCTTTCAGCCAGGCTGGCTAAGATCAAGGAGGAAGGTTCCCAGGGAAGCGGAGATGCTGAACCTGTTATAGATTTGACTGAACAGTCTGATGCTCCCAAGGTCACTGCTATACCTGCTGAGATAAATTCAGCAGCCCAAAAAAGGAAAATTGAAGATGTTGACATTTCTGCCCCGGTCAGGGAAGTGAAAGCCAGGGTGGACAATATGGAGGCTGCTAGGGTGCAGATTAGGGATTACGCTGCTTCTAGATCAGATGTCATGCTCACCCTTGACCCTGTTGAGACTGCTACTCACGTGGTTGCTTCAATGGATCATTCAGTCAGCCTCTTGGCAGGTGCCTTGGCTGCTGTAAGGGAGGTAGGCTGGAATAATTTTTATGTGTGTTTTTTTTGGGTAGTTTTTATTATTGGGGTATATTTTTAATACTCTTCTTTCTGTTTTTGGTCAGGGTGCTGCGACCTGCCTCCATAACGCCTATCAGGCTACTTTTTTGGTAGCCAGGATTGATCTGATGAGATCAGATTATGATAGGCTGAAGTCTGAGCTGGATTTTGCACGAGCTGACCTGGCTGCTAAAGCTGCTGACTTGGTGAGGGTGCAAGCTGAGAGAGATGCTGCCAAGGCTGAGGCAAATTCAAGCAAGCGACTTTTGCAGAAAGCTTTGGACAGAAATGAGGAGCTCACCCAGGAGAGGGATGATCTGAAGTTCAAGCAAGATGATGCTTCCCTCTATTTCTATATTAAGGGAAGAAATTTCTTTGCTATGTCGAGCACTGTCGAGGCCAGGGCGAAGTGGAACCCTGAAGCTGAGATGGCTTTTGCTGCTTCAAAGTATCCTGACCTTCATAACATGGGAAATGAACAGGTGGTCGATTCTACAGGGGAGCATCATGTTGATGCTGATCCGGCTAAGAGTGGGAGTGCTGGTACTGTTTCTAAGGAGAAGTAGTAATTTGATTTAGTTGGTATTTGGCCCATCCTAGGGGGATGTCCCTGGACGAACAATTTTTCTTTTTTCTGTCTTTATCCAGGGCAGGGAGACTATCCCTGGCCTTTATGAATATTTTGGTGCCTTTGCCCAAGGGGTAAGGGCTTTATTAATGTAGGCATGGTGGCCTTTTTTGGCTGATTTTGCTTTTGATTTGCTTAGGTCTGTGAGTTTCATCCCGTTGGGCCTGTTTAGACATCCTGCACATCATTTTTGTTTTATCTTATTCGTGTTTATGAATGTTTTACGAAATTCTTATTCGTGTTTATGAATGTTTATAAAACATTCATAAAGGCCAGGGATAGTCTTCGAGCTATAAATAGCCTTGAGGGCCTATCAGGATGAAACATGTGCAAAATATAGGACGCGTGTAGACGTGTTTGAGGGTAGAGTTGCGGTGACATATCAGAGAATGGTGGGCTTGCCGTGAAAGGATAGTAGGGCACCTAACCACTTTACTCAGAGGATAGGCGGTTGAACCTTAACCGTATAACTATAGGTCGCGTTTAGACATGCGGTAGGGAAGCTCCCTTGAGGGTAAGGGTCATACCAAAGCGTTAAAAGGAGTCCCTTTGAAAGCATGCCGGAAGGCGAGGACACTGTACAAGTGCCAAATCCAGCTTTTTCTAGTCAGAAAGCACAACTGAGGAAGTTTCGGCGTGACGGGAAAGCCCAGGTAAAGGTCCAACCGGCTTAAAATGACACTTCGTCTGTTCTTCTCGCTTTTTGAGGCTAGAAGGGCTCCTCGCCCCTTTTTTAGAGGGGAGTACTAAAAATATCTTAAATGAGCTTTCCAGCTCCTCGTTAAGCTGGAAAGCTCATTTAAGATATTTTTAGTACTCCCCTCTAAAAAAGGGGCGAGGAGCCCTTCTAGCCTCAAAAAGCGGGAAGAACAGACGAAGAACCGCCTATCCTCGGAGACTATTCCTGGCCTTTATGAATGTTTTACGGAATTCTTATTCGTGTTTTTGGACACAACGGACTCAGCTGCCCAGTCTTTCCCAACCGCGGCTTATTCAAAACAACATGGGTTTTCTCAGTTAACGCACTCCGTGAAGCCAATCTCTTCTTCAACGAGCATAAACTTTATGAAAAGAGTGTGTGAAGGAAGGCCAACGACATGTCATGTCCCAACCGGGATAGTCCTCGGATAGTCAGTCTAGCTGCTGCACAAGAAATGAAGGTTTGAAAAAACAAAAAATCTTTTAAAAAAAAAAGAAGCCTCACTAACTGGTTCTTATCTACCTGCTATACTAGAATGTCTTTACCGTAACATTGCTTCTTCAAGTGATTCTAACTGGCAGCTTCCCGCATTACCACTAGCAGCAGGATCAAGAGCAGGGTCACTAGGTCCCACAGAGGGTGCAGAAATAGACTTAAATACATTACTTATTGTATTATTATACTATATTGTTACACGGAGAACATTTCCTAAGTCCGAGTTAGATTATAAGCTACAATATTCCCTTGTTGCTTACCGTGTCTCGCACTAGATGTTTACTCACTCGACGAGTGCATGGACGTGAGAGTAACCGGTGTTGTAATGTCTTTACCTCCTAAGACAGTTAAGGAAGCCCTTTACCCAGTCGAATACTTATAAGAATAAACGGCAGTGGACCTACTAATCTATAAAGGGAAGGCGCTGAAGTTCCTAAAGTCGAATAAGCAGCTTATGATGTTTAGTTAAGAAGCAGTTGGTGGTAGACCCATAATGTATAAGTAGAAGCAGGTAATTGAACTACATTATATAAGATATTACTTGTTTTCACATAAATAGTTGAGCTAAACTGCTCCCTTGTATTAATAAGTCTGGTGTAGAAAGCAGATGAAGCGCCCGTTTACGTGGACGAAACCCCTTTTATAGTGAGCCCCCTAGGGCAGTTCCTTTATTCTTGTACTTTAAGTAACTGTTGCATGGATGCGATAGGAAGGAGCGGGTGGAGCCCCTTAATGAGTAGAGGGAATCAACTTCAAGGGTAGCTAGAGAAGACCTTTCCGTGTATGAACATAGGAAATGAAGCTCTTTATGTATCGCACTATTCCCTGCGTTTAGCCACAGTTCATGATGAACCGAAAATTTTGTGCCAACTTGGGGGTGGACAATTCCTATCGCACTATTCCCTGCGTTTAGCCACAGTTCATGATGACCCAAAATATACTCATTTTAGAAAAACCGGCCTGTCAGGAGGGCTTATGTCCCCCTGCCTAGCTGGAGGGCTTGGTATTCGGCCTGTCGGGAGGGCATTTAGACTAAGTATTTGGGAGAGAACACCCTTGCACCTGTCTTGCTGGGTCTAGCCGATTGTAATCCGTGGCAGTAAACCTAGTCAGGTCGGGCCATTATTTCATAAGCCCCTTGTCAGGGTTGTTTAAAATCTCAGGGCCACTCGAGGAGAACTGAACCGAAAATGCGTGGCCACGCTCGAAAGGTATCTACGATAGATAATTCCGGCCTGTCAGGAGGGCTTATGTCCCCCTGCCTAGCTGGAGGGCTTGGTATTCGGCCTGTCAGGAGGGCATTTAGACTAAGTATTTGGGAGAGAACACCCTTGCACATGTCTTGCTGCGTCCAGCCGATTGTAATCCGTGGCAGTAAATCTAGTCAGGTCAGGCAATTATTTCATGCCTGATTGGTCCTAACATTTACTGTATCTGGTGGTGGTTACCAACTCGTCAGGCACAGACAAGTGCAAAATTTTGTTTCAGAAATATATAGTGGAGTAGCCCTCAATCCTGAATATTTATGCATATAATCATTTATCATGTATAATTGTTAAGGTTTCAAGAAGCAAACAAGTATGTTAGTTGAATATATAGATATGAGTTGCATACAAAGCTTGTAAAACATGTAGTTCATCAGGTAGCACGTCAGGTTGAGTAGTGATTGAATTTATACCTGATTGTAGCCTGATCTGATCCTTACATATGGAATAATTTTAAATGGGTTACATTCCAGGATCTGGGAATCATTTCTCCTTCTAGTGTTTGGAGCCTGTACGCTCCTTGTCCAACAATTGAGTCAATTAGGTAAGGGCCTTCCCATGTGGGGGCTAGCTTGCCTGCTGATTTTTCTTTTTTATTTGGAAAAACTTTTCGTAAAACGAGGTCTCCTTCTTTGAAGACTCTGATTTTGACGTTTTTGTTGTAAGTCCTCGCAACTGCTTGTTGATATGATGCCTGAAGGAAATGTAGATCTTTATACATACTAACATACTCATATATGTCTAAATTAATTTGTCATAAAATTAAATGCGGATTTTATGCATGCAAACAATATGAAAAATAGAGGAGAAATCATGTTCTTACATTGGTGATTTCGGTTTTATTGGGCACAAAAGAAATCTCCTTTTCTTTTGTTCTTGAGCTTTCCTAAGATGGAAGAACAAGATCCAAGTGTAGGATCTCTCCTTAGGATTAATACCCAAAGCTTTCTCTTAATTCAAATTAATATTATAAGTACTAGTATAATATTAATCTAGTAGAAAATTGAACCAAAATATTTATAAAACACTTAAATATTTCGGTTTATAGAGAGAAGAAGAGGAGGATTTTTATTCTCTCTAGGAATTGTATTTTGGATGATAGGTTAGAATGAATAATAATGCACACACTAGAAGTAATGTGTTGATCAAAAACTAAGGCAAAACCCTTGCCTTTCCCTTGGTAAAACCGGGTAGGAGGGAAGAGGAGGGAAGAAAACTTACCCAATGCATGCCCTTGTTTGCCTTCACAATGCAAACTAGGGTTGCATGCCTACTCTTGTTAGTAATCATTGTGTTTTCTAATTATAATATAAACACAATATGTAGCTAAATACTCCTCCAATTTTCGGCACTTTACTTAATATGGATTCCATATTATTTTTGTCAATTGTCAATATATCACATGTCATATGTGACATAAATTTGTTATGTATTTTTAACATATTAAAAATCAACGTATTAATAAAAATACGTCACATACAAAATCGACTTAGTAATTTCATAATTACTTGTGCCAAAATATTTTACCATTTATAAATCACAACAGATTGTATTTATAATAATTCATTCAATTTAATTGTTACATTAAACAATTATTTCATCCGAGTAATTATACAATTTGATTACTCAGACCGTATCTCATTTAATCACATTTCAATTTGATACGTAAATTTTACTTCCAAAATCGTCCGTCAATTTTCAAGTAATTTAATTAACTCGTAACATTATACGATTAATTAAATAATCAATTAAGAGTGTTGCCCTATAGGTATGACCTAGGGGTCAATCGATCACCACCGTCGTACGACGTAATGTCAAACTCTAGTCACCCAATCATTACCGATATATGTTGACCAGTTAACAAAGATAACAATATTACTTCCCAATTGTATTCTTTATAATGAGATTTAAACACGTGATCATTATGATCAATGATCGTGATCGCATTATTGTCGGAGGACACATATTCCAACAATCTCCCACTTGTCCTCGACAAGTGTGCGTCACCAATTCTCTTGTCCTATTACTATCTCCCACTCAATGCAAGGTGTCTTTCAGGTCGTACTTGCAAGTGATCATATCGAGAGTGGTTTCCTCGATCTGGAGAATAACTGATTGACCGGACTTATCTATCATAGATACTTTCCGAGCGTGGCCACGCATTTCCAGTTCATTACTCCTCGAGTGGCCCTGAGATATTGTTATAACCCTGACTAGGGGTGGACAATTCCTATCGCACTCATTCCCTTCGACTAGCCACGGCCATCATAACCCAAAATATGCCCATTTGACCCCATTTACAAAGGTCGTAGTAACACAAATCAAAGTTAATCTGAAACTGTGCCATCTTAGGTGAATAGTCTTTAGTCAAAAGAATCGACTCATTCGAAAACTATAGTAGCTCTCGCCACGACCAGGCTATATAAATTTGTCAGAACTCTATAAGCGGTCATTAGGCCCGGCAAAATGTTCCTAACAGTCTGCCTATGTGATCGACTAGTCATCTCACATGACTCTATGGCACTTGAACTTGCCATCAATCGCATCACACTCTAGTCACTTCGAGACGTCACCTCATACAAGTAACTATGGGCAAATACAATGTTAATCCATGTTCACTTTAACGGGGTTCAATTGTCTCCACAACCCGTTTGGATATAACAATGTACAAGGTGAGTTAATAATAACTCAAACGACAAATGTCGACATCACACTCGGGTAGTCAATATCATATTAAAACCTTGTGATGTATATCATAAGTGTAAACACTTACTTATTGCAATAGAAGTTTAACATCCCATGTGTCCATGTGTTCAAACTTCTTACACTTGCAATCTCCTTCACATTCATGTTCTCTCTCATAGCATGAATCTTACCAAGTACACATCAAGGTTCCCGACCTTGGTTTCGGTTCTTTAACTTGAAAGAACTTTCTTATCGACTATCACATAACGAACGAATTTGTGATGAATGATATAACTTGTGCTGATCAAGTATTCCATCCACACACAATGCACTAGGTATATGTTTTGTAGAATCTTGTAACAATTGACAAGATTATTAGCTTAGCACTTCTCACAAGTCCTAGCTTAACTAGGATAGATTATTTTTTAATAACCTCTTATTCAACCAAGCATCTTTCCAAAACTTCTCATTTCTCTTTCTGGGCTTGAAAGAATTGGGATTCTCATAAATCCTCATATGTGCTCGGATTTTCTTTAATATGTGCAACATCTTGACACACAATGGAACATTCCGTCAAACACTGAAATCGCTCATCGGATTCTTCTTGAGAATTCATGACGTTTCTATTACGGCTTACCATCCATCATCATGCTCTTATGCATATGATTCATAATTGGACATGTACATGATTATTCTAATGGCGGAAACATTAGTTACTAATAATCATGAGATCAACCGTTCATAGGTTCAATGAACGACCATGACTGCTAATGGCAATTCCATTTTCATCTACATGAATAACCTATGTGAATGTTGATACGATGTGTATCTCTTAATACTAATCCAACATCCCTTGATGTAATTGGATTCATCATAGTCCATGTTCATCCAGAATTGAAAACTCAAATGCTTCTTTGTGAAGAAGATATTGGCTCGTCATTCCTTAATGAGTAATGAGTTTTATACATTCAAGGATGATAGCTCCCACTAAATTCCATGTCTTCGCATGAGAATTTCCTAACTCCCACTCAATTCTACATATTTCGAAATTGACTTCTCAATCGAAACTTTTATTAAGAATTGAAATATGAATTGCATTGCCAAGTTATTAGGATAAAACCATATATGTTCCATCATATCCTTTCAAAATACCATTTTGAAGTGGTCTCATCTCAACCTTACGGAAAGAGATTTTAAATCTCCAACACACTCATGTCATAATGATGTGTAGTAATGTCATTATTCAAATATAAACAATATCTAGAATACGTCCTTCGCAAATACCCTTTTGGAAGGAGGTTTAACCATTCCATAGTGAGGTTAAGCAATGACATTTGCGTGGTTAAAACTTTGGTTGTTGAAGATATCGGTATATCAATCTTTGCAACTCGATCATAACTAGTATGTTACTATGATTCATTTAGGCTCTTAAGTAAATCTCAAGGTTGAAACTATTGGTCAAATGTTTCATAAACTTAGTCAAAAACTTGTTAAGACTTTACATTAGTCATTTTTCTTCCAAAACTTTCTTTTGGTCTCCTCGTGTAGTTATCTTGAGAATATACTCTTATGATTACTTCACTTGGTCTCTTTAGTCATATAGAACTAACTTGAGACCATAGATCTCATCTATTCGGCATACTATGTAAATAGATATACCTTCATTCAAATCATTCTCTTTTGCGTAGATCTTTATTTACACAAGTACACAATTTTATCTTGCCTTGTGTGTTGTGTCCTCATTTTTCTCCCACTCTATCTTTAGAATAAATACACTATAGATTCAAAGATAGCATATGAGACACAAATTAATGATTGTTGAAGTATAAGGAGAACTATCTCATAGATAGACTAATAGTTATTGATTTCTTATGTGTACTTGGTGATTGACATTCCTTTAAGAGAGTTCATAGACTCAAAATCGCTTTATAAATGATCATACACAAGCCTTAAGCATGTGGACATATAATGAAACCCGTCATTATATTTGTCTATTAGATCACTTTAAGTGACTAATCTTATGTTTCAAAGTGCAAGCATTTAAAGATGAATTTTAGAACATAAAAGGGTAAATGATAAAACGGGTGACTTGGGTTGCAAACCAAGTCACCATCATCCAAAATACAAACCATTATCCAAAATACCTTTCCATGTCAAACATGGAAACTTAAAGTTCTAAAAATCCAAAACATAAATTAAAGTAAGACAATGAAAAGCAAAGCTCCATAAAAGCTATCCCTAGCTTCTTGATGGTTTCTCATGCTTGCTTTTCCTTTCCCTTGTCTTTGCTTGGTGGAGGCCCTATTTACAATAAAAAGGGAGATACATTATCACAACTTTGCATCATAATACCATAGTTGAATTAGAAACATAAAAGAAGGATAGTCATTTACCTACTGGAGTGATCTTTCCAGCTTTGATATCACCAAGGTATTTGGAACAATTTCTTTTCCAATGTCCCATGCCATTACAATAATGGCATTTATCAAGAGGACCCTTCTTGACTTTTGAGGTGCTAGCTTCATTAGGCTTAGCTTTGGTGAATGTGGGAGCTAGCTTCTTGCCCTTTCTCCCATTCTTCTTGAACATCCCCTTACTTTTAGTGCTTATGTTAAGCACATCCTTGGGAGGGTTCACATTTAACCCCATGTCCCTCTCGGCTTGCACAAGTAACTTGTGCAACTCCTCAAGAGACACATCCTTGTCTTGCATGTTGAAATTCACCCGGAATTGCACATATGCCTTGACTTTGGACAAGGAGTGTAGAATCCTATCTACGATGAGTTCTTTGGGGATTTCAACCTTTTGAATTTTCAAGGTCTCGACAAGCTCCATGAGTTTGAGCACATGAGGGCTAACCTTTTGGCCCTCTTTGAAGTCGAGATCAAAGAATGCCGCGCCGCCTCATATTGGACGATCCGCGGAGTTTGTGAAAACATGGTCACAAGTTTGGAGTAAATCTCATTAGCATTGCCCATTTTAAAGGCTCTCCTTTGGAGGTCCGCCTCCATCGCAAATATTAAGACATTTTTCATTGCGGCGGACTCCTTCTGGTAAGCCTCATATGCTTCCCTAGTGGCCGCGGTGGACCTAGTGGATGGTTCGGGTGGAGAGGCCTCGGTAAGGTAACGAAGCTTGTCGTCACCTTCGGCGGCTAATTTGAGTTGGGCATCCCATTCGGAGAAATTTGACCCATTCTTTTCAAGTTTACATCGATCCATAAAGGATCGGAGCCAAGACGAACTAGCGAGAGGTGTAGCATTAGGAGTTGGTGTTGGTGTTGCCATTTGTTATGAAAAAGAAGTGGTCTACAAAACAAAATATAAGGAGTAAAACAATTGTCGTTTTAATAATACTCGTAAAAATGTATGATTTAAACAAGTTTTATGCATTTTTCTAGTGACCTCTACCCAACTAGATAAATGATTCCAAGACCCAAATTCATATCGACTTAGGCACGGTGGGGCCGATACATCCTTTATCAATATAACTCGGTGGATTAACGTTTAATCGATTCTACTTTTAGAACTCTTGGTCGATAATATTACATTAACAATTATCTTTAGCCCAAAACACATTCGACAAGGGCACGGTAGGGCCGATACATCCCTTATCAAAAACTTTTGTTGAGTTCAATCCAAATTTCGAATAAATGTGTCCATGATCCAAACCCACATTAACTTGGGCACGGTGTGGCCGATACATCCCTTATCAATATGAATTCGGTGGATTAACATTCATCACCCACTTCCCCTACGTAACAAGGTTTGTACCCCGGTGGGGCCGAGCGCACTCCCTCGCGAAATAGGTTTTCATGGTTTCTACTATTTGGTAAGGCTATGTCTCAATTAATTGTTTTAGCGAGAGGTCATGTCAATTTATTATCTATCACGTTTTAAGTGAACTAAAGCGGTGAACTATGATAATTTTAATTGACATGGTCGATAAACTCGATAAAATAAGGATGCATGTCTTAGTTATGGCGATTTAGCGATGCATGTGACATAAAATAAAATGCAAGCATAAAAATAAATAAATCCTAGTATGGCCTTTCCTAAAATAGAAAAACTATTTAACTATTACATATTCGGAAACCAACTCCATTGGTCCCTTGAACTTCGGTTGTGGCACGCATCTCGAGGTAACACCGTCTTTATGTATCGCCATTCTTGAAGAAATCCGTCTTTGGGAACTCCGGAATGAATAAAATTACATAATAAATTACATAATTTCCTATTATACATTTGTAACTAAAATAAAAATAAATCTATTAAATTACAAAACGGTGATACGAGATCACAATAAAATTACAACCGAATCGATATTCTCATACATTTCGGGAAATACCAATTAAAATCTAAGGCCATACTAAGTAAAATTACATAATTCAAAATTACATAAATTAAAATTATGACAATCATAAAGAAAATGCAGCATTATAATATGTATGAACATGCTCAATTTTATGCTAAATCGCCTTTAATTAGCCAATATCGTATATGACTTCGGTTTTTACGGATTTGCGTGATTTCAACATTTTATAATCACAAAAATACATAAACTCATATTTATGCATAAGTTAATTACCCTAACCTCTTAGGACTCAAAAATTAGTCTTCACTAATGATTTGACCATAATTAACCCATATTTTATAAAATTGTTCATAAATGGACCAAAAATTACAAAAATAAGCCATAAACTTCAAATAAATCACAAAATTTCAAATAAATTCAAAATTCAAAATTTAAATTCATGAACATTCTGGAAAAATACCATGACACTCATAATGTTCAAAATCTTAGGTTAAAAATTTCGAAATTTTTCCGGAAAAACAATGTTGCGGTTTATCGATTTTTAATAAAATAATCATAAAAACATGGAAAATTATTTTCACTAACTTTTCAATTTTAGATATGAAAAAGATAATAAAATGCAACATTAGACGTTTTTCCTAAGTCATAGATTATGTTTTATTAATTTTTCACTAATAATGTCACTATTTATGCTATTTTTCTTCAAAAATTCATAAATCATGCAAAAAGACTTCTTTATAGCCAATTATTTTACACACATCTTGTAAAATTGCATGTGACAACATATTAATTTTCTATGACCAGATTCGAAATTTAACTCATATTAACCTATTTTTAACCTAAATCCGAATTTAATAATGAAAAATTCATTTTTCGAGCATAACAAGTACAAAAATTATGAAAATTTACAGGTTATCTCAAAATAATATATGTGACAACATATCCAAAAATCAACTGAAAATTCGAAGTATAGCTAATTTTTGACCGAAAATGACATTTTTGCTCATAAAATCATATTTAAATGCCATTATTGTAAATTATGAACAATAAAAATCCGTAAAATTAACCAAAATATCCAAAAACATTTTAGGACCAGAAATATTAACATGCAGGGATTAATTTCGTGATATATCATAATAACACAAATTTTACAAGTTTATTTTGTTATTCTTATAACTCGGAAAAACTTTTAACCGATTTGCATGCAAACAACCGTGGCTCATGATACCGATTGAAGGAAATGTAGATCTTTATACATACTAACATACTCATATATGTCTAAATTAATTTGTCATAAAATTAAATGCGGATTTTATGCATGCAAACAATATGAAAAATAGAGGAGAAATCATGTTCTTACATTGGTGATTTCACTTTTATTGGGCACAAAAGAAATCTCCTTTTCTTTTGTTCTTGAGCTTTCCTAAGATGGAAGAACAAGATCCAAGTGTAGGATCTCTCCTTAGGATTAATACCCAAAACTTTCTCTTAATTCAAATTAATATTATAAGTACTAGTATAATATTAATCTAGTAGAAAATTGAACCAAAATATTTATAAAACACTTAAATATTTCGGTTTATAGAGAGAAGAAGAGGAGGATTTTTATTCTCTCTAGGAATTGTATTTTGGATGATAGGTTAGAATGAATAATAATGCACACACTAGAAGTAATGTGTTGATCAAAAACTAAGGCAAAACCCTTGCCTTTCCCTTGGTAAAACCGGGTAGGAGGGAAGAGGAGGGAAGAAAACTTACCCAATGCATGCCCTTGTTTGCCTTCACAATGCAAACTAGGGTTGCATGCCTACTCTTGTTAGTAATCATTGTGTTTTCTAATTATAATATAAACACAATATGTAGCTAAATACTCCTCCAATTTTCGGCACTTTACTTAATATGGATTCCATATTATTTTTGTCAATTGTCAATATATCACATGTCATATGTGACATAAATTTGTTATGTATTTTTAACATATTAAAAATCAACGTATTAATAAAAATACGTCACATACAAAATCGACTTAGTAATTTCATAATTACTTGTGCCAAAATATTTTACCATTTATAAATCACAACAGATTGTATTTATAATAATTCATTCAATTTAATTGTTACATTAAACAATTATTTCATCCGAGTAATTATACAATTTGATTACTCAGACCGTATCTCATTTAATCACATTTCAATTTGATACGTAAATTTTACTTCCAAAATCGTCCGTCAATTTTCAAGTAATTTAATTAACTCGTAACATTATACGATTAATTAAATAATCAATTAAGAGTGTTACCCTATAGGTATGACCTAGGGGTCAATCGATCACCACCGTCGTACGACAGTAATGTCACACTCTAGTCAGCCAATCATTACCGATATATGTTGACCAGTTAACAGTAACAATATTACTTCCCAATTGTATTCTTTATAATGAGATTTAAACACGTGATCATTATGATCAACAGTCGTGATCGCATTATTGTCGGAGGACACATATTCCAACAATGCCATCCTGATCTTGGCAGCGTCTCTCAGCTCTTCTGTTAAAACCAGGTTATCCTACATTAGATCTCTGTTTGCCTCAACGTTATTCAGGCTGTATCTAGATATTGGTACTCGATTACTGGAATGATGACTTCTTCACGGCCCATACACCCGGGGAGTAAGGTGTTTGACCTGTTGACGTCTTTGGAGTTGTCATGTCTACCCATAGTACTAATGGAAGTTCTTCAGCCCATCTGCCTCGTCTTCTTTTTAGCTTCTTTTTTAGGCAACTTATGACTACTTTGTTGCTTTATTCAGCCTGGCCATTGGCTTTTGGATATCCAGGAGTTGACGTTACCAGGTTGATATTCCATTCTTGGCAAAATGCTTGGGTCCTTTTTCCCACAAATTGAGTTCCATTATCACATACGATTTCTGATGGGACTCCATATCTACAAATGATATTCATCCTGATGAAGGATATTACTTCTTTCTCAGTTACTTGCCTAAAAGAGTCAGCTTCAATCCATTTGGAGAAGTAATCAGTCATAGCCAACATGAATACTTTTTTTCCTGGAGCTACGACCAGTTTTCCCACAATATCCATGCCCCACTTTATGAACGGCCAGGGTGCGGAAATTGAATGGAGGAGTTCAGATGACTGATGTATGATTGGTGCATGAATTTGGCAGGCTTCGCATTTTGAAGAGTATTCCAGGCAGTCAGCCCTCAGTGTAGGCTAGTAGTAGCCTGTCCTGAGAACTTTGCTTGCCAGGCTCTTTCCTCCTTTGTGATTGCCACAGTGTCCATTGTGTATTTCTTGAAGTACTAGTTTAACTTCGTCAGGCTCTAAGCATCTCAGGTAGGGTCCAGCCTGCGATCTCTTGAACAAAGTGTTATTGATGATAGCATAAGTTGAACCTCTCATTTTAAAGGCCATTGCCTCATGTCTGCCCTGAGGCAGTACTCCTCGGAGAAACCAATCATAATATGGTTTAGTCCAAGAGTTATTATCCTGGTTAACAGAATTAACTTGTTCAGGTTTGCTAATGGCTGGCTCTAATAAATGAACAATTGGTATTTTGTCAAAGACTGTAGGGGTAAAATTTGAACCTAGGCTGGTCAAAGCGTCAGCCTGTTTGTTCAGGTCTCTTGATATTTGATCTATGTCAAATAAAGCAAATTTAATGGTAAGTTTTTTTGCATATTCTAAATACGAAATCATTTTTGCATCCTTAGCCATATAAATTCAATTTATTTGATTAGCAATTAGGAGTGAATCGGTTTTTACCTTTAGGTTTTGAACACCGAGGTCTAGACATACCTTTAAGCCTGCTATCAGGGCTTCATATTCTGCTTCGTTGTTCGTAGCTTTGAACTCACAGCTTATAGCCTATGCTATCATATCTCCCTGTGGTGATTTGAGTACTAGTCCTAACCCTGTCCCCCTGGCGTTGGATGCCCCATCTATGAATATGGTCCATTCTTGGTATGGGGTTTTTTTTTCTAGTTGGTTGACCTCTTTTATCAGGTCTGGTTCCAGGTTAGGGCTAAAGTCAGCCACAAATTCTGCTAGGCCCTGCGATTTAATCGCTGCCCTGGGTTCAAAGGAGATGTCGTATGTGCTAATCTGTACTGACTATTTGGCCATCCCGCCTGATAGTTCAAGCTTACGTAGGACAGGCTTTATGGGTAAATTGGTCCTGACTATAATGGGGTGACTTTCAAAATAGGGTCGCAATTTAGTACATGACATAATTAAAGCTAAAACATATTTTTCAAGCAATCCATACCTCAACTCAACATCTTGCAGGCTTTTACTTACATAGTAGACTGGATGTTGCTGACCATCCTGTTCTTTCACTAGGATCACTGATCTTTGTGTCGGTGATGAGATAGGTATACTGACAAAGGTTCTCCCTTCTCTGGCTTAGCCAGTAAGGGTGGAGATGATAAGTAGGATTTTAGATCCTGAAAAGCTGTCTCATGTTCATCCGTCCATTGGAACTGCTTATTCTTTCTGAGGAGGTTGTAGAATGTTTTGAACCTCTCGAAGGATCTTGATATGAAACGGTTCAGGGCAGCTATCCAGCCTGTCAATTTCTAGATATCCTTGACAGACTTGGGTGACTGCAACTCCAGGATAACCTTTATCTGTTCAGGGCTGGCTTCTATGCCCCTTTTTGTGACCATATATCCAAGGAATTTGCCTGCAGAGACTCCAAAGTGGCATTTTGCAGGGTTTAGCTTCATATTGTATTTTTCCAATATCTCGAACGCTATTTCGAGATGTTTCACATGATCTTCTTCATTTTTGGATTTCACCACCATGTCGTCTATGTATACCTCCATGATGTCACCTATTTGGTCTTTAAAAATCATGTTGACCAGGCGCTGGTACGTTGCCCCTACATTCTTCAGGCCGAAAGGCATGGCAGTGTAACAGTATATGCCTTGGTCTGTAATGAATGCAGTACTCTCCTGATCAGCAGGGTGCATCTTTATTTGATTGAATCCACTGGAAGCATCCATAAATGTCAGCATCTCATGGCCTGCTGTGGCGTCTACCATTCCATCAATATGTGGCAAGAGAAATGGATCTTTGGGACAGGCTTTGTTCAGGTCAGTGTAGTCTACACAGACTCTCCACTTTCCATTCTTTTTCTGCACAACAACTACGTTAGCCAGCCACTCAGGGTACATTACGTCCCTGATCATTCCCATATCCAAGAGTTTTTCTACTTCCTCATTAATTATGGTATTTCTTTCAGCTGCAAATTTCCGCCTTTTCTGCTGTACAGGCTTAAAAGATGGGGCAACATTGAGTTTATGTGTAATTATATCAGCGCTAATTCCAGTCATATCAAAATGTGAGCAAGCAAACCAAGATGATTTATTTTTAAGGAACTTTACCAGTTTAGGCCTGACACTATCTAGTGCGTCAGATCCTACTAAAACATACCTGTCAGGGTACTCAGGGTCTAGGATTACCTGATCTGTTTCCATTCTAGGAGGTGCCACATAAGTGCTCCTGACAGGGTAATGTAATTGCTATGCAAGGGACTTACCTGCCTTGGAAGGCTTCAAGGCTGTTGTGTAGCATTCCTGGGCTGTCTTGTGGTCCCCTTTAATTGTGGCTATGCCCCAGTCTGTTGGTATCTTGATACATTGATGATAGGTTGACGGTACTGCTTTGACATTATGAATCTAGGGCCTATCCAAGATCGCGTTGTAGGATGACAGGCAATCAAGGACTCCAAATTTCTCATAAGATGAGACTCCTTCCACGTAGGTTGGGAGGTGGATTTCTCCTAGGGTGCTCCTTGTTTCGCCACTGAATCCTATTAGGACACTTGATTTTTTAATGATTTGGTCCTCGTTGATCTTTATGGCTTTCAGTACGTCAAGCATGATCAAGTTCACTGAGCTGCCTCCGTCTACCAGGATCCTTCTTACTGTGGCGGTTCCAATCTGCATAGACATTACCAGGCCATCATGAAGAACATCAGGGATGCCCACCAGGTCACAATCATTGAAAGTGGTTGTTGGAGTATGATCCGGCTTGCAGAGTGATATGGTCCTTGTTGTCCTGGCTATCTTCTTTGCTGCTAAACTTGTCAGGCCGCAAATTTTTGATCCGCCAAATATGAATTTTACTTCATAGATTGGCGGTGGTGGAGGGAGGCTACGATCCTGCTTATGCTCCTGATTCTCTTTATCCTGGTATGCGATCCTGCCTTTCGTCCTGATCAAGTCTTTCGAGTATCCGGATTTCAGCAGGTAAGCCACTTCATTCCTCAGGGTGAAACAATCATCCGTGGTGTGTCCAATATCCATTTGGAATTCGCACCATTTAGAATTGTCCCTTCTGGGGTTGGGATTTTCTGACTTCCTGGGCCATCTGACAGCTGATCCCATGTTGTCATGTCTCTGGATTAATCCTGCAGTATCAACATTGAAGTTATGTTCGGAAATAGATGGATAAACTTTAACCTTACCTTGATACTCATGAGCCAGGTTAACTTCTGATTGATCTGGCCTGGAATATGGAGTAGGCCTATAGTTGTTTCCTTTATTGCTCTTCCTACTGCTCCTTTCATGATCCTTCGGTTTACTGGGTGATCTGAGTTTATAACTTTTATCTGCCTCTAGCCTGATGAAGGCAAGAGTCTTGGCCTGAACGTCCTCGAAGGTATGGCAGGGATACTTAGTGAGCTCGATGTACAAGTTACTATATGGTAATAACCCCTGCCTGAATGCCTCCACTGCTGTTCCAACGTCACACCTGGGTATAGATACTTTTTCCTTGTTGAATCTTGCAAGGAATATCCCGAGAGTTTCATCAGGCTTCTGAGTGACTCGGTAAAGGTCACTGGATCATTTCTCCAACTCCCTGCTACTCGCAAACTGTTGGTTGAAGCTGTTGATCAGGTTGGTGAAGCAATGGATACTCCTAGTTGGCAGGTTGATGTACCATTGCAGAGCAGGGCCGGTCAGGGTCGTTCCAAATCCCTTGCACATGCAGACTTGTCTGAATTCGCTGGGGATAGATGCAGCCAACATTTTTTGTTTATAAAGAGCCACGTGATTTTGTGGATCCTTGGTTCTATCATAGACTTTCATGGATGGAACTACAAACTTCTTTGGTAGATCTACTTTTGCTATTTCGTCTATAAAAGGCGAATTAGCATAACTGTCAGGGGCAGCTTCTTCCATGATGGCATGCACCCCAAGTATCTTATCAAATTTTTCATTGAGTTTTTTTATCTCCTGAACCACTGCAATCATGATGGCTGCTGCAGATTCATCGGGTTTTTCCTTGTCATTCTTTAGTTCACCATCACCATCAACATCAATAGATTTAGAAGCAATTGGGCTCCCAATACTGGAAAAATCAATATTTATGATGATTGATGCAAATGGGGTTCCTGGTAGGAATCTAGAGCCTGCTCCTTGAGTTTTTTCTAATTTTTGTTTCTGGGCTGACTCAAATTCTCTTAGGTGCAGGATTTCTGCTTCAGTTTGAGCTACCTTTTCTTTCAGGCTTTCCAACTCAGCGATTTGCTGGAGAGCTGCATTCAATTCTTCTTCAACGGTAGGTTGGGCCATTTTTGTAGGATTTTTGAGTTTTTGTGAGATGAGAAAAAAGGATTTAAAGAGCTAGATGCCCCACGTTGGGCGCCAATTGTTTTGTGTGGATTTTGCGCAAGGCGAAATCAGGTCAGGGTAGATTTAAGTAAGGTTAACTAGCTCTAATCGGTATATTGGTCAGGTCGTCAGGGTAAAAATGTATGCTATGAATAAAACAAAAATAATAATAATAAGACAAAGAATTTTGTACGTGGAAAACCCTTGAATGGGAAAAAACCACGGGCACCAAGCCAGGAGAGGATTTCACTATGTAATTGGGAGAATCAGCGTATAATAATGACAATATTAATATTTCTCTAAGTGTGGTTTATTTAGATGTATGCTTTCTCTTCTGTAAAAAATGAGATATCTCCAATGTCTTCAAAGTATTCCTTATATAGGCTTGAACTTGAACGGCTGCCTGATGCTGAATTAAATGTGGATTATTCTCCTTAATTGACTGTAATAATTGCCAATATTCCTCCCTTAATTACTGCATTTACTGCAAGATCTTTCCATTCAATGCTGCGCATATAATCCTTTTATAATACGCGTTTATGATCTAATATCGTCCTGATATTTTGACCGTTGTCCTCTCCATGGCCTGGAGCCTATCTTCATGTGTCCTGATAGCCTGACATCCTGACAGCCTGGTAGTCAAGTTTAGATGAGATACTGATCAGGGAGGTCTGCGGATTTCCAGGCCTAACAAGGTGGTTGAGCAAATGGGGCATGGTAGAGATCCATCATGGTTGGTGCTTGGAGAGATCATCCAAGCTTTGGACAAGGAAGGCTCTTGTGGAGAAGCTCCCTCTTTTGGGTCCCCAAGGATCCTTCAAGTGTGGCTATTGGAGAGGCTAAGGTATGTAGAGCCTCCGGTTAATCCTTCATCTTATTCCTTCCGTCACCTTACCATGAGGAAGAAGTTGTACCCGGATAGTTTTGCTTCTACCGAGGCTTATTGGTCCGCGAGATTGGCGGGGGAGAGTGGTCCTCACATCCGTTTCATGGTGCCGTGGTGGCACTTGAGATCCTTCACGGGGTTGCCCGCTTCGGGTGCTAGTCCTCGTTCTTTGATGGTGGTGGGTTTGAAGGTTGTTTCCTTCATTTACCCCGAAAGGCTCATGAGGCAAATGGGACATCAACAAAAGGTGCCCGCTCAAGATAATCTTGTCCAAGAGAATGTTTTCCGGAACTCTGAGCTTGTGGAGGTCTTCGAAAGATGGTGGGCCACTCGGCCGCTTTGGGAGGTACCAAACCCCGTTGCCACGACATGGGTGACTCCCGCTTATGTCAAGTGGTCACGTGCTCCGTCCTTGGAAGAGAGGTCCAAATTTCGTAAGGACGAGGTTGTCGATTTGAAGTACCGAGAGGTTGGTAAGGCCAACCGTGCCTTCTTTGAGGAGTATGTTGATGGAGCTACCCCCGATGTGATGAAACCACCGAAGAGGAGGAGTTCCAGCCCCAAGAATATGGTGGGCCGTGCATTGGCTCTTTTGGGTTGAACATGGGGTCTTGTGCTAGACAGGAGGCCGTCGCCGTCTTAGATCTGTTCCGAGGAGGAAGTCCATGCTAGGCGGGCCAACAAGAAGAAGAAGGGGAAGATGTACCTCGAGGGAAAAGGCAACGGTAGAATGGAAGAGTGAAGACCTCCATTACCCATTTTATTATTATGTTGTATTATTGTTGTGAATTTTTATTATTGTTGTGAATTTTTATTATGTTGTACTAGCTAGTTATTGTGTGTTTTGTGCTAGTTTTATTATGTGAGGTGTTTTAGTTGACACCTTAGCTTCGATAAGTTCTAGACTCGTTGAGCTTTATTTGTTGTTGAAATTGTAATCCCTCCCATTATTAATTAAATAAGAGGATTTCCCGTGTCGAAAATTTTGAACGCTTGTTTCTTCCATCCATTTGGTGAAGACAATTCGATTTGAATTATCCTAAACATTTGCACTTGTGAAAGTGGGATTTTGTGGAAAGGGAGAAAGGCTTATTTTTGTATTTTGTTGGGAAGGGGAATGGTTTCCCTTCCTTTTTTTTGATGGGGATGTCTTGTATGTGGGTGATGTTTTTTTTTTTATTATTGGGATGGTTGTTTTTTTATTGTGGGAATGGTTGTTTTTTTATTGTGGGAATGGTTGTATCCTTCTTGTGTAAGAAATGACTGCCGACGTATCCACCTGAAGAGGTGAAATCAAACCATGATCGTAGTTCGAAATGCTCTGTAAATTTGATTGGGTTTTGTGGTTGGATCCCTCATGCATAAGAGGGACTGCCTACGTATCCACCTGAAGAGGTGAAATCAAACCATGCTCGTAGTTCAGGGGTTTTTGTTTTAGTGCAAATGGATTTTGCCTTTGACAGATCAAAGGACATTCGAAACGGGCAAGGTGCCAGAGCTTAGACTCGATAAAACATGCAATTTCAAATCAGAACACGTTGAGGAACATGACTTGAAAAGGGGTTGAGGTGGTTGCTAGTTGTAAAACTAGGCGGAGGTCGTTGGTTGTTATGGTTCAAGGGTAGTATTTCTTGAGTTGGTCTAGGTTGGTCGGGTTTGTAAAATCCTCCCCATCTAGGTCACTCAGTCTCACTGCGCCCCTCGAAAGTATTTTCTTGACCAGGTATGGCCCGACCCAGTTGGGTTTGAATTTCCCCCTCGGATCGACGGGTAATGGTGCTCGAACTGACTTGAGGACCAAGTCGCCCTCCTGGATGTTCCTGGGTTTAACCTTCTTGTTGAATGCCCGTTGTATACGTCGTTGGTATAGCTGGAAGTTGTGCAAGGCATTGAGTCGTCATTCGTCTAGAAGAGTGAGTTGCTCGTACCTTCGACGGGTCCATTTCGCCTCGGGGACTTGACTCTCCAGTAGGATGCGTAGAGAAGGGACCTCTAACTCTACCGGTTGAACCGCCTCCATACCATATGCTAGGTAGAAGGGTGTGGCGCCTGTCGGTGTTTGAATGGAGGTTCGGTATCCCCAGAGTGCGAATGGGAGTTTGCTCGGCCAATCGCGGTAGTTGTCTTGCATTTTCTTGATAATGGTGACAAGAGTTTTGTTCGCTGCCTCCACCGCTCCGTTAGTTTCGGGATGGTAGGGGGATGATCGATGCCGTTTGATTTCATATTTGTCCAGCAAAGCTTGAGTTTCCGCTCGGAAGTGTGAGCCTTGATCGCTGATGATTTTATGCGGTACCCCATATCGGCAGATGATGTTGTTTTGAATGAACTTGGCCGCTTTTTTGGCGGTCAAGACTGCATATGACTGCGCTTCCACCCATTTGGTGAAGTAGTTGATGGCAACGAGGACAAAGCAATGCCCCTTAGTGCCTACCGGGTTGACTTTCCCAATGATGTCAATGCCCCAGGTTGAGAAAGGCCAGGGTGACATCATGGTGTATAAAAGGGATGGTGGTATGTGTTGTATGTTGGCAAAGATTTGGCAATTGTGGCAATGTTTGACGTAGTTACGGCAATCGGCTTCCATGGTGGTCCAGTAGTAACCTAGCCGCATGATTTTCCGGGTAAGCGTCATCGCGCTCATGTGAGGGCCACATTCTCCGTCGTGAACCTCTCCCATGACATTTTTGGCTTTGTGATGGGCAATGCAAAGGAGGAGAATTCCTTGGGGTGTTCTTTTGTATAGTTGATTTTGGTTTATCACGAATTGTCATGCAAGTAAACGGATTGCTCTTTGTCCTCTTTGATCAGAGTTGGGAGTTTATTCATTTTTGGTTTTCTAGTTGAGGATGGCTTGGTACCAAGGTTCATCATGGCTTTCCTCATCGTCGATGATGGCACAAACGTGAGCTGGCTCCCTCCTTCTCTCGACACATAAGGGCATCGATGTCATGTCGTCAGGTATGTTGACGAGCGCGGCAAGTTTTGTCAGGGCATCAGCAAATTGATTTTCCTCTCGCGGCAGATGGAACCAATCGACTTGGTTGAAGAACTCGGCCTCTTGATTGATCTTTGCTCGGTAGGGAGCTAAGCTGTCAGATCGGATTTTCCATGATCCGGATATTTGATTGATGATGAGCGAGGAATCACCATGGACCCTCAATCTCTTGATGCCAAGTGTGATGGCTGCTTGTAGGCCGATGAGGCATGCTTCATATTCAGCGGCATTGTTGGTGACGGCAAAAGTATACCTTGACCGAGATCGGAACATGTTCTCCCTCCGGTGATATTAGAAGGATTCCTACCTCTCAGATTAGATGCACCGTCGAAGTATAGGTCTCATGCGTCGAAATCGGTACAAAGGATGTCTTCGTCAGGAAGTGACCAGGTGTCGGTCGTTGGATCTTCGTTGATGGAATTCTCTGCTAGGAAATCGGCAACTGCCCTTCCCTTAATAACCTTGAGGGGTACAAATTTGAGATCGAACTCGGACAGCATGAGTGTCCACCTAGATAGCCTTCCGTTTAGTACGGGTTTTTCGAAGATGTATTTGACAGGGTCCATCTTGGAGTAGATGTGGACCGTGTGGCTAAGCATGTAATGCCGCAGCTTATTTGTTGACTATACTAGGGCAAGCCATGTCTTCTCCGGTTGGGTATACCTCGTCTCGTACTCAATGAACTTTTTGCTGATGTAGTAGATGGATCGTTCTTCGTTGCCGACTGTTTGTGCTAACATTTCTCCCATGGCTGTGTCGGTAACAGTGAGGTATAGCAATAAAGGAATCCCCGATTGAGGTGGCATGAGGACAGGAGGTTTGGATAGGATTTGCTTTATCCTGTCGAAGGACTTTTGACAGTCGTCATCCCAATCGTTGTGATCGGAGGCGCGAAGCTTCTTGAATATCGGTTAACAAATCATAGTGAGCTTGGCAATGAAGCGGCTGATGTATTGGACCTGACCGAGAAATCCTCGAATCTCCTTCTCGTTCCTAGGCCGAGGCATTTGCTGAAGGGCTTTGATTTTGGTTGGATCAATCTCAATGCCTCTTTTGCTAACGACATGTCCCATGAGTTTTCCGGAGGTGACCCCGAATGCACACTTCTGATGATTTAGTCTCATGTTATATTTCCGCAGACGAGCGAAGAATTTTCGAAGGGCGCTGATGTTGCCGTCCCGTTCTATTGACTTGACGATCATGTCATAGACATATACCTCTACCTCCTTGTGCATCATATCATATAGGAGAGTGGTAGCGGTTCTTTGATAGGTTGTTCCGGCATTGATGAGGCCGAAGGGCATGACCGTGTAGCAATATGTACCCCACTGTGTAGTGAACGCTGTCTTGTGCATGTATTCCTCAGCCATTTTAATCTGGTTGTACCCAGCATACCTGTCTATGAATGATAGGAGGGCATGTTCGGCGGTATTGTCCACCAAAATGTCAACATGTGGCAAAGGGAAGTCGTCCTTTTGACTTGCCCTGTTCAGATCCCTGAAGTCGACACAAACCAGAATTCTTCCATATTTCTTTGGTACGGGCACACTGTTGGCCACCCAATCAAAGTACTTAGACACTTTGATGAACCCAGCCTTGAACTATTTATCTACTTCTTCCTTGATTTTCAGGGCCCATTCAGGACGCATTCGGCGTAGCTTTTGTTTCACGGCTTTAGCTCCGGGCTTAATGGGTATCTGGTGCTCTGCAATTTCCCTGTCAATCCCCAGGCATATCTCTGTAGGACCAGGCGAACACGTCCTTGTAATCATGTAGGAGGTCAATGAACTGTTGTCTTTCTGAGGGGTCCAGGCTTGACCCTATCTTAAGTTCTTGAGGTGTGTTGTCGGTTCCTACGTTAATAGGTTCGGTCTCCTCAATGATGGGGGTTCTGGTTTCCAATTTGTCGAGTTCTTTGGCTAGGTGAGGTGGGTAGTCACTCAAGTCAAATTCCTCATAGTCATTCAGAATTGCATTGCAGTTAAATTGAGACGAGTCATAAGCAAACTTAGCGTTCATTAAGTTGACACGAGCGAAAAGCTCGGAGAGGACAGACATCTCATGGTCAGTCAGAGGCGACACAGTAGAGGAGGTGGCCCCTGGAACAGGCTCCAGGTTGTCACCTTTCATAGGAGTGGTGGTGACCCTAGTAGACTCAGCCTCTGAATCAGCCATGACTTTGTGATAGAACAGTGGGAAGGGGACCTTGACCGGGACATCAGGAGTGTTAGGAGCTATGAAATACTCTGACTCCGACTCAGACTAAGATTCTTCTTCACTTCCCTCCTTGAACATAGGGTCTTCTCCAGTTGTGATCTTGAGAATGCGGCCTTGGCGATCGGTCCACTTGACGGTCTTCCTCCTGCCTTGGGTAGCTTTCTCCGGGTCAATGTCGGAGATCAAGGCGGTTGGGTCAAATTGGTTGTCCTTTAGGGCGATGTTGATAATGTCCTCATAGTCGAGGTGCTTGATGTTATCTTCCCCAAAGAGGAGAGTGACAGCTTGTCCATCGAGGCATGACGACGGCTTAGACTCGGTTGAAGCAGCTTCGACGTTGTCAGGGATGAAGTAGCAGTCCTGGAAGACTTCTACACCCGGGTACCTAGCCTTGGTAACAGAGTCATAGATCGGCTCTGGAAAGCCATGGTAGAGTTCAGACTATCCCTCGGGGACAAAGTATCCGTTGAGGGTCAGGTGGTAGGGACGGAGGATAACTCCGTGCTTCTTGCGTTTTCGAATTAGGAGGTTCATCTCTTGGATATCTTCATCGGTAGGTTCATATCCCAGCCCAAAGGGAATGTTGGGGACCTTAGCCTGTTTCAAGGGAGGCAAGGTGTCCTTCAGTGGATTGAGGGGCAAACCCGGGAAGTAACCCTGGCGCATCATGATACGGTTGACTGTGAGGTTGGCAAACAGGTTACAATCAAAGGGTGTTGATTCATAAGTTATGGCATTCACAGCTTGGAATCCCCACATTTTAATATCATGCTCCTCAATGGCTTGGGAGGCTATTCCCTTCCTCATGAGAGCTTTGATCGGAGAAGTAGGAATTGTGATTGTTTTCCCGTTGAAGGGGACCCTGATTTTCTGGTGGAGAGTTGAGGTAACTGCCTTGACGGCGTGGATCCAGGGACGTCCCAAGAGCATATTGAAGGAGGTGTCGATGTGGACCACCTGAAAACTGGTTTGTCTTTCCAATGGTCCGGTTGCGACGGTCAGAGTGATGAGCCCCGCGACCTTGCGACGAGTGCCGTCGTAGGCGCGTACTCCCTGGTTTGTTGGGACCAAATAAGCTTCCTCAGTACCCAGCTTGTGAGCAGTCTTGAGGGGAATGACATTTACCGTGGATCCGTCATCTACAAGGACCATGGGTACATTCTTCTAGAGGCATTGTACGATGATGTACAGGGCAAGGTTATGATTGGCTCCGAAGGGAGGGATATCTTCGTCGGAAAAGACGACTGGGTTGTTCAAGTCAGCGGCGTCCCTTTTCATGTGCGCTACTATTTCTTCAGGGGAAGAGGTGGAGGGCACGGTTAACTTTCCCAAGGCCTGTAGCAAAGCCTGTCGATGGTCAAAGGACATTGCGATCAGTTCCCAGATTAAGATTTCGGCTTTCGTCTTCTGAAGCTGCTTGAGGATTGAATTCTAAGGAGCTCTTGGTTGAGTGTATACTTCCGGTACCACTTGGTCATTCGTTGTTGGAACGACCGTTGGATTGTTCGCGTTCTGATAGGGGCGTCCGGACCGGGTAAGGTGACCGATCTCTTTCGCCCATTTCTCTTTCTCTGGGACAAGGTATACATCTTCAACGTCGTCTCTCCAGATGTCGTTGATTTCAGGATCTCGAAGGCACCTTGGAGGGGTATTCCTTGGTGAGTAGTTTTTGTGAGGGATATTTTGGTGAGGGTAATTTTGGTGGGGGTAATTTTTGTGGGGTTGATTATTGTGAGGATGATTATTGTGAGGGTGATTATTGTGAGGTGCATGCCAGAATGGTCGTGGGAGCAATCCATCCTGGTGAGGGTAGTTTTGGGCGCTCGAGGGACTCTCCCTCGGGCGTGGTGGTGGAGGATTGAAGAAAAGTCGACGGTAGGCATTGTCAAGTTGGGTGATCCTCTATGAGAGACTGGCTATGGCTTCCTCAATCTGTTGGAACATGGCGAGCATAGTGGCGGCACTAAACACGAATACCCCGTCGGAGGGATCTTTCTCCAAGGCATTCACCTCGTCATCAACTAGCAGGATGAGGTGTGAGCAGTCCAGAGTTGGCTCATCGTCGGAGATAGCGTGGATTCCAAGAGGATTTGTTTTGTTGTTTGGCTTAGTCGGCGGGGGTAAAGGCAAATCCCCTTTCTCAATCATGTCTTGGATGATGTGTTTGAGTTCGAAGCAGGTTTCAGTATCATGTCCCTTCCCTTGATGGTACTGACAATAGGCACTGGGGTTCCAGAAGCGGGATTTCTTAGCATCGGTCGGATCCGGGGTGGGTCCGATTGGTTGTAATTTTCCCTAGACCATGAGCCTCTTCAGAGCACTTGCATAAGTTGACCCTATATTAGTGAACACTCTATGGGGGCGCTCAGCTCTCTTAGTAGATGGTTCAACGAGGTTGACCTCATCAATCTTGTTCGTTTGGCCGTAAGGGCGAGACCCAGTCGAGGTGGATCCTTGGTAGCCTCTGCCAGTAGTCTTGGCCAAGACACCCTTCCGGAGGTCATCTTCAATGCGCGTCCCCAGAATTTGCAGATCCTGGAAGGTCATAATATTTTGATACCTCAGTAAGTTGGCATACACTGGGCGGAGATTGTTGACGAAATTTTCCACCAAAGTTGATTCACTCGGTTTACTGACCAATTGAGTACTCACCCTCCTCCAACGGGTTAAGAACTAGGTGAACCCTTCCTTATCGTTCTGGGTTAGGACCTCAAGAGTACGGGTATTGGCTTGGATTTCAACATTGTCGGCGTATTGTTTGGCGAATTCAACTGCAACCTCGTCCCAAGTAGTAAGGTTTTTCGGATCAAGGGAGTAGTACCACTGGCGAGGGATCGGTTCCAAAGAGGACGGAAACATCCAGGTGAAAAGTTCCTGTTTGACCTCTTTAATGGCCATGTAGTCTTTGAAGGCACGGATATGATTGAGCGGGTCCTCCACTCCTTTGAACTTAGGCACATCAGTTAGGGTAAAGTTGTCGGGTAATTGATCCCCAATAGGTTCGAACCTCCGGTTGTTCTCAAGATGGATATTGTTACCCCGGGCTAGGAGCTGTTCTTCCAAGAGCTTTAGCCTCTTCTCAGTTTCAGTCAGAGGTGGAGTATTATGTTCCCCAGTTTCCTTGTTCTCCAGGGCGTCAATACGGGTCTCGATGCGATCCAGGGTGACCTTAAGAGCGGTAAGCAGGCTGGCTAGCTGATCAGTCGTGACATCTCTGTTGTTATCATTGTTGTTGTGGTTGACAGACGAAGTTGAAGACGGGGCCAAGGCTCTGAGGCAGAAAAACGGATCACATTACAACTCAATCCGACACAGTTCAAAGACTGAACGCAGACAATGAAAAAGACGAGACAAAGATCAGACTCAACAAGACGAGGGTGACCATGTATGATTCCTCGGTGCTGACTCGATTTATGACGTGACGGTGTTGACCGAACTTTTGACACAAGTCCAACATAACGGCGCGACGCCATTGGACGGGTCTCATGGTGAGACGACTCATAAATAAAGACCCATAAGTACGTTTGTTTCGACTCGATAGACACGAGGCAGAATTGGAATGGTGGACTGAAGTTTTCGAAAATAGAAATTTTCAAAAAGATTCATTCGTCGTTTTATGGACGGCATCCGAAGATAGAGATCTCCGCAAATCAATCAGTTGAAAGGGTTGTCTTAAGTTTATTTGCAAAAGACGGTTTTGAGTTTGAGTCGGCTCGAAAAACGGTGTATTGTTTCCCAAGACGGTTTTAGAAATTCAAAATTGTATGTTTTGAAAATCGGGTTTGAAATGTTTGAAGAGGACTCGGGGACGGTGCGTGGTCCTCGGGATCTCGAAAGTGTCTCGAGAAAAGGGTGTGTGCTTTTCTCGGGTTTTGAAAGAGCCATTGTCGGCGCGAAATGGGTTAAAATCCGTGTCTAGATGCGGCGATTATAATGGCGTATAAAGGTGATTTGAAATGGTTGTGAAAAACCGGGTTTGAAAATCGTCATTACGATGGCCTAAAAAGGCGTGTTGAAATGGTTATAAAAACCGGGTTTGAAAATCGTCATTACGACGTCCTAGAAAGGCGTGTTGAAATGGTTATAAAAACCGGGTTTGAAAATCGTCATTATGATGGCCTAGAAAGGCGTGTTGAAATGGTTATAAAAACCGGGTTTGAAAATCGTCATTACGACGGCCTAGAAAGGTTTCCAACGGTCGGCGAAAGGCTAAGGTTTGAAAGGGTCATTATAATGGCGCAAAAGGGTGATTTTGAAAGTTTGAAAATGACACGGAAGGATTCATGATCAAGTAGCACATAAGCACTCACAGTTCATTATATTATGCATTATGCTGACACGGGTTTTGGCTTAAGAGGGTGACTTACACACCAAGCAATCAAACCTCGATTTACGAGAGGGATACCAATCCAAACAAAATGTGTAAGGAGGGTGCCCTAGCCTCGTGCTCGAAAGTGATGAAAGCTCTTTGACGAAACATAAATGTGTAACGTCAATGGTATGCTTGACTCAATCGGGATTCGAAACGCGGGGATGAGAAAACTCACGCCGACGAGACGAGCTAATTGGTCGAAAAGGGTTAGGTTGTGGGCCCGGACAAGGAACCCAACCGTGACCGTAATATCAATTAATGCATTCCAATCAAGACCTCGTTCGAGTCTCACCATCTAGGGATCACAAAGACGTAAGTGTCCTAGTTTTCCCCAGCGGAGTCGCCAATCTGTGGACATGGGCCACGTCTCGGTCTGTGGATTTGGGCCACCTACCGGTCCGTAGTCATGGGCCACCTGCACGCCAAGCCAATCTGTGGACATGCAGCGGTCTTTTGAAAGCCACGCTCGGCGGCGTAAAAATGCTTTCGACCGGATCGTTTTAGATCGGTCGGTTTCGTCACGGTAAGGGTCTCGAAACGATTAGATATGTTCGGAGTCGCCACCAAGCATTTGTGGGATGCTTGGAACCCGTTCGAAATCCACTTTATACCTCGGTCAAATCGAAGCACAAAGCAGCGTTTGACATAGGTACTAAAGATAAGGAAATCGTCCCTCTTTAGCATCCTATCTCTAGAATGACTCTCGTACGCCCTGGATAAGGTCGTCCACTATCCAAAGTTTCTGAGTAAGAGGTGAAGGTACATATTGGGAAGCCCTTTAATCAGACACCCAATCCCGCCCGCGGTAACGGCCTCTACGGTTCGATCTTGGTTGGTTGAATGCAAAAGTTGATAAAACAGTTTAAATGCATGAATGCGCATCCAATAATTTAAACCTAACATGTGAGAGCTTTCTATGTCGGTTTATTTAATCCAAGTATCAAGTATAAGATGTCGAGTTGGATTAATGATTGATTTGCATGCAAGATGGAAATTAAACATCCATTTACCAAATTAGGTTTACGGTGCATAACGTGATCCATTTGTCTTAGTAAGGCATTTTGCAAATGTGATTTTCAATAAAAAAATATTCATCTGATCCGTCTTATATCCGGGCTAACCAGAGTCGGGATCGTCCTACACTAATGTTGGAAAGGGAACAGGCCCTGTACCAGACGGCTACATGAGGCGCGAGCCAGCCGGCGGTATATGGGGCCTCCCCCTGGTTTTGAAAATGAGAATTGAAAGGCTTATTTTAGGCGCGGGTCACCCTACGGTTATATGCCGTATTGTGACCATTTAAAAAACGTTGTAAAATGTGTTGAGAAATGGGTGTTTGAACCCGGTTTGGTTTGAAAGGGTCGTTTAGACCGCATTTGTTGATTTGAAGAACTAGACTCGAATAATCATCACTATTTTGATAATATTCAGTGTCGGGTTCGACTTGACGAGCTTGGCATGAATAGTTTTGAAAATAATTATGAACTAATTGTTTTAAGTTCAATTGAATATAATTAGTCGATATTCATCATCGTACCCGGGTTAAAATCAGGCATGGTATGTAGAACCAAGTATGATTTTGTGTTGGGGACTAATATGTTTATTCTGAAAATGTAAAGAAATGATGAAAGGCTTTAAAATACCTCCCAAAAATAAAATAAAGGCTTTAAAATACCTTTTAAATGTTATTAACCAAATATTATCACCGAAACACAGATTTAACCGTCATGGTATGAGGAACCAAGGGTGAAAAATGCTTTATGGTTAAAACAAATAAAATGAAATAAAAAAGGGTTTAAAAATATTTGAAATGGTAAAAACCGATTACAAATATGAAAATGAATTAAAGGCGAAAGACCAGAACAAACACGGTTGATCTCTAACCTGGACACCCCATTTAGGCGCGGGCAAGCCTGCAACCTAAGGGGCTTCTGTCTCAGGCCAAAAATCAGTTTTGGCTCGTTTATCCCATGTTTTGGTTCATGTTATGCACGTTTTAGCATGTTATAGTCATGAAACAAATGAAAACATGATAAAAAGAGGATTTTTACACCCTCATACTTACATGTTTGGTTATGGCGAGTGACCGACGTAAGTGTAACAACTCGTTTGGTCGGAAAAAACTCGGTTTAAAACCGTTTTGGTAAGTAAAAAGAGTGTCTTAAGATTAGTGACGGTGTAGTGGTCGAAGTGGTCGGTCAAGTGATTTAATAAACGATGACGGTACCAAACAATGTGTAAGGCTTGTATTTACGATCGGTAGGTCGTAAATACGCGTCGGATTGCGACTTAAGAAGTCGAGTCGAGAATTTTAAGGGAGAAAAGAGGGGGCGGACGCTCGCGTAAGTCTCAAATGGGGGGCATTTGAGGGGTATTTATAGGGAAATGAGTGGTTGTGTGAATTTTGAGCGACGTGGCCACCAAGGCTGCTCAAAGAGGCGCGGGCCACGTCGCGGGTCTTCGAGTTGTCTTGTCGCTTTCACACAAATGCAATCATGATTTGTTCTATCCTAGGTTTTGTAGTCACATGTTTGGTACTTGACCATTCATGAATCCGGAAAAACTTAAGGTAGAAGGTTTGAAATGTTTTGTATTTGGTGGTTGACTCGGTTTGACTCGTTGTTAGAGTCGGGATTTGAATTTTTGAGTCGGTTTTTGGTCCGGTGTCGGTTTTGACTCTAGTTAGTGTCATTGCGTGTAATACCCCGCATTTTGATAATAATTTATGAGAATAATTTATGTAATTTAATAATTAAGTAAAGGCATTTCTAATAATAATTACAAGTAAGACGTTAATTAAATAATAAATTAAGTAAACAAGTCGGGAATTGGGCTTAGCTAATAGTACAGTATTGGGCCGTGTGATATAATTGGGGGATGGGTTTTATAGGCTTAATAAATGAGTAATCGGATTTTGTATCGGGGATTAATAATAGATAAGAAGGAAATAATAATTATATCAATAATTATCATAATAATAATGTTATAGCAATAATAAGATAATTGGTGAAAATTCTAGTTATGGTAAGACTAGTAATATATGATAATAATAATAATAATAATAATAATAATAATAATAATAATAATAATAATAATAATAATAATAATAATAATAATAATAATAATAATAATAATAATAATAATAATAATAATAATAATAATAATAATAATAATAATAATAATAATAATAATAATAATAATAATAATAATAATAATAATAATAATAATAATAATAATAATAATAATAATAATAATAATAATAATAATAATAATAATAATAATAATAATAATAATAATAATAATAATAATAATAATAATAATAATAATAATAATAATAATAATAATAATAATAATAATAATAATAATAATAATAATAATAATAATAATAATATAATTTATAACGGTAATTCCTATAATAATTAGAATAAGGTAATTATAATAAGTTTCCTAATTGACCTCACATACTCTTTAATCTTACACTATAAATACATAATAATCTGAAAAGTAATTCATAAAAAGAAGAGAATGAGATTTTGGAGACGGGAGTGGCAATTAGCGGTAAAAGGTCAGATCTAAACATAATTTAATCGTTTATATACAATTTTATACACCGTATAAATAAGACAGCCGTATACCACCGTATAGACCACCATGATACACGACATTGACCTTAGTAGTTACGTTTGACCACCGTGATTCTAGTAAGCCTGTTTGTGACCATCTTTGACCACCGTGTGTGGCGGTTCAAGCGTCTAAAAGGGTGGCTACCGTGGGTAATTAAGACGGGTTTTAACCCATCTATACTTGACGATTTGACCTGGGACTTGGGTGGTTGGTCTTGTCGGCATTGGGCGCTCCTAAGGGTGGTAATGGGGTGGTCGGAGGTGGTGTTTGGTACGGTGGTTACCAGAATTACGACCTAGGGCAGAATCATTGTATAAACACGTTGGAACCATTTATATACTTGTTGCCTTGACCTGGGCAAGGTGGGGATGGAACCTGGTGGTTTTGTCGACCAGGTTGGTGGGTGTTGGGGTGGTAAAGGTGGTGGTTTCTTGTGGTGGGAGTTGAAAAACCGTGAAATAGGGGAGGTAGTGTGGAGTTGGTGTTGTGACTGGCTGTGTTGGGTTTTAGACTAGTGATTAGGGCGTGGGTGAGTGCGTTGGGTTTCAGGGTTATGGTGGCTAGGTTGGGTGGAGCCAATGAAGGCCGGTGGTGGTCGTAAGTAGTAGTTAAACTTTGAGTCATGTCGGGTTTTCGGTATTGGCATCGTTTGTTATGCGGTAGTTAGGGCAGGTTAGTGTGGTCATGTGTGGTGGTTACTGGAGGATGCAGTGGTAAGGTAGTTCTGGTGGCGGAGGGAGCTGACGGTGGAGGCGTTTGGGTGAAAGTATGGGTGTCGGGTTGGTGGTGGTTTAAGGGTGTTTTGGGTTAGTGTTGAACACGACTATGAGAGGAGTGTGTCGTGAGTTTTTTTTTTTTTTTTGTGGGTTAGGTTTTGCGTTTTCACTTATTTAATATTGTGACGGGTTTTATTTGGGTGTCGACTCGGGTTTTGGGAAGTCGGGTTTTTATTATAATGACTCCTTATTAGTTGTATAATAATTATTTTATAACTAATGAAATAATTAGTTTGGGTTGTTTTAAGACGGAATTTAATTAATGGTTTGAGACGGGTTTTTAATGGGTAATTTACGCAGTAAATGAATTATCGTAATTAATGATTAATTAGTAAGTAATTATACGGAAAATATAATAAAGATATTAAACTATAATTAACTTAATTACTTAAAGAATCGAATAATTAATAATTAAATTATATTATTATATATTTAGGTGACGATTTTGTGAGGAGCTATTTTATTGGATTGCTTGAGCTGCTTAATTGGAATTGCTTATCAGGTAGGGATAAATCCTACTCAACTTTGACTCGATAATGTTTGTTAGATGATTTATATTAAAGTGAATTGATCATATGAGAATTGTGTTGGTTGATATCATTGAAGTTGTTGGAAGGGAGAAGTTATAATGTATATGTTGGTTGGATTGTTTATGATGGAGTTACTGTTATTGCATTGGTTATTCAGTTTAATACTGGCAGACATCCCTTCGTGGTGATGTAGATTATTATTGAGGTTATATTGGCAGACGTCGTGTAAGAGCCTTCGGGTGACGTATTTCATATTTATTCTGGCAGACGATATTTATCGTATTTACTCGAGGCAGGCCCCAGATTGGTCTGCAGGCCATCTGGTGGATATTAATCAACTATATGTTGAGGCAGACATTACCTTATGGTAATGTAGTGTATGTTTACTCACCTTCGGGTGGAGGCTGCCCCGGCCAAGGATTTGCGGGATGATTAGTGTAATGAGTAAGTAAAAGGGAGGAGCACGTTGTCAGGGGGTTGTGCAATGTCAAAATGAAATTTGTATTGTTTATCGTATGTTTTGTTGTTAGTATTTATTCCTACTCAACCTCGCGGTTGACTGTGTATTCGTGAACACCTGCGGTGAACCGTTTTATGGGGAGCAGATTTGACAGGTACTTAAGATTAGCTGACTTGGGAGCTTATGGGAATGCGTGAGGACTTGGACAACCTACCTAGAAGTCTTGACCACATAGAATGTTTTATCACTTTATTTATATCCGCTGCGAGTTGTAATTAATTTATATTAGGTTTTAGTCGATTAATTTGTAATAAACATGTAATCGTTAATGTTTTAATTTAAAGTACATTGGTGAGTTGGACTTTGTTATTCACTACCTCGGGAAACCGAGATGGTAACAGTTCTATTTACTTGGGAATGTCTAGCTAAAGGCTCCTGAGTAAATGGGGGTGTTACATTGCGACCCCGTCGTCGTGCATTAAATACTCCAGTTATTTTTGAAATGTTTTGAAATGTTTTATTTTCGAAATCGTTTTAAGTTTTCCGACGTAAAGTTGTTCACAAACTGTCGATCAAACGCCGCGATTCCAAAACATGTTATAGTCTGTTAATCATCGGGTGTTTGTTGGAGTCTCAGCAGATACTGGGTATCTACAGACGTTATGATATACTAATCCTCGGGCAACCAAGATGGTAAAGCCCGTATATGCTTGTGAAGGTCTTCTTAAGGCTCCTTGGTAGATGGGGGTGTTACAGAAATAATGAAGCACAAACTCGCTATTTATACAAAACAATCATCGCGTTTTTCAGAAAATAGGTGTAGACACGTCGTTTCTACACCTCCCGCCAACCACCCAGTGATAATTGGGCCGCATGTCTAATTTTGTAGAGCGATTTATGACATTTTGTAAGTTCGTCAACACGTGATAGCTCAAACAGTCGAGTCAACCTCATGGTCGTTATCTACGCGCCGATACGGTCGTTTTGACAATAATTAGACTTCATTTGGAGTCCGGGTCAATAACCGCTTCCATTTTCTAAACCGTCTAAAACCCAAGTCGGAATATTCTTGAATTTTCCAGAGTAATATTCCTAAATTTTATCTATTATCATGAAAATATCTACCTCGAGGAATAAGGAAGCCTACATCTTCCCTAATTCCTAAAATCAACCGCGGAAATCTTTCTTGCCGAGGAAGAAATTGCCCAAGAGAAAACGCAGCAGGTACTGCGCCTCTTGGAAAGGTCGCAGTTCCTGCTAGGCCTCTTCCTGGGCTGCTTTTTTACCAGTTTCCAGATTTCCGCCGGATTTCTTTCTTATTCCTACATTTACCATAATTCCTCCGTGTGATTAGTATAAATAGAGGCTTCTGCCTCACATATTTTTCACGCGAGTGTCCGCCCTTTTCTTCTCCCTTTACATTCTAAGACCGCGCTCTTGCTTTTCGACGCCTACGTGCTTGATCTACTCAACCACATAAGTCAAGATCATTCTGGGTACCAGTCACATTTAATCTTGTTTTATTTCTGTATCATAATTTTTGTAAGAATTTATGTTATAAACATGCTTAAAACCGTTTTTAAAATCATCTTTTCAAACCTATTTTTCAAAACAGCAGAGAAATGACGTGGGGAAGAATCACACTGCTGACAGATGCGCCTTCTGGAAAGGTCGCAGCATCTGCTGTGCCTCTTCCAGAGGCTGCCTTCAGTCATTGCTCTTCTTCTTATTCCTCGGGTTTCTATTGTTTCGTCTTTTTTTGTTTTTTTTTTTGTTTTTGCTTCTTTATTTCTCCAAACCTTTTCGAGTTTCTGTTTCTATTTATTTTATAAAATCTTTTCTAATAACTTGCGACTTAAATCCCATATAAGCAATATTTGCGGGTTTTCGTCACTTAATTCAAACCCGAATTTTATAGGTTCGATTCTTCCATATCGAGTCTTTAGAATTCGTCTTTTGTACATAAAATTCATCCTAACTATTTATCATTCAAATTTAAATCATAAGCATGTAAATAAAACCAACTTCCGAAATCAGTCAACTCTAAAGATCAAACGGGTTTGACTTTCACAATTAGAACCCAACTTAAGAACAGTCGCAACAAGTAATGCGCCTCTTCCAGAGGACGCAATTGTTGGTGTGTCTGTTCTGGGTTGGTTTCTTCCTCTGAACTTTTTCTCGTTCTGACGTAGGCTTCTAATTAGATTTCTAACCGACTATTATTCTTATGATCACCATAATTCGACATATTTTCCATATTTCATATTTTCCATATATTTCATATTTTCATTATTTTCTTTTTTATTTTTATTTCTTTATTTTTATTTTCCTAATTTATTTTATATATTATTTTCTTTTAATTTCCTTATTTCAATCAATTTCCTAGATCCTTATTTTTCCAATTTCCTTATTTTTTCCAATATCCTTTCCAATTTCCTTATTTTTTCCTATTTCTTTTCATTTCCTTATTTCTTTTATTTTCTTTTATCTTTTTTATTTCTTTCCTTAAATCTTTTGGCATGTTTATGACATAGACCGTTTGTCACTTGTAATTTATTTCTTTGCAATTTGTAATTCTTATTTATCATTCTTATATGATTTATCTCTTGGCATATTCATATGTAATTAATCTAACTCCCAACTTCGACCCAATTGGATGCTAAATTGTATGTCAAACCGACATAGTCTAAATTCTCACATTCTAGTATTAATCCATGTTTATTGCATTGCATGCATACAATTGACAACATATCGAGTATAAACAACTTCCCTGCTCATTCGTAGAGGCCCCTATCGAGGCAGGCGGGATTAGGTGTTCAAATAAACGAGCTTCCTAATACGTACCCTCACCCCTTACTCAAGATCTCTGTGAACATCCGTGTTCATTGGCATCACGAGAGTCATTCTAAACGGAGAATGCTAAGGGTAACGAATTTATCAGTGTTCGTGTCACTACTTTGTGTCTTGACATGACGCGAAGTATTCGAACAGTTCCAATTTTCCATAAAAATTGGTGGCGACTCCACAAATGCAGGCTTGTCAAACCTTTCACTGGTTTCAATGCCTTACAAATCGGTAACGGCCCATTACGTGCTTTGGCCTCGCGCCGGAGTTCCGTGGGAGAAGTGTTTCCGCCTCGAAACCAACACGCGGGTGCGTGCGGCGCGGGTGGCTGTGTCCACAGTTTGGCGACTCCGCTGGGGATGATACACATAGACTAAGTTTAGTGTTACCTAGGGTGAAACTTGAACAAAGTTAGGGAATAGTTTATATGAGACAGTTGTCAGTTTTCATTACTCGACCTTCTTAGGTCATTTTAGTCAGCCTTCCTAGGCTTAACCCAACCCATTCGATCAATCATCCCATCTCGACGGTGCAAGTTCCTATTTGCATCCAAAGATGGATAGCGACTGACGTCAACCATACCCTGATGCTTACTCATGTTTGTATCAAGAGCTTTCACTACTCGTGCGAATGGACAAGGAACTAACCTGACTCATATTTGGCACGGACCTCTCCAGAGACCATGGGATGATGGCTTGGTATGGCAACCCACCCTTTAAACAAAAACCTTCTAAAAGCACTCAGGATACCATTATAATGCCCATGTATGTGTTTATAGCTTGTGTGTTATCACCTTTTATAAACAAAACTGACGAAATTTTCAAAAAAAAAGTTTTCTTCAAAATACAAAAATGCAAATCGTTCAAAATGGCCTAAAAAGCTCAAAATCAACAAAGTTAAGTCGAAACTCTGTCAAAATTTCAAAAATGTATCAACCATTTCAAAAAAAAAAATCAAACTTCAAAGTCAACACTCCTACGATCACACACAATGATTGTTTAGGACAACATTTCAAAATCAACTTTCTTCTACATCACGTGACACACACGTGTCTTTTCTTCTCTTCTTTTTTAGTCAATCCACGAGTCTTGTTTGCGTAAGTGTGCAAAATAGTCAAATGTGTCTTGATTCGTCATCGGTTCTTATCCTCAGCCCAAGATAGTCGGAACAAATGAAAGCGCAGCAAGTGTCCATGGTCCCGAAGAAAATGGTAATAGTAAAATCCTGGCCGTGCTAATCCATCTTCAGACTAGTCAAGATGTCGCCTATGCTCGCCTCCAAAGGATCGAAAATCGCATTGTGGCTGTTGAAGTAAGGCTCCCTCCTACGAAGAAACCTATTCCTAACGCTCCATTCAATTACGACTCTCCACCATTCATAAACGATTCTTCCCCAATCCTCACCGAAGCTATAAAGCATCTTCAATATTTAGAAGAGCAATTGATGTACGTCAAAGGGGATGACATATACAGGAAAAATAGCCGAAAATATTAAGCAGTAAATGCCCAACTACCAACTAATTTCTGTTGTAGTATGTGGCCTCGACAATGATGCGATAACATGTTTAAATCTCATATTAAGAATGCTAAAGGGAAAGTAATATTTTATTGTCGTGTGACGGTGGTGATCAGGTTATCCCTTAAGGTCATACCTCTAGGGAAACATTCTTAATAGATAATTAATTAATTATATACTGATGCAAGTTAATTAATTCCTTAATATTGACAAATGATTTTGTGAGTAGGATTACGTATCTTATTGTAATTCAATTAAATAAGATTCGGTCTAAGTAATTTAAATTGTTTTATTACTTAGATTTATTTATTGTTTATGAAACAATTAAAATAAGAATGAATGATTTATTATAAATACAAGTTGTTGTAATTTATAATTGAATGACCCATTTTAAGTACTTGTAATCAAGAATTACTAGTTAATTTTTGTATGTGAATTATTTTATTAATATAATGATTTTTAATTAGTTAAAAATGCATTATTTAATTAACATGTCTAGTAACATGTCGAATATGTCACATTACACAAAATTGACAATTGACAAAGTTAAAATGGATCCATATTAACATGTATGTGCCGTGTAAATGGAAGGGGGAGGAGGATTTAAGCTTTAATTATTATTATTAGTGGGTAACATGATGATTACCTACTAATCATAGGCATGCATACCTACACTCTTGAGAAGAGAAAAATGAAAAAGCATTGGGCACTCTACCTATGCCAAAAATCGGTGCCTTCCCCTCTATACACTCAAGTAGTGTATTTCATATACCACTCTATTCATTCTTATAAAAACACATCTTGAGAACTATTTTTATTCTCTCAAATTGTTGCAAAATTTCTTAAGGAAAAACTCACAAAATCATAATATTATTATTACTAGAGGTAGTAACCAAGATAATATTAAGTCTTATCAAGGTAGTATTATACTAATTCTAGTATCAAATTAGTATTTGATTTAAGAAAGATTTCCTTGGTACAAATCCTTAAGGAGTAGATCCCATTATTGGATCTAGGGTTTTAAGGCATTTGGATTTTTCTCTAAGAAGACTAGTTTGGTAGGAGACGAAATTAGTATAAACCATTCGGCCCTCATTGTAAGAATAATCGTTTTTATCTTTTTGCTTTGCATTTGTTTTATATGTTTGAATGCATAGCCAAATTGCCGTAACAACACATGCATATTATTTTATCGAGTCATCGACCGTGTCAATTATAATTATCGTAGTTCACCGCTTTAGTTCACTTAAAACGAGATAGATAATAAATTTACATGAGCTCTCACTAAATAATAATTGAGACTTAGCCTTACCAAATAGTAGAACCATGAGTCCCAATTTCATAAGGAAGTAGGCTCGGCTCACCGGGGTGCTAAACTTGTTACGTTGGGTAAGTGTGTAGTAAATTGTTATTACATCGAAATTTGGATTAGGATCAACGGAAGTATTCGTGACCGTAGTCGCATGTGTTCCGGGCTAAAGATAAATATTAAAATAATTTTATCGACCGAGAGTTCTAAAAGTAGAATCGATTAAAGAGTTAATCCACCGAGTTATATTGATAAGGGATGAATCGGCTCACCGTGCCCGAGTTAAAATGAATTCGGATCTCGGGATCATTTATAATACTTGGGTAGAGGTCACTATATAAATGCTTAAAACTTGTTTAAAATTTTTACAAGTATTATTAGAACAATAGATGTTTATTAATTCCTTCACTTCTTATTTTTTAGTTGAAATTGTTTTCTCAATTGCAATGGCAACTGCAATTTTATCTGCGACCACTAGCTCAAACACTCTCACCAATGTTTCATGGCTCCGATCCTTCATGAATCGTTATAAATTATAAAAGAATGGGTCCAATTTTGCCGATTGGGACGCACAACTTCGCTTGGCCGCGGAGGTTGACGACAAGCTTTGTTACCTTACCGAGGCCTCTCCTGCCGCGCCTACCGCAAGGTCTACTCTCGCCGCTAGGCAAGCCTATGAGACTTAACAAAAGGAGTCGGTCGCGATAAAAAAATGTGTTGATCTTCTCTATGGAGGCCGAACTCCAAAGAAGTTCTATAAAGATTAGCACCGCATATGAGATATATACGAAGCTTGTGACCTTATTTTCACAAGCTCCGAGGATAATTCATTATGAAGCGGCATCCGCATTCTTTGATCTCAACATTAAGGAGGGCCAAAAAGTTAGCCCTCATGTGCTCAAGTTGATGGAGCATGTTGAGACCTTAAAAATGCAAAAGGATAAAATTCCCGAGGAACTCATCATTGATCGAATTCTTCATTCCTTGAACCAGGTTAAAGTAGGATTTTATGGACCGCTTCATAGTTAGGGAGGACCCTTCTATTTCTTATTCTATGAGGCGTAGAGCCTTCAGGTTTTGCCTTCTTCATTGTTTTGTCTTAAAGGGCCATGTTGACGCGGAAATGAGAGGTGACCCGCGGTTTTTGGGTATTATAGAGCAAATGGAACTGCGCAAGAGCCCAGCTTGCCTGGTATTAAGAGAGATTATCTTAGGGTTGGGTAATCGGAAGGCTAATCGTGAGCTCCCGTGTCTTGGAAGTCCTATCATTTTACGCGTTAAATGCTCCCATCTATTTCCTTTTTGTTCGTCTTTTTTTTTTCTTTTTTTTTTATTTTTTTTTTGAGACGTGGACATTGATACTTGTCTCCTTTTTGCAGATTTGGCTGATGGAAAAGCTGCGATTAATCGAGCCCCCAGTTGACGTGCCTAGATATCGATCATGATCGATTGTGATGAGGACGAGGTTGTACATGGTCGAATTCACTCGAGTTTGCAACTAGTGGGAGAACAAACTAAAGAATGAAGTAGGTTTGCTGATTAGATAGGTTGTCACTTGGTGGCATCTCAGGGCGTTTATAAGAGTATCATCCCTAGATCCTACTCGATCCATTCGTATCCCAAGCCTAGAGTTTATGGTCCATATTTTCCCGGAGAGGCTAATGAGGCAAGTTGGCATGAGGCAGAAAATCCTTAAGCTTGACACTGAGACTTGCCGTGAGCGGGCCTTGCACTGGACTCAAAGGAACATGTTGTTTATGCCTGTCCCGGTTGGTTCGTTATTGGTGTCAAACTCTTATTTATAGTGGGTCAAGGCCAGCACCTTGGAAGAGCGTGAGATATTGAGAAAGCATGAGCCAATTAACTATAAGATCCGCGAGGTGGCGAAAGAGAACCAGAAGTACTTAACCAAAGAGGAAGAAGAAGAAAAAGAAAAAGAAGCTGGATTCCGAGTCGTCCGCCCGAAGAATAAACCAAAGAATGCTCCTATTGAAAAGATGATTTTAGATACCGAAATGGCAAGACTAGGCCTCGCGAAAGACAACTTGTGATTAGATCAGAGATAATGCAAGAGCATCCCCCTCGAGGTCGGGAAAAGAAGTATGACCGAAATGACAAAGGCAAAGGAAAAATGGAAGAATAGAAATAGCCTACATCGTTGTATTATTTAGGATTAATTGATAAAAATACTCTGAACTATGGGTGTGCTGCTCAAAATACTCCGAACTTTATTTTAACTCCAATATAAACAACTAATGCTCTCTTTTGCTTTGAATAGAGTTGATTGTTTTGTTAACTTAATGTAGCAGGTCATCTCTGTGGGATTTATCTGTATGTATCCCTTTAAATTTAAGGATTATAACGAATTATACGATGATGAATGCTAGTCATAAAATTAAATTACATAAACAAAAACATTAAGGATTAAGAAATAACCTTCGGTCCTAGCTTTTATGGCCTATGAACAATTTCGCAATGATATTCTCCTATCAGTTGCACCCAAGACGATATGAGAAATGCCCTTTGATTTTGCTAGAATCGATCCACAAATTAACTGATTAATTTTAGGTTTTTGTGTTTTTCTCTAATGAGATGGAAGCTAGGTTTTGGTTAGAATGATTAGGGTAAAAATAAGCTCCCTCTTCCTCTTATTCTGATCCGAAAAAGAGAAGTAAATGGGGAGTCTTTTTTTTTTTCTCATTTCGGCCCAAATCCCACCGAAATAATAAGGATTAAAATCCTTATATTCGGTTATTCCAAAAATTTATAAAATGTGTTAAATATAAATTGTCATCTAGTGAGGATCGAACCCATAACCTCTTGGTTTGAGTACCCTTACTATTACCACTATGACACATTCATCTTGTTGATTAAATATAACCGATTACATTTAATTACGAATTAACATATTAATTCGTCCAAGCTAACATCATATACATTAATTAAATATAACTTATTATATTCAATTTACGAATTGACAGTTAATTCGTCTCAACTAATATTATTTAATCGGCATTAAATAATTGTCTCATCAACACATTGACTAACTATTTAGTCATATAAGGCATCAATGTGATTACATTTCCATAACCACATCTCTCAAACACATCCTATAGGTGTGACCTTTAGGGACCAGTTGATCACCGCCATCTGTATGATAATAACGTCAAACTTTCTAGCAAGCCAACCGTTATTAGGTAATCGTTAATCAACTGATAAAATACAAAGTATACCCTTGTGAACCTGTAAGATATTTACAAATGTTATCACACTAATTTGTGGAGGACACAAGCTCCAACAAACTCCCACTTGTCCTCACAAGTGTATGTGCGATAACCGATTCTCATATCCTAAAATTTCTCCCACTCAATGTAAAACAATTTGCAAAATCTGTATTCACAAAGGTCGTATTTTACAAGTGATCTGTATCAAGAGTGGTTTCCCCGACTAGAGAGTAACTTAACTGATAAATGAATCATCATTCGAGCATGGCCATGCATTTCGATTTACAACTCCTCGAGTGGCCCCGAGAAATAACTATACCCGATAAAGGTTGGATATTTTCCTCAACTCGAATCCCGCCGATGTAAGTACAAAGTATGAAATGACCCGAGAAAAAATCTACTTAGCCTCCGATTCGGCAGACCGTGAGAAAGAAACCAAAGTCACCCAAAAACTGCCTTAATCTCAAGAGACAGTCGATAGTCAAAAGAATCGACTCTAGGAACACAATGGATGTCCTATCCATGACCTGGCACCGAATGTTTTTAAACATTTAGGACTCCATTACATTGTCACAAAAATTTTTCCTACGAGGTATCGTTATAATCTCGCATTTGTGATCGATCAGTCAACAGTTTGACTTATGGCTCATTGAACCCACCATCAATCGACTGCACAATATAATAGCCAGAGTTATCAGCTCTTGTAGGCGATTACAGACCAAAACAAAATATAATGTAATTCAGTTCACTTTGTGGCGTTCAAAGTTGTCAGTACAATCCACATGAAAAACAAAATATTATATTAATACGATGAAGTTATAAATAGTATATGAAAAAGATAATGTATCAAATTCATAATCAACTATTATAACTCAGGAACACATTTAATTCTTATGGAAATAACGTGCCCTCCATGCTTATCATACTTCAATGGCTCAGTAGTAGAATCTGCTACAACTTCCTGTTTGGAACTATTCCAGCTGACCGCAGCACCATTAAGAGTAAGAACGAATCTAGACTGAGATTTCTAATCATCTCGATCCGTTTAGAAGCTAGCATCTGCGTAAGCGGTTGCGAATAGCTTAGTATCTCCTCCATAAGTCAATACCCAATCCTTAGTCCTCCGTAGGTACATGGATTCTTTTGGTACCGACTCGTCATACTCAATGCATATGCCACGTCTGGACGTGTTCATATCATGGCATACATGATTGATCCTATAGCTGATGCATAAGGAACACGACTCATGCGCTCAACCCCTTCAGGCGTCGTGGGTGACTGAGACTTGCTCAACTGCATCCCAGACGTCATTAGAAGGTTCCCCTTCTTGGAGTTGGTCATGCTAAACTTATCAAGAATCTTATCCAAATAAGACTTCTGACTAAGTGATAACGTCCATCGTGATCTATCTCGGTAGATAGGAATACCCAATATGCGTTGTGCCTCACCCAGATCTTTCATCTGGAAATGGTTCTTCAACCATTCTTTAACCGAAGATAGGAGAGGAATGTCATTCCCACTCAAGAGTATGTCATCGACATACAATATCAAGAATACAATCTTGCTCCCACTCGACTTGATATATAAGCATGGTTCCTCGACCAATCGAGTGAAACCATACTCTTTTATCACCTGGTCGAAACGATGATTCCAACTCCGAGAAGCTTGCTTAAGTCCATAAATGAACGCTTAAGCTTGCATACTTTCTTAGGATGTTCAGGATCTATGAAACCTTCGAGTTGCACCATGTACAACTCTTCCTCAAAATAACCGTTTAAGAAGGCGGTTTTCACATCCATTTGCCAAATTTCATAATCATGAAAAGCGGCAATCGCTAAGATTATCCGAATGGAACGTAGCATGACTACAGGTGCAAAAATCTCATCGTAATGCAATCCGTGCACTTGAATGAAAACTTTTGCCACTAGTCGTGCCTTATAGGTATCTGGTTGCGCGTCTACAGAACGCTTTATTTTGTAAAGCCATTTGCACTGTAGAGGTTTTACCTTATTAGGTAAATCAACAAGATCCCATACGTTATTCTCATACATGGAGTCCATCTCGGATTGCATGGCTTCGAGCCATAGCTTTGAGTCGGAACAGGCCATAGCACCTTTATAGGTAGCGGGTTCATTACTCTCTAGGAGTAAAACGTCATTCTCCTCGACCATACCAATGTATCTGTCCGGAGGATGAGAGACTCTACCCGACCTCCTAGGTTCCTCAGGAATACTAACCTTATCATCAGTTGGAGGAACAACTTCCTCCATCCGTTCCTCGGTTGTTGGTTCTGGAATCTCCGACAGCTCGAAGGTTCTATTACTTATCTTGTTCTCGAGAAATTCTTTCTCTAAGAACGTCGCACTAGCCGCAACAAAAACTCGATGTTCGGTAGGCGAATAGAAGTAATGACCAAATGTTCCTTTTGGATAACCTATAAAGTATGTCTTGAACGATCGCAGGCCGAGCTTATCCTCGTGTCTCCACTTGACATAAGCCTCACAGCCCCAAACCCGAATAAAGGACAAGTTAGGGACCGTTCCCTTCCACATTTCATATGGAGTCTTGTCGACAGCTTTAGTCGGACTTCGGTTAAGTATAAGAGCGGATGACAAAAGAGCAAAACCCCATAATGAATCAGGCACTACCGTGTGACTCATCATGGATCGAACCATGTCAAGTAAGGTTCGATTTCTCAATTCGGACACACCATTTAATTGAGGTGTTCTAGGTGGAGTTAACTGCAAAACGATTCCACAGTTTTTAAGGTGTTGATCAAACTCATTTGAAAGATATTCGCCACCCCGATCTGAACGGAGTGCTTCAACCTTTCTACTCAGTTGGTTTTCAACCCTGTTCTGGTAATCCTTGAATTTCTCAAGGGACTCACTTTTATGCTTCATTCAGTAGACATATCCGTGTCTACTCAAATCGTCCGTGAAAGTGATAAAATATCTATAGCCATCTCTAGCGGTAATTGACATAAGTCCACAAACATCAGTATGTATGAGTCCTAATAGGTCACTAGCGCGCATTCCAAAACCTTTGAAGGAAATTCGAGTCATTTTGCCTATGAGACATGATTCACACGTGCCATATGTAGAAAATTCGAATGCGGGAATAGTCCCATTATCGACGAGTTTCTTTACACGTTTCTCATTTATGTGTCCCATTCGACAATGCCATAGATAGGTTTGATCTTTGTCACCAACTTTTAATTTCTTATTATTCACGTGTATACTTCCGTGGTTTGATCTAAGATGTAAATTCCATTCATGGAAACTGCTTTGCCATAAATCATTTCATTAAAAAGAAAATACAGCTATTATCCTTTATTGAAAATGCAAAACCGTCTATCTCGAGTACGGAAATAGAAATAATGTTCTTAGATAAACTGGGTATATAGTAACAGTTATATAAAAATAACTCAAAACCACTAGGGAGTTGGATTACATATGTTCCCTTCGAGACTGCATCAACTCGTGCTCCATTCCCGACTCGCAGGTCCACATCACCCTTTTCGAGAGGTATGATGTTCTTTAGGTCCTGCAAATAATTACACAGATGAGAACCACAACCAGTATCAAGTACCCAAGTTCCGAAACTTTCATGGTTAATCTCAATCATATGAATATAAGATGACATACCAACAGGAACGACGCGGCCTGCTTTGATGTCCTCACGGTAGACGGGACAGTTCCTTCTCCAATGTCCAGACTTGTGACAATGGTGGCACTCAATGTCACCGCCCTTGCTCTTTGCCTTGCCCTGTGAGCCACTAGTCTCACCGGGCCCACTCTTGCCGTTTCCTGGCTTCTTGAATTTTGGCTTACCTACAGTTAGGTCGCCTGGAGCTTTGCCCTTACCTTTACCCTTGTTGGAAATCGTGAGAACATCCTGCTTCATGCTCCCACTCAATTTCATATCCTTCTCGGTCTGTACGAGAAGGGAGTGTAGCTCATGAGGACTCTTTTTCAAGTCATTCATGTAGTAGTTCGCCCTGAAAAGGGCAAAACCATCGTGAAGAGAATGAAGCATTCGGTCAATGACAATGCTCTCACTGATTTTGCAATCAAGTGCCTCCAACTTCTCGACATTCTCAATCATGTTAAGAATGTGTGGGCTAACCGGTTGGCCCTTTTGGAGTTTCGCATCAAAGAAGCGACAAGTATGCTCATAAGTAACGATCCTCGGTGCTTTTGAGAACTCGTTAGTGAGCGTGGTGAAAATCTTGTTCGCACCTTGGGCAATGAAGCGTCTCTGCAAATTGGTTTCCATTGCAAAGATGAGTACGTTATCGCAACCGCTTCCATAACGAAATCACTATAAGCAAGTGACTCGTTAACTCCCGCATTGGGGCCTGGGTTTACCGGTATTGCAAAGTAGTGCTACCTCCCAGTCCGCAAAGTTGGACCCATCATTCTTCAGTCGCGTGTACTGATTCATGTTGTCCATAAAAACTTTCAGCCAGGACTCGCGTCCAAGTGTGTCACTTGGCATTGGGATTTCGTTATTTCCACCATTTGTTGTATGAAAAATAAACGTGTTCTACACTGCGAAAAGATGAATAAATAATGAGCATGTGCATCGATTTTAATTTAAGTCTAATGAACTAGTGTCATAACGCGAAAACTCAAAACATTTATACAATTGACCTTCCTCAAGAATTATATAAATGATCCCAAGACTCAATTATCTGTAAATTGATAAGCCAACCTATTGGCTAATTCTAATGTTATAATTCTTGGTCGATAAATATTTGTAAATTCTATCTTTAGTCCATCATAATCACGAGAAACTCTTCGGACTATAATGTTGAGATAAACTAAGTCAACACAAACTACTTACCCAACGTAGAAGGGGTCATATTATGCCTACCGACGAAGAAGGGATTCATAGTTGTTTGCCCTTATAAAGACTAATCTCAATTTCCGTTTTAGAGGAAGATCCCATCAACTTTATTTTAATTCATTTTAAGTGAACTAATATCTAGCATGCGTGAATGAATAAACTAAGATGATGGCTTAATAAACATGTGACATCTGTATGTCTATGAAAACTAACTTACAACCTATATGTGTCAATTTTCATGCATTTAAGTAGTAGGTGGTTTGGTTTAAGGCGGAAAATGATGCATAAACTATCATGTGAATGAAAAGCAATAGGAATGAAAAACGTAAAAACAATAATAAAGTCCTAGTGTGGCCTATCCTATCAAAAGGAATATTAAATATAAATTTGGAATCCATCCTTGGACCCGAGAAGCTTGTCTCGATGTTCCATCTTGATCCATGTAGCGGGAGTGAGCTCCAATCTCCATCTTTAGTCTTCTTTGAAAATTACAATAAATAAATTTAAATGATAAACCTATTTATTACATTCTAATTTCAAAACCCAAAAACTAAAGAAAAATAAAGGAGATTCGAGATCTCAAAATTACATTAAAAATTACGTTCCCATCATTACGAAAACGTAATTTGACTAAGGCCACACTAGGTATTACAAATTACAACCGATTGCAAAAATACGTAAATAAAATCATTCAACGATTCATTCAACTAAAATAAAATGCATCAACTAAAAAAATTAAACATACAAGACATAATTCTTTAATTATGTAGATTAATTTTATCCAAACCACCTATTTAATTGATCAAATTAAGTGACAATTCCTCAATTAATCACATTAAATTTAATCTTAATTCATATTAAACTCGTAATATGAATTTAATCCATCAATATTTTAAACTGCTTTAAAATAATTAGGTATCTATGAATTATGAACCGCTTCACAATAATTATCATACATTATACATTTAATGTATAATAATTCTAGGCCAAAAACAACAGAAAAATTTTTTTTCCTCAAAAAAAACTCTCGACATAAACAAATAGCCCAAAAAAAAAGTTTTCTCGGTTTTTCTTCAAAAACCGAAAAAAAAACAAATTTTTTTTTTTTAATACTGCTGAACGTGAACAGTAACAGAAACAGAATTTTTTTTTTTTTTTTTTTTTTCACGGCTGAAAAACCGAAACAAACAAAAAAACAGAAACCCTAATTATTTTTGTGTTTCGGCTGGAAAAAAAACAAAACAGCCCCAAAATTTTTTTTTTCAATTAGGCATTATGCCCTAATTGCAAAAACATGATATTGATGAACAAAAATCGTTTATTGTTGCTATTAACAAAATTATCATATGAATTAATGAAACATGATTAACCGTATATGCCAAAAACTATATAGCAAAAACAAATTTTTATATCATCAACATGACAATTCCCATTTACATTCTAACTTAATCTGCATTAAATCAAAACATCTACCAATTCTTCATATAATCATTCTAACTGATTAAAACAACAGTATGAAAAATCAAAATGGAAATTAATCATCAAAACAAGAACAAAAAAAAACCGGTTGCAAAAAAATTTTTAATCGGCATAAAAAAAACAATTTCAGCCGTGGGTTTTTTTTTCTTCTTTTTTCGAAACCCTAAAATTTGTTTAATTCAATTTTATGAAAATCATCAAAATAAAATTCGTGGCCTTGGCTCTTATACCACTTGTGGGATTTATCTGTATGCATCCCTTTAAATTTAAGGATTATAACGAATTATAAGATGATGAATGCTAGTCATAAAATTAAATTACAAAAACAAAAACATAAAGGATTAAGAAATAACCTTCGGTCCTAGCTTTTATGGCCTATGAACAATATCGCAATGATATTCTCCTATCAGTTGTACCGAAGACGATATGAGAAATGCTCTTTGATTTTGCTAGAATCGATCCACAAATTAACTGATTAATTTTAGGTTTTTGTGTTTTTCTCTGATGAGATGGAGGCTAGGTTTTGGTTAGAATGATTAGGTTAAAAATAAGCTCCCTCTTCCTCTTATTCTGATCCAGAAAAGAGAAGTAAATGGGGAGTCCTTTTTTTTTCCTCATTTCGGCCCAAATCCCACCGAAATAATAAGGATTAAAATCCTTATTTTCGGTTATTCCAAAAATGTATAAAATGTGTTAAATATAAATTGTCATCTAGTGAGGATCGAACCCATAACCTCTTGGTTTGAGTACCCTTACTATTACCACTATGACACATTCATCTTGTTGATTAAATATAACCGATTACATTTAGTTACGAATTAACATATTAATTCGTCCAAGCTAACATCATATACATTAATTAAATATAACTTATTATATTCAATTTACGAATTGACAGTTAATTCGTCTTAACTAATATTATTTAATCGGCATTAAATAATTGTCTCATCAACACATTGACTAACTATTTAGTCATATAAGGCATCAATGTGATTACATTTCCATAACCAAATCTCTCAAACATATCCTATAGGTGTGACCTTTAGGGACCAGTTGATCACCGCCATCTGTATGATAATAACGTCAAACTTTCTAGCAAGCCAACCGTTATTAGGTAATCGTTAATCAACTGATAAAATACGAAGTATACCCTTGTGAACCTGTAAGAGATTTACAAATGTTATCACACTAATTTGTGGAGGACACAAGCTCCAACAATCTCTTACGTCTTCTTCTTCCTTATTGTCTCCATTTTTTTTCTCCTTTATGAATCTTCATCTTCTTCCTTTACCCCGTCTTTCTTCCTTCTTCATTGTTCATCTTCTTCCTTTACAGTTATATCTCCCTCTTCCATTTTAATAATTGATTTAAGCAATAATCATAAAATAAGAAACACAATAATATAAGGGTTTGAACAAATATTCAACATCATATTCACAATCTAAAGAACACAACTTTCCAATTCCCATTAAATTAAACACATATTTGATTAATACCCCCATCAACATCTGGGTTTGAACAAACCTACAAAAAAAAAATCTGGGTTTTGCTTCATATAAAAACCCAAGATCTATGAAAATAATTTAAGAAAAATTAAAATCAAGAGTTTAGTAGAAAAACTCAGATCAACGAAATATGGAGAAACTTTGTTGATCTTTTAACCATCTTAAGAAAACAAGTATCAATCTTACATCTTTTTATGTTACAATCAACATAACTCGTCAATTTGATGCAAAAATAGTGCCACTCTCACTACCACATCAATTTGAAACCCAATTTTTGCATTTTTTTAATGTAGAATCTGGGCAAAGTTTTGAACCCAAAAAAAACAATTTTTGCGTAGATGAGTGCGTGGGGGCATAGACGGTTGTGGCAAGGTCGACTTGAACTGGTACAGCCGTACAAGGTGGAGAGAGGTTGTGCGCGAGTTTACATATGATTGATGAGTCGGTTTTCGGTGAGATGAACAATCGGTGGTTGTGAATATGGGTGGGATTAGGGTGTTAGAAAGTGCTGCAAGATGGAGCTAGATTAATAATGGAGTCGTTGTATGTTGGAGAAAAGAGAGGGAGCTTTAATAGTGGGATTGGGTGAAGACATTAACAGAGAAATAAAAAGAGAAAGAGAGGTTAAAAGGAGAGTTAGAAAATTATTCACTTGCTTAGTAGGTGGCCGGTCACATATTATAATAAAAGTGGAGGAGGGCATTAGTTGGTTATATTGGTGGTTAAAATAGAGTTTGGAGTATTTTGAGCAGCACACTAATAGTTCAAAGTATTCCTATCAATTAATCCTATTATTTATTATTATTAATTATCATTTGTAACAAATGGTGGGATTTTTAGAATCCTAGCCTAGCATTTTATTTCAGCATTTATATATTATTTGGCGTATTATTATTTGGCGTATTACTTAATAGATGAATAAATTGATCGCTTTCAGTTAGGAACTTAAAATCAGCTCCCTTTATTTATTCCTTCGAATTCCAAGTGACAAAGCAAATGTCCTTCTATTTATATTTTGATTAGAAATTGATTGGGTTGTGTCCTGTGAAGGATTGCATACGTATTCAATGAAAATAAAATTAAACCCAAAGCGTAGTTCGAAAATAGAATATGTAAAAGAATAAATGTTCGAAGCAAGAGCTTGTAATGAACATAGGGAATAAGGATGGTGCTATACTTACTCTTAAAAAATGCAATTAAGTTATGTTTATGATATTGAGGATAAATAAAAATGCCAAACCGCAAGAGCGAGGTGGCACAAATCTCGAAGTTTGGCCAGTGCCATGTCTTTGGTGTCGCAAGAGCGGTATGTGGGTCCCGCGTGACGCATTTTTAGTCATATTCTAAGGGTAATACCGTTTGAGTTAGTCTAGATTAGTCCGGTTTGAAAACTCGTTTCCCTCTGAATCTGTAATTTTAACCGCACTCCCTGAGAGTATGGAATTGACTAAATAAGGACCGACCCAATTAGGTTTGAGTTTCCCCTTGGGTCGGCTGGTAGAAGAGCTCGAACAGATTTAAGCACTGAGGTTTAACTTTCTTGTTGAAAGCTCTTCGAATTCTTGCTTGATATGTTTGAACATTATGTAGGGCACGTAGTCTCTGTTCGTCCAAGAGGACGAGTTCCTCATATATGTGTCTCTTCCATTATGCTTCCGGGAATTGGCTTTCGAGTAGAATATGTAGAGATGGGATCTCTAGCTCCACTAGCTGTACAACTTCCATGCCATAAGTTAGATAGAAAGGAGTGGCCCCAATGGGCGTCCTGACCGAGGTTCGATATCCCCATAACGCGCAGGGTATCTTGCCATGCGAATCTCGATAATTATCAATCATTTTCTTGAGGATCATGACGACGTTTTTGTTGGATGCCTCTACTTCACCATTAGTCTGAGGTCGGTAGGGCGAGGAATGATGATGCTTGATTTTGTATTTGGCCAACAATTGTTCGATTTTGGCTTGAAAATGGGACCCATTGTCACTAATTATTTCTTGTGGACAGCCGTAACGATAGACGATATTGGTTTCTATGAACTTGGCCACATGCTTAGAGGTTAAGGCAGTATAAGATGCTGCTTCTACCCATTTTGTCAAGTAATCGATGTCTACCAAGATGTAACAATGACCACCCGTCCTGGCTGGAGTGATCTTCTCGATGATGTCGATTCCCCATGTAGAAAATGGCCAAGGAGATGTCATCGTATATAGTAGAGACGGCGGAACGTGTTGCACATTCCCGAAGATCTGGCAATTATGGCAATGCCTTACGTATTTGATGCAATCTGTCTCCATCGTTGTCCAATAGTATCCTAGACGCATGAGTTTCTTTGCCATCGTTGGCCCACACATATGAGGACCACATTCTCCATCATGAACTTCTTCCATAACTTTCTTTACTTTTGAATGATCAAGGCAAAGCAAAATGACGCCTTGTGGCATTCTCTTGTAAAGCTCCGCTTGATTTAGGACATATTGAGATCTTAATAGACGAATCGCTAGTTGTCCCTTCTTATCCATATCGGGTGGGTATATGCCGTTGAGCTTGTAGTTTAGAATGGCTTGATACCAAGGCTCCTCTTGAATTTTGTTTTCGTTAGCGATAAAATGCACATAGGCTGGCTCAGATCATCGTTCAATACATAACGGCATTTCTATCATGTTGTCGGGGATGTTGATAAAGGATGCAAGTTTTGCAAGAGCGTCTGCAAACTGATTTTCTTCTCGAGGTAAATGTATGTAAATAAATTGGTCGAAGAATTGAGCCACTTGATCTATCCTGGCTTAATATGGCATAAGACTTTCACTTCGGTTTTTTCAAGACCTAGTGATCTGATTGATGATTTAAGATGAGTTGCCGTGGACTCGAAGTCTCTTGATGCCTAAACCTACCATTGCTTGTAGACCGATAAGACATGCCTCATATTGTGCCGCGTTATTAGTCATCTCGAAGTCGAGTTTGACAGAAATTGGTGTATGCTCGGCTTTAGGAGAAATGAGCAATACTCATATACCATATCCTCTTAGATTGGAAGCCCCATCGAAGTAGAGGTCCCATGATTCTGTATTGACGTGCAAAATGTCTTCATCTGGAAATGACCATGTATCTATTACTTGGTTGTCATAAATAGGATTGTCTGCGAAAAATTCGGCTACTGCTCGTCCTTTGATGACCTTCAGAGGTACGTATTTGAGATCGAACTCTGAGAGCATCAAAGTCCACCTTGCTAGACGTCCATTTAAGACAGGTTTCTCGAAAATGTATTTGACAGGATACATATTCGAATACAACTTGACGGAATAGCTAAGCATATAATGGGGTAGCTTCTTGGTTGCCCACATAAGAGTGAGGCATGTCTTCTCAAGTGGTGCATACTTCGTCTCATATTCCAAGAACTTCTTACTAAGTAGTAGATAGCTCTTTCTTCCGTCCCGATGACTTATGCAAGCATAGCCCCCATGGCTGTCTCTATGACTGTGAGATACAGAGATAAGGGTTAATCTTTTTGTGGTGGCACTAGAACTGGCGGTTTAGCCAATATTTCCTTGATTCTGTCAAATGCCTTTTGACAACCGTTATCCCACATGGTGTGGTCTGTTTTATTGAGCTTCTTGAATATAGGTTCGCAAATCATGGTGAGCTTTGAAATAAAACGACTGATGTATTGTACTTTGCGCAGGAAACCCCGAACTTCTTTTTCTGTCTGTAGCTGTGGCACCTTGATTAGGGCCTTGATCTTGGATGGATCAATCTCTATACCTCTTTGACTGACTACATGCCCCCAATAACTTGCCGGAAGTGACTCTAAATGCACATTTCTGAGGGTTAAGTCTCATGTTATACTTGCGCAATCTGAGAAAGAACTTGCGAAGGTTAGCGATGTGACCTTGCCTATCATTAGACTTGACAATCATGTCGTCTATATATACCTCCACTTTTTTGCGCATCATGTCATGTAATAAGGTAGTCGTGGTGCGTTGATACGTTGCTCCAGTATTGATTAACTCGAATGGCATAAGGGCGTAGCAATAGGTACCCCATTGGGTGACGAACGTTGTTTTGTGCATATCTTCTTCAGCCATTTTGATTTGATTATACCCCGCGTATCCATCCATGAAAGATAGGAGTGCGTGATCTACAGTTTTACCAACATATCGATGTGTGGGAGTGGAAAATCGCCTTTTGGAGTGGCCTTGTTTAGGTCCCTGAAATTAACACAAACTCGAATTCGCCCAACCTTTTTGGGTACGGGGACTATGTTAGCCACCCAGTCTGAATACTCGGAAACTTTGATGAACCCAGCTTTGAAATGTTTGTCCACTTCCTCCTTAATCTTGAGAGCCCATTTTGTTCTCATTAGACGAAGTCTCTATGTTTGTCCACTTCCTCCTTAACCTAAATACTTCTTTATAAAAGACAGTATATGCTTGTCATTCCCAATGAGTAATATGTTATGCAATTCATGAAGGACGATTTCTCCCACTAAACTTCATGTCTAAGCATGACTGTCACTAACTCCCACTCAATTCCACATGTTTCGTTTTTGATAACTCATTCGAAACATTTCATGAATTGAAATAATCATTGCTTTACTAAGTATTTAGATAAAACCATATATGTCATTCACATATTCCTTTCAAAATACCTATCTGGAAAGAGGTTTTAATATCTAACTTATTCATTTTCATAATGAGATATAGCAATGTATTTGAATCTTTAGCATAGCTAACAATTAACTTAGCTTTCGTAGACATCGACATGTCTCTCTATGTAACTCTTAATCATAAATTTCTATTTACTTTGGATTGGTCTCAACAATCCCAAATAAATCCACTTACTTGCATAGATACCATTTTGGTTTCATAAGGCTCTTAAGTAAAATGTCGAATTTTAAAATCTCTAGTTATATCCCTTCATTGATCAAAATCTTATTTTCCAAGAACATCTTCTTTTGGTCTCCTCACGTAGTTCCCTTAAGAACATCTTCTTTTGGTCTCCTCACGTAGTTTCCTTAAGAACATCTTCTTTTGGTCTCCTCATGTAGATCCCATCTAGTCATGGTTTGTGGCTAGATTCACTCCCACACTATCTTTAGGAGAAAAGCTCTTTTTCTCCAAAGATAGCTTTTGAGCCACAAACAATGATGGTGAAGAAGGAAAACATATCACATATCAACTTTATAGTGATTTTTTCGAGACAATTTGGAAAAATAATATAGACTAGATGATTTAAACTTGATAGGTGTATAGGATAAGGTTGGTAATATTTTCCTAGTTCAATAACTCAATATAACTTTATAATTGATCTTACATTAGTAAGTTGTGATTTTAGTCACAATGGCATGAGGAGAATCGAATTCATAGCTCATGGACATATAATAACTCAATCATTATAATTGTCTATTTGATCAATTTAAGTCGATAATCTTATGTTTCTAGATGAAATTAGTGTATGATGAAAATTTTAGAACAAACGATACGATAAAGTAAGTGACTTGGGTTGCAAACCAAGTCACCAATATCCAAAATACAACCATTGTTTTAAGGAAACAACTAAATTTCCAAGTCGAACGAGGAAATACAAATAGTTCTAAAATTTCAAAATACAACATGAAAAATAAAGACAAAGCAAAATAAAGCCAAGCTTCCATCGATCTAACACCATGGGCGGCTACATTTAGCTTCCCTCAATATCTTCTAGGCTTGTTTTTCATTGCCCTTGTCCTTGCTTGGATGCCCTTATTACAATAAAAAGGGGTAAAACATCACAACTTGTATCAAAATACCAAAGTTGAGATTGAACATAAAAGATAGGGATAGTAATTTACCTACTGGAATAACTTTTTCAGCTTTTATATAGCCAAGGTACTTTGAACAATTTCTCTTCCAATGCCCAACACCATTACAATAGTGGCATTTGTCCCCGGACGGGGCACCCTTCTTGAGCTTAGAGGAGCTAGCTTCACAAGCCTTTCCTTTGTTCTTGTAGGGAGTTTGTTTCTTTCCCTTGTTGCCACCTTTCTTCAAATTCCCTTTGCTCTTATGATTAGTGTTGAGCAAATCTTTTGTGGTGCTAACACTTAACCCCATGTCCCTCTCGGCTTGCACAAGCATTTTGTGCAATTCATTGAGGGAAACTTTCAAGTTTTGCATATTAAAATTCACCCTGAATTGAACATATGCCTTAACCTTGTTCCTCGGGAATTTCATCCTTTTGCATTTTTAAGATCTCAACATGCTCCATCAACTTGAGCACATGAGGGCTAACTTTTTGGCCCTCCTTAATGTTGAGATCAAAGAATGCGGATGCCGCTTCATAATGAATGATTCTCGGAGCTTGTGAAAACATGGTCTCAAGCTTCGTATAGATATCATATGCGGTGCTAATCTTTATAGAACTTCTTTGGAGTTCGGCCTCCATAGAGAAGATCAACACATTTTTTTATCGCGGCCGACTCCTTTTGTTAAGTCTCATAGGCTTGCCTAGCGGCGAGAGTAGGCCTTGCGGTAGGCGCGGCAGGAGAGGCCTCGGTAAGGTAACAAAGCTTGTCGTCAACCTCAGCGGCCAAGCGAAGCTGTGCGTCCCAATCGGCAAAATTGGACCCATTCTTTTATAATTTTTTTTGCCGTCTGAATTTTTTGCCGAGATGAAAATTTTGGCAGTCGTGTTTTTGTTCTTCTTTTGATGCGATATTTCCATTTTGATTTTTCATATTGTTCTTTTAATACGTTAGAATGATTATACGAAGAATTGGTAGATGCTTTGATTTAATTCGGATTAAATTAAACTGTAAATGGAATCGTCTTGTTGATGATATAAAAATTTGTTTTTGCTATATAGTTTTGGCATATACAGTTAATCATGTTTCATTAATCCATATGCTAATCTCGTTCTAATAGCATCTATAAACGATTTTTGTTCATCTTAATGTTTTTGTTTAGGGCATGTTTGCCGCAAAAAGAAAAAAAAAGGGCATTAGGGTTCTTGTTTTTTTTAAACCGTGGAATTTTTTTTTCGTTTTTGTACTGTTCACGTACAACAGATATAAAAAAAAAAATTTGTTTTTTTTGTTTTTTTTCATTCGGTTTTAGCTGTAAAACCGAGAAAAGTTTTTTTTATTGGGTTTTTCGGTTTTTGGCCGAGAAAAATTTTTAAAGGAAAATTTTTTTTTGTTGTTTTTGGCCAATAATTATAATTATACATTTTAATGTATGATTATTTGTAGTGAAAAGGTTCACATATAAAGATACCTAATTATTTTAAAGCGATTTAAAATAATGATTGGATTAAATTCATATTACAAGTTTAATATTAATTAAGATTGAAATTAATGTGATTAATTGAGGAATTGTCACTTAATTTGATCATTTAAATAGGTGGTTTGGATAAATTAATTAACATAATTAAGGAATTGTGTCATGTATGTTTAATTTATTTTTAGTTGATGCATTTTACTTTAATTTTGTTGAATGAATCGATTGAATGAATTTATTTACGTATTTATTTTTGCAATCGGTTGTAATTTGTAATACTTAGTGTGGCCTTAGTCAAATTATGTTTTCGTAATGAAGGAAACATGATTTTTTATGTAATTATGAGATCTCGAATCTCCTTTATTTTTCTTTAGTTTTGGGTTTTGAAATTAGAATGTAATAAATAGGTTTATTATGTAAATTTTATTTATTGTAATTGTCAAAAGAAGACTAAAGATGGAGATTGGAGTTCACTCCCGCTACATGGATCAAGATGAAACATCAAGACAAGCTTCTCGGGTCCAAGGATGGATTCCAAACTTGTATTTATTGTTCATTTTGATAGGATAGGCCACACTAGGACTTTTACTGTTTTTACGTTTTCATTCTTATTGCTTTTCATTCACAAGTTAGTTTATGCATCATATTCCGCCTAAAACCAAACCACCTACTACTAAAATGCATGAAAATTGACTCATACAGGTTGTATGTTAGTTTTCATAGACATACAGATGTCACATGTTATTAAGCCATCACCTTAGTTTATTCATTCACGCATGCTAGGTATTAGTTCACTTAAAATGAATTAAAATAAAGTTGATGGGATCTTCCTCTAAAACGGAAATTGAGATTAGTCTTTATAATGGCAAACAACTATGAATCCCTTCTTCGTCGGTAGGCATAATATGACCCCTTCTACGTTGGGTAAGTAGTTGTGTTGACTTAGTTTACCTCAACATCATAGTCCGAAGAGTTTCTCGTGATTATGATGGACTAAAGATAGAATTTACAGAAATTTATCGACCAAGAATTCTAACGGTTGTAGATACCTCATTTCTGCACCTCTCGCAAACCACCCGGTGATGATTGGGCCGCATGTTTGGTACGCGGAACGATTTGTGACAGTTCGTAAGATTATCGTCAAATGATTGCTCAAAAATTAATATCTACCTCTTAGTTGTCATCTACGTCCCGATACGGTCGTTTTGACAGTAATTAGAGTACATTCGGAGTCCGGGCCTAAAACCGTCTCCATTTTCTGATAAGCGTTAAATCCCGAGTCAGAATGTTCTGGAATGTTCCAGATATTTCTATTCCATGTTTCATAAATTTTATCTTTTGGTAAACAATTTCCCGTAATATTCACATAAGATATTAAGGAAAACCGAATTATTTCCGTCCTACCATAACTCAAACACGGAAATCTTTCTTCCGCAAGAGGAAACCCTTGGGAAACGGACGCAGCAGTGTCTTGCGCCTCTTCCAAGAGACGCAGTGGCTGCTGCGCCTCTTCCCAGGTCCTATTCTGCGTAATTTTCGTATCTTTTTCATATCTTTCCGAGATTCACTTCCAAAGAGTCTCCGAAACCCTAATTTCTCCACGTGATTAGTATAAATAGGAGCCTTCGCTCCTCATATTTCTCACGCGAGTGTCCGCCCTTCTCTTCTCCCTTTGCATTCTAGACTTTGTTCTTACTTTTTGGCGTCTACGTGCTTGAACTTTCGACCACGTAAGCTCGGATCCTTCTGAGTACCAGCCTCCCCATTTGCATGACCGACCAATTTGACCAACTCCACATCAATCAACTTAATTAACTTAATCGTTTTCCTCTTACGAGGGCACTTTCTTTGCATTCGCGTCGAGCATCACTAATCGATATCTTAGTCCTTCTCGTTTCGTCAACATGTAAGTCTGAGGGTGTAATCCTTCTTTCATTTATTGTATTTTAATTATTGTATCATCATCAATTGTAAGGTTTATGTCGAAAATACCATTAAAACCGATTTCTAAAACCATGCTTTAAAACCTCTTTTTACGGATTTCCAGTAGATAACCGTCGAGAAAGGACGCAAAGAATGCTGCACCTCTTGAAGGAGCGCAGATTCCCTGCGCCTCTTCGTGATCCGCCGCAGATTCTCGCTTCCTTTCTTCTTCGTTCGTCCTCTGTTATTCGTCAAATTCTTTTATTTGTTTCGTTTGTTTGTTAATTCTTCATCATGATAGCATATAATTCACATGTATATTTATTATTCATCATTAACATGTTTTAAATCATCACAAATCTGACTTAAATCCCTTATAATCCAATATTTGCGGGTTTTCGTCATTAAATTCAATTCCGGGTATAGAGATTCAATTCATCAATATTGGGTTTCTGAAATTCGTCTTTGATATAGTTTTCATCTGTCTTTTGTCGTGTTCATCACATATTCGTCATTAATCCATCGTATCTAACCTAATTAATTGATTTAATTTGTTTAGCTTGTTAATATTTTTCACTCCTGTAATTAATCCATCTTATGTTAATTCGTTTAATTCCGTCTTATTCATGTTTTACTGTTTTCACGACCCATTCATGTGTTACATAACATGCTAATCACTTTCATCCGAGTAAATATCATTAATCGATCATTAAATTCACCAATTAACATTAACGGCTTGCAATTACGGCTTCACATTTAATCGAGCCAAGGAGCAGACGCAGTGTCTGCTGCGCCTATTCCAAAGGACGCAGCTCTGCTGCGCTTGTTCCTGGCTGAGTTCTGTCCCTGAACTCCGTTTCTGCCTTGACCTAGTGTAATTAGCTTACATATTAACTAACTATTAACCGTAATATCGCGCTAATTCCTGTTCGTTAATTTATTTGATTCTTTCTTTCATTCTTTTATTCTTTTTCTCAAATTATCCGTTTTAAAGGTATTTTTGACATAAATCGCCTAATCCGATGTAATTAATGTAATTTTCATTATTTTAATTCATAATTATTGTATTTCTTTTATTGTTTGTATGTTCTCACATGTAATCAACATTAAGTCCTACTTTGACCCAATTGTTTGCTAATTAATTGTCAACCGACTTAGTATTAATTCTCACATGTTAGGATTAAAACTTGGATGTTGCATTGCATGCATATAATCGACGATATATCAAGTATAAATAACTTCCCTAATCATTAGTAGAGGCCGCTATCGAGGCGGGCGGGATTAGGTGTTCGATCAAAAGAGCTTCCTAATACGTACCCTCACCCCTTACTCCAGATATCTGTGAACACCCGTGGTCATTGGCATCCACGAGAGTCATTCTAGACATAGAATGCTAAGGGTAACGATTGCTTAGTGTTCATGTCACTACTTTGTGTCTTGACATGACATGAGGTATTCGAATAATGGTTCCAATTTCCCATAAAAATTGGTGGCGACTCCATACAAAAATGCAAACGCTTGTTTCTCTTTTCCTCCCAAGCGCCCCCGTGGGCCCCCGCTGTCCACAGTTTGGCGACTCCGCTGGGGATAATACACTTACGTGTAGCAAGGGTGAAACTTGAACAAGGTTAGGGAATAGTTTGTACAAGACAATTGTCGGTTTTCATAACTCGGTCTTCCTAGACCGTTTTATTCGGCCTTCCTAGGCCCAACCCAACCCATTCGACCAATCGTCCCGTCTAAACGGTCCTAATTCTTATTTGGGCCTAAGGATGGATAGCGAGTGACGTCATCCATACCATGATGCTTACTCTTGTTTGTATCAAGGGCCTTCACTACTTGAGGAAATGGACTAGGAATCGGCCTTACTCTTGTTTGGTACGAGCCTCTCCACAGACTTCGGGTTTGATGGTTCGGTATGGCAACCCACCCTTTAAACCAAAACCCTTTTAAATGCACTCAGCATCCCGTTATAATGCTTGTATAAACGTGTGTACCTTACGTGATCACCACTTCTAAACAAAACCATGACGATTTTTCAAAAATCAAAACCCGTTTTCAAACAAAAATTTCGAAATAGGCTTTCAATTAGCGCAAAATCCGGTCAAAACTCTGTCCGTTTGTCGTGTCGAAATTCGGGCCACAAGCCCATTTCCAACCCTCACTTCGAGTCCACTCCTACAACTACACTATAGTTGACTAAGACACACATTTTCAAAAAAACCTTTGTCTTTCTTCAAAACTCACTCAACACAAGTGGCACACACCCACTTCACGAGTCAAAACATTTCTTCTTTTAGCAAGTGTGCTAGAATGGTCGATCGTGTTTTGATTCGTCGCCGATCTCTTATCCAGTTTTCAAGATGCCCGGATCAAGTGATGAAACAAACCTCCACCAACTTCAAAATGGTAATGATCGAATCCTAGCCGCGCTAGCCCAAATGCAAGTCACCCAAGACCAAGTCTATGACCGCCTTGAACTCATTGAAGGCCGTATCTATGCCGTAGAGGGAAGGTTGCCTCCTCATGAAAGTGAAGTACTACGTGACTCTGACAATGAATCCAAGGATGAAAATCCTCTCATGGGGATGGCTGTAGCTGAGAAAAGACTCCAATACTTAGAGGAGCAATTGATGTACCTTAAGGGGGATGACATTTATAGGGAGAACAATCGCAAGTATGAGGCCGTCAATTCAAAATTGCCAACTAACTTCAATATGACGGATATCCCTAAGTTCAAGGGACACGAGAACCCTTTGAACCACATCCGTGCCTTCAAGGATTACATGTCTATCAAAGGCATCAAACCCGAGATGTTCTTAAGGATCTTTCCTTCATCTCTTGACACTATCCCAAAGCAATGGTTCTACTCCTTAGATCACAAGAAGGTCGCTACTTGGGAAGACGCCGCAATCGAGTTCTCTAAACAATATGCGGATAATGCCGAGATCCAAGTCAACATGCGTACTCTAGAGGTTCTTACCCAAAATGACAAAGAAGGATTCACCGACATCCTAAGTAGGTGGAGGAAGACTAGCACCCAACTAGTTGAACGCCCGGATGAGGCTACCCTTGTGGAAAAGTTTGTGGACAATCTCAAACCCATCTATGCCAATCATTTGAGATACCAAAACATCACAACTTTCAAGGACTTAACTGTACTAGGGACAAGGATTGAAGATGACATCCGTAAAGGACTCTTGTCCAAAACGGTAGGTCGAGGATATCAAGGGTCCACAAGTCGTTCATACGGCTCTACTAGCAAGACCGATGAAGTTAACCTTCTTGAGCCATCCAAGAAAATTACCCCACCAAGGAAATTCACAAATCATGGGGACACTTACTCCAACGCTCTAAAAAGGTTAATGAAGCAAGGTAAACTCCAACCCATTGGACCTACTCCCGAACCCGAAAGAAAATCCAAATTCTGGGACGAGAACTCATACTGTGAATACCATAGGGGCAAGGGACACGACACAGAAAAATACTACAAGTTGAAAAACGTGCTTCAAGACATGATTGAGGACGGTCGACTACCAATACCACCGGGAGGAAAGCCCAACAACACTCAGAATCCTCTTGGAGTTCTAGTGATCACAAGGGATGAATCTACCTTAGATTGCTCACACCTCATTTCTCCATTCGAAAATGAAATTCATACAATCGAGAATGAAGGGCTCTACTCTACTATCTCCCCTACCATTGTCGACTTCATCACATGGGCAAGGAGTGTGGATAGACAAGTTTGGGAATTAGAGAATGTGGTGACAACCTTACGCGATCCCAACGCAACATCCGAAGAACATGTGCCACTAACCTTCTCTCAAAATGCTACTATGCAAGAAGTAATCACCGTGGTTGATAAACTAGTTGATCAAATCATACGACTAGAAAGCAATATCATGAGAATGAGGGAACTAACTGCAATCAATGGAGTTTGGGCCGACGATGACGAGGACGAGTATCTCATTGAAAACTCCCTAGTCAAAGAAATAGTCCAAAATGGTGAAGACCAAGATGTGGACCACCTAACTCGTTCGGGTCGTCCATATCAAAGCACTACTCAAAATGGTCCAACCAACGTCATCACACCAAGTGACAACGAAGAGGACTCCACTGATCATTTGCTCAAGCAATTACAGAAGACAAAGGCTGATCTTTCAGTCTGGTAATTAATAGCAAGCTCATTCCCACATCGCCAAGCTTTACTGTAAGCCTTGGCCAAACTAAATATAGCACATAACTCCACTCCTGAAGATGTAGTCAACTTGGTCTTCCAAGAATCACCAAAGCTAAGTAATCCTATTACTTTCTCAGACGAAGATTTGCCACCTTTTGGCGCTAGTCACAACCTCGCTCTATACATCACTGTCATTTGTCTAAAGAAGAATGTGCCAATGACCTTGGTGGATGATGGCTCTGCAGTCAACGTCATACCCCTCAAAACGGCATACAAGCTAGGCATGAAAGAGTCGGATTGGACCCCTACCAATCAAGGTGTGCGTGCATATGACGGTACACGACGAAAGGTGGTAGGACTTGCTAACTTAACCATAGCCACAGGGCCAATCGAACGAAAGGTTAACTTCCAAATAGTGGACACAAAGCTTCCTTCAACATACTTCAGGGAAGGCCGTGGATTCACGCTTCCAAAGCGGTAACATCCACCCTTCATCAAAAGATCAAGATCCAACTAAATGGCAAGGTAGTGACGATCACTTCGTCACCCATCAAGGCAATAATCGTAAAACAGTCAAACAATCAAGTCCTTGCGGATCCCGTGTATGAACTTGGGGGCTTCCAAAGTGTAAGTGTCATAGAAAGCGAGTTGGCACCCTTATACTATAATCCCTACTCCAACTTAGTGGTCAACCACATACTCAAAACCCAGGGATACTTCCCTGGAATGCCTTTAAACCCTACTCGAAGAAACACCTTTGCACCATACAAGGAAGGCAACTCAACGAGGATACCACTGGGACTAGGGTACAAACCCACAAAAGAGGAAGTTCTCGAAATGCTTGCCCAAGTCCAAAACCGTAAGCACGTAGGAGTCCAAATGCGACCCTATCTCCCTACTTTAAATGGGTATTTTGTTCAAGAAGGAAGTCTAGAACTCTTTCACGGATTTCCCGAACCTTGGCATTATCTCGAGAGGAAGCTAGCCGGAATCGAGATCTTTCACGATTGCTACTTTATCCCTCCCGAAACGGTTCCTACCGTCAAAACCCGTCAAGCACCTTGCTTAGACGAACAAGCTGTTAGCCTTTTGTTTGGAGAAGATCGATTCGTTAGGGCCGCGCAAGATGAGATCATTACCATGATACTTCAAGACGATCGCTTCAACCCCACTGCGTTAATCACATAAACCAACACAAGACAGCAGAAAGGATGGAGAAAATCAATCAAGTGGACCAACAATCAAGGAAGACTCTTCAAGCTCACCACTGGAGAAGGAGAGATGTTCAAAGGAGAACCATAAGATGATGAGTTCGAGTCGGAGTCGGAGTCAGAGTCGGAGTCTAGAGGAGTCATTAGAGAGTCTACTCCTGTCGTCATCCCCACTCCCTTTGTTTCTCTTAGCTTAGCCTCGAGTAGTCACAGTAGTTCGGGAAATGCCCCAACCACTGTCCCTGTGCCACCACTGACCGTGGATCAGTTGGCTTCTTTGTTTCAACTTTACTCAAATTTTGATATGAATAAATCAGGTTCTGCTTACTCTTTGTGTTATCTTGAGTGCAATTCTGTTTACGATGATACTGAGGATGACCAAGACCCAGACTCGATCGAAATACCTCCCTACGTAGCCAAAGAAATACTACAGGAAGGGGAAGGGGGACCAGTAATAGAGGACACCGAACCCATCAATGTAGGAACCGAACTAGAACCCCAAGAACTTAGGATAGGGACTACCTTGAGCTCTACCGAAAGGGCCGATTTCATAGACCTCTTAAATGAATTCAAAGACGTTTTCGCTTGGTCCTACAAAGACATGTCAGGGATCGACAGGGATATCGCCGAACATAGAATTCCAATTAAGCCTGGTTTCAAACCTGTAAAACAGAAGCTTCGACGAATGAGAACAGAATGGGCTCTAAAGATTAAGGAAGAAGTTGACAAACAATTCAAAGCCGGGTTCATCAAAGTTTCCGTGTATTCTGACTGGGTAGCTAACATAGTACCCGTACCCAAAAAGGATGGGAGAATCCGTGTTTGTGTTGACTTTAGGGACTTAAACAAAGCAAGTCCAAAAGATGACTTCCCTCTACCTCACATCGACATATTGGTGGATAATACTGCAGATCACACATTACTATCCTTCATGGATGGGTATGCGGGATATAATCAAATCAAGATGGTTATGGAAGATATGCCGTTTGGATTGATCAACGCCGGAGCTACATATCAACGCACCGCAACTACGCTCCTACATGACATGATGCACAAAGAAGTTGAGGTATACGTAGATGACATGATTGTCAAATCCAAGGAAAGAGAGGGACATATTGCGAACCTTCGCAAGTTCTTCACAAGGCTACGAAAGTACAACATGAGGCTCAATCCTCAGAAATGCACATTCGGGGTAACATCTGGCAAACTCCTGGGATACGTTGTTAGCCAACGAGGTATAGAAATAGATCCTTCCAAAATCAAAGCTCTGATCGAAATGCCGCAACCTCAAACAGAAAAAGAAATCAGAGGATTCCTGGGAAAAGTGCAGTACATAAGTCGATTCATATCGAAACTTACAATGATTTGTGAGCCTATCTTTAAGAAACTCAAGAAAACAGACCACACCATGTGGGATGATGATTGTCAAAAGGCATTCGACCGAATCAAGGAGATATTGGCTAAACCACCAGTGCTCATGCCACCACAACGAGATCAACCTCTTGGTTTATATCTCACAGTAACCGAAACGGCCATGGGTGCCATGCTGGCTCAAACTGTAGGAAGTGAAGAAAGAGCTATCTACTACCTTAGTAAGAAGTTATTGGAGTACGAGTGCAAATACTCCCAACTCGAAAAGACATGCCTCGCTCTTGTGTGGGCAACGAAGAAGCTACGTCATTACATGCTTAGCTACTCCGTCAAAATATACTCCAAAATGGATCCAGTCAAATACCTCTTCGAGAAACCCGTCCTCAACGGACGTCTAGCAAGATGGACCCTGATGCTCTCAGAATTCGACCTCAAATACGTGCCACTGAAAGTTATAAAAGGTCGCGCCGTCGCCGATTCTTTCGCAGAAAATCCTATCAATGACGCACAAACAATAGATACTTGGTCATTTCCAGACGAGGAGATACTCCAAACCGATGTAGACTCCTGGGACCTGTACTTTGATGGGGCATCGAACTTAAGAGGATTCTGAATAGGAGTGTTGCTCATTTCTCCTGAAGGCGAGCATACACCAATTGCTGTCAAACTCGACTTCGAGGTGACAAACAATCTTTGCGAGAATCACGAAGCTTGTCTCATTGGACTACAAGCGGCAGTGAGTTTAGGCATTAAAAACCTCCGAGTACATGGGGATTCATCACTGATCATCAACCAAGTTACAGGATCTTGGAAAATCCGAAGCGAAAGCCTCGCACCTTATCAGGCTAGAATAGACCAAGTCGCTCAATTCTTCGATCACGTAACCTACCTACACCTACCTCGGGAAGAAAATCAATTTGCAGACGCTCTTGCGAAACTTGCATCTCTTATTAATATGCCGGATCACATGATGGAAATGCCTTTGTGCATCGAACGACGGTCAGAGCCGGCTTACGTCCACCAAATCACCGATGAAGAAGAAATCGCGCAGGAACCCTGGTTCCAAGCAATCCTGAATTTCAAGCTTAATGATACATATCCACCGGATATGGACAAGAGGGGACAACGTGCTATACGCCTACTAGCTTCCCAATTCGTTCTCATGCAAGGAGAATTGTACAAAAGAACACCTCTTGGTGTAGTCCTATGTTGCCTTGATCATTCACAGGCACGAAAGGTGATGGAAGAAGTCCACGACGGAGAATGCGGTCCTCACATGAGCGGGCCCATGATGGCAAAGAAAATCACACGTCTGGGGTATTATTGGACCACAATGGAATCCGAATGCATCAAATATGTAAGATATTGCCACAATTGCCAAATCTTCGGGAATGTACAACATGTCCCTCCTTCATTACTCTATACAATGACATCCCCTTGGCCATTTTCTGCATGGGGAATTGACATAATCGGGAAGATAACCCCAGCCGGAAAAGGAGGTCACTGTTTCATTCTAGTAGCAATTGACTATTTCACCAAATGGGTAGAAGCGGCTTCCTACACTAGTCTTACAGCTAAAAATGTGGCAAAGTTCATACAAAACAACATCATCTGTCGATATGGTTGCCCACATGAAATCATTAGTGATAACGGATCACATTGCCAAGCTGAGACCGAGCAATTGCTAGCCAAATACAAGATTAAGCATCACCACTCTTCGCCCTATAGACCACAGACTAACGGCGCGGTAGAGGCGGCAAACAAGAATGTTGTCACAATTCTCAAGAAAATGATTGACAACTATAGAGATTGGCCAAGCAAGATACCCTTTGTTTTGTGGGGGTATCGTACATCTGTCAGGACGCCCACTAGGGCTACTCCTTTCTATTTGACATACGGCATGGAAGCTGTACAACCAGTTGAGCTAGAAATACCTGAAGGAAATGTAGGTTCATATACATACTAACATACTCATATATGTCTAAATAATTTGTCATAAAATTAAAACGGATTTTATGCATGCAAACAATAATAAAATAGAGGAGAAATCATGTCCTTACATTGATGGATTTCGGTTATAAGGGCACAAAAGAGATCATCTTTCTCTTTTGATCTTGAGCTTTTCCTTATGGATGAATAAGATCTAAGTATAAGATCTCTCCCTAAGCTTTATACCCAAGTCTAACTCTTAATCTAATTAATACTATTAGATCTAGTATAATATTAATCTTGTGAAAAATTGAACCAAAAAAATTTGGTATTTGAGTTCTCAAAACCGGTTGAGAGGAGAGGAGAGGAAGAGGAATTATTTTTATCTCTCTAAAAATAATTATGTTAAGTGAATGAATAATTATCCTACACACTATGGCATATAGTGAAAGATAAAATAAAAATGAAAAAGAACCCTTGTTCTTTCCAAGGGAGAACCGGGTAGGGTGGTGGGAAATGGCCTATGCATGGCCTTTGTGCTCTTACACAAAAGGCACTAGGTATGCATGCCTATATATTAGAGAAATGATGATTAATTCCACTAATCTAAATTAACATAATATGTTAATTATTCCCAATATTTCGGTCCACATTGTAATATGGATTCCATATTATTTTTGTCAAATGTCAATATGTCACATGTCATATGTAACATAAATTGTTTATGTATTTTTATCATATTAAAAATCAACGTATTAATAAAAATACGTCATATACAAAAAATCGACTTAGTAATTCATAACTACTCGTACCAAAATATTTTACCGTTTATAAATCGCATTTATAATAATTCATTCAAATCCAATTGTTTCTTTAAACAATAATTTCATCTGAGTAATGATACAATTTGATTACTCAGACCGTATCTCATTTAATCACATTTCAATTTGATACGTAAATTTTACTTCCAAAATCGTCCGTCAATTTTTCAAGTAATTTAATTAACTCGTAACATTATACGATTAATTAAATGATCAATTAAGAGTATCGCCCTATAGGTATGACCTAGGGGGTCAACTGATCACCAACGTCACACGACAGTAATGTCAAACTCTAGTCAGCCAATCATTACCGATATATGTTGACCAGTTGACAGTAACAATATTACTTCCCAATTGTATTCTATATAATGAGAGTTAAACATGTGATCATCATGATCAACAGTCGTGATCGCATTATTGTCGGAGGACACATATTCCAACAATCTCCCACTTGTCCTCGACAAGTGTGCGTCACCAATTCTCTTGTCCTATTACTATCTCCCACTCAATGCAAGGTGTCTTTCAGGTCGTACTTGCAAGTGATCATATCTAGAGTGGTTTCCTCGATCTGGAGAATAACTGATTGACCGGATTTATCCACTCTGGATGCCATCCGAGCGTGGCCACGCATTTCCAGTTCATTACTCCTCGAGTGGCCCTGAGATATTGTTATAACCCTGACTAGGGGTGGACAATTCCTATCGCACTCATTCCCTTCAACTAGCCACAGCCATCATAACCCAAAATATGCCCATTTGACCCCATTTACGAAGGTCGTAGTAACACAAATCAAAGTAAATCTGAAACTGTGCCATCTTAGGAGAATAGTCTTTAGTCAAAAGAATCGACTCATTTGAATACTATAGTAGCTCTCGCCACGACCAGGCTTAATAAATTTGCCAGAACTCTATAAGCGGTCATTAGGCCCGACAAAATGTTCCTAACAGTCTGCCTATGTGATCGACTAGTCATCACACATGACTCTATGGCACTTGAACTTGCCATCAATCGCCTCACACTCTAGTCACTTCGAGACGTCACCTCATATAAGTGACTATGGGCAAATACTATGCTAATCCGAGTTCACTTTAACGGGGTTCAATTGTCACTACAACCCGTTTGGATATAACAATGTATAAATTAAAGATAAAAGACAAATGTGATTATGAACATGAACAAAAACAACACTTTTATTTCATTTCAAAATCTAACAAAAATTTGGTACACGTTTAAGTCCCATGGACGTAACATGTCCATCATGCTTAGCCTGCGATAAAGGCTTGGTGAGCGGATCGGCAATGTTGTCATCCGTCCCAACCTTACATAACGCAATTTCCTTTCTTTCAATAAAATCTCTTATTACATGATACTTTCTAAGTACATGTCTAGATCTATTACTAGACTTTGGCTCTTTAGCTTGGAAGATCGTCCCACTATTATCACAATAGAGAGTGATGGGATCATCGGCGGAAGGTACTACTTTTAGACCTTCTGTGAATTGCTTGATCCACATAGCTTCCTTGGCAGCTTCCGATGCTGCTATGTACTCAGCCTCCGTTGTAGAATCCGCATGATTCTGACTTCCTTGAAGCTTCTCCTCTTTACGGCACCACCATTGAGCATGAAAACAAAACCGACTTGTGATTTCATGTCATCTCTATCTGTTTGAAAACTTGAGTCCGTGTATCCATTAACACGCAACTCGGTGTCTCCTCCAAACACAAGGATAGAGTCCTTAGTTCTTCTTAAGTACTTAAGGATGTTCTTGAAAGAATCCGATTACTCTCACCTGGATTTCCTTGATATCTACTCGTCATGCTCAAGGCATACGATACATCAGGGCGTGTGCATATCATGGCATACATGATTGATCCGACAGCGGAAGCGTAAGGGATTTCACTCATGCGTTCAACATCATGGGGTTTAGAGGGACATTGAGTCTTGCTCAATATCGTCCCGGTTACCATAGGTACCAAACCCCTTTTGGATTTTTCCATGCTGAAGCGTCGAAGAATCTTATCAACATAAGACTCTTGACTTAATGCCAATATCCTCTTGGATCTATCTCTATATATCCGGATACCTAATATGCGTTGTGCCTCTCCTAAATCCTTCATTTGGAAGTGGTTACCTAACCACTTCTTAACAGAAGACAACATTGGAATATCATTTCCAATGAGTAGTATGTCATCGACATACAAGATTAGGAACACAACTTTGCTCCCACTAAATTTCATGTATAAACATGGTTCCTCAACATTTAGAGTGAAACCATTTTCCTTTATTACATCATTGAATCGATGATTCCAACTTCTTGATGCTTGCTTAAGACCATAAATGGATCTCTTAAGCTTGCACACTTTGTTAGGATTTTCAGAATCAACAAAACCGTCGGGTTGTATCATGTACACCTCCTCTTCTAAATGCCCATTTAGAAAAGCGGTTTTGACATCCATTTGCCATATTTCATAATCATGAAATGCGGCGATCGCTAACAAAATCCGTATGGATCTTAGCATGGCTACGGGGGCGAAGGTTTCATCATAATGGAGACCTTGGACTTGGGTAAATCCCTTTGCCACTAGCCTAGCTTTGTAGACATCGTCATGTCCTTCTATGCCATTCTTGATTTTGAATATCCATTTGCATTGGAGGGTCTTGCCCCTTTAGGCAAATCTACCAAGTCCCAAACTTGGTTTTCAAGCATAGAATCCATTTCGGACTTCATGGCTTCAAGCCATAAGGTGGAATTAGGACTAGAGATTGCGGCCTTGTAGGTGGCGGGCTCGTCACTTTCTATAAGCAACACATCGAGTGTTCCATCTTCCTCGATAAGTCCCACATATCGATCGGGATGGCGAATAACTCGGCCCGTCCTTCTTAGTGGAGGAGGTACAACCGCGTTAGACGACGAAGGAACATCTTCTTGCGTCTCTATTTCGGTTTGTGGCTCTTGAACTTCATCAAGTTCAAAATTTCTCCCACTATGTCTCTTAGAAATAAATTCCTTTTCTAAGAAGACAGCCTCGCAAGACACAAACACTTTATGATCTTGAGGTTTGTAGAAGTAATATCCTCGAGAGGTCGAGGGGTAACCTACAAAGGTGCATTTTTCGGATCTTGGGGCAAGCTTGTTGTCGTTCTTAGTTTTGACGTAAGCATCACATCCCCAAATCTTCATATAGGATATATTTGGGATCTTACCCGTCCACATCTCACATGGAGTCTTTTCGGTGGACTTTGTGGGACTATTATTCAAAGATCGAATTGCGGTTTGTATCGCAAATCCCCAAAACGAGTTCGGTAACTCGGTTTGACTCATCATGGATCGAACCATATCAAGTAAGGTTCGATTTCTCCTTTCGGCAACACCATTAAGTTGAGGTGTTCCGGGTGGAGAAAGTTGTGATATAATACCACGACTTTTCAAGTGTGAATCAAATTCAAGGCTAAGGTATTCTCCACCACGATCGGATCGTAGTGCCTTAATCCTTTTATTCAATTGGTTCTCTACTTCGTTTTGAAATTCCTTGAATTTCTCAAACGCTTCACTCTTATGTTTAATTAAATAGATATACCCATATCTACTTAAATCATCGGTGAAGGTTATGAAGTAGTCATAATTACCACGAGCGGTGATAGTCAATGGTCCACATACATCGGTGTGTATGAGTCCCAATAGCTCACTAGCTCGTGTCCCTTTACCACTAAAAGGATTACGAGTCATTTTGCCAATTAGGCAATATTCGCATGTACCATATGATTGATAATCAAATGGTGTAATCACATTAGTTGAAATTAATCTTTTGATGCGATTCTCGTTTATGTGACCTAATCGACAATGCCAAATGAACGCTTTACTTGGGTCACTTGTTTTGAGTTTCTTTGATTGAATGTTATAAATATCTCTTGTCGGATTTGAGGTCTCTAAAATGTAAATGCCATTGATGGAAGTAGCTTGGCCAATAACCAAATCATTCCTAGAAATAGTACAACAATTGTTCTTAATGGCAAAACAAAAACCGTCCATGTCTAGCATGGCGATTGAAATAATGTTTTTAGAGAGTGTAGGTACATAAAAACAATTATGCAAATACAACTCAAATCCACTTGGCAAAGCTAAAACATAAGTCCCCTTGGATTCGGCCGCTACCCGAGCTCCATTTCCAAGGCGTAGATCCACATCTCCCTTGTTAAGCTTCTCCGCATTTCTTAAACCCTGTAAATGATTACAAAGGTGAGAACCACAACCGGTATCTAGTACCCATGTCGTGGTGGAAGTATAATTTATATCAATAACATAAATTTCTTTAGGAATTGTACCTTTTGGAGTAATGAGTCCTTCCCTTATATTTCGCAAATACACGGGACAATTCCTAAGCCAATGTCCCATGCCATAGCAATAATGGAACTCATCATTAACTTGCTTGAAGTTTTTGATTTTCTTTCCTTTCTTCTTGAACCTCTTGCCCTTTGTAGCAAGAACTTGATTGCTAGAGCTCCCACTAGCTTTGGCATCTTTATCTTCCAGAGACAAAGACCCTATAGCTTGCATGAGGTAGTCTTCCTGAGACGGACTCACACGAGGTCTAGTAGTAGTGGGTGGTTTAGAAGAGGTGATGAAATTAAGGTTTCCATCCGAACCTATCCCGAAATGAAGTTCTATAGTTGTATCGAAATCGTTGTTGGAGCAAATGTCGTCAAGAACATTGTGATAAGAATCAATAGTAATTGGTGCGGTAGCATTTGATGGATTCATTGTTTTTAGAACAACAAATATGGAGGAAAAGGAAATATTAACATTTGTCTTTTAAAATCATACTTGTAAAACATTAACAAGATATGAACATTTATATAGTGACCTCTACCCAACTATAATAAATGATTCCAAGACCCAAATTCATATCGACTTAGGCACGGTGGGGCCGATACATCCTTTATCAATATAACTCGGTGGATTAACGTTTAATCGATTCTACTTTTAGAACTCTTGGTCGATAATATTACATTAACAATTATCTATAGCCCAAAACACATCGACAAGGGCACGGTGGGGCCGATACATCCCTTATCAAATACTTTTGTTGAGTTCAATCCAAATTTCGAATAAATGTGTCCATGATCCAAACCCACATTAACTTGGGCACGGTGGGGCCGATACATCCCTTATCAACGTGAATTCGGTGGATTAACATTCATCACCCACTTCCCCTACGTAACAAGGTTTGTACCCCGGTGTGGCCGAGTGCACTCCCTCACGAAATAGGTTTTCATGGTTTCTACTATTTGGTAAGGCTATGTCTCAATTGATTGTTTTAGAGAGAGGTCATGTCAATTTATTATCTATCACGTTTTAAGTGAACTAAAGCGGTGAACTACGATAATTCTAATTGACACGGTCGATAAACTCGATAAGACAATGCATGTTTAGTTATGGCGATTTAGCAATGCATGTGACATAAAATAAAATGCAAGCATAAAATAAATAAATCCTAGTATGGCCTTCCTAAAATAGAAAAACTATTTAACTATTACATTTCGGAAACCAACTCCATTGGTCCCTTGAACTTCGGTTGTGACACGCATCTCGAGGTAACACCGTCTTTATGTATCGCCTTCTTGAAGAAATCCGTCTTTGGGAACTCCGAGAATAAATAAAATTACATAATAAATTACATAAATTCCTATTATACATATGTAATTAAAATAAAATAAATCTATTAAATTACAAAACGGTGATACGAGATCACAATAAAAATTACAACCGAATCGATATTCCAATACATTTCGGGAAATACCAATTAAAATCTAAGGCCATACTAAGTAAAATTACATAATTCAAAATTACATAAATTAAAAATATGACAATCATAAAGAAAATGCAGCATTATAATATGTATGATCATGCTCAATTTTATGCTAAATCGCCTTTAAATTGCCAATATCGTATATTACTCGGTTTTTACGGATTTGCGTGATTTCAATATTTTACAATCACAAGAATACATAAACTCATATTTATGCATAAGTTAATTACCCTAACCCTCTTAGGACTCAAAATTTAGTCTTCACTAATAATTTGACCATAATTAACCCATATTTTATAAAATTGTTCATAAATGGACCAAAATTACAAAAATAAGCCATTAAACTTCAAATAAATCACAAAACTTCAAATAAATTCAAAATTTGAAATTTAAATTTATGAACATTCTGGAAAAATACCATGACACTCATAATATTCAAAATCTTAAGTTAAAAATTTCGAAATTTTTCCGGAAAAACAATGTTGCGGTTTATCGATTTTTAATAAAATAATCATAAAAACATGGAAAAATTATTTTCATTAACTTTTCAATTTTAGATCTGAAAAATATAATAAAATGCAACATTAGACGTTTTTCTTAAGTCATAGATTATGTTTTATTAATTTTCACTTAATAATGTCACTATTAATGCTATTTTTCTTCAAAAAATCATAAATCATGCAAAAAGACTTCTTTATAGCCAATTATTTTACACACATCTTGTAAAATTGCATGTGACAACATCTTAATTTTCTATGACCAGATTCGAAATTTAACTCATATTAACCTATTTTTCACCTAAATCCGAATTTAATAATGAAAAATCCATTTTTCGAGCATAATAAGTCCAAAAATTATGAAAATTTACAGATTATCTCAAAATAATATATGTGACAACATATCCAAAAATCAATGGAAAATTCGAAGTATAGCTATTTTTAGATCAAAAATGACATTTTTACTCATAAAATCATATTTAAATGTCATTATTGTAAATTATGAACAATAAAAATCCGAAAAATAACCAAAATATCCTAAAATACTTTAGGACCAGAAATATTAACATGCATGTAATGATTTCGTGATATATCATAATAACACAAATTTTACAAGTTTTATTTGTTATTCTTATAACTCGGAAAAACTTTTAACCAATTTGCATGCAAACAACCGTGGCTCTTGATACCGATTGAAGGAAATGTAGGTTCATATACATACTAACATACTCATATATGTCTAAATAATTTGTCATAAAATTAAAACGGATTTTATGCATGCAAACAATAATAAAATAGAGGAGAAATCATGTCCTTACATTGATGGATTTCGGTTATAAGGGCACAAAAGAGATCACCTTTCTCTTTTGATCTTGAGCTTTTCCTTATGGATGAATAAGATCTAAGTATAAGATCTCTCCCTAAGCTTTATACCCAAGGCTAACTCTTAATCTAATTAATACTATTAGATCTAGTATAATATTAATCTTGTGAAAAATTGAACCAAAAAAATTTGGTATTTGAGTTCTCAAAACCGGTTGAGAGAAGAGGAGAGGAAGAGGAATTATTTTTATCTCTCTAAAAATAATTATGTTAAGTGAATGAATAATTATCCTACACACTATGGCATATAGTGAAAGATAAAATAAAAATGAAAAAGAACCCTTGTTCTTTCCAAGGGAGAACCGGGTAGGGTGAGGGAAAATGGCCTATGCATGGCCTTTGTGCTCTTACACAAAAGGCACTAGGTATGCATGCCTATATATTAGAGAAATGATGATTAATTCCACTAATCTAAATTAACATAATATGTTAATTATTCCCAATATTTCGGTCCACATTGTAATATGGATTCCATATTATTTTTGTCAAATGTCAATATGTCACATGTCATATGTAACATAAATTGTTTATGTATTTTTATCATATTAAAAATCAACGTATTAATAAAAATACGTCATATACAAAAAATCGAATTAGTAATTCATAACTACTCGTACAAAAATATTTTACCGTTTATAAATCGCATTTATAATAATTCATTCAAATCCAATTGTTTCTTTAAACAATAATTTCATCTGAGTAATGATACAATTTGATTACTCAGACCGTATCTCATTTAATCACATTTCAATTTGATACGTAAATTTTACTTCCAAAATCGTCCGTCAATTTTTCAAGTAATTTAATTAACTCGTAACATTATACGATTAATTAAATGATCAATTAAGAGTATCGCCCTATAGGTATGACCTAGGGGGTCAACTGATCACCACCGTCACACGACAGTAATGTCAAACTCTAGTCAGCCAATCATTACCGATATATGTTGTTGAGTTTGTGATAACAATATTACTTCCCAATTGTATTCTATATAATGAGACTTAAACATGTGATCATCATGATCAACAGTCGTGATCGCATTATTGTCGGAGGACACATATTCCAACAATACCATCCTTGCGTATTTTACTAGAAAGTCAAATTCCGGAAGCCGATTGGAAGAAGGATAGATATGAAGAACTCATCCTCCTGGATGAACGTAGGCTACGCGCCTTACATAATGTCCAAGCATATCAAGCACGTATCAAACGAGCTTTCAACAAAAGGGTTAGGCCAAGAAACATCAAAGAAGGAGACTTAGTGCTTAAATCGGTTAGAGCTCTTTTACCTGTCGACCCACGGGGAAAATTCAAACCTAATTGGGCCGGACCATTTCTAGTCAAATCCATACTCCCAGGGGGCGCGGTTAGAATCACAGACCTAGACGGGAATGAGTTTTCAAACCCAACAAACCTTGACCAACAAAAACGGTACTATGCCTAGAATAGGAACGAAAACGCACCTCGCGTAACCCCACGTGTCTCTCTTGTGGCACTAAATGAACGGCCCCTGGCCAAGCTGAAATAAGCTAATGTCACTGTGCTCTTGCATTTTGACAAATTTGTCATCCTCGTATCACCAAATAAACTAAATTCGCACCTTCAGAGTAAGCAAAAGCTCATGCTTATTTTCTACGTTCATTACAAGCTCTTGCTTAGAACAATTATTCTTTTACATTTACTCGAACTACGCGCAAGGGTTTGATTTCGCTTTTTTAAGTGAATACGTAGGCAATCCTTCACAGGATTCAACCCGTTATGTCTAAAATGTAAATAGAAGGACATTTGCATTGCATTTGAAATTCGACAAGAATAATAGATAGAAAATCACATCGGTTTCATAACCATTTAACCTTTTTATTTCATTCATTTTCTGATAAATAATAGTACGCTACATAATAAAAAGAATAGGCTAGGATTCTAAAAACCCCACCTTTTTATTACAACAATAAATAATAATAATAGTCAAATAATAAATAAAGACTCGGGCTATTCCTCCATCTTCCCCTTGCCCTTGTCATTCTTATCATATTTATTGTCACGACCTCGAGCCGGACGCTCTTGCGCCACTTCAGACCTAATTACCAACGGTCTTTCTCGAGGCCTAGCCTTTCCATTCTTGCCAATCACCATTTCCGCGACAGGAGTAGTCTTTGGTTTCTTTGAAGGATGAACAACTTGAAACCCGGCTTCTTCTTCTCCCTCTGTCAGGTGCTTCTCCTTCTCTTTCTCTCTCTCGCGCACCTTGTAATCAACAGGCTCGCGCTTCCTCAGTCTCTCGCGCTCTTCCGGAGTAGTGGCCTTTCTCCATCTCAGATAAGAATCCGACACCCACAAGGCATTGGCAGAGAAATTCAAGAACCACATGTTTCTTTGGGCCCATTTAACAGCCCACTCTCGTCGGCTCTCTGTAGTAAGCGCCATAGCAGTCTGCGGGACGGTGTCAAGCCTCGGGATCGTATGTTTCAGCCCAACTTGTCTCATCAGTCTTTCCGGGAAGATACACACCATAAACTCCAATCCAGGAATGCACACGGACCTAGTGGGATCCAAAGAAGACACTCCAGTGACAGATTTGAGGTGCCACCACGGTACGACCCACCTAATCAACGGGCCATCGTCGCTCTTCAGCTTGTTCTTCCAATAATCACAGACCCGAGTGAAGTCCACCATGTACAACCTCGTCCTCATCGCAATCGAGCGGGCATGATAGGAAAGCACATGAACTGGGGGCTCGATCAATCGGAGCCGTTCCATAAGCCAAACCTACCAAAAAGCAGGTATTAGACATCAAAAAAATAACGAAAAAAAAAAAATAACGAAAAACGAAAAAAAAAAGTCTTTTACCTGCAGAAGGACGGGACTTCCCAAATACGGTAGATCGCGGTTGGATTTCCTACTATCCAAACCCAAAATAATCTCCCCTAAGCATAAGCAAGCTGGGTTCCTGCGTAGCTCCATCTGCTCAACAAGGCCCAAAAGACGTGGATCACCTCTCAAGTCTTCATCAACATGCCCTTGGAAGACATACACATGCAACAAGCAAAAGCCAAATGCCCTTCGCCTAGCAACATGGGAAACGGTGGGGTCGGTTCTGTTGATGAATCGATCTATGAAGTCTAACATTTTCACGCCTTTCGAGGTAACTAGACGGTCCACCTCAAGTCTAGTCAATCCAAGCAAGTCTTTAAATTTGCTCTTGTACCCTTGCGAAGTAGAAGGAATGGCAGGCAAATGTTCAGGATCTCACCCGCCAATAGCAGCAATTTCTTCAGGAAATGGACAAATATCACCTCCAGGGAACGCAAAAACATGATAATTCGGGTCCCAATAGTCAAGGCAAGCATCCAAGAAAGGTTTAACAACCTTGATTAGTTTTAAACTCAACAAAGACCCAAAATTATAAGCACCCATATCATGCTTCTCCATATTCGAAAATTTGTTGGTCCATTCCTTCAAGCGGATCTCCAAAGTATTCATGATGAAAATTTCTTTTGAGAATTTTGTGTAAATAGACGAAGAAGAGACGGAAGAACTATGTGAATAAAAGCTCCATCCGCGCTTCTATTTATACTAATTTCTGTTTCCAAAAATCCGTCGTAACGAGACAGGAGGATGCTTGGGAACAGGCAAAGACTCTTCTGCGCCTCTTCAAAGGGACGCAGCTCATGCTGCGCCTCTTCCTCAGCTTCACTTCTGTGATTTTCCACGTTGGATCTTTCCTAATTCCATGACGGATAATTTCCTATTCCTACGGGTTATTATTTAGGTAAATACGAGAAGATTACCATGTTTTAGGTTTCCTAATTTCGCGGGCACGCATTTCAAGGCGACGTCGACATTTTCCCATTTTATCACACTTGTATATTTTCGTTTTGGGAAGTAATTTTCATTTTAATTCATCATTTTAGAGAATAATTTTCGTTTAATTCATTTATTTTACCAAATCTCAACATTTCTATATTAATTTCAATTTCTTAATTTCATTTCTACATTTCTAACTTATAGATTTCTATTTCTTTTTTTTTTAGGGGGTAACCCTCCCTACCGTCTGGTCATTCCCGGCAAAATTTTTGCATTTTTTGCATTCTTTTGAGTCACTCATTTTGCGCTAATTAAGGCCATATGTATATATAAATGTATGATTTGCGTGTTTTCTATGTAAATTTCGGCAGCATGACGGCACAAACCGTCATCTACCAAACCTGTTCAAAACTAACCTGCAGATACAAGCAACACAAACCTGCAGCAAAGGCACTCAGGTCATCGTATATACACCAAACAAAGGAAATGTGCAAAAAACTGGGGGCTCTCGCCCCAAACAAAGTCCAAAAAATGTTCAAAATGATGGTCCAAATATACAAATGTACAAAGTACGGCCAACAAACAAAAAGCTACACAAAACTACTGCTGGGCGCCCTCCAACTCTGCAACTCTCGCCGCAAGAACGGTGATCTCGGCATCTCGAACCTCGAGCTCCCTCAACAAGCGAGTTGTCTCCTCCCGAGATTGGGTCAACTCTCGCTCCAGTTCGCGGTGACCCTGTAAACAATAAATTGGCTCATGTCAATCGATTCAAGCAAAATCAGAAAATCAAAAATCAAAAATGGAACTAGGCGTAAGGTTCATACCTGACGACCTCGACCGCCGACAAGTGCCTCGACGGCAGTAGCTCGCAGCCGGTTGGCCACCCTCCACAACGCCACGAACCGAGACGGCGCAACCTGCATTTTCAAAAAGAAATTCTCAACAATTGAACAAACTCAATCAAATGTGTTCTTACACAAAAGTTATACAAGTTAGAGGCTCACCCTCCGAATCGATCGCCAATCGTCCAGGCCAAAGATCCGTCACGCTACGTCAAAGTCATGCAGCTCGGAGATCGTCGTCCTCCCGGTCGCGTCAGTGTACTCGAGGGTCTCGGGGTACTCTGGGGGCTCGATGCCCGCCGCCTCGACCTCCTACAAAGACAAATGGTTCTCGTTAATCGATGATCTTTCATCATAAATCACAAAATCAAATCAAGAGGAAAAGTAAAAGATGCTCACCACTACCGGCCAGTACGCCAACCTCCCGTAATGGAACGCCGAGTAGTCCTCGCCAGGAAGAAGGAGGGCGTCACCACTAGCACCAGCCAAGTCCGCCTCCCTCTCAGCCTCAGACGGCTCCCTAAACATCGTCCTAGGACGATCGACGGGAACCGTCAACATGTCCCGAGAGCACTGACGAGCCAAGCGCTCGCCCAAGTACCACACAGGACCCATCGACGTCCTCAACAGCAGTCGGCTCAGGCTCCTAGGCCGAAGGACCTCAGCCACGAAAGGAGGCGCTCCAGCGTACTCCGCCCAAGGTCTGGGCACCCACTGTGACAAGATAAAAAGGATCATTCCCATGATCAATTAAAAGCAAATATAAGAAGCATGAGTGAATATAAGTGAGATACTCACGCTGTTCAGCTGAAGGGCGTTCACGTCCCGCCGGTAGACGTTGTGAGAAGAACGCTTGCTCTTTGTCCGGCACATCACCGAATCCCTCACCACAGGATAGGCCCTCTCCAGCGGCTCCGTCCTCCTGGGCGCGAGGCTCGGGAAGTAGGAGTACACCCACGCCTGTAAAGCAGAATAATCAATGACGATCTTTCGTGATTTGATAAAGAAAAAGAATTTACTTTGGTCTAAAGGAAGGTTCATACCTCCAACAGTAGTCTAGGTCCGACAGCACCAGGAGAAGTCCCCTTCTCCATCAACTCCGGACGAACCATGGCCCTCATGAAGCGGATGAGGACCGCAAAACCAGTGATGACCGGTCCCAACGCCCTAGGGAACTCGGGGTCGAAAGGAAGCGAAGAAGCTTCGTCGACAGCCTCTCGCCCTTGTCTCCGAGGTAAATCGAAGACAGAAACCACCAGAGCCACAAACGAGCCCTCTGCTCAGCTGTACAGGGAGGAGGAGCCGTCTCTCTCCCGTCATTCGTCACCAGCACCGGGGTCTTCCCCGCAAAGTAGTCTCGAACGTAGGAACTGGGTATCAAACCCAAGATCAGAATGACCTTCGGCGATAAGTTCCAGCCGATCAATCTCCTCGCCTCGGCCGAGTCCGCCCTCATGGCAGTCTCTGGCCACTCCACCTCCTCGGTCCCGCACGGCAGACCAGAAATCATGCCGTAGTCCTCCTGAGTGACTCCCACCTCACCAAAAGGCATGTGAAACGTGGAAGTCGTATCCCATAATCGGTCCAAGAAAGCGCGGACCAGGCTAAGGTTAGCCCGCAGCTTCCTCTTCGCGATATCCCTCTAGACCCGAACCAAAGGACCGAACGCTCCACGCTCGATCATGGCCCGCTCCTCCGCCGACAGCCGCTCGTAGTGCTCCATCGCCGTTGTGTAACCCGAGAACGACCTGATGTTTCCGGCCTCCTATTGTGATTTGAAACAAAAAGCTATCTTTAGTTTTGAATAGAATTTGAAAGGAATTTGAACAAATGAATGAAAGAGGATGAGTAATAAGTAGTGAATTCCTATTTACCAAACTCTTCATCGTCCTATAGGACAGGTGACCCTCTGCAGCCTACACCAGGTGCCTGCTCTCCCAAGTCTCAGCCCACGGAGGAGCACCTCTCAACTGACGACCTCCTCGCCCGACGTTGGTCCGTCTCGGGGCCTCCTCCTCCTCGACGGCCTCCTCCTCCTCCTCCTCATGGACCCCGTCCCCAGCAGCCATCACCGCAGCGGTGAAGGCCTTCTCCAAAGCCTCCTCGACAGTAGCAGCGTCTATCTCCATGGGAGCTCTCCCAGAAGTATAAGCCTCATCACCTGCGACGTTAAAGCAAATTTAGGCCGCGTCACGTGACGACAAGCCTTGGTTAAGGGATTTTCGAGCCTTCGGAGGCCCTGAAATCGCTCTTTTCTTGCCATCCTTGGCCATATTCCCACCTACCCGATCACTCATGTGGTAATTTGGGTCAAGTCGAGCCTAATTTGAAGCCTAGTCTCGGGTTCGAGTCGAAATTTCGGCAGCATTTCGTTATAACGGCGATTATGCCCTAAAAAGTGTCCTGAAAAAGCTGTCACAAACCAAAATTCCGAGGTGGTATAAAGTTTACCCATCATTCAAGGATCCCAAATATCAAGTTTCATCACAAATGGGCAATCCTAAGGCTATTTTCGAAGCAATTTACGGTCTAGCTGTGAAACCGTCTCAAATTTCACTCAAAGGCTCAAAACTTAACAAAAAGTCGAGACAAATACATGGTTATGTTCCTAATACTACCTACTATCCATTTCTAATGTCAATTTGACAAGGCAAATGCGTTTGGGGGAAAAGCCCCAAATTTTCGATCAAATGGGTCATAAACCCTAATTTTTTCGGCTCAAAATTGGACAAATATGGATGATTAATGCAAGAATGAGAAACATACCTCGATTAGTCATGATGAATGCAAGCTTTTGGATCAAACCTTGGCGGAAATGGTGAAGATTTGAGAGAGAAATGTGTAAATTATGTTTCGAACAAATGAACATAAACCTCTGGTTCATCGCGTTTTTAAGCAGAAAGAACACTTTGGGGAATAGACGCAGCAGGCGCTGCGCCTCTTCCAAGAGACGCAGCTCTTGATGCGCCTCTTCCCTGTGTTCCCTCCATACGGATTTTCAAAAATTCGTTATGAATTCGTTATTTGTGGGCCCATCTTTGGTGCGCCTCTTCCCCGATGCTATTTTATTCTTTTGGTCCGTTTGACGAATTTTTTTTTTCTTTTTTCATTCCGGTCCGCATTTTCCAAGCCAGCAGCAGACTGTCGCACGTTATTTGTTCCTTCCAAAACCTTTTGCTTGTCGCAACGAGCATTTATTCCTTCACAGAATCCGACACGCCTTCATTATGTCTCCAGCGAGAGTAAGCGGATACACTTTCCCTCTCAAGACAAGAAGAATAACTCCCAATCATGTCTCCAGCGAGAGTAAGCGGACGTACTGTCCCTCTCAAGACGTGAGGATTAACATCTACCTAAGTAGATTTCCCCTCGCCAGATTCCCTTTGTGTCCCCGCTACTCGCAATTATTTCTTGAAGGCTACCCAAGCAGTTTTCTCTCAGCAGTTCCCGCCTGTGTCCTGCTACTCACAATATTTCGTGTTTCCCCGCGGAGTTCAACGAAGGAGTCGTTCTCCAGAAGTTCCCAAACCAATAGAGTTCCTATACCCAACTCTTCAGCCTTCCCTTTAGAGAGAACTATCCTTCAGTCCTTCCCTTTAGAGAGAGATATCCTTCAGAGTTAGCCTTCAGAAGTATTAAGAAGTAATCCCTGTGACCCCTCATGCCTTCAGACACCAAGTTATCTTCAGACCAAAGAGTTTTGCCGAAGCGTCTTCAGTTCCGTTTCACCCAGGGGTATCTCAGGTATGATCTCTTCTTATGGCTGGCGAGCCTCCTTACGTAGTCTAATGGACTTTAAATGACCCTCCCCGATAGTCGACAGACTCTAAAATGTTCCCGACGACAGGTCCTTGGCTCAGACCCCTTGAGCCGCCTCGCGTCGCCATAGTCGTCAGGTTGTAATCTTCGATTGACCTGATGGCTATACTTTGACTTTCGCCTTGTCCAAGCCTCAGTCAAAGTGGGGGCTCTGTAGATACCTCATTTCTGCACCTCTCGCAAACCACCCGGTGATGATTGGGCCGCATGTTTGGTACGCGGAACGATTTGTGACAGTTCGTAAGATTATCGTCAAGTGATTGCTCAAAAATTAATATCTACCTCTTAGTTGTCATCTACGTCCCGATACGGTCGTTTTGACAGTAATTAGAGTACATTCGGAGTCCGGGCCTAAAACCGTCTCCATTTTCTGATAACCGTTAAATCCCGAGTCAGAATGTTCTGGAATGTTCTAGATATTTCTATTCCATGTTTCATAAATTTTATCTTTTGGTAAACAATTTCCCGTAATATTCACATAAGATATTAAGGAAAACCGAATCATTTCCGTCCTACCATAACTCAAACACGGAAATCTTTCTTCCGCAGGAGGAAACCCCTTGGGAACAGACGACGCGGCAGAGTCTGCGCCTCTTCCAAGAGACGCAGTGGCTGCTGCGCCTCTTCCCAGGTCCTATTCTGCGTAATTTTCGTATCTTTTTCATATCTTTCCGAGATTCACTTCCAAAGAGTCTCCGAAACCCTAATTTCTCCACGTGATTAGTATAAATAGGAGCCTTCGCTCCTCATATTTCTCATGAGAGTGTCCGCCCTTCTCTTCTCCCTTTGCATTCTAGACTTTGTTCTTACTTTTTGGCGTCTACGTGCTTGAACTTTCGACCACGTAAGCTCGGATCCTTCTGAGTACCAGCCTCCCCGTTTGCATGACCGGCCAATTTGACCAACTCCACATCAATCAACTTAATTAACTTAATCGTTTTCCTCTTACGAGGGCACTTTCTTTGCATTCGCGTCGAGCATCACTAATCGATATCTTAGTCCTTCTCGTTTCGTCAACATGTAAGTCTGAGGGTGTAATCCTTCTTTCATTTATTGTATTTTAATTATTGTATCATCATCAATTGTAAGGTTTATGTCGAGAAAGGACGCAGCAACTGCTGCACCTCTTCGAAGGAGCGCAGTTCCTGCTGCGCCTCTTCGTGATGCTGCCGCAGTTCCTGCTTCCTTTCTTCTTCGTTCGTCCTCTGTTATTCGTCAAATTCTTTTATTTGTTTCGTTTGTTTGTTAATTCTTCATCATGATAGCATATAATTCACATGTATATTTATTATTCATCATTAACATGTTTTAAATCATCACAAATCTGACTTAAATCCCTTATAATCCAATATTTGCGGGTTTTCGTCATTAAATTCAATTCCGGGTTATAGAGATTCAATTCATCAATATTGGGTTTCTGGAATTCGTCTTTGATATAGTTTTCATCTGTCTTTTGTCGTGTTCATCACATATTCGTCATTAATCCATCGTATCTAACCTAATTAATTGATTTAATTTGTTTAGCTTGTTAATATTTTTCACTCCTATAATTAATCCATCTTATGTTAATTCGTTTAATTCCGTCTTATTCATGTTTTACTGTTTTCACGACCCATTCATGTGTTACATAACATGCTAATCACTTTCATCCGAGTAAATATCATTAATCGATCATTAAATTCACCAATTAACATTAACGGCTTGCAATTACGGCTTCACAACCAGAACTGAGCCAAGGAACAGACGCAGTGTCTGCTGCGCCTATTCCAAAGGACGCAGCTCTGCTTCGCCTGTTCCTGGCTGAGTTCTGTCCCTAAACTCCGTTTCTGCCTTGACCTAGTGTAATTAGCTTACATATTAACTATTAACCGTAATATCGCGCTAATTCCTGTTCGTTAATTTATTTGATTCTTTCTTTCATTCTTTTATTCTTTTTCTCAAATTATCCGTTTTAAAGGTATTTTCGACATAAATCGCCTAATCCGATGTAATTAATGTAATTTTCATTATTGTAATTCATAATTATTGTATTTCTTTTATTGTTTGTATGTTCTCACATGTAATCAACATTAAGTCCTACTTTGACCCAATTGTTTGCTAATTAATTGTCAACCGACTTAGTATTAATTCTCACATGTTAGGATTAAAACTTGGATGTTGCATTGCATGCATATAATCGACGATATATCAAGTATAAATAACTTCCCTAATCATTAGTAGAGGCCGATATCGAGGCGGGCGGGATTAGGTGTTCGATCAAAAGAGCTTCCTAATACGTACCCTCACCCCTTACTCCAGATATCTGTGAACATCCGTGTTCATTGGCATCCACGAGAGTCATTCTAGACATAGAATGTTAAGGGTAACGATTGCTTAGTGTTCATGTCACTACTTTGTGTCTTGACATGACACGAGGTATTCGAACGGTTCCAATTTCCCATAAAAATTGGTGGTGACTCCATACAAAAATGCAAACGCTTATTTCTCTTTTCCTCCCAAGCGCCCCCGTGGGCCCCCGCTGTCCACAACGGTAGAATTAGCTAAAAGGTTAGCTTATCAATTTAAAGAGAATTGAGTCTTGGGATCATTTATTTAATTCTTGAGGGAGATCAATTGTATAAATGTTTTGAGTCTTCGCGTTATGACTGTAGTTCATTAGACTTAAAAATATAAACGATGCACATGCTTATTATTTTTATTCTTCTTCTCATGATGTAGAACACGTATATTTTGATAATCTTTGTTACAACTAAATGGCTGGAAATAACGCAATCCCAATGCCTAGTGCCACACTTGATCGCGCGTCCTGGCTTAAAATTTTTATGGACCGGATGAATCGGTTCACACGTCGAAAAATGACGGGTCCAACTTTGTGGACTCGGGAGGCGGCACTACGGAATCTTTGCCATTGCGACGGTAAGCTCAAGTACTTAATCGAGCCAATACCGGTCAACCCAGGCCCCAATGCAGGAGTCAACGAGTCACTCGCTTATAGTGATTTCGTTATGGAAGGGGGTGCGATAAAGAACGTACTCATCTTTGTAATGGAAACCAATTTGCAGAGACGCTTCATTGCCCAAGGTGCAAACAAGTTTTTCACCTCGCTCACTAACGAGTTCTCAAAAGCACCGAGAATCGTTACTTATGAGCATACCTGTCGCTTCTTTGATGCGAAACTCCAGAAGGGCCAACCGGTTAGCCCACACATTCTTCACATGATTGAGAATGTCGAAAAGCTGGAGGCACTGAATTGTAAAATCAGTGAGAGCATTGTCATTGACCGAATGCTTCATTCTCTTCACGATGGTTTTGCCCTTTTCAGGGCGAACTACTACAAGAATGACTTGAAAAAGAGTCCTCATGAGCTACACTCCCTTCTCGTACAGACCGAGAAGGATATGAAATTGAGTGGGAGCATGAAGCAGGATGTTCTCATGATTTCAAACAAGTTCAAAGGTAAGGGCAAGGCTCATGGCGACCTAGCTGTAGGTAAGCCAAAGTTTAAGAAGCCAGGAAACGGTAAGAGTGCGCCTGGTGAGACTAGTGGCTCACAAGGCAAGGCAAAGAGCAAGGGCGGTGACATTGAGTGCCACCATTGTCATAAGATTGGACATTGGAGGAGGAACTGTCCCGTGTACCGTGAGGACATCAAAGCAGGGCGCGTCGTTCCTGTTGGTATGTCATCTTATATTCATATGATTGAGATTAACCATGCAAGTTTCGGAACTTGGGTACTAGATACTGGTTGTGGTTCTCATCTGTGTAATCATTTGTAGGGCCTAAAGAACATCACACCTCTCGCAAAGGGTGATGTGGACCTGCGAGTCGGGAATGGAGCACGAGTTGCTGCAGTCTCGAAGGGAACATACGTAATCCAACTCCCTAGTGGTTTTGAGTTATTTTTATAACTGTTACTATGCACCCAGTTTATCTAAGGACTGTATTTCTATTTCCGTACTTGATATAGACGGTTTTCATTTTCAATAAAGGATAATAGCTGTATTTTCTTTTTATGAAATGATTTATGGCAAAGCAGTTTCCATGAATGGAATTTACATCTTAGATCAAACCACGGAAGTATTACACGTGAATAATAAGAAATTAAAGGTTGGTGACAAAGATCAAACCTATCTATGGCATTGTAGAATGGGACACATAAATGAGAAACGTGTAAAGAAACTCGTCGATAATGGGACTATCCCCGCATTCGAATTTTCTACATATGGCACGTGTGAATCATGTCTCATTGGCAAGATGACTCGAATTTCCTTCAAAGGTGTAGGAATGCGCGCTAGTGACCTATTAGGACTCATACATACTGATGTTTGTGGACCTATGTCAATTACCGCTAGAGATGGCTATAGATATTTTATCACTTTCACGGACGATTTGAGTAGATACGGATATGTCTACTTAATGAAGCATAAAAGTGTGTCCTTTGAGAAATTCAAGGAATACCAGAACAGGGTACAGAACCAACTGGGTAGAAAGGTTAAAGCACTCCGTTCAGATCGGGGTGGCGAATATCTTTCAAATGAGTTTGATCAACACCTGAAAGAATGTGGAATCGTTTTGCAGTTAACTCCACCTGGAACACCTCAATTGAATGGTGTGTCCGAACGGAGAAATCGAACCTTACTTGATATGGTTCGATCCATGATGAGTCACACGGTAGTGCCTGATTCATTATGGGGATTTGCTCTTTTGTCAGCTGCTCTTATTCTTAACCGAAGTCCGTCTAAAGCTGTCGACAAGACTCCATATGAAATGTGGAAGGGAACGGTACCTAACTTGTCCTTTATTCGGGTTTGGGGCTGCGAGGCTTATGTCAAGTGGAGACACGAGGATAAGCTCGGCCCGCGATCGGTCAAGACATACTTTATAGGTTATCCAAAAGGAACATTTGGTCATTACTTCTATTCGCCTACCGAACATCGAGTTTTTGTTGCGGCTAGTGCGACGTTCTTAGAGAAAGAATTTATCGAGAACAAGACGAATAATAGAACCTTCGAGCTGTCGGAGATTCCAGAACCAACAACCGAAGAACAGATGGAGGAAGTTGTTCCTCCAACTGATGATACGGTTAATATTCCTGAGGAACCTAGGAGGTCGGGTACAGTCTCTCATCCTCCGGACAGATACATTGGTATGGTCGAGGAGAATGACGTTTTACTCCTAGAGAGTAATGAACCCGTTACCTATAAAGGTGTTATGACCTGTTCCGACTCAAAGCTATGGCTCGAAGCCATGCAATCCGAGATGGACTCCATGTATGAGAATGACGTATGGGATCTAGTTGATTTACCTAATAAGGTAAAACCTCTACAGTGCAAATGGCTTTACAAAATAAAGCGTTCTGTAGACACGCAACCAGATACCTATAAGGCACGACTTGTGGCAAAAGGTTTCACTCAAGTGCACGGATTGCATTATGATGAGATTTTTGCACCTGTAGTAATGCTACGTTCCATTCGGATAATCTTAGCGATTGCCGCATTTCCTGATTATGAAATTTGGCAAATGGATGTGAAAACCGCCTTCTTAAACGGTTATTTGGAGGAAGAGTTGTACATGGTGCAACCAGAAGGTTTCATAGATCCTGAACATCCTAAGAAAGTATGCAAGCTTAAGCGTTCCATTTATGGACTTAAGCAAGCTTCTCGGAGTTGGAATCATCGTTTCGACCAGGTGATAAAAGAGTATGGTTTCACTCGATCGGTCGAAGAACCATGCTTATATATCAAGTCGAGTGGGAGCAAGATTGTATTCTTGATATTGTATGTTGATGACATACTCTTGATTGGGAATGACATTCCTCTCCTATCTTCGGTTAAAGAATGGTTGAAGAACCATTTCCACATGAAAGATCTGGGTGAGGCACAGCGCATTTTGGTAATCCATATCTACCGAGATAGATCACGACGGACGTTATCACTTAGTCAGGAGTCTTATTTGGATAAGATTCTTGAGAAGTTCAGCATGACCAACTCCAAGAAGGGGAACCTTCCAATGACGGCTGGGATGCAGTTGAGCAAGTCTCAGTCACCCACGACGCCTGAAGGGATTGAGCGCATGAGTCGTGTTCCTTATGCATCTGCAATAGGATCGATCATGTATGCCATGATATGCACACGTCCAGACGTGGCATATGCATTGAGTATGACGAGTCGATACCAAAAGACTCCAGGTGAAACACACTGGATAGCTGTCAAAAACATCCTCAAGTACCTACGGAGGACTAAGGATTGGGTATTGACTTATGGGGGCGATACTAAGCTATGCGCAATCGGTTACGCAGATTCTAGCTTCCAAACGGATCGAGATGATTCAAAATTTCAGTCCGGGTTCGTCTTCACTCTTAATGGTGTTGCGGTCTGCTGGAAGAGTTCCAAACAGAGTGTTGTAGCAGATTCTACTACTGAATCGTTGAATTATGATAAGCATGTAGGGCACGTTAATTCCATGGGAATTAAACGTGTTCCTGAGTTGTAGTACTTGATTATGGATTTGATACATTATCTTTTTCATATACTATTTATAACTTCATCGTTTTATTATAATATTTTGTTTTTCATGTGGATTGTACTGACAACATTGAACGCCACAAAGTGAACTGAATTACATTATATTTGTTTTGGTCCGTAACCGCCAATGTGAGCTGATAACTCCGGCTATTATATTGTGCAGTCGATTGATGGTGGGTTCAACGAGCCACAAGTCAAACGGTTGACTGATCGATCACAGATGCGAGATTATAACGATACCTCGTAGGACAACTTTTTGTGACAACGTAATGGAGTCCTAAATGTTTAAAAACATTCGGTGCCAGGTCGTGGATAGGACATCCATTGTGTTCCTAGAGTCGATTCTTTTGACTATCGACTGTCTCTTGAGATTAAGGTAGTTTTTGGGTGACTTTGGTTTCTTTTTCACAGTCTGCCGTAACTGGAGGCTAAGTAGATTTTTTCTGGGTCATTTCATACTGTGCTTACATCTGCAGGATTCGAGTTGAGGAAAATATCCAACCCTTATCAGGTATAGTTATTTCTTAGGGCCACTCGAGGAGTTGTAACGGAAATGCATGGCCATGCTCGAATGTTGATTCGTTTATCAGTTAAGTTACTCTCTAGTCGGGTAAACCACTCTTGATAATGATCGCTTGTAAAATACGACCTTTGTGAATACGGATTTGCAAATTGTTTTACATTGAGTGGGAGAAATTTTAGGATATGAGAATCGGTTATCGCACATACACTTGTGAGGACAAGTGGGAGTTTGTTGGACCTTGTGTCCTCCACAAATTAGTGTGATAACATTTGTAAATCTCTTACAGGTTCACAAGGGTATACTTCGTAGATTTAATCAGTTGATTAACGTTTACCTAATAACGATGGGCTTGCTAGAAAGTTTGACGTTATTATCATACAGATGGCGGTGATCAACTGGTCCCTAAAGGTCACACCTATAGGATGTGTTTGAGAGATGTGGTTATAGAAATATAATCACATTGATGCCTAATATGACTAAACAGTTAGTCAATGTGTTGATGAGACAATTATTTAATGAAGATTAAATAATATTAGTTGAGACGAATTAACTGTCAATTCGTAAATTGAATATAATAAGTTATATTTAATTAAATGTATGTAATGTTAGATTGGACGAATTAATCTGTTAATTCATAATTAAATGTAATCGGTTATATTTAATATCAACAAGATGAATGTGTCATAGTGGTAATAGTGAGGGTACACAAACCAAGAGGTCATGGGTTCGATCCTCACTAGATGACAATTTAACAACATTTTATACATTTTTGGAATAACCGAAAATAAGGAAAATATTCTCTTATTTCGGTGATATGGGCCGAATTAGGGAAGATTATATCTTCCTAATTCACTCCCATTTTCGGTTGGCATAAGAGGTGAAAGGGAGATCATTTTTCTCTTAACCTAATTTTTGCTCATCATTTCTCTCATCAGAAAACCACACAAAAATAAACCCTAATATTTACAGAAATTGGGGATCTCATTCTAGCAATTTGAGGGGTATTTCTCGGAGCATCTTGGGTGCAACTAATAGGCGAATATCATTGCGATATTGTTCTTAGGCCGAATTAGCAAGGACCAAAGGTTATTTCTTAATCCTTTACGATCTTGTTTATGCATTTAGTTTTATGACTCGTATCATCTCATAAATTCGTTATAGTCCTTATTTTTAAAGGAATGTATACAGATTATTTCCCACATGAGATTGTAGGAATTAATTATGAGCTTGATCATTCTTCTAAAGATAAAAAGAAGAAAACTAAAGTTATAGTTGATGATACTATAACATTGTCTCAAGATAAGGATTCACAGTCTAATGTTATAAATAATGTTACTATAACATTGAATCCAAATCATGGTGATTAGTCCGAAGTTATACCCGACTCTTCTACAACATCAGGGTTGGATTCAGGGGGAACATCCTTAAATTTGAGCCAAATGAAGTTGGATCAAGCTCAAATAATGAAGAACCAAGTACTTCAAAAAGTTGAAATATAAGAGTTCACATCTAATGGATTATATTCTCAGTAATATTAAGAAGGGAGTTCAAACGCGATGATCCTTGAACAATTTCTGCTCCTTCTACTCGTTTCTATCTACAATCGAACCAACAAATATTAAGGAAGCTCTCGCAGAATCAGATTGGATTATAGCTATGCTAAAAGAGCTTCAACAATTCGAACGGAACAAGGTTTGGCACTTAGTTCCTAGACCCAAGGACCGATCTGTAATTGGAACCAGATGGGTATTTAGAAATAAACTAGATGATGTTGGGGACATTGTTCGAAATAAGGCAAGATTAGTGTTACAGGGTTATAATCAACAAGAAGGAATAGACTATGACGAGACCTTTGCACCTGTAGCTCGTCTTGAAGCTATTAGACTTCTGATAGCATTCGCAGCTCATAAAGGAATGAAACTCTTTCCAATGGATGTCAAGACAGCATTTCTAAATGGGAATCTACAAGAAAAAGTCTTCGTAGAACAACCTCATGGATTTAAGAATAGCAAATTTGAAGACCACGTCTTTAAATTAGACAAGGCCTTGTATGGATTGAAGTAAGCACCAAGGGCCTGGTATGACAGATTATCAAAATTTCTACTTGACAGTGGATTTAAGAGAGGATCTGTTGATAAAACCCTATTCCTAAAAACCGAGAGTATTAACCTTTTGGTTTTTCAAATCAACGTTGACGATATTATTTTTGGATCAACCAACCGCAGTCTATGTAAGTATTTTTCGGAGTTGATGACTTCTGAATTTGAGATGAGCATGATGGAAGAATTGAAATTCTTCCTAGGTTTGCAAATTCAACAAACTGAGGAAGACATCAAAATTCATCAGCAAAAATATATTAAGGAATTAATTCAAAAATTTGTAATGGAAAATTCCCATGCTATGGTCGCAGAGAAGAAATTAACTTTAGAAGAAGATGGTAAGTCAGTTGATGAAACAACTTACCGAGGAATGATTGGGTCATTGCTATATTTAACTACAAGTAGACCAGATATCATGTTCAGTGTATGCGTTTGCGCGAGATATCAATCATCTCCCAAAGAATCGCATATGACGGCTGTAAAAAGAATTTTACGATATCTTATAGGGACGGCCAAGCTCTATCTGTGGTATCCTATAAAATGCAACTTCGATCTTATCGGATATTCAGATGCCGATTACGCAGAATGTTTCCTAGACAGGAAAAGTACTTCAGGTGTTACCACATTCGTTGGACCTTGCATTATCACATGGGTTCAAAGAAGCAGCATTCAGTTGCCCTTTCTATAGAAGAAGCCGAATATATTGCAGCAGGACTGGTATGTACTCAATTATTATAGCTTAAGCAACAGTTATGTGATTATGGTGTTGATGTTGGTTGTATCCCTATTCTATGCGACAATATGAGTGCTATTATTATTTCCAAAAACCCTGCGCAACACTCGCGTACCAAACACATTGAAATTAGACACCATTTTATACGTGACCATGTTGAGAAGGGAATATAAAACTCGAATTTTGTAGTACTGAAAAACAATGGGCAATCATTTTGACAAAATCATTAGCTAGAGAGCGTTTTGAGACTTTACGGTTGGAAATTGGTTTAATCGGTGGTACTTAAGCTTCTATAAATGTTTAATTTCTCAATGATTGATTGGTATAGATAAGATTATATGACTGTGTCCGTATATTGCGTTGCATGAATATTTACGTTTATAGAAATCTATTCTTCGTATATATTCTATTTGTATTTAAGAATTTGAGTGGCTTACAAATTTTATCTTTTACCAAAATTAAGATACACCATATTATTTTATTTACCATATTTCCATCTCAAATCTTTCCAAAATCCTATATGACAATCTCGTCCAATATATACCATACATATCCAAATCTTTTCATATACTAATTACCATATTTATGTAAACCACTGCCTCCCTATACCTAAACCTAGATTCCTAATACTATATCCTATAATTACCCCCTAAAACCGTGTAATATTGACTACACCTCCCCCACATGCTTTTACTTTTCACTTTACTAATTTCACACACAATCACTATCATCATCATCTTCAACCTCTAACCATGAAACCTCCACATAAATCTACACGGTCTTCGACCCGCAACCAACATCAACAAAACCCATGCAATCAACCACAACAACCACCATCTCATCACCCCAATTCCTCCAACTTTACTTCAACAAATCCACATCCATAACAATCACCTCCCTTGTTTCGTGGTCGGGATGAAGCGATTTCCGAAGGTAAAAGGCGTCGACTTAATAAAGGGAAAAATAAGATGGTAATGGATGAAGTTGAGGAAGCTAATGAACCCGAAGTTGTTGTTCAGGACGGGATTTCACGGACTCTGTTTCAGGAGCCGTCGCAAAGTGCAACCAAGGCCGGTTTTAACTAGGTTCCCATGACCAAGGGTGAAAGCATTCTTGTTTCTTGGGTCTTGCAATATTCGATTCATGATGGAAGGTACTACCCTAAATCTTGGTTGTCTCAAATTCCGTCTCTTAAGTTTTTTGTCAATTTTCTTGATTTTCAAGGTTGGAGTGATGTGAGTCGGTTTTCGGGTCCCACTTACCCGATTGATTTTATACAATTCTTTGCTTCGGTAAACATTAAGGAGGGTGTCTTGCATGCGGTCGTGAACAGTGTCGATATCACCGTTACTATTGATGATTTTTGCTCTGCTTTTAAGATTCCTCATGACGGAATCGATATTAATCCGAGTTTGGAGTGGTCTAATATTGATGATGACAAACAGTTGGTTAATAAAAGGTACTTTGATGAAGTTGCTTCCGAAAACAGCAACATTGTGGTACTCTTGGTTACATGGTCGGAAAATTAATTTGGCTAGTCTTGTGTTTAACCGCATTGCTCAAACAAGCATAACCGTCACCAAAGAAAAGCATTGCACTACTCTTGATATCCTATATGGAATGTGGATATCAAGGTTATTGGAGATTAAACGAGTTGTGGGAAGGGAGAGCTACGGTGTAAGTGCAAAAGACGGTATGTGTGATCATGTGATTAAGTTGATGGGTCTCGGCTTTGAAGGACCTAAATTGGTGTTTGCTAAGGGTGTTGAAAAGAGCAATAGTGATGTTGGGTTGGTGGCTATGGAAGCCAAATTGGATGCTTTTATGGGATCCTTGATGTCTAAGTTTGAGGAGCAAACCACGGCATTAGCTACGACCATGTCTCGGGTTGGACCATCACGGTCCTCAGTTGGTGGCTTGGATACTGCTCGGGTTTATGCTTGGATGGAAGGGGTCGATAAGAGGCTTGCGGGTTTCGAGAGGGATTTAGTGGCTATTCGTGAGGAAGTGTTCCAACACGGTCATCGTCTCTCTTACCTTACTAGTCAAGGGGGTGCATTAGTCATGGACGGGAAAGCTATGAAGGCCGATCAAGCTCTTACCTAGGAGGCGACAAAGGCCTTGTCGTTGAAGGTCCTTAACTTCGAAACAAGTCTTCAAGCCCAAGCTACACTTGTGCGAAGTTCGTTTGATCGTCTTGATGCCTTGGAATTTCGTACTCGTCCCTATTACGTTAACCCTTATAAAACCCGTCACACTTAGCTTTGCCTTACCCCTCCCCTGTTTCAGCTTTTACCTTTTATTTCCTTATTTTCTTTTGTTTTCTAATGGTGTATTTTGCCTTCTAAACTTGTTACCATTCGGCCAATTTTTGGCATACTACTTGTGGTTATGGCCCAAGTAGTTCTTAAAGATGTTGTTTAATTTGGCCCATTTGGCTTAAACATGTTTTCCTTGGTTTGTATGCTACCGTAATTCGTAGGTACTTATGGTTATTTACGTTTTATTACATTTCTTAATCGTTCTTATCTCTTGTCTCGTCGTATATAATTCTAGTCATTTTATGTTTGTTCTTATCTTTTCGATGATGTCAAGAGGGGGAAAGCGCGACCATGCACTACTACAGATACAGGCTATAACAACGGTTAAAAATCGTTGTTATATAAAAAAGTGGACGTTGTTAAAGCGTCCATTGTTAAAGGTTTTAACAACGGTTGGTTTTTCTAATAAACCCGTTGTGAAAACTATTAACAACGGTTCAAAACCGTTGTCGTTACGAGACATTCGTTGTGGAAAGTGTGACTAATTTTTGGTGGGAAAGTTATAACAACGGTTACAATAGAAAAGACCGTTGTTATAACTAAAGACAACGGGGTTTTTATTAATAACCGTTGTTGATTTTAAAAAAAATATATATATATTACTAGATGCATGCATTTTTACTGCAATTCCGATGCATAATGCATTATTACTGCCAAATCCATGCGTATGAAAGGACACAATAATATATGGAATGAGAAGGGTTATAAGATTTGGCACAACTTCCTAAACATATTAACTAAAAAACAACTCAAACGACACATTACTAAGTATAAATTCATGCATTATCTTAATAACCATTCCATTATATCACTATCTCCACCCTAAACTCCAAACCCTAAATCTTTAAAACCTAATAATAAACTTCAAACTTCCTTCAACAACAATGACTGATACCATTCATAATACATGCATTATGACCGAGTACAACAAGAGTTTCATACGCCGGTTGCTGGACATCGAGAGGAGGTACAGGAGCTACCTTGAGGACGCTCGGATCACACTCAAGGACGCCAAAAAAAATGGCTTGTTAGAGCCGCAAATAATGCAACTATATGACGATATAGCATCTGCGGAACGAAACCTCCAAATATCAAAGGAGGAGAGGATGAATATCATAGAAGAGAATGCATCTCTCTATGCATATCTAAGAATTGCATTTTTAGCAATGTAATAAGTTTTTTATGTATTTATATATTAATTAATTAAGTTTATGCATTCCTCTCCATCATCTTCTTCTTTGTTTTATTTTATTTAATTTGTTTTACTAGCTAATAAATGCAGAAAAACAACAGTGACAAAACTAATTAAGCGAATAATACTTAGAGAAAGAACAATAATGATCGAGAAAAACACATGCAAATAAAATAATTAGAGAAAGAAAATAATGACGGAGATGACAAAACCTAAAACCATAAAGCGATAGATATTTACCTGATAATTAGAGAAAGAAAGAGACGATGACAACAACAGGGACGGAGATGATAAAGCGACGATGAGAAAGAGACGATGAGAAAGAGTGTGGTTGTGTGTTTGGGTTTGCTGTGTTTGGGTTTGCGTTTGTGGCTGTAGCTGATCTGTGTTTGTGTAGTATATATTGTGGTATTTGCTTGGAAGTATTGACAACAGTTTTTACACATAAACCCGTTGTCATTAGAGAATATATTAACAACGGGTCCTTAGAAAACCGTTGTTAAAAAGTATTAACAACGGGTTTATATATAACCGTTGTAATTACTTTTCACTTATTTTGCGCCAAATTATTAAAACGGTTATAACGTATTACAGAGTAAACTGTTGTTATTAGTTTTTATATTAACAACGGTTGTGCAGGTTTGACCCGTTGTTAAAACTAATAACAACGGTTAACAACACATAACCGTTGTAATTAAGTTTAGTAAAATTCGCGCCATCCATTCTATAACGTTTTATGGTGATTTTTGTGAATAAGCGTTGTTAAAGGGTCATTGTGGCTACCTGGATTTGTAGTAGTGATGGTAAGCATTTGCCTAAGCTTGCTCCTTGTCAAGACCGATTGTCTTTTAAAGTCCTTTATGTTTTGTTCTTGTATAAATCGTTTGATCTTATGTTGATCTTTATCTATAAAGATGACGGTATTATATTGAGGGGAAACTATATACTTAGTCACAATTTGTAGGACACTATTTTAGGAGACTTTTCATCATAAAAAAGGGGGAATTTGTTGAACCATATATAATATATGTTTATGTTTTAATGATGTCAAGAGTACTTTATATTATATATACTCGTTGCGCGTAATTATTTGTTTAGCCTCTTCAGATTAGACTTATTATTTACAAAGCTTAAAGAGTTGTGATGAAAGTATCCAAGAACATACTATGATCAAGTCCTCAATCAAGGATCAAGATGTTACAAGATACTGAAGAATTATTCAAGCATTCATGAGAAGATAAAGCTCAATTAAAGATTGATCAAGCTTGAATGACGAAGTAGCCTACACTCGAAGATCTCTTAAGAAGATTAGAATAGCGTAGGTGATTATCTCGTAATGGTAACGTAAGAGGGGATTCTTATGTTAGTAAAGTTATAGCATCACAGCTATAACATTACTAATGTAAGAGCTCAATGTTATAGCTCTTCTACTATAACATTGAGATGCTGAGCTTATATAAACGCACTAAAAGGTTTTAAAATTGTTTTTGAAAAATGTTTTTGTCTCTTTTAAATATTTTAGCAAAAATTATTAACTTAATGAGCAAGCTCATGTTCCATATTGAGTGTGGTTTTATTTTAATCTTATAATTAGTAATTATGTTGGGTCAACTTATGAGTTGAGTCATGTTGCTAATTAGGGTTTCTAATATAGCATACTCCTAAACCCTAAATCTAACCTAACATCAAGCTAGGGTTTTCACGAAAAACAAAGCATATGAGCCGTGTTGATTTCGTGTAACTTAAGGATAAAAGTTTTTTATTGTTAAGATTTTATTCTCTAGAATTATCTTAACATATCTTTTATATTTAGCTTGCTATGGTTATTTATGATAAGAATATTTTTGTTATGGAAAATCTTATCATATCTTAAGATTTAAGGAAAAGATAATAGGAGAATAATTTATAAATTATCTTTTGGAATATTCTCTATTATCTCTTACGGTTTTAAGGAAAGAAATAACAAAGATATGATTTGTTTACATATTAAATATTTTGGCCATTAGGGTTTCGTGAAAACCGTGTGCTTTGCTTCCTTCCTTGCTATAAATACTCTACTCTTTGCTACATTCGAAAGCAAGACTTTTGAGCATAAATTTAATTTTCTTTTAAAAAGCAAAAACCGTGTTTTACAAGTAAAAACCGTTTTGTTATTTTGAAAAGGTCGTGCATCATATATACTTGTGCATTCGTTCTTTTTTTATCGTTATAAGATAATAGTGCTTAATTGATTTCTTAATCGTTCATTAACGTGACCTTTTAGAAGAATCATTAGTGCTTTCTTATTAGGGTAAGTTTGTCACTCGAGTATTTAGTGATACTCACTTGAGTTACAACTAGGGTTAGTAGTACGAGTTGGGTTAGTAAATTTGTAATCCGTAGAAAGGTACTAAATTTAGTAATCGAGAATAGTGGACGTATGTTTCGATTTGTGAAGCTGAACCACTTCAAAAATCCGTGTGTCTCTCTTTCTCTTTCGTTCATTTGCATTGTTTTAATTCGTTAAACAATTGATCAGTTTAAGTTTAATCAATAAACTTTAAATAATCAATTATACATATACAATCGAAAAGTAGGTTAAAGTTTTTAATCCTCAATTCACCCCCCCCCCTCCCTTGAGTATTTCGGATCGATAGACTCTTCGCATGAAAGCCACCGTTAGTGGGGAGTAACTCAAGGTTCTCCCAGCCACATTTTGTCAAAATAAACATAATAAAGAATACAAGCAGATAAGCACATTAAATAAGATGTGAGTGACTTGAATTATAATTAAACATGGGATCATACATGTTAAAGACACCAAAGATAAGGAGAAAGGATGAATTAAATAAGTAGGTAAGGCATAAGCAACAACAAATTAATGGAGAAGGAAAATAAAGAATGTGAACACGGTCACTTAACCACGAGCACGTATTCCAAGGAAGTATGACCAATGCAACCATCCAAATAATGCAAGACCTTTACTTCACTCATTAAATATAATTTTCCCTGGTAGGACGACCCTAAGGGTGTATTTGGATTGGGAGAATTGGAGGGAAAGGGAGGGGAGGGAATCTTTCCATCATTGGCAAGATTTGGAACGAGAACTTTTTTTTACTCTCATTTCATCAACATCCTCCATCCATTCTAACATCTCCCTCTTCCTCCCCTTCCATCTCCCTCTCATCATTTTTGTTATCCAAACAACCATAATTCATTTTCCCTCCCCTCCCCTCCCCCACCTTTCCCTCCCCTCACTCCCCCTCCCCTCCCTATCCCTCCTAAAATGGTATCCAAACACACCCTAAAGATCATAGTAACACGATCCTAGTCTAAATCTGGCCATACTCTCGGGACAGAACGGTTACCGATTCGACATGCGGCAGAACAGTCCGCATACCAGACTCGATCAACAGAACGGAAGTCGAGTACCCACTTTCGGCAGAACGGCACGAAAGAGGCTGAAGAAATCTGATTTAGACTGAATCCGTACTTGGCAGAACAACACAAGTAGGCATAAAGGTAAATCAAGCATGTAAGATAGCATTATGGCATTTTCACAAGAATACGACTTCTCACAAATAGTTATTTAGAATAAATCATTCATACTTGGAATACGGTGAATTCATGAGAATAAGCAAGTAATAACCATAAATGAGATATACTAAATCATTTCAAACTTGTATAATATTGATAAGCATTTCATTTCATATATATACATGCCAGTTGAACAAAATATAACAAGCGATAATGAACAATTTGCGTTACGTAAAATATGAGATGAAACGTAAATAACAACATGTGAATCATTCATAAGCATACACCATAATATAAGAGTGGCCTAATAGCTACAAGGTATATGCAAAGCCCAATTATAAGACATAACAAAAGCATAAAACAAAGGAAGAAGAAAGCAAGGGATGTAGTTAGCCATGCTAACCCCAAACCGTGACCACCCACGCCCAGCCAGATCGTGGCCACGCTGCCAATCCACGGCCAGCCACCTGCCCATCCAGCCGTGTCCACAGCCAGTCCCCACGGCCAGCCCAACCGTGGCCAACACCTCCAAAAGATGGTCCAACACCCAACTACAATAACTTACCCAAATTGCAACATTACATGTAAACGACAAGGTGGATGCGCATATATATATTTAAGAGACGGAAACTAATAATTTGCCAATTCTGACAGCCACACCATCCCAATTCGGCCTCCATCCAAACTGTATAAAACAGCCATTTCAGAACACTTTTAAGACGAATTCTTAAGCATTAACAAGACGGAAAGTTTCCTATATAAACAACCCAATTCATACATATAACAACCATGAAACTATAAGCAAAGAAATTCCTTCAAACAATTATAGAATTCATGTAGCATTCCGACACAATTAATCTCCAAAATAGCCCATTTTGAGACGAATTTATAAGCAAAAATAAGACGAAATTTTCTTTTGTAAACAACCTGATTCCTACTCAAAACAAACATGAATATACAAGACACAAAATTTCAGCAATTAGGCATGGGAAACATGTAGTAATCCGTCACATACAACCACCAAAACAGTCCCCATATACACGCCCAAACCAGTCCAATTCCGGGCAGTTTTAAGATGAGAATTCAAGCATGAATAAGATGAAATTCACGCAATTAATTCACCACATTCATATACTAATTCCACCATAAAGTCAAGAACATAAACTTCCTTCAAAAATAACAAGTAAATCTTGTATAAGACCGACATATTCAACAATAACATGAAGAATTGCATAAAGATTCATACTTTATAACATGTAAGAGTAAAACACAATAATTAGGCACATAAATTTAATATAATTTCAAGTAACCTATAGCCTCGAAAGCTCTCTAATATTCAAGTGAGTGGTCCACAATGTAAGAGTCTCCCTCCGGGTCTTCAAATTCTTCACCTAACAACCATAATACACGAAATTAAGCTCGAAAACCGAAACTCTTATAAGATGGTCATTTCGAAACCACCACAAGAGTGAAAATTTCTTACCTAGAAAGTCGAAAGACGGAAAGGGGAAGATAATGGCGCAAGAATTAGCTAAAACGGTTGAGAAACGAAGGAGAAATCTAGGTTTGAAGGAGACGTGTTAATGGTGTTTCCATGTTTTTGTTGTTGCTGTGTATGTGTAAGAAAATAGTAAGAAGAAGAAGGAAATGGGCGGTTGAGTGTGTGAGAATGAGGGGAAAAAATGATTATTTAAGTGTGGTGCGAAAAGTAGGTATGTGTTGTCAACTTGTGGTTGGTCCGGATTTAACTTAAATTCAAAAGTGAAATGTGACGGCCTTTTTCTAGACAGAAATACGTCTCAAGTCTACTATAACTTAAGACGGAAATTATTATTATTATTATTATTATTATCATCATCATTATTATTACTGTCCGACTAAAAATATATATTTTTATATAAACTAAGCCTTAAAAATATAATTTTATTAAAATTAGGCTTAAAAATGTAATTAATTAAATTAAGTAATTTAAAATATTTTTAAAGCCATTATACGAAAAGAGCGGGTTTTACAATCACCTCTCCTTTTAAAAAAGTTTCGCCCTCGAAACTTGAAGTAAGATAGATTACCTTAAGAAAACAAATCTGGATACTTGCTACGCATAGACGATTCCGCTTCCCATGTCTCTTCTTCTACGTTACCACACTTCCACAAAACTTTCACCAAGGGCACCACTTTACTCCTCAAATTCTTATCTTTCTTATCCAAGATGTGAATCGGTCTCTCCTAAAAAGAAAGACTAGGCTCAAGCTCGGGAATTTTATTTTGCAACACATGACTTGGGTCGCTAATGTACTTCCTATGTTGAGACACATGGAACACATCAGGAGCTTTACCCAAACTTGGGGGCAAATCTAATTTTTAAGCCGCGGCACCAATCCTTTTCACAACATCATAGGGTCCAATGTACTTTGGACTCAACTTTTGAAAAAAGAGACCAAGTTCTTATGGACCGAAGCTTATGAGGAAGCGTTCCAAGAGTTGGAGAGGAAAGGATACCAAGTCTTTTTGTGTGTGGTGACTTCTACCTCTTCTTCCTTGCCGAAGCTCGAAGAAGTTCTCGTGTTTTGTGAATTCACCGATGTTTTTCCCGAAGAGTTGCCCGGAATACCTCCCGAGCGTGATGTAAAGTTTTCTATCGACCTTGTGCCCGGAACCAGACCGATTGCTAAAGCTCCCTACCGTATGGCACCAACCGAACTAAAGGAGTTAAGGAAGCAACATGATGAGATAATTGAGAAAGGATTTATTCGACCTAGTGTCTCACCTTGGGGTGCTCCCGTCCTCTTTGTGAAGAAGAAAGATGGATTTATAAGACTTTGTATCTATTATCGTGAGCTCAACCGTGTTACTATCAAGAACAAGTACCCTCTACCAAGGATTGAAGATTTGTTCGATCAACTCAAAGGTGCCTCTACTTTTTCTAAGATTTATTTGAGATCCGGTTATCATCAAATTCCAGTCCGTGATTCCGATATTCCAAAAACCGCCTTTAGCACGAGATATGGACATTTAGATTTTCAGGTGATGCCCTTAAGATTAACCAATGCTCCCACTATCTTCATGGACCAAATGAACCGAACCTTTAGTGAGTTCTTGGACAAGTATGTTGTGGTCTTCATCGACGATATTCTCATCTTTTCTAAGTCCGAAAAAGAGCGAGTGTTACACTTGAAATAGGCCCGATGATTCAGGCCATTTCTCGCAGTCGATTACTCGACCATCAATGGCTGGCAAGCCTCTATGTATAAGCAAGAGCGGGTCAAGGACATATCTCGAAGATGCCTCAGGTATGACTAATTTCTATGGCTATCGAGCATTTATACGTAGTCTAACGGACCTTAAACGACCCGCACCAGCAGTCGACAGACTCTAAACTATTCCCAACGGAAGGTCCTTTACTCGAAGCCTCGAGTCGCCTCGATGTCGCCCTTATCGACGACATGTCCTTGGCTCAAACCCTTTTGAGTCGCCTTGGCGTCACTTTGATCTTCAGGTTATAATCTTCGATTGACCTGGGGGATGTACTTTAACTTTCGCCTTGTCTAAGCCTTAGTAAAAGTGGGGTCTCATTGGATACCCGGTGTCTTTCGAATCCCCAAAAAACACCCGATGATTATCAGAATACAACATGTTTCAGAAATCGCTATGTTTGATCGACGGTTTATATAACTGCGTGTCGGAAAGCTCGAAAAACGGTTTCGAAAATGAAAAACTTGTTAAAAAATTTCAAAAATATCTGGAGTATTTTATGCACGACGACGGGACCGCAATGACAATAATTAGAGTCAAAACCTACACTGGACCAATAATCGACTCAAAATTCAAATCCCGACTCAACAAAAAATCAAACCCGAGTCAAACACAAAGTACCAACTCTAAATAACACACAAACACAAGCTTACATGGCTAATCAAACATAATAAACCACAAAACACATCTTAAAAAAACCTAGGGTATAACAAAACACAAATTCCAAATTTGCAAAAGGGACAAGACCGCCCCTTGTATCGCCAATGTACGCGGGCCTCTTTGAGTGGCCTATATGACCACGTCGCCCAAAATGCACAACATCACACATTCCTCTATACATACCCCTCAAGCACCACCATTTACAAGCACGCAAGAGTCTGCCCCTTCTTTCTCCCTTAAAATTCTAGACCTCGACTTCTAAAGTCAAAAACCAACACGTGTTTTCGACCTACAGATTAAAAATACGAGCCTTGCACATTGTTTGGTACCGTCATCATGCATTAAAAATACTTGACTTACCACTTGGACCAATTACTCTCACACTAAAGTAAAGCTACACTCCATATTTACAAAACGAGTTTTTAAATCGAGCTTTCCGACTCAAAATTTTTACACTTTGTCGATTTTTCGTTCAGCAACCAAACATGTATGTATGAGGGTGTATTTAATCCTCTTATTTCATGTTTTTTTTTGCTGTTTTTATGACTTTAACATCATAAAACATGCATACACGATTCAAAACTTGGAAAGATCGAGCCAAAACCGAGTTTTGGCATGAGACAGAGGTTGGTTGCCTCGCCTAGAGGCTTGCGCCTCATGTGGCTTCTCAGGTCAGAACGATGATTGATTGTTACCAAAATCATCCTTGATTGTTTATACCATGACGGTTTTATCTTATGTAACGATGATGTTGTTGGTTAATAACAAATTTACGGAGATTTGAACATTTTAATCTCTTATTTCTTTCATTTTTCATTTATTTATATTTGCAAGCATTTTAGTCGTATTCATAATCATCCTTAGTTCTACATACCATGTCGGTTTAATCCCGAGTACGATGATAAAAATCAGCCAATTACAAAGCAATGAACTTAATAAAGCTAGTTCATATCAAACACTTTTCACTTCATTTCATCTTATTTTTCTCTTTGTCTTAACCATATTTCATGTCACCCTTGGCTAGCATAAGAGCCATGTCGATTTATTTCAAAAGCGGTGGTAAAACGGTTGAGCAAACACATTTTATATGTTTATTTACAAAACTATTCATGTCAAGCTTGCAAAGTCAAACCCGACAACGAATATCACCAACATAATGATGAATATTCATGTCATATTCTACACTTTAAACAAAAGCGGCCTTGACGACCTTTTCAATAAAAGTGGGTTTCAACACCCTTTTCATAATGGTTTTCATAACCTTTTAAACAATCAAGATAGGATACTTGGACCGTCGTATGGCTCGCGCCCCAATGACCCTTTTGTTCCCCAGTTTCCAAATTTGGGAAGAACATGTTACATCGCCCATAGGCTCGCGCCTTAAAGGTTTCCTGGCACTGCTTCTATTTCATTTCCAGCACTTGTCTAGGGCGATCTTGATTTCGGTTAACCCGAATACATGACGGATCAGATTGACGAGTTTATATTTTATATTTCACATTATAAACACACTTATTTTTAGAAAAATGGATTGTGTTAAGCACCTTAAACCTAACTTGGTAAATGGATGTTTAATTTCTTGTTACTAATAGTCGATTGGCCATAGAAAACCCACACGATAGACTTTTATGAATTGTTTACTCTTGCCCTTGTCAGTTGTTTGGACGTTATAAGAAATAATCAAACTAAAAATGATTATATGATGGCATAAAGTGCATGAAAACATGTAGACATTCCGTAATAATAGAGAAAAATAAATAATAGTAGTGAGTACACACCACGTGATGAGTTGGTAACACTAGTACGTGTTGTGGCGGTCCGACACGATATGTGAATGATATGTTGAATGTTAAACATGGTTGCGTCTACTCATAAATAATATTAATATATATATATATATATACACACACACACACACACACACACACATATAAGGAAATAATGTTAAGTTACCGGGAGAGCATCTTGTAAGACACATAGCACACTTCAGGACGAAGTTCCATTTTAGGGGAAGTGAATGTAAGAACTCGGAGAAATTTAGAAAGAAAGAACGTAATACGTAGGAAAGTAAGGAGAGTGAACAAGAAACTTAGGATAGATAGAACACATTTGTGTAACAATAAGAATGATAAGGGCAAGAAAATACAAGAGGACCGAGAATGAGGCTTGAGAGAAGACCGAGAAACAATTGGAAAAAGGGAGTGAGTGGTGAACATTGGGGACGAAGGTCATTTTAAGGGAGGAAGATTGTAATACCCGGCATTTGTGGGACCCGTACTTAGACCTAATGATGCGTGAGGGAACCCACACGTACTCGGATAAGACCAAGTAAGACCTAAACTAGACCTAGTGGACTTCCAGTGGACCGAGTAATACCTCAAGTGGACCAAGTGAGTCGTCATACGGTCGAGTGAGGGTACACTCGACCGAGTGAGAGCCACTCGGTCGAGGGAACCGGTCACTCAGTCAAGTGTGCTGAGCTGTATCCAAGAGATACTATTTCGGGATTTTCATTCTACCCAACTGATGCCCTGTCGTTATGTGCACCAAAAATAAAATTTATAAAACCTATTAGGACTAACAGAAGCTAGTGGTAACAGGGTCGATCCGCAGGGAGGTAGGGAGTTAAGTTGTTTTATTTCAGTCTATGAATTTCTGGGGGGTTTTGGATTGGATTAAATCTAAAAATATAAAATAAGAATGCAAATAACGAAAGAAATGTAAACAATAATTAAAAGAAGGCTAAGACGATCGGTTCATTGTAGCTACAATGGCGGTAAACCTAGGTAAATCTGAAATAATCATGTAAGATGGGCAAATAACAGGTCCTCTCGGTCTGAGTTAACTAGCAGCTCCTTTCGGCGTATGCTACTAATCCCTAAGTCTCACTAAAACTAGCTCTCGCCCTGAATAGTGATTCCTAAAGCCTAAATTACTTATCTTTCGATCTTAGCAATTTAGTCGTCTCAATTTATTAATCTATTTTCCCTCCCCTATCTCTCGATCTTGTGGGTCGGTCAAATACTAAGCATTTAACTAGTCGCATGCATTCGATTTTGTCAAATATTGCAATTAAAACATTGAAATGATGCTAATCTAACACGGCGCAATCTATCGACTAATGGAGGTAGTCGATCGACCAACGGATACAGTTGATCGACCAACAAGGTTAGTCGATTGACCATACCCCGACTCAGGTCTACCTATCTTACGCCATCTACACTACGGATCCCCTCACATCTTAGCGCGGGAGATTTAGCTACTCATACTGGAATTAATAATGATAACGAAACTAAAGATGCAAATAACAGAATTCATAATTAAATTAAATAAACAGTAAAACCGCATAAAAGAAGGAATTAGGGCTTAGGGATTCTAACTAATCAATTCTAATCTATAAAGAAAGAACAAAATTCAGAGCAAGAATTACCATAAATAAGGAAAGCGGGAAGAACAAACCTGGATGCAAAGAAGAACTTTATGAAATACTTAAGAAAACTGTAAACTAGGTATGATAAATCTGAACCCCTAATACAAAATTTAATGAATGAATGATGAATTCTCTTTAAAGCAGCCGGAAGAGTTACGTTATATAGAAGTATTACTTAAAACTCTTCTTAAAACCTAATTACAAATGGGCTTAGGTTAAAAATCTTTTAATTCCCGTCAGGTTGCACAAGCGGTCGATCGACCATTGATATCAGTCGATCGACCAAAGGTCGAGATTATCAGAAGCTTCCGATTTGGAAATAAAACTTATTCGTCAGCTCACGTGGTCGATCGACCATGGGACACGATCTATCGATGATCGCTCTTCCGCATCAATGTTTTCAAGATTTCGCGCGTCTATAGACCATGTAGGTCAGTCTATAGACCAAGTTAGCTGGTTATCCGCTTCTGAAACTCTCGCAAATATATCTTTCGGGCCTTGCTACGCGCACCAAGTTCATTTCCCGAGTCAAATCTTCATGTCGAATCCTATTCCAAGCACTTAGGGACGGATTCGGCTCGATTTTCGCTGGATTCTTCACATTTCTGCAATATTACACAAAAACACGAAAGTAGACGGAAATAGGGAAAATAGTAGCATAAACTACATAATTGAGCTCTGAAATGCGTGTGAAATAGGGTGTAAAACATCATATTTAGGACACGCATCAAACTTCCCCAAACCAAACCCTTGCTTGTCCCCAAGCAAGAACTAGACTCGATCTTAAAACCTAATTGGAACGAGTTCAATCTCAGAGCGAAATGCAACTATAAAGCCTAAACCAGTTTAATGCAACAACTAACAATCAATTAGCAATATGAATCATGGAAACGAGTTATGTAGTCGTTAAAAACTGCTGAACCGTTAACTATAGAGACTTATCATTATGGACTCTCACGGGTCGCTCATATCACACATAAGCACATGTGGATATATATAAAAGATAGAAAGAAGTAATTTTGTAATGAATCTCACCTAACTACGACGTATAAGAACATGCCTGCAATCTAATATGAAAATGATCTCTACAGCCGTACATATGCATTCTAACCATAAAAGACCATGACACATGCCGAGGTAAATTTGGATATGTGAGGCTATGGGTAAGAAGGGGCTAAAATGAATTTGGATAAAGGAGTTGAAGCCAAGCTAGTAACTACTGAAAACCAAACTATAAAATATTTCAATCTTCTTGCTCAAGGTTAATCAATAAAGCGGTGCTAATAGTCAGCACAAATCTCACATTCTCCACAATATATCAATTCCCCAAATAATATAAATAGCAACATGGGAACAAAATCACCATCTAATGAAGATTCAATCATGTGATTTTTCGAATTTCCTTTCGCTACTGCAGCAAGCAGTCGATAGACCAAGTGGGACGGTCGATCGACTGATCCTCCTTTTTTTCGAATTCCTATTTTCTTTTTTTTTATTCTCTTTTTCTTTCTTTCTTTCTTTTTTCTCTTTCCCTTCAACACTTCACCAATATATTCTCAACACGAGACATAAAAACCAAAATGCAATAAAATATTCCCGAACGACTACCAATACTAGCTCAGCAAGGGTAGGCTAAATATTGAATGTAGCTTATGGGACAAAAAAAGCTAATTTGGCTTTTGTGGGGCTTATGGGTAAAACGAATAAAGGGGAACCTCTTCCACATGTGTCAACAAACCACAACCCGAATGCATACAGGTATTAAGCAGATTAAGTTCATATTTATGCATATTGATATAACACGTCTCATAAAGAGTACTACTCACATTCCTACATGGACTGGTCATGAATGTCACCAGTTATAAGGCTCTAAAACTCAGAAAATGATGTAGTTTGCCAAAAATCTAAGTCAAGTCTCAAGATTCAGCGAATAAATTAACGAAAACTCGTAGGTATGCATATGTGATTCTACTAATAACATGTCAATTTAGCACGGCTTAGGCATAAACAGATGAAAATGCAATGTCATCATTGAACTACTATCGTTCCGACTCGACCTACATGCTAAAATAAACGTGAATTTTTTGAATTTTTGAATTTTTTGAATTTTTTTGGTATTTTGTATATATAAGAGAAATGAAATAACAAATGCAAACTGAAATTCTATAAACGTGAAACAGAAATGCAATAAAAACAATGCAAATGCGACGCAAAACCCTTCCCCAAACCAAATCACACAATGTCCCCATTGTGCAAAATCATGTAAAAGAAACAAAAGGGAAATGGGATTTTTGCGATAAATAACTAAATAAGACATGAAAAGGAACTAGGAAACTCACAAGATTTTAAGCGCAAAAGGAAACCTTCCCAAACCAGCGTGAGCTAGGAGGTTTCAGTAGCCAGCAATGCTACCAAAAGGTACCTGCAAAGAAAGAAAAGCAAGCATCATTCGAAAATAAAAGCGTGGCGGTAATTATGTGCAAGTAAATATGGTAAAAGAAAACAAAATACGAGAGGAAAAGAGTGAAAAAAACTCCCTAGATTCGCATTCATGATCCGCAAAACAACCAATCTTGAATAAAGAACGATCGTCAAAACAGGTACAGCAGCAGTGGTGGTCGACCGACCACAATAGGTGGTCGACCGACCAAACGTCGTGAGGAACAGTATATCTGGAATCTACAACCCGGTCGATCGACCGATGGGTGTGGTCGACCGACCACTGCACCTGACGCAGAAGCTTGTTTTCATCTAATTAACTCAATAAATTGAGTTATCATGGTCTAAATACCTGCAAATGCACATTAATAACGTGCCCAAAAATTGCGCAAAACCCAAAATAGCAGTCTATAGCCTTATAAAATCCTATGCAAACTAAATAAAGCAAAGTCTCGCGCAAACCAAAAAAGTAAATAGTCTTAAAACGCAATAAAAGTGTCTAAAAGTTATGAAATAAAAAATGTTCATCCGCGAAAAATGCGGAAAATCTCCGACCATGGCTTCTGGCTGCATGAAGTGCCCTCCACGGTACGAATCTCCTCAGCAGGTCTTCACTCTATTCCAACATCTGGAATACTCAGCGGATCATCATCCCAACCATCTTCCCATACATGGGCATCATCTGGCTCATCAAACTCCAGTTCAGACTCCAAGACTTTGCCGGCTCTCCCTCCTCGGGCTCCTCATCAGCCCCGTAACTCAGACATCCCAGACCGCCTCTCTAAACAATGGGCTCTGTCACAGCTGGCAGCTCTTCTTTCCCCAAACCAGTCCCTGAAACATCCAATACAGAAGAATCTCCCTCCATGTTGCTCCCAATCTGGGGCGGAGGTGTCATAGCAGGAATAGGTACAGGTACTAAAGCAGGAATCTCTATATAAGACTTAATAGCATTGCAGGTAACAGGCCACATAACATCTTTCTTCCTAGCAGATTGGGCAAAAATAGTGGACTGCTTGCCCACCTTAAAGGTAAGTGTCCTTAGTCCAACATCAATAACTGCACCAGCAGTGTGCAGGAATGCTCTACCCAAAATAATAGGAATATGAGCATCCTCGGGTATATCTAGGACAATGAAGTCAACGGGGAAAAAGAACTTCCCTATTTGCACAGCAATATCCTCTAAGACCCCTACCGGGCCGAATCGCTGGAACGATCACCCATCTGCGATCATATTAGTAACTGCAAACGTGGTCAGACCCAACTTCCTAGCTAGACTCAATGGCATGACACTAATGCTAGCTCCTTTGTCACATAATGCCTTCTCAATTGAGAAGGTACCAATATTACAAAGAACAGAAAAACTACATGGGTCAGCTAGTTTATGTGGAGCAGTGTGAGTCAAATAAGAGGTAGACTCTTCAGTGAAAGCTACCGACTGCACAGGTTCAAGTGACCGCTTTTTTGTCAACAATTGCTTCATAAATTTCATATAAGTGGGCACTTGATTAACCAACTCAAGAAAAGGTACTTGTACATTCAAACTACGAATAACATCTTTAAATTTATTGAATAATACCTGATCCTTGGTTAGCACTAATCTCTCCGGATAAGGGGCTGTCAAAAGTAGCTTTGCCCTTTCCTCAACATCTCTCGTTCCGGCATCTTTGGACTTAGATTGGAAATCCACTACCTTATCCTTATTATAGCTTGTACCCGCTTCAGGCCGCGTCAAGAATGAACCATTGACTGACGTTGGGTCATATTTAGGATCCGAAATTATCCCGTCGGCATTGGGAGCTTCCCTCAAAAACTGCGAGGTCGTCTTACCCCGAAACAAGAAATCCCTCAAGTTATCTGGCATTGGAGGACGAAACGGTTCGACATCAGCAGCATCATCAGTCGATCGACCAATGGGGTCGGTCGATCGACTGATCTCCTTTTTTCCAAAATGAACAGAAAGATCAGAAAGTGTCGCTGAGGAATAAGGGGTGGTCGGTCGACTGGGTGTGGCGGTCGATCGACCGTGATCGCTGCTGTTCGTGTTTTTCTCGCTCTTTTTCTTCTTTCCTTTTCCAGCAGCTTTTCCACCTTTTTCAACCATAACTCCCTCGGTTTCATCCCCTACAATAACGGGTCCAGCAAGGGTAGACCCGCTCTGAAGAGTCTATTGATCCAAAATACTCAAGAGGGGGGGGGTGAATTGAGGATTTAAAACTTTTTGAAAACTTTTTCGATATTGTAAATGTACTTGATTATTTAAAGTTTATTGATTAAACTTTAACTAATCAACTAACGATGATAAGCAAAATAAACGAAAGAACGAAACAAGAAGAGACACACGGATTTTTGAAGTGGTTCAGTTTCACAAGTCGAAACCTACGTCCACTATTCTCGATTAATAAATTTAGTACCTTTCTACGGATTACAAATTTACTAACCCAACTCGTACAACTAACTCTAGCTGTAACTCAATGAGTACCGTTAAATACTCGAGTGACTAACTTACGCTAATAAGAAAGCACTAATGATTCTAACAAAGGTTCACGTTAATGAACAAGTTAAGAATTCAACTAAGCACTATTATCTTATAACGATAAATGAAGAACGAGTATGCGAGTTTTGTGACACACGACCTTTCAAAATTGCAAATCGGATTTTCTACTTAAAACTCACGGTTTGCTCTTTAAAGATGAAAATAATTTTTATGCTTAAGGTCTCTATTTTAGATGTTGTAAATAGCAAAGTATTTATAGGCAAGGAAGAGATAGGCTACACGGTTTCTACACAACCCTAATAGCCGAAATAATAAGATATAATTACAAATTATATCTTCTTATTATCTCTTTCCTAAAAGCCTTAAAAGATAACAAAGAATATTCTAAAAGATAGAATATAATCTTTCCAAATATTATCTTTACTATAAATTTTAAGATCATGATAAGATTTTCTAAAACAAGAATATCTTTTACCATAAACAAATATATTAAGTAAGATATGTAAAGATATTATTATAGAATAAAATCTTTGCCTAATATCTCATAGGCAACACGAGATAACACGGCCCAAAAGCTCGTGAATCATGCAAACCCTAATCTTAATATATAATTAGAATTTAGGTTTTAAGAGAGGCTATATAGAAACCCTAATTAGTAGTAAAGTTATGACACCCTCACTTATCGCGGAAAAGTAAACACGTAATTCTAGAATAAAACTGCATGGATATGTTTGTAATAGGTTCAATTGGGTAAAAACCTGTAATTTTAAAACCTGAACTTGTTATAAAGATATCCAAATTGGAAGGTGTCAAACATACAAGGTCTAACTAGAAGTGTCATAACATAACCATCGCTAAAGTCGCGAATAGCAAATTATACAACCAAATGTAAAGAGGGAGACATATGTCCCTAAAATGTATGTGACATAAAAAGTGTTTAAGGGTCACAATAAAATAAAACCAATCTAGGTTCCAAGGTTACTTTGCTCGCTAGCTCGTCCATGTACCCCATATATGCATCACCTACCTGTCATTCGCATTTTATACAAATACGAAAGCCACAGTCAGTGGGGAGTAACTCCGAGTTCTCCCAGCCACGAAATATCATAATTAATATAACATGTAAACATAAGAATATGAATACGAATCACACAATGCCTTAGCATATAGATGCTAGACAATCGTGCTTATCATGTGAACAACAATATAACACCACATAGTCCTAGCATGTGAATACTAGACCGACTCGTACTACACTATCATGTGAATCATATAACATCCAGGAATCCAAACTCTATCAACCATAGCCGGCTTGCATCTCACCTTCTATGATTCATAGAATCATCAAACAAGAAAGGGCAATATATCAAAGACAGACATAAGTTCTTAGTACGGTCAATAGTCACTCTGTAACTCGAGTCTATACCACGAGGTAGGGAAGGTAATCGAACCGGTATCTTGGCTCGAGGTTCTATCAAAACATGGCCAAGACACAACACAACCCTAGCCTAAAATCACAGAGACCTAGACATGCGGATACACACCACCGCACCCAAGACCCACAATTTTTCTAAAACAAAGTGAGTACCCTAAGGAGTCCACCAAAGGGTTGGCTAGTACTTAAGTTGACCACTTACTATCAAAATAAGTAACGAGGTCATGCCCCAACTTGGATATAATCCCACCAAGTCGGAACACAGAGGCTATCAAGCGGTGAACATACACTCGTCAAAGACTATAATGGCCTATCTATGATGAAGGCGAAACACTCACCTAGGACCTAAATAAAACCAATCTAGGTCCCAGCTTGAATACTTTAGCCCGCACCACACAAGACCAAAGAGGATACCCAATTAACCATAAGAGGGGCAAAGAGTCCAACTTACCAACATAAATGCTAACATTCTATCATGTGAAAGGCTATATAAATGTCTATTCAAAGAGACAATCCAACCATATCCTCAATGTCATCAATAACCAAATTATAGCTAACCATCAATATCATAGTCCATGAGAATAAACTACAATGGCTAAAGGCAAACAAGACTCAAGCATAAGGCATCCAAAGCATCCAACAACCAACATGTGAAATGATAATTACAAATATCAAGGCATAACATAAAACCTCCAATAACAACCAATCTTACCTCAAAGACAAACCCTCGACCCGAGTCCCGCGACGGGTCATCGGTCAAATCGAGGCTGACTGGTTTAAACCTAGTTTGACCAAACTCGTTCGGTCAATCTGGCCCAGCTCAGAGTCTTTGCCTACTTTGGCCCAAATCATAAAATTTATCACAATATAATTCTCATGCTATTTCTAATTTCTATCATGTGAAAAACGAAAGTAACACATTATCAATCACCTAAACACTTAACAAACAACAGGCACAACATTAACTACTAATGTGACATTAATTCGTCGAGTAACTCGGAATAGTTACCTTACGCTAGCAAAGAGACAAGTAATAACTTGAGAAAGCTTCTAAAACCCAAAATTACTCTTCATCTTCAACCACATATGAGCCACCTAAAATAATTATGTGAAAGGACGATATTAACGAATTATCTTTATATAAAATATGAGACGGAAATTAATTTAATTATATTTTAAATAAACCAAACTAGCGTCAAAACAATTTATGGACACGGCTCAAAAGTTATTATGACAATCTCAAACTCGGCCTAACCACCAACTACACATGGCCTCAAACTCGTGACTTAGCTAGGCCACGGCCATCAAACTCGCCTAAAAGCAAGCCATAAGGAGTCTGACACGACCACCACCTGACTACCCATAGCCACCCTTCACCCTACTTCATAACCTGACCCAAAAATCAGTCCATAACAGAACCCAAAAGATGCCTAAGTTCGACCCCAACTTCAGTCCTCAAATGCAAAGTGAAAACCCACGATGACAGCTCTCGCCCCTGCCAAAAACAGAGTACCAATCGTCCCCATAAGACTCCATTCTCGCGCCTAAAAACAGTCCTAGCTGAGCCAACTAAGTCAGCATTTAAAACGGTTTTAGAGCGGAAATCCACAAGTATAAAGCAACTCGAAAACAGACCCTAAAGACTACAAAAATCGCCCCAACACAGAGTCCAAATTAGTCCAAAACAATCCCTACATGTCAGTATACACCGTCTCAACTATAAAACACACCAATTATCACCCAAAACAATCCATACATGTCAGCATACACCGTCTTAAATATACCACTTACTAACTAGCATCCCAAATGATCCCTAGAGGTCAGTATACACCGTCTCAACTATCTCCACATATTAGTATACACCGTCTCAACTATACAACTGACTAATTAACATCCATAAGGATCCCTATATATAATTATACACCGTCTTAATTATAAAACAGACTAACAAATCTTATACAAGACCGTCTATCTCAGCATCTACAACCGTCTTATAATAAATAAAGCTGAAAATATAAATGGGTTTGTAAAAATACATGACGAAAATGAATTTTACTTACAACGGATTGACGAGAACGACGAGAGGAACGCTATGGAACGAAAATCGTCGAAAACGGATGAGAAACGGACGACCGAAAATCGATTTTACGAAAGAAAGAAAAAAAATGAAACGTGAAAAAGAAGAAAAAGGAAGGGAGAAGAAGAAAGAGACGTAGGAAATGAAAATGAGGCAGCAGCCTGCCAGCCTGCTATTTATTATACGTACGTTTCTTCGTCGTTAAGTAACTTCGATAGTTATTAAAACCGTTTCGAGTTAAATTGAACCGATTTAAGTAAAAGTTTCAGTAATAAAACGGAATCAATAATAAATAAATTTAATGAGTGAAAATAAAATAAACTCAGCTAGTTAACGTAAATAATAAGAAATCGGCTTGAAACGGAATTATTAGCGATTTTTACGAAACTAACGGATATTAATAAAAATTGCTAATTTAGTGAAATAAGCTCAAAATAGCTAATTGGACGGTTTTGTTCCCAAAATCCATCTCGGGTTCACTTAAAACAACTTTCATAAGGACTCGTAAAGAAACGGAAATTATTAAATAAATAAACTCGAACTAATTTCAATAAACTCGAACTAACTTTAAATAAACTTATTAATGATTATTAAAATTAACGTATCGAATTATGATGAAATTAATTAATTAGCTAAGCATATATATATAAATCGTTAAATGATGTAATTAAATTCAAAATAGCAATTAAAAGAATTTTATCCAACTTAATAAAATACGGGGTGTTACAATCACCCCATCTTTTAAAAAGTTTCGTCCTCGAAACTTGAAAGTATAAATGAAAGGTTATAAAAATAAACCTGGAATTGGAATCGGTAACCAAAACATTTTAAAGGTTATTTATCGTAAGAATCAAAATTCTTTCAAAAGTTTCAAATAAAATTTTTCGTAACAGATTCTCATCGAGGAACGGAAGTGTTCTCGTTGCGCATTCAAGAACATCACATTCCAAATCCAAGATAAGGTCAAAGGCAAATCATTTGTATAAATCAAAAATCAAAATACTTTCGAAAACATTAATGAAGAGTTTTCAAAAGTATAAGTCTCATTCATGGAACGAAATTGCTCTTGTTGTGCACACAAGAACGCTAACCTTCCAAGTCAAAGACAAATTTAAAACCGAAAATCACTCGTCGACAAGAGTAGAACAAGTTATTAAACGTTTCTAATAACGAGTTCTAACATCCGATCAACGTTAAAATCAAAAGAAAAGGTAATCTACTGAAATTTTCTTTTGCAAAAAAAAGCCAAAATAGAAATAAAGGTTTCACTTTTAAACCCAATTGGGGGTTAAATCCCTGAAAGTGTAACATTAAACTTTGACAAAGAAGTCATAAATAGATCAAAGTTAACAGAAATTGGACAAAACTTAACGAAATCTCGGGTCTAGTAATTAAAAATTACGATAAATGAGTTTATATTCAAGGAAAGAATAGGGAACTAAATCAAATTTTCATTTTCAGATCTTTAAATATAAGTTAGGTTTGCAGAAGTGACATAAACTTTTAACAATGAACCAAAAATGGTAGCTTGAAATATTTAGAAATTGTGCGAAATGAAAAGTAAGTTAGACATCATAGATACAAGTATGCTAAGAGGGTTCAAGCTTAACCAACAAAAGAGGTAAGATGAACTTCCTAGGGATAAGGATTGAAGTCAAATTTACAAGGATGTCAAAGATAGAGTTTCACAAGATACGAGTGTCAAACTTAAAGGAGGAGCAAGATGAAGCGAGGAAATGAGGTATGAACGGTAACGCTTATGATCAAGGAGAAAGGAAAATTAGACAACAAGGAAACGCCAGATACTCAAATCTCAAACAACAATGTCATCACTCCATTAAGGAAACAATGGGTAATAACCAGGTCAGGAAATGATAGGAAATTTAAAAAGGGATATATGAATATGTCAAGATGTGATACTAAAAGAGTCGAATCATAAAGATAACAAGTTACCAACCAGTAAGAGATATTAGAATTAGGAAGGTATACAAGACAAGGAAATAACGTGTGAACTTTTATACTTACTAATCAAATCCAACCAAGGTATGAACGAAAGGGAGGAAAACGATTAATGGTATGAAAGAGGATTTTAAGGCTTAATCCATACGCTTCCTAAAACTTAAGGTTCTCTCTAACAAGGTCACGTCTATTAGGGTATTGTACCTTCATGACAAAACGACCAAATCCCAAACAAGGGTGAAGGTAAAATAAACGCTCGCTTAAGGGGTGATAAATCGGTTAGATACTTCTTCTACCTATCTTATCACATATTAGGATATCCCTAAAGCAAATCTACCACTCAAGTATAAAAGCATCTCTTTATCTCAAGCACTCGACACAACCTCAATGTTTTAAAAACCAAAGAATGAATTGATAAAGACTTCTCAACAAAGTTCTCAAGGAACAACTAACATCAAATCACATTCCCAAACTATACGGGATTGTTAACATCTAAAAATGGGTTTTCTTCCAAATTCATATTCTAAACTTATCTCATGTTTACTCCTAAGGCGACGACGCTCAACCTACTAAGCTTTCAAATCCCAAACATAAACAACAAAGCCAAGTTCTATAACTTTAATCACATAGGCAACTCATTCCTAACACAAAGAATCCACCAATCGATTATACTTACTTTGTCAAGGAACTAGGTATAAGAATCACTAAGTATGTCTCATCACCTTACCTAAGTCTTTCTAACATCACGACTTCTCAAAGCCAGGGTTAAGGGTCAGACACAAACAATCTCCTCAAAAGTCGAATTTTCCAGCCAAGGTCAACATTCCTCACAAGAAAGAGTACTATCTAATGGCGTTAAGGGAGGATAAGCAAAGAACAAAGGACAAGTTAGGAGTACAAGCGTAGCTTTTAAAGTAAAACTGAAGGGAGTTTAAAAGGAGGATAAGCACCAAGAGATTAAGAATAAGGCGAGATACAAAAAGAACGAGAAACATCTTCAAGGAAGTAGAAGCATTCTTCAAAGGTTGAACAAATCTTCAATCCTCAGCAATCGGCACTAACTCTTGATCTTCGTAAAATATAAGTGTCCTTTCAATGGAACGGTGATACTCTTGGCGATCACTCAAGAACATCAATATTCCCATTTCAAAGACATAAAAATACATTTTTACACCAACAAATGATAAAACTAATTATCAGACGTCTCCAATAACAAGTTTTAACACTAATTGACGTTAAAAAACGGTGAAAAACATTAAAATATTTTCAAAACCTTTAGTTCAAAAATTTTTTATAATAAGAGTAATAACTCCATTAGCTATAGATAAGCTCACGGTCATAGATCCAAGAACGCAACAATTATTAAATGACAATCAACAAACAGGTTAGTACCTAACAAAGAGCAAACACAAAGAGACTACAACATAAGGTCCTAAGTCTACCCATCCTACCCATCTCTCAAGTTTATTATTTTAAGGTCAAGTTATTTATATTGGGGTACACAAACGTGCGTCGGGAGCAAATATGCTCTGATACCAACTATGACACCCTCACTTATCGCGGAAAAGTAAACACGTAATTCTAGAATAAAACTGCATGGATATGTTTGTAATAGGTTCAATTGGGTAAAAACACCGTAATTTTAAAACCGAACTGTTATAAAGATATCCAAATTGGAAGGTGTCAAACATACAAGGTCTAACTAGAAGTGTCATAACATAACCATCGCTAAAGTCGCGAATAGCAAATTATACAACCAAATGTAAAGAGGGAGACATATGTCCCTAAAATGTATGTGACATAAAAAGTGTTTAAGGGTCACAATAAAATAAAACCAATCTAGGTTCCAAGGTTACTTTGCTCGCTAGCTCGTCCATGTACCCCATATATGCATCACCTACCTGTCATTCGCATTTTATACAAATACGAAAGCCACAGTCAGTGGGGAGTAACTCCGAGTTCTCCCAGCCACGAAATGTCATAATTAATATAACATGTAAACATAAGAATATGAATACGAATCACACAATGCCTTAGCATATAGATGCTAGACAATCGTGCTTATCATGTGAACAACAATATAACACCACATAGTCCTAGCATGTGAATACTAGACCGACTCGTACTACACTATCATGTGAATCACATAACATCCAGGAATCCAAACTCTATCAACCATAGCCGGCTTGCATCTCACCTTCTATGATTCATAGAATCATCAAACAAGAAAGGGCAATATATCAAAGACAGACATAAGTTCTTAGTACGGTCAATAGTCACTCTGTAACTCGAGTCTATACCACGAGGTAGGGAAGGTAATCGAACCGGTATCTTGGCTCAGAGGTTCTATCAAAACATGGCCAAGACACAACACAACCCTAGCCTAAAATCTGCGCAGACCTAGACATGCGGATACACACCACCGCACCCAAGACCCACAATTTTTCTAAAATAAAGTGAGTACCCTAAGGAGTCCACCAAAGGGTTGGCTAGTACTTAAGCTGACCACTTACTATCAAAATAAGTAACGAGGTCATGCCCCAACTTGGATATAATCCCACCAAGTCAGGAACACAGAGGCTATCAAGCAGTGAACATACACTCGTCAAAGACTATAATGGCCTATCTATGATGAAGGCCGAAACACTCACCTAGGACCTAAATAAAACCAATCTAGGTCCCAGCTTGAATACTTTAGCCCGCACCACACAAGACCAGTAGGATACCCAATTAACCATAAGAGGGGCAAAGAGTCCAACTTACCAACATAAATGCTAACATTCTATCATGTGAAAGGCTATATAAATGTCTATTCAGCAGACAATCCAACCATATCCTCAATGTCATCAATAACCAAATTATAGCTAACCATCAATATCATAGTCCATGAGAATAAACTACAATGGCTAAAGGCAAACAAGACTCAAGCATAAGGCATCCAAAGCATCCAACAACCAACATGTGAAATGATAATTACAAATATCAAGGCATAACATAAAACCTCCAATAACAACCAATCTTACTTCAAAGACAAACCCTCGACCCGAGTCCCGCGACGGGTCATCGGTCAAATCGAGGCCGATTTGGTTTAAACCTAGTTTGACCAAACTCGTTCGGTCAATCCGCCCAAACTCGAGTCTTTGCCTACTTTGGCCCAAATCATAAAATTTATCACAATATAATTCTCATGCTATTTCTAATTTCTATCATGTGAAAAACGAAAGTAACACATTATCAATCACCTAAACACTTAACAAACAAAAAGCACAACATTAACTACTAATGTGACATTAATTCGTCGAGTAACTCGGAATAGTTACCTTACGCTAGCAAAGAGACAAGTAATAACTTGAGAAAGCTTCTAAAACCCAAAATTACTCTTCATCTTCAACCACATATGAGCCACCTAAAATAATTATGTGAAAGGACGATATTAACGAATTATCTTTATATAAAATATGAGACGGAAATTAATTTAATTATATTTTAAATAAACCAAACTAGCGTCAAAACAATTTATGGACACGGCTCAAAAGTTATTATGACAATCTCAAACTCGGCCTAACCACCAACTACACATGGCCTCAAACTCGTGACTTAGCTAGGCCACGGCCATCAAACTCGCCTAAAAGCAAGCCATAAGGAGTCCGACACGACCACCACCCGACTACCCATAGCCACCCTTCACCCTACTTCATAACCTGACCCAAAAATCAGTCCAAAACAGAACCCAAAAGATGCCTAACTTCGACCCCAACTTCAGTCCTCAAATGCAAAGTGAAAACCCACGATGACGGCTCTCGCCCCCCGCCAAAAAAAACAGTACCAATCGTCCCCATAAGACTCCATTCTCGCGCCTAAAAACAGTCCTAGCTGAGCCAACTAAGTCAGCATTTAAAACGGTTTTAGAGCGGAAATCCACAAGTATAAAGCAACTCGAAAACAGACCCTAAAGACTACAAAAATCGCCCCAACACAGAGTCCAAATTAGTCCAAAACAATCCCTACATGTCAGTATACACCGTCTCAACTATAAAACACACCAATTATAACCCAAAACAATCCATACATGTCAGCATACACCGTCTTAAATATACCACTTACTAACTAGCATCCCAAATGATCCCTAGAGGTCAGTATACACCGTCTCAACTATCTCCACATATCAGTATACACCGTCTCAACTATACAACTGACTAATTAACATCCATAAGGATCCCTATATATAATTATACACCATCTTAATTATAAAACAGACTAACAAATCTTATACAAGACCGTCTATCTCAGCATCTACAACCGTCTTATAATAAATAAAGCTGAAAATATAAATGGGTTTGTAAAAATACATGACGAAAATGAATTTTACTTACAACGGATTGACGAGAACGACGAGAGGAACGCTATGGAACGAAAATCGTCGAAAACGAATGAGAAACGGACGACCGAAAATCGATTTTACGAAAGAAAGAAAAAAAATGAAACGTGAAAAAGAAGAAAAAGGAAGGGAGAAGAAGACAGAGACGTAGGAAATGAAAATGAGGCAGCAGCCTGCCAGCCTGCTATTTATTATACGTACGTTTCTTCGTCGTTAAGTAACTTCGATAGTTATTAAAACCGTTTCGAGTTAAATTGAACCGATTTAAGTAAAAGTTTCAGTAATAAAACGGAATCAATAATAAATAAATTTAATGAGTGAAAATAAAATAAACTCAGCTAGTTAACGTAAATAATAAGAAATCGGCTTGAAACGGAATTATTAGCGATTTTTACGAAACTAACGGATATTAATAAAAATTGCTAATTTAGTGAAATAAGCTCAAAATAGCTAATTGGACGGTTTTGTTCCCAAAATCCATCTCGGGTTCACTTAAAACAACTTTCATAAGGACTCGTAAAGAAACGGAAATTATTAAATAAATAAACTCGAACTAATTTCAATAAACTCGAACTAACTTTAAATAAACTTATTAATGATTATTAAAATTAACGTATCGAATTATGATGAAATTAATTAATTAGCTAAGCATATATATATAAATCGTTAAATGATGTAATTAATTTCAAAATAGCAATTAAAAGAATTTTATCCAACTTAATAAAATACGGGGTGTTACAAAAGTCCAACTCATAAGTTGATCCATCTTAACTACCAATCAACGTTTACTATAAAACCGGACTCCTCACTAAACCGGGCTTTATTAAATAAATACTTTCATTAAAACACTTAAAATAAACTTTAAACAATGACAAAACAATTTTCGAAACATTTATAAGTCGTGTATAAAAACTCAGCATTTCAATGTTATAGTAGAAGAGCTATAACATTGAGCTCTTTTACTAGTAATGTTATAGCTGCAAAGCTATAACTTTACTAATCAAGAACCTCATTCTTGATTACCATTATGAGATAATCACCTATACTATTCTAATCTTCAAGGAGATCTTCGACTATAGGCTACGTCATCATCCAAGCTTGACTAATATTTAGACGAACTTCGTCTTCACATAATACTTGAATGAATCTTGAATTGTTTGATCTTTGAACGAAGGCTTGAACTTCTCATGCTATTGTCACAATCCTCTTTGTTGCTCGTAATAGGTTAGTTCTAAGATACTCAACAAACTATTACACGCAACAAGTATATAAAATATAAAATACCTTGACATCATCAAAACATAAACATATTAGCTATATGGTCCAACAAATTCCCCTTTTTTGATGATGGCAAGTCTCCTAAAATTGTGACTAATTAAAATGTTCCCCCTCAATATAATACCGTTATCTTGATAATAAAGATTAACGCAAGATCAAGACAATTTTTCAAAAACCGAAACTTTAAGGACTTTAAGAGACAATTGGTCTTGGCAAGGAGCAAGCTTAGGTAGATTCTTACTATAGACGGTCTTTCACCCTCTTGACATCATCGAAAAGTTAAGAACAAATCAAAAATGACTAGAATAATATAAGACGAGACAAGAGATGAGAACGCCATAAGAAATAATAATAACACGCAAGACTAGAAGCATCCAAAAGATAATTAGCATACAAACTAAGAATTAAACATGTTTAAAGCCAAAGTGGGCCGAATGATCACATGTCTAATAGAACACTTGGGCCATAACCACAAGTGCATTGCCAAAATGGGCCGAATAAGAGTTTGTTTAACACACCATTAAAAGAAATAAAAAGAAAAGCTAATTAAGGTAAGGCTAGAGAGGGTAGGATGAGAGGAAATCAGATATTGCGGGTCTTATACGGGTTCACGTAGGCGGGTCTAGTGCGGTGCTCCAAAGCATCCAGACAGTCAAACGAGCTCCGAACCAACTGCGAAAGAGTACCAATGCTCCTTTCAAAATTAAGAACCTTCAAAGAAATAGCCTTTGTGGCCTCCAACGTGAGAGCTTGATCACCCGCCATAGCTTTCCCGTGCATCACCAAAGCTCCACCCTGACTCGTAAGGAAAGTGAGACGATCACCGTGTAGGAACACTTCCCCACGAATAGCCTTCAACTCCCTCTGAAAACCCACTAACCTCTTGTCAACTTCCTTCATCAATGAGTACACCCGAGTAGCATCCAAACCCGAGTCTAAAGACCGAGATGGTCCAACCCGTGACAACACCGTAGCCAAATTTGTCGAATGCTCCTCGAATTTCTCCATTAAACCACTCATAAACCCTTCCAACTTTGACTCGACAGCTCCTAAACCCGAATCCACCGGGGCTTTCTCAACATCCTTTGCAAGTTGCAACTCAGGTCCATCAACAACGAGACCCATTAGCTTGATCAACTTGTCACACATACAATCCCGAGCACTAACACCGTAACTGTCAGGCCCTACCACTCGCTTAATTTCCAACAAACGGGATATCCACATACCATACGGCAAATCGATTGTGGTGCTCAACTTGTCCTTAGTGACCGTAAGACTTGTCTGAATTATACGGTGCAAGACAACACTGCCCAAATTCACCTTCTGACCTTCCAACCAAGAATAAACCATTATAGCTTCATAACTCGACACCTTATCACGGCCACCTCTCCTCGGCACCACTGTGTTCCACAAAAAGTTCAAGAGGAACTTGATCTTAGCCGAGAGAGGACGAACCACGATATTGACACCCTCCGTCATCTCCTCAAAATAATTCTTCACTAACAACTCCTTTTCACTCACAACATTAGACCACTCAAGACTCGGATTTAACTCGATTCCTTCATCGGGAACCGAAAAAGCAGAGCAAAAATCCGAAACAGAGACAGCAACATCGACTCCATTAACAACCGCATGCAAGACACCTTTTTTGATTGAGACACTAGCAAAGAATTGTACCACCTCAACTGGGTAAATAGGACCCGAAAACTGACTAATGTGACTCCACCCTTGAAAATCAAGAAAATTAACAAAGAAAGCAAGAGCGGGTACACTAACCAACCAAGATTTCGGATAATACCTACCACCATGAATGGAATACCTCAAAACTCGATTAACTAAGATGCTTTCATCATGAGTAAGCCGAACACGATTTAACCCTTCCTTGGTCACGGCTTTCGAAGCATTCCTAAGCAGAGTACGAGCAACACCATTCCGAACTATCACCTCGGGTTCCTCCACAGCTTCATTATCATCAACAACTATTTTATTTTTACCCTTGAAAACACGGCGTCTTTTACCTTCGGACACCGATTCGTCCCGACTACGAAACAGGGGCGAGTTTGGGTTTGGTTGTGGTGAAGGACAATTCATGGAATGAGGATTATGTGGTGGTAAAGGTGATGTTTGGTTAGGAAAGGGGCGGTTTTGGTGGTGACGGGTTGAGGATCGGGTATTTTTTGCATGAGATGTATTCATGATGATGGTGATTGTTGAAAAAGGAGGTGATGGTGATGGTTTGAGTAAAGGAGATGAATTATGATGATGGTAAAAACATGGAAGAAGGAAAAGTATGCAAGTAGGGATGGGGTGGACGGGTAACACGCAAGGGTAGATATAGGTGTAGGCTTAGGGTTAACAAGTGGAGGTGAATTATGGTAAGTGTCTTTAATTAGGAATAGGTAAAGTGATAAGTATGGGAATTTATGGTGATAAGACAAGAATTAGGAAATTGATTTGATGTAGGAAATATGAGCCGTGAATATGTAAGCTATTTGGAAGATTTTGTTGTGATTTGGAAAGATAAAAAATATGGTGTGTTTTGTTTATTGTGATAAAGAATAAGTTTGTATATCAATTAAATTCTAAATAGCAAATAGAATCTTATGATAAAAATATTTCTATAAACGAAATTATTCATGCAACGCAATATACGGACACAGTCATACAATCTTAACTTAACTAGTCAGTCATAAAAAGATTGAACAAATATAGAAGCTTATGTACCACTGATTAAACCAATTTCCAACCGTAAAGTCTCAAATCGTTCTCTAGCTAATGATTTTGTCAAAATGTCTTCCCATTGTTTTTCAGTACTACAAAATTCAAGTTTTATATTCCCCTTCTCAACATGGTCTCGTATAAAATGGTGTCTAATTTCAATATGTTTGGTACGTGAATGTTGTGCGGGATTTTTAGAAATAATTATCGCACTAGTATTATCACATAAAATAGGAATACATCCTACGTCAACACTATAATCACGTAATTGTTGCTTAAGCCATAAAAGTTGAGTACATACCAGTCCTGCGGCAATATATTCGGCTTCAACAGTTGAGAGAGCAACCGAATTTTGTTTCTTCGAACCCCACGTGATGATACACGGTCCGACAAACGTGGCGACACCCGACGTGCTTTTTCTGTCTAGAGAACATCCTGCGTAGTCGGCATCTGAATAACCGACTAGATCAAAATTGCACTCCATTGGATACCATAGGTATAAGTTGGCCGTTCCAATTAAATAACGTAAAATTCTTTTTACGGCCGTCAGATGCGATTCTTTTGGAGATGATTGATATCTCGCACAAACGCATACGCTAAACATAATATCGGGTCTACTTGCGGTCAAATATAACAGTGACCCAATCATCCCACGGTAAGTAGTTTCATCAACTGATTTACCGTTTTCATTCAATGTCAATTTCTTGTTCTCGACCATTGGAGTAGGCATAGCATGTGAATTTTCCTTTCCAAATTTCCGAATCAACTCCTTGATGTATTTCTGTTGATGGATTTTAATGCCTTCATCAGTTTGTTGTATTTGCAGCCCTAAGAAGAATTTCAATTCTCCCATCATACATACTCATCTCGAACTCAGAAGTCATCAACTCAGAAAAGTATTTGCATAGACTTCGGTTGGTCGATCCAAAGATGATATCATCGACTTATATTTGAACAACCAAAAGGTCCGAAGCCTCAGTTTTCAGAAATAGGGTTTTTTCGACGGATCCTCTACTAAATCCACTGTCAAGTAGAAACTTGGATAATCTGTAGTACCAAGCCCTAGGTGCTTGCTTCAATCCGTATAGGGCTTTATCTAATTTGAAAACGTGATCCTCAAATTTGATATTCTTAAAACCAGGAGGTTGTTCAACGAAGACTTCCTCTTGTAAATAACCATTCAAGAATGTTGTCTTGACATCCATCTGTAAGAGTTTCATTCCCTTGTGTGCGGCGAATGCTATCAGAAGTCTAATAGCTTCAAGACGAGCAACAGGTGCGAACGTCTCATCATAATCTATTCCTTCTTGTTGATTATACCCTTGGACCACCAATCTTGCTTTGTTTCTGACAATGACTCCGGCATCATCTAATTTGTTCCTGAAGACCCACCTAGTTCCAATGACTGTACGATCTTTTGGTCTAGGAACTAAATGCCAAACCTTGTTTCTTTCGAACTGTTGAAGCTCTTCTTGCATGGCTATAGTCCAATCTGATTCAGTGAGAGCTTCATTGATATTCTTGGGTTCGATCATGGATAGGAAAGAGTAGAAAGAGTAGAAGTTGTTTAAGGAACGTCTTGTTTGAACACCCTTCTTAATATTTCCAAGAATATTGTCCATAGGGTGTGAGTTCCTGTATTTCCACTTCGTTGAAGTGCTTGGTTCTTCCTCATTATTCGAGCTTCTCCCGACTTCATTTGGTTCGGAATTAGAGGAAGTTCCCCCTGAATCCAATCCAGGTGTTGTATTTGAGCCGATTATAACCTCGGACTCTATACCTTGATTTGGATTCAATGTTACAGTAACATCATCTATAACATTGGTTTGGGAGTTCTTGTCTTGAGTCAATGTTATAGTATCATCAACTATAACTTTGCCTTTCTCCTTTTTATCTTTTAAGGAACGAATAAGTTCATCACTTATTCCCTCAATTTCGTTATCCTCTAATTCCAATTCCGGGGGGTCGTCTCTTGAAAGACGAAAGTCGGGTTCATCCAAGTCTTCTTCCTCATCCTGTAAAGGCTTATCGAACATGTTATCTTCATCAAAAATAACGTGGACACTTTCTTCAATACAAAGAGTTCTTTTATTGAAGACTTTGTAAGCCTTGCTATGATCTGAGTATCCTATGAAAATCGCCTCATCACTTCTAGGGTCGAATTTGCTTAAACGGTTTTTACCGTTGTTGTGCACAAAGCACTTGCTCCCAAAGCAACGAAGATGGGAGATATTAGGTTTTCGACCTCTGAGAAGTTCGTAGGGGGTTTTCTTGAGGATAGGTCGGATCATAGCACGATTATGGATGTAGCAAGAGGTATTTATGGCTTCAGCCCAAAAATTACGAGGTAAACCACTACACAGAAGCATTGTACGTGCCATATCTTCTAAAGTTCTATTCATACGTTCAACGACACCGCTTTGTTGAGGAGTTCTTGGTGCAAAAAAGTTATGACCTACACCATTAACTCTACAATATTCTATAAAAGTTTGGTTGTAAAATTCGGTGCCATGATCCGTACGAATAGATACAAGATTAGTCTTATATTTGTTTTGAACACGTTTCATAAGACAATCAAATTCATCAAAAGTCTCGTCTTTTGAATGAAGAAAGATAGGCCATACATACCTTGAGTAGTCGTCTACAAGAACGAAGATGTACCTGGATCCTCCTCTACTCCTTACCTTCATAGGTCCACATAAGTCCATGTGTACCAGTTCCAAGGCTTGATTTGTGCTTACTACTCTTTTAGGTTTGAACGATGATCTTACTTGTTTGCACCTTGCACACGTGTCACACATCTTTTCTTGGTCGAACTTGATCTTAGGTAACCCCTCAACCACGTCCCACTTCTTGAGTTTGTTCAAGGTTAGTGAGATAATGTGACCAAACCGTTTATGCCATAAACAAGGATCATCAAGTGTAACTTTCATGCACGAAAAGGAGTTAGTAGGCACAACATTTAAATCTACCATATAAACATTCCTTTTTCTGTGGCCTTCAAGAATAACGTTGCTAGTTCGTTCAATAATAATGCGACAACTATCAGTATGAAAAACTACTTTGTTACCTTTGTCGCATAGTTGAGATATGCTTAGTAAGTTATGTTTTAGACAATCCAGGAGTTAAACATCACTGATTGCATGAGACTTAGAAATTCCGATTTTGCCAACTCCGATTACTTTACCCTTTTTATTGTCCCCGAACGTTACTTTTCCTCCGTTGAAGGGCTTGAGTGAAAGAAACAGATTCTTATCTCCGGTCATGTGTCTTGAGCATCCACTATCAAGATACCATTGATTGTTTTCTTTCACTTCTTCCTGCAGAAAGGATTAGATACAGTTTTTAGGTACCCAAGCTAAGTTGGGTCCCTTATGATTAGTTAATCTAAATACTAAGTCCTTTCGAACCCAAACACGTCTAATGACCGTTTTTCTAACTTTAGGTTTGTTTGGCTTGGGAGGAGTTCTAGGGTTAGGGTTTTCTCTAGGTCTAGGAATTTCTCTAGGTCTTTCACGACTATTTCCCTTGTCAGTGGGTTTACTAGGTTGAGATCTACAAGGGCTTTTTGAAGTGCTAGGTTTCTTAGAGTAGTCAAAGGCCATGTCATAGAACCAACAAAATTTATTGTTCCTTTCTTCGTTAGGTTCGTTGGTGGGGATTTCCTTATCCTCGACAACTGTGTTAACAGTTTTGGCATGTTCGGCATTTTTTCGTTAATCATGAGCCTTTTTGACACAATTGATTTGGATATGACCCGTATGACCACAGTAATTGCAAATCAAGTATTCAGGAAGATCAGCATACTTCCTTTTTCTAAAATCAAAATCCGAAGGTGTTGATTTGCATTTAGAGTGATCTCTACGGCTGTAGCACTCATGTCCTAACCCCATCTTCATATTATTGTCAGATTGTTCGGTTAGGAAGTTTAGGACTTTTGTGCTACCTTCCCACTTATCATGGACCTTTCTAGCGTGTAGAAGTAGGTCTTTTAGGGTTTTAATTTACTCTTGACATTTCGTGTGATCTACATCATTGTCCTTTTTAAAGTTGTCACGAAAGTCTTGGAATCGTTTGTTAAGAATGAACACAACATCGGTGTGGTGTTTCTTAACATTGATCATATCGGTCTTAGATTCTTTCAATTGCTTTGAAAGAGAATCTATCTCTTTCTTTTGATCCAAGATCACTTCTTCATTAGATGTGACCTTAGTTTCCAAGAGTTCTTTGACTTTTCTAAGTTCTAAAGTTATAGCTTCATTAGCTATAACTTTGGCTTGAAGGTGCTTGATGTTAAGCTTTAGGTCGGAAGTTATAGCTTCATTAGCTATAACTTTGGACTCTAATTCCTTCTTTTCAGCCATAGTAGAATCTAATGTTGTAGCTTTCTCAGCTATAACTTTAGATTTCAACTTCTTAGCTTTAGTCTTGAGAGTATGATTCTCTTCCGCGATTTCGAGAATCTGTTCCTTTAGATCTTTCAATTCCAAATCCTGTTCGTGATACTTATCAAGAGATTGTTCAAAGAATTCAATTAAAGCACTTTTAGACAATTTCCTAACACGTTTCTTAAGCTCAAGATAACTTACCTCTTCATCGTCGTCTTCGTCTGATTCTCCAAGAAAGCAATAGTTTGAATGAGAATTTGTGCTTTCATCGTCCTTTGTCGGAGATTAGGTCAAGACTCACACTTCTTTGAGACAAAGGTTTGCAACTCGTCATCTTGATTCCTCGTCATCTTCTCGAGTCAAGGTCTCCCCAACACGAAGCCATCATAACTTGCTTGAATTCTCTCTTTGTCTTCTCACGTTTCGTCTTGTCCTTTATCTTCTCCCATGTTGGACAATCTTTGATCATATGACCAGATTCTCCACACTTGAAGCAACCTCTATTTGCAAAAGACGACTTTGAGTCATTAACCTTTTTGTTGAATGACTTGTTGTTATTGTTGTTATAGGATGATTTTGTTTGTTTATTTCGAAAAATCTTATTTTTAAAACGTCGTGCAAACAAGACAGTTTCATCCTCTAGGTCAGAGTCCACTTCCTCGCTCTTTAAGGTCATACTCTTATTGCGACTTGGTTCAGCGTCGTCTTTGTTAAGAGTAATTTCATGGGCCATGAGAGCACCAATGAGTTCTTGATAGGATAGGGTTTCAAGATCTCGTGATTCCTCCATTGCAGTGACCTTAGCACGCCACTTCTTAGTAAGGCTCCTAAGAACCTTTCTAGCAATGTCCTCGGTACAGAATTTCCTACCTAGGTTTTTTAATTCATTTATTATACTTGAAAACCTTGCGGACATACTATCTAAGGACTCATTAGGCTCCATGATGAATAGCTCATATTTTTGCATAAGCAAATTAATTCGGTGCTTCCTAACAATGGAAGTACCTTCATAAGCTAATTCGAGCCCATCCCATATCTCCTTGGCCGTGGAACATGAAGAGAACCGATCAAACTCGGTAGAAGTCATTCCGTTTTGCAGAAGACTTATTACTTTGGAGTTCTTTTCGGCCTTCTTGTAGTCGGCCTCGACATAGTCCTCTTCTTTCTTTTCATAGGTAGTGCCTTCCTCGGATGCCACAAGAATTTTGTGCGGTCCGTTTTGAATAATCCTCCAGCACTCCCAATCGTGTCCTTTCACATAGTGAGTCATCATGTTTTTCCACAATCCGTAATTCTTCCCATCAAAGACGGGACACTTGAGATATTTGGAATCCATTTATCACGTGATAGGCAGCGGAATATAAAACAATACGATAAATGAAAAATAAGATAGATCAGCCTCTTTGCGGTTAGGCAATCAAGAGCACGAGGCTCTGATACCAATTGAAGAGTCTATTGATCCAAAATACTCAAGAGGGGGTGAATTGAGGATTTAAAACTTTTTGAAAACTTTTTCGATATTGTAAATGTACTTGATTATTTAAAGTTTATTGATTAAACTTTAACTATTCAACTAACGATCATAAGCAAAATAAACGAAAGAACGAAACAAGAAGAGACACACGGATTTTTGAAGTGGTTCAGTTTCACAAGTCGAAACCTACGTCCACTATTCTCGATTAATAAATTTAGTACCTTTCTACGGATTACAAATTTACTAACCCAACTCGTACAACTAACTCTAGCTGTAACTCAATGAGTACCGTTAAATACTCGAGTGACTAACTTACGCTAATAAGAAAGCACTAATGATTCAAACAAAGGTTCACGTTAATCAAAAAGTTAAGAATTCAACTAAGCACTATTATCTTATAACGATAAATGAAGAACGAGTATGCGAGTTTTGTGACACACGACCTTTCAAAATTGCAAATCGGATTTTCTGCTTAAAACTCACGGTTTGCTCTTTAAAGATGAAAATAATTTTTATGCTTAAGGTCTCTATTTTAGATGTTGTAAATAGCAAAGTATTTATAGGCAAGGAAGAGATAGGCTACACGGTTTCTACACAACCCTAATAGCCGAAATAATAAGATATAATTACAAATTATATCTTCTTATTATCTATTTCCTAAAAGCCTTAAAAGATAACAAAGAATATTCTAAAAGATAGAATATAATCTTTCCAAATATAATCTTTACTATAAATTCTAAGATCATGATAAGATTTTCTAAAACAAGAATATCTTTTACCATAAACAAATATATTAAGTAAGATATGTAAAGATATTATTATAGAATAAAATCTTTACCTAATATCTCATAAGCAACACGAGATAACACGGCCCATAAGCTCGTGAATCATGCAAACCCTAATCTTAATATATAATTAGAATTTAGGTTTTAAGTGTAACACCCCGGTTTATAAAAGAAGTCCTCGTCAAGACATTCCCTAATAAAACGGACTGTTACCATCTCGGTTTCCCGAGGTAGTGAATAACAAATTAAACTCCAAGGCAATTTATATAATATTTTAACTTAATTATTACAAATCCTCTTTTCAACTCAAATTACAAAAACTGACATAAATAAAAGTGAAAGTCTTCTAGATGATGATCTAGCTACTAAGTCGTCTGATCCAATGTCTCACGCCCATCCAGCTCCCGTCCTATCTCTTAAACCTGTCAAGTCTGCTCGCCAATATTTGGGTCGTCACAGGTGTTCACGAATACACAGGGTCAACCGCGAGGTTGAGTAGGGAAAACAATAAAACAATAAAATATGATATGCATGATACTCCGTCACCTCCATCTCCATCTCAACTCATCACACACATCTCATAACCCGGACAACTTGACCATACCGATCCCCGGTAGACTATATATCGACCGAAGCCGATCTCGCCACTCAACATTTGAGGACACCAGGGCAAGTCTGCGAGAACCCCGCCTGGGCCTTATCACAACATCACATCGTATCTCAACATCGTCACCACCACATCATCCTCCAACTCCAATGCATATGAAATGCTCAACAGTAATTAATGCAATGCAATATGTATATAATTCACCGAACTGATAAATCATAAAATCATGCCAGTTACCCGATGTTGTGATATCATACTTAATATGATCAATTCAGTCAATCACCTTTCCGTATATAAATCGTAACGTAAATCAACAACCAGAATCCAAATCAACACAATTCAACATCGATAATAGAGTAAGTGTATTTCCCTACCTCAAAGTGCCAAACAAATCCAATTAAGCAGTTAAGCAGTCCAGAAATAAAGCAATGAATCTGATTATCTATCCTTCACGAATCCGTCACCTAAAACAATTATAATATTTATAATTACTAACTGCTAAATATAGCAATCTCCCAAAATAGAAACTTTCCCCTTATAGTAACTTTCCATTTTAACCAGTCCCGACTCAAAGTCCATCTCTAATTATTTAAACGACTTGGGGATCAAATTAAATAAATTATTTAAATGTCTCGAGAATAATTTATTTAAAAGACTGGAATTAAATTAAATAACTAATATGATAAATAAAAGATTACACGAATCATATGATTTAAGAGATACCCGAATCAACTTTAAACAATTCAAACATCCCGACTCAAACCCGTCTTTAATTATTTTAATGCACTCGGGAATTAATTAATTAATTTAGAATACGACCCGATACGAAATATAACGATTAGATGATGAAAAACCCGTTTAAAACCAAAACAGCCCGCATCGCACTACCCCCCTTCACTCGCACTCACGCACCACCACGCACCACCTCACCACCGTGTCAACCACCAGACCAGTCCCCCACTTCAACCCAGCCACCAGCAAACACCCCCACTGGGGTCGACCCTCGCCGGCGAGGTGAACCACGGCCGTCTTTTGGCCTGGTTCACGGCCGTGCCTCACCAAACACCCCTTTTTACACGACACACCACCACCGCACTCATTACCATAGCCCTGTCAACCACCACAGCCCCACTCGCCGTCAACCCACGAACCAAGACACAGTGACGCCGCCGTTTCGACCTCCCCCGAGTCAACGGTGGCGCCACCCCAAATCCCAACCATAAAACTCGCCTGAAAACCGAAACCCAAACCTGTTTTGCCCTCTTAATCGATTCTGCCTATCCCTGCCACCCTAGCCGCCTACAACCACCCCAACAACCACCACCTGACTCGTCACACACCCTACTACCCATATACTCCGTCAACAACTACCCTTAACACCTCAACAAGACACGACACAACCCCCAAAAACCCGACATCAAACGAAAACAGAGGAAAAGAGTTGGTCTTACCATCTTTCTGCCACCACGACGGCCACCACGGCCACCCACGGATGTCGACACTAGTCCCTAGCTTTTCCCTGCTGTGCCATCAACACTCATGCTCCTTCTCTCTCTCTCGTTTTGCGTGAAAGGCTGAGATCTAAGCTGATGAAGGAGGGAGGCGGGTTGATGGGATCTGAGAGGAGGGAGGCGGGTTAGGGGACTGTTAGGGTTAGGGCTGGGGCACTATTAGGGTTAGGGTTAAATAGGGTTAGGGTTATTGGGCTGGACATGTTATTGGGCCAGCTCAAATGGGTCGATGTTTAATTGTTTGGCTCTCCTTTCGAATTCAATATAAAACCCGTCACAATTAACTTCGCTTGATAATTTAACATAATCCTCGACTAACAATTAACCCGACATAATTAGTAATATAAAATGTATAATAATTAATATATAATAATATCCGTTTAATTCAATAATATCCGTTTAATCAATTATATAAAAATACGGGGTATTACAGTCTTCCCCCCTTAAAATGAACTTCGTCCCGAAGTTCGCTCCCGTACCCAAACCTCAAAAGGGTATTGTGTATCGTACTTACGGACGTCACGCATTTCTAACTCGGTTAACACACACTTTTGACACATCAATTAAACTTAACGAATACGAAATGTTACATTCTGCCCTCCTAAAAATAAACTTCGTCCCGAAGTTTAACTCGTCTTTACTTAACCCAATTAACTAAGACTAATAACTACCTGCGAACACAACTGTATAACAACTAAACAATCACCTGAGAACACCGTCATTTTCCATCTAATTTCCGATCTCAAACTCAATTAACCCAATAACCATGGTCGCACTGGACCGCAACGTAACTCGGCACAAAGGCCCCACAATTCAAACTCAATACCAGTAGTTTAATCACACTCTCCTTTTTCACATCAGCCAACTAACCGAAGTAGGAACAGAACATATGGAACTCATTTGTATAGGTACCCCACAACTAAACATCAACTTGGTCAACTATAATCTACAAACAAGTGCAAATTAAGCATCAAGATTTTACAATCCTACCCAACTAAAAACATGGTTACGTCCTCGTAACCTTCATTATTATAACTAAAGTTCTCAAACTACTGCCAACCACTGAAAGAGGATAAAATATTCACAACGCACGCTCTAGTTAACTAATCCTTATCAAAGACAATCGATGTGCAAGCTCTCTCCAGGAGGCTACCGTTACTAGTAAAATCATTAGTAATTTTTCATTTGACCAATAATTGTAATCTCATACATAAAATTTCGTTCTTGGTATTAAATATATTTAACTGCACCCACACAATGGCATAAAAGATTAACGTATTTAACTACACCAATTTTACAAATATTCGTTACCTGTCATGCTAATATTAACGTACCATGTTGAAACACAACTCACTTAAATCACCACGTTACATTTCCCGTCTTGACATTTGTAATTAATCACAACCCACCAATTCGCTATATGAATGAACAACATGACTAACTTAACCCACTACTTGTGACTCCGTTCTAGTTTCATTCCCCCCGACTAGCAAAATTATGAATCAAGCAACCAGACACTGGCTGGAAATCTCATTCCGAATTTATACTCATACGACAAAATTTAACTTCATTTTCAAACTTTTACTTTCCTACTGGACGGTGAATAATTTTCTTAACATATTCTTATAACAGAGCCGTCCATCGATTCATTTACAACTTACTACGAGACTCAAAATCAGGTAACTTAATTCAATTCCTTCAAACAAAACAAGCTTAGGTGTCGACTCATATATCGTAATTTACAGGTTCATCTTATTCATTTCAGTCCTATCCTTACTAATGAACGACTATCATTGGAACCAATGCATACTATGTGAATCATCAAAGAGTTATCCCATTATAATTGCTAATATAATTATCGTAAACAATCTTTATTTAAAATATAATTGATAGTAACGACTCGAGAACATAGATATGTCAAATGTCGTGCTGAAATTGCAAAAATCATTTTAGCATTTTATGACAATATAATAACAAACATATTCAATAAAGAATAACAACACGGTTTATTATCATGTTATAGGTTTTAGGTTTAATTGAAAGAATTTAATGCAATGAAAATAATAGGTATAACTATAGGCACACCGACTCACATAAAAGGCCTTAGAACTCAGATGACATCCTACAGGTGGGAACATTTAGACATAATTATTATAATTATTCATGCGAGTATATTAGAACAATCAATTAACTTTTAACGCCATTACTTTACCAAGATATGACAGTATAGTTTTATATTTATATATATATCCGACCACTATGCCAATATGATGAATACGCCAGAGATATTACAACATGCCAAATACATATAAAATATGCAACAACCGGACTCTTATAAACATTTCACCCTCGATTAAAATCAAATTAAGCTATCCAATTTTTACTCATACTATCATGCAACAATGTTATCAACTACGTTTTAATTTTATCACTTGTTAAAATACATAACTACTGAACATGCGTGCTACTATCGTCATATAAAACATTATAAATCCACATTATTAAACTCATGAATTAACCAAACAATTGTATGAAATTTTAACATAGAACGCACATTTTAAATGTTTTGATTTACGTTGTACCTTCCAAAAATCATGAATAAATAATTGTTCGATTAAAACTTGTTTCATATTACTTTTATAACACACGATGAGTTCAAAACACAGGAAAAAAAAATTAGGTCTAAAGCATAAGAATTCCATTTTTAAAGAATTTTACAACTCAGTTGGTCCAAACAAACATGTGGCAGCTGTTGGTTCAAAACTTGGGTCAGTTTGCAAAATTTATTATTTAATATTAAAACATCAAGATTTTTCGTGGTTTATTAATTTGAAGACATATGCGATTCTTTTGATCGATGGAGTTGGAATTACGTAAAATTTATTAATACAATTTAAATGAGGATTTTTACACAATTGTTGGTCAAAACATCACTGCACAGGAACTTCCTAACCACAGCTCACTAAAATATTTATAACTCCTAGTCTGTATATCCTATAAGCGCGAAACAACCGCCAAACGATCACTAACTCCCAAGACTATTTCTCATAAAATTTTCATCGATAGGCAATAAACAGAAAAGAATTGGTAGTAAGGTCAATTAAAGAGTAACATCAACCAAAACAAATTTCATCACTAAGTCTTTCATTTCCTATGTCCCAATTCTCACAACTATACTATCAGTACTAACCCATTCTAACTGAAATCTCGTACGGTGTACTTCGTAACATCTACCCCATAGAATCCGTTTGCATCTCGATCTACTCCTTACATCTAAATCACGATTGCTATGATTAAAGATATGAAATTCAATAGTGTTTCTAATTACTATCACAATACTATACTAGCATGGCTTTGGGGTCACATAACCGCATGTTACTTAGTCACAGTAGTGCTATCAACACATCATTCATACAAATTACTTACCGTAGCGTTATCCTGCAATAATCGATGTATCAATCAATTAACACTTAGGCAATGATAGATGAATTTCCTGTTCAACCTCAAGCACTATTCTACCCTTTCTCTCGTATACACTCATGGTTTCCGGTTCAACTGAGAGGACCACTGGTTCGGTGTGAGGGGGCCCCTAACTCATACCTTACCGTAGTGTGCTCCTAACAGTTCTATCCCGGGGTTCGTTTTAATTAGACACATCCTATGTTCATTGGGCTCATTGGTTTAGGCCTGAGGATCGTTCGCTCTGATACCACTTTGTAACACCCCGGTTTATAAAAGAAGTCCTCGTCAAGACATTCCCTAATAAACGGATCGTTACCATCTCGGTTTTCCGAGGTAGTGAATAACAAATTAAACTCCAAGGCAATTTATATAATATTTTAACTTAATTATTACAAATCCTCTTTTCAACTCAAATTACAAAAACTGACATAAATAAAAGTGAAAGTCTTCTAGATGATGATCTAGCTACTAAGTCGTCTGATCCAATGTCTCACGCCCATCCCCTCCTCCCGTCCTATCTCTTAAACCTGTCAAGTCGCTCGCCAATATTTGGGTCGTCACGGTGTTCACGAATACAGGTGGTCAACCGCGAGGTTGAGTAGGGAAAACAATAAAACAATAAAATATGATATGCATGATACTCCGTCACCTCCATCTCCATCTCAACTCATCACACACATCTCATAACCCGGACAACCCAGCCATACCGATCCCCGGTAGACTATATATCGACCGAAGCCGATCTCCACTCAACAATTTGAGGACACCAGGGCAAGTCTGCGAGAACCCGCCCGGGCCTTATCACAACATCACATCGTATCTCAACATCGTCACCACCACATCATCCTCCAACTCCAATGCATATGAAATGCTCAACAGTAATTAATGCAATGCAATATGTATATAATTCACCGAACTGATAAATCATAAAATCATGCCAGTTACCCGATGTTGTGATATCATACTTAATATGATCAATTCAGTCAATCACCTTTCCGTATATAAATCGTAACGTAAATCAACAACCAGAATCCAGTCAACACAATTCAACATCGATAATAGAGTAAGTGTATTTCCCTACCTCAAAGTGCCAGCAAATCCAATTAAGCAGTTAAGCAGTCCAGAAATAAAGCAATGAATCTGATTATCTATCCTTCACGAATCCGTCACCTAAAACAATTATAATATTTATAATTACTAACTGCTAAATATAGCAATCTCCCAAAATAGAAACTTTCCCCTTATAGTAACTTTCCATTTTAACCAGTCCCGACTCAAAGTCCATCTCTAATTATTTAAACGACTTGGGGATCAAATTAAATAAATTATTTAAATGTCTCGGGAATAATTTATTTAAAAGACTCGGGAATTAAATTAAATAACTAATATGATAAATAAAAGATTACACGAATCATATGATTTAAGAGATACCCGAATCAACTTTAAACAATTCAAACATCCCGACTCAAACCCGTCTTTAATTATTTTAATGCACTCGGGAATTAATTAATTAATTTAGAATACGACCCGATACGAAATATAACGATTAGATGATGAAAAACCCGTTTAAAACCAAAACAGCCCGCATCGCACTACCCCCCTTCACTCGCACTCACGCACCACCACGCACCACCTCACCACCGTGTCAACCACCAGACCAGTCCCCCACTTCAACCCAGCCACCAGCAAACACCCCCACTGGGGTCGACCCTCGCCGGCGAGGTGAACCACGGCCGTCTTTTGGCCTGGTTCACGGCCGTGCCTCACCAAACACCCCTTTTTACACGACACACCACCACCGCACTCATTACCATAGCCCTGTCAACCACCACAGCCCCACTCGCCGTCAACCCACGAACCAAGACACAGTGACGCCGCCGTTTCGACCTCCCCCGAGTCAACGGTGGCGCCACCCCAAATCCCAACCATAAAACTCGCCTGAAAACCGAAACCCAAACCTGTTTTGCCCTCTTAATCGATTCTGCCTATCCCTGCCACCCTAGCCGCCTACAACCACCCCAACAACCACCACCTGACTCGTCACACACCCTACTACCCATATACTCCGTCAACAACTACCCTTAACACCTCAACAAGACACGACACAACCCCCAAAAACCCGACATCAAACGAAAACAGAGGAAAAGAGTTGGTCTTACCATCTTTCTGCCACCACGACGGCCACCACGGCCACCCACGGACGTCGACACTAGTCCCTAGCTTTTCCCTGCTGTGCCATCAACACTCACGCTCCTTCTCTCTCTCTCGTTTTGCGTGAAAGGCTGAGATCTAAGCTGATGAAGGAGGGAGGCGGGTTGATGGGATCTGAGAGGAGGGAGGCGGGTTAGGGGACTGTTAGGGTTAGGGTTGGGGCACTATTAGGGTTAGGGTTAAATAGGGTTAGGGTTATTGGGCTGGACATGTTATTGGGCCAGCTCAAATGGGTCGATGTTTAATTGTTTGGCTCTCCTTTCGAATTCAATATAAAACCCGTCACAATTAACTTCGCTTGATAATTTAACATAATCCTCGACTAACAATTAACCCGACATAATTAGTAATATAAAATGTATAATAATTAATATATAATAATATCCGTTTAATTCAATAATATCCGTTTAATCAATTATATAAAAATACGGGGTATTACAGTCTTCCCCCCTTAAAATGAACTTCGTCCCGAAGTTCGCTCCCGTACCCAAACCTCAAAAGGGTATTGTGTATCGTACTTACGGACGTCACGCATTTCTAACTCGGTTAACACACACTTTTGACACATCAATTAAACTTAACGAATACGAAATGTTACATTAAGAGAGGCTATATAGAAACCCTAATTAGTAGTAAAGTCCAACTCATAAGTTGATCCATCTTAACTAACAATCAACGTTTACTATAAAACTGGACTCCTCACTAAACCGGGCTTTATTAAATAAATACTTTCATTAAAACACTTAAAATAAACTTTAAACAATGACAAAACAATTTTCGAAACATTTATAAGTCGTGTATAAAAACTCAGCATTTCAATGTTATAGTAGAAGAGCTATAACATTGAGCTCTTTTACTAGTAATGTTATAGCTGCAAAGCTATAACTTTACTAATCAAGAACCTCATTCTTGATTACCATTATGAGATAATCACCTATACTATTCTAATCTTCAAGGAGATCTTCGACTATAGGCTACGTCATCATCCAAGCTTGACTAATCTTTAGACGAACTTCGTCTTCACATAATACTTGAATGAATCTTGAATTGTTTGATCTTTGAACGAAGGCTTGAACTTCTCATGCTATTGTCACAATCCTCTTTGTTGCTCGTAATAGGTTAGTTCTAAGATACTCAACAAACGATTACACGCAACAAGTATATAAAATATAAAATACCTTGACATCATCAAAACATAAACATATTAGCTATATGGTCCAACAAATTCCCCTTTTTTGATGATGGCAAGTCTCCTAAAATTGTGACTAATTAAAAAGTTCCCCCTCAATATAATACCGTTATCTTGATAATAAAGATTAACGCAAGATCAAGACAATTTTTCAAAAACCGAAACTTTAAGGACTTTAAGAGACAATTGGTCTTGACAAGGAGCAAGCTTAGGTAGATTCTTACTATAGACGGTCTTTCCCCCTCTTGACATCATCGAAAAGTTAAGAACAAATCAAAAATGACTAGAATAATATATTAGCTATATGGTCTTGACAAATACCTTGACATCATCAAAACATAAACATATTAGCTACATGGTCCAACAAAAGTTACTACTTCAAATTCACATTCATGATCAATGTCCAAAGAATGGTGGGGAGTGGTTGTTTGGGATTCTTTCATTTGGGCAATTTGAATCTCCAATTCTTCACATTTGGTGACAATGCCTTGAAGAACATTGTCCCTCTTTTGGCTCTCCTCTAGCATTTGTTTGAAGAAGTTTTGTTGATCTCCCGTCATTTGGAGAATCACATTTCGGATGGGTTCATTTTCTTGTTGTGGGTAGGTGTGAAAGTGGTTGTATTGTGGCAATTGAAGGTCGTTATGAAGTGGGTATCGAGTGGGTGGTTGTTGTTGATATTGGAAGTGGTGATTTTGGTGGGAAAGGTTTGTGTAGTGGTTAGGATTTTCCTTGTACAAATAGTAAGGTAGGTTTATGTTGACTTGCTCCTCAAACTCCCCATACCCATAGTCATACTCAAAAGATCCACCACATACTCCATATGTAAAGTCTTGAGTCATCATAACTAAGACAAGGAAGCAACTACAAGCATGGAAACTACACAAAAATGGTAAGAACAATCCTTGAGGAACAAGTTCCTCAAGGTGAAAGCAAAATCAAAATAGACAAACAAGTAAGAACTTAATCACATAGCACCATCCCCGGCAACGGCGCCATTTTGATGTGGGTGATGTCATCGGGTCTTCCAATCAAACACATTTATAATACTCAACAAACAACTAGTTAGCGGTAAGTCGAGGTCGATCCATGGGATGGCGTGCTTTGGGTTCTAAGTCTATCTATCTCAATTTATGCTAGTGTCACAATTTGTTTGGGTTTGTAGTTGTGTCTAGACTAATGCAAACAATAAGGTAAAACAAGTAATAAAAGGAAGGATGTAAACAATTGATTAAAAGTGCTAGGATGTCATGGGTTCATAAGGGATTCATGGGAGTTGATCATACAAACATGTTCACAAAGTTGCAAGCAATTAATGTTGTGGAGGAACCGAGTTGGTTTATGTCTTACGGTTCATAGGAAGACTTGGGTCCCAGAGCCGAATCGATTAGATTGTACAACACCTACAAGTCGACTTACTTTCCTCCTATTCAACTTCTATGCATGGTCTAACAAGACTCGAGTTGATTTATATCTTACAAGTCAAGTTGAGTAGATAAGAGATGGTTGTAAATGCAAGGATTCATTGGCTTAGCATTTCATCAAACATAACATGTGCATAAAGTTGACATCACAACAAGCAAGCAAATTAATTATGTGAATATATTAGATTAAGCATAAATCACTCCCATGTTTGGTTTCCCTTAATTACCCACTAGTCCTAGCTAAGAGACTACTCACTCATTATCAAGTTTAACATGCTAACAAGGTTGTCAATCATATTAACAAGATAAAACATGATGAACAGATAAGAAAGATTAACAATAATTAAAACAAGGATTAAGAGAATTATACCTATGGAGATTCCAAAATAATAAAGCAAAGCATAATAGAAGAAACTTGATTGATTGATGAAGGGTTGTCAATCCTCCAATAATAACCCAATAATCTTCAATTACCCAAAAGTAACAAGCTTGAACAATAATTAAGGAGAGATTAATGTGGGATTTGTGGAATGATTAAAGAGCAATCTATTCTAATCTACTCCTAATTTAATCTAAGAGGAATTTCTAATGTGGAGGCTTAGCCTAATCTAAAAACTTCATACCATGATTATTTACAATTGGGGTATATATAGTAGAGCTTCATTAGGTTAACTAAGGCTAAATTAGTAATTACATTTTTGAGTTTTAAGCAGGGAAACGCTAGTCTTTTTGGAAGGATGAGCATCTCGGCTGAAGATGTCGCGGTCCGTCCGTCCAGGAAGGGAAGACGCTCGAAATTGTAGAGGGGGTGCACGGGCGTCTTTCTGTAAATCCGATCGGATTGTAGTGGAGGAATTCGAGCGTCTTTGTTGCTTGGACGCTCGGGTTGTCGTTCTGGACGGGCGTCTTGCCTGCAAATCCGCTCGGGTTCTGCTTCAGAATCTTTTCCTTTACTTTCTTTTTATTCTCATAGGATTGGTCTTTAGTTCTCGCTTCCTCTTCATACTAGTCCATCAAACATCGTCAAATAGCTTCCAAATATGCACAAAAGACGGGAATTTCCGCCTTATTATCTTCTTTCCTACAAAACATACGAAATGCACTAGGAAAGCAAAATAGAAAGCATTTGACGGATAAAATGGCTATGGAATGTTATAAAAGTATGCAAAATAGGCTCAATTAGGGGACTAAATGTGCTCAAATAATGGTCACATCACAGTGTCATGCCCCTATCTGTCTGCAAGAAATTGAATATGAGTCACCTTAAAGTGACTATCATTACCCTACAGATGGCTGATAGATCTGTTAGGAGACCCTTAGGTGTCTTAGAGGATGTGCCTGTAAAAATAGGCAAGTTCTTTATACCAGTGGATTTCATTGTTTTAGATATAGCTGAGGACACCCGGACCCCAATTATCTTAGGGAGACCATTCCTTTGTACAACTGGGGCCATTATTGATGTCAAACAAGGGTGTTTGACTCTTGCAGTAGGGGATGACGCCATTACTTTCAGTCTGCCTAGTACTTTGGCTCGGCCAATGATAGAGGATACTTGTTATTCGGTTGATATTATTGACGAGTCTATTTACGACTTCTGGTCGGGTTATTTCATGAAGGACCCACTAGAAGCTCTTATGCTTTTGGATGAGTGTGCAGATAGCCCAGATGACGATGATGCTGTGTTGGATTTGCTTATAGATGATTTATATGAGCGTGAACTCACCGACGCTGAGGGAGAGCAAGTGGAACAGATGATCAGTACTCTCTGCTCCATTGAGGTAAAGGTACCGGAGCGTAAGCCTCTTCCTTCTCATCTAAAATATGTTTTCTTAGACGATACTGAGCAATATCCAGTCATTGTTAGTGCTAAGCTTGATAATGATCAGCTGACTTCCTTGTTAGTTGTGCTTAAGAAAAACAGGAAAGCATTGGGTTATTCATTGGACGATATCAAGGGGATTAGTCCCGATATTTGTATGCACAGGATAGATCTGGAGGAAGATCACAAACCTTGCAGACAGGGTCACCGCCGACTGAACCAAAAGATGCAAGATGTTGTGATGGCTGAGGTAATGAAGCTGCTCGATGCAGGTATTATCTATTCTGTTGGTCATTATAAATGGGTGAGTCTAGTGCAGGTGGTCCCGAAGAAAGGAGGGACTACTGTGGTTAAGAATGATAAGAATGAGTTAATACCCACTCGAGTAGTGACTGGTTGTCGGATGTGTATAGATTACAAACAGCTTAATGCCGCCACCAAGAAAGATCACTTTCCCCTTCCTTTTATTGATCAAATGGTAGAAAGGTTAGCTTCTCATAAATTTTTCTGCTATTTAGATGGGTATTCAGGGTTCTTTCAGATCCCTATTCACCCAGACGATCAAGCTAAGACTACATTTACTTGTCCTCAAGGCGTGTTTGCTTATCGCAGGATGCCTTTTGGTTTATGTAATGCCCCTGCCACCTTCCAAAGGTGCATGATGGGGATATTTTCAGAGTTTATTGAGTCCATTATGGAAGTTTTCATGGACGATTTCAGTGTTTATGGAAGTGATTTTTCTAACTGTCTGTCTAACCTTGATAAAGTGTTGCAGCGCTGCATCGAGGTTAATCTCGTGCTTAACTGGGAGAAGTGCCATTTCATGGTCAACGAGGGAGTTGTCTTAGGGCACTTAGTTTCTGATAGGGGAATAGAGGTTGATAAAGCAAAGGTGGAAGTGATTCAGCAATTACCACCTCCTGTTAATGTTAAGGGGGTGAGAAGTTTCCTGGGCCACGCCGGCTTTTATCGCCGGTTTATCAAGGACTTCTCAAAAATTGCTAAACCACTTACACAGCTGCTACTTAAGGATGCCCCTTTTGTGTTTACTGATGAGTGTCTTTCTGCTTTTCACAGTTTAAAGCAGGCTTTAGTCTTTGCGCCGATCATACAGCCTCCCGACTGGGACTTGCCGTTTGAGATAATGTGTGATGCCAGTGACTATGCACTAGGAGCGGTGCTAGGCCAACGGAAAGACAAAGCTTTAAACGCAATCTACTATGCGAGCCGAACTCTGGATGAGGCTCAAGTGAAGTACACTAACACTGAAAAAGAGCTACTAGCTGTAGTTTATGCCTTAGAGAAGTTTCGTTCTTATTTGATTGAGTCAGAAGTTACTGTTTTTACTGACCATGCAGCTTTGAGGCACCTCCTTGCTAAAAAGGAGGCTAAACCGCGGCTATTGAGATGGATACTCCTTCTTCAGGAGTTTGATTTGCAGATTAAGGATAAGAAAGGAGTTGAGAACGTTGTAGCTGATCATCTGTCGCGACTGACGCGACAGGAAGGGGAAGATTCCCTACCTATTGATGACTCTTTCCCTGACGATACTTTATTTGATGTTTTATCGTCTATTGTTAACCAAGAGCCTTGGTATGCAGATATAGCTAACTTCGTTGTCAGTGGCAAGCTGCCGCCTGACCTTTCTCATCAGCAGAGGAAGCGTTTTCTGTATAACGCTAAGCAGTATTTCTGGGATGATCCTTATTTGTTTAAGGAATGTGCAGACGGTCTCTATAGATGGTGTATTCCGCAGTGGGAGGCCAAAGTAGTCCTGGAAGGCTGTCACTCCTCTTCCTATGGTGGTCACCACGGTCCATCGCGCACCGTGGCTAAGGTACATCAGTTTGGTTTTTACTGGCCTTCTTTGTTTGCTGATGCTAAGTCTTTTGTTTTAGCTTGTGATGCTTGCCAACGATCAGGGAACATTTCAAAGAGACATGAGATGCCACAAAATGGTATCTTAGAGGTTGAGGTTTTTGATGTCTGGGGCATTGATTTCCGAGGACCGTTCCCGTTTAGTAAAGGTAACAGGTACATTTTAGTGGCTGTAGATTATGTGTCGAAATGGGTTGAGGCAATTGCCTCTCCTCATTGTGATGTCGACCGTGATAAAAATGTTTAAAAAGGTCATATTTCCCCGATTTGTTGTCCTTAGCGTCGTCATTAGTGATGGGGGAATTCACTTTAAAGAAAAGAAACTAACTTCTATTCTGCCTAAAGTTGGTGTCCAACACCGGCGTGGTTTGGGGTATCATCCCCAAACTAGTGGTTAGGTTGAGGTCTCTAATCGCGAGCTGAAAGAGATCTTGTCTAAGGTAGTTTCTAAATCACGGAAAGACTGGAGTCTTAAATTAGAAGACACATTATGGGCCTACAGAACTGCCTTTAAGACACCAATTGGTGCATCACCTTATAGGCTAGTTTATGGGAAATCATGTCACTTACCTGTTGAATTGGAATGTAAGGCTTGGTGGGCAATTCATGAGCTTAACTTTGATCCTAAGTTGTGTGGTCAGAATCGTCTTTTGCAGCTAGATGACTTGGAAGAATTTAGGCTCAATGCCTATGATAGCTCGTGCATTTATAAAGAAAAGACGAAGAGATGGCATGACAAAAGAATTCTACCTCGGGAGTTTCATGTTGGGCAAAAGGTGCTGCTGTTTAATGCCCGACTGCGATTGTTTCCTGGCAAGCTGAAGTCCAGGTGGAGTGGTCCTTATACGGTGACGGTTGTTACCAAATTTGGATCCATGGAGCTCGAATATTCCGAAGGAAGTAGGTTCAAGGTGAATGGGCAATATGTGAAGCATTATCACGAGGCAAATGACGCAGACAATCGTGTTGAAGTCTTGTACTTCGACGAGCTAGATGCGCCAGTTCATTGATACCAAGAAAGGTCGTGCGGGACCTCATAAACCTGCGCTCTCCGGGAGGCAACCCGGACTGTTTTATTGTACTTTTGTTGAACGTTGTATTTTTCTTTAGCTTTTTGCTGAACTTTAGACGCTGTTTTATGCACCCTATGTATCTTCCTTGCTTTTAATGCGTGATTCTGCAGGTACAGTCACTCGATCGAGTAGTTTTTCTACTCGATCGAGCACTTTTGGGGTCATAAGGACTCGATCGAGTGATATATATACTCGATCGACAAGCTGCATAATCACGTTTACTCGATCGAGTGATTATTTTACTCGACCGAGTCCTTCCAGACACTAGTTCACTCGATCGAGCTATTCCAAGCTACTCGATTGAGTAGTTTTGTCTTCCAGCTGCTACTTTACGTCTATTGAGCTACTGCTTGACTTCCTTTGACCTCCCATGTTCATGGTCGGTTTGGGGAGGTCCCTCTTCATGACGTTTTGTAAGTATTCCGACTCCACTTATCCTTTTCTCCTCAGTTTGCATTTCTTTCCCTATTTTTGGTACAATGAGGGCATTGTACGGTTTGGTTTGAGGAGGTATGCATCCATATATGTGTCTGCATGTTTTCTTACATTTTCGCTTGCTTGCACGTTTCATTATTTTCGCATGCATTGTCGTTTTTAATTAAAAAAAAATCACATAAAATTCAAAAAAATTCACGTTTAATTTGAGTCGGAACGTTTGAACTTTGACGCTACATTGAATCCTTACCTTAGCCTTGCATTTTCTTGACATTTAGTTGGCATGATTATGTGCATGATCTACGAGTTTTTGTTTCTCTCTTATCTGAACAAATAGACTTGACTCACATATCGGCAGTCTACATTACATTCTGAGGTTAGAGCTTTATAAACTGGTGACATTCATGACCGGTTTCATTTAGGATGTGAGTAGTACTCTCTTTAAGACATGTAACATCAATTTGCATAAGAATGAATCTAGTCTTCTTAATACCTGTATGCATTCGGTCTATGGATGGTGACACATGTTAGGAGAGGCAGTTCCCTTTTATTTCATTCTACCCATGAGCCCCACATAGCCAAATTGCCTTTTTGTCCTATTAGCTACTATCTATAATATTTCCTACCCTAGCCGAGCTAGTAATGAGTAGCTGTTTGGAATGCTTTACTGCAGTTTGGTTATTTTTATTTGAATTCAGAAGATGGTGGAAGAATTGGAGGGAATGAAAGAAAAAATGATGGATGAAAAGGAAAAAAAAAAGAGAAGAAGAGAATGAAAAAAAATGGAATATGAAAAAGAAAAAGAAAGAAAAATCACGTGCGAAAAGAAAAAATGAAATAACTGTACGGATGATTTTCACTCCCATGTCTAACTTACATCTTACGGGGAGTTGACAAGTATTGGTGTTTCGTGAGTTGAGTGCATGGATTTTGCGCCGTTTTGTTTTATTATATTGAGTACGAAGTTGGGATGCAGTTCATATTTGGATTCGTTGTTGCTAGCCTGGCTATTAACCCCACATATCCAAATTCATCTTAGCCCCTTCTTACCCATTACCTCACTTACCCAAATGTAAGTCCTCGGCATGTGTCTTGGTCATTAGTATGGTTGGAATGCATATGTATGGTTGTAGAGACTTTATTCATGTTAACTGCATGCATTTCTTATAGGTCGAGTTAGGTGAGTGTCTTTACTTCTTTCTATCTTTCAAATATATACTCACCTTTTGCCTAATTTTGAGTGATGAGCGACCCGTGAGAGTCCGATACCTTTTGAGTCTTGCAAGGTCGACGGTTCAGTAAGTTTGAAACATTGATTTAACTCGTTTGCACTTCTCATTTGCCACTTTGTTAGTTGTTGCATTAAACTGGTTTTGGTGGGTGATTTGTTGCTGATGTGTTGGTCCCGTTCCACTATTTATTCTTAGTTGCATTCATAGTTTGCTTGGGGACAAGCAAAGGTTTGGTTTGGGGAGATTTGATGCGTGTATTTTATATAAGGTTTTTACCTCATTTTTACACGCATTTCTGTATGATTTATGTAGCATCTGGCTACAAATACCCCCGAATGTTCTACTTTGGTTCGTTTTATGTAAATTGCAGGAATAAACCAAAGAGGAGCTAAATCGAGCCTAAATTCGTCCCATTTGCATGCATTTACGGAGAACAAGGAGCCGGAACTTGGAATCTATCACTTTGAAGACGAGTGAGCTAGTTTCGGAAGGTGTTATAATCTCTAACGTGCCAAAATAGCTCGATCGACTGCTTTTCTAGTCGATCGAATGCTTTACATACTGAAGGTTACTCGATCGAGCAGTTCGAATATTCAATCGAGAAGACATTACAAGGAGTTACTCGATCGAGTGGTTTATTTCCACTTGATCGAGGGGTTTTGACGCTTAGTTGTTCGATCGAGTGGTTTATTTCCACTCGATCGAGTAGTTTGGCCTGTTTTAAAGTATTTCCGCCTATATTTTGTATGGGCTTTTGTAATTCAGGTATGGATTAGGTTAGAGGAGGATTTTCGTGTGCTACTAATACAGTAGACTGCGTAACTCCCCTCATTCACTTTTACTCTATCATTTTTCCTACTGTTTCTTTGATTTTGGCTCTCTTTCTACTCTTTTGCTACTCGAATTCGGATTTGTGATTGGTATTATTATTCTTTCTTAATTCCTTAATCTTAATTGTTGCTTTATTTCTTTTTCTCCTTTATTGTTATCATCTCTACCTATTGAATCTCTTTTAGCTGTGTTAGTATGTTTAGTTTCAATTATCTATATGTTATTGTTGTTGATTCAATAGTGATGCATAGCTAATTTCCCCCTGCTAAGACTAAGGGGACCCATGATTACAAAGGGATAGTAATCGATTTATTAGGTTAATGCTGGTGTAGTCTTTGTTTTTAATTGCTGCATTTATCTGTATTTGTTTAATTGAGTCGACGCAATTAGACATTTATATCATAATAAGCCTTGACCTGGACCGAAAGGTTGGAAAGGGTAAGACTTGTAGCGAACAATAGGGCACCATAGTGAGGGCGAAAGCTAAGCTATTTGTGCTTTAGGGCGAATTGAGACCGAAAGGAGATATTCATTGCTCCTTAGACTATAATTGCACCGACTTGAAACCTAGATTACTTGACTGAATGATCATGGTGAACCGTCTGTCTTAGCTGCTTTCTTTATCTGCTTAATCCTTTTTCTCTGCTTTATTCCCTTCCTTACTCTCATTAGTTTAGAACAATCAATCAATTAAAACCCCCCAATTTGGTTACCGTGACGAACTTAGACAAAGCTGACATTTTCCCATCTCCCTGTGGAGATCGACCCGACTTCCCTAGCTATATTAGTTAGAGCCAGTTGGTTATTTTTGATAGGTATACGACTGCCCTGTCAGACACCGAGCCAAAAACCGACTCGAAATTCAAATCCCGACTCACACGGGTCAAACCTGAGTCAAAGACACAAAATACCTACCCCAAATATCACCCAAGAGGAAGCTTACATGGCTAAGCAAACCTCAAAGACCACAAATCATAACCAACAAAACATTGGTTAGAACAAATGCAAAATCCAAATTTGCGAAAGGGACAGTACACGCCATTGAGTCACGGGGTGGCTCGCACCTAAAGCAGGTGTCTGCTTAGCCTCTAAGCAAACACAACCGACCTACCATCCCACATTTCTGTATAAACACCCACCATCACACACCATAATATTCACGCGAGAGTCCGCCCCCTCACATCTCCCTTAAACTTCTATACTCGACTTCCTAAGTCACAAAATCGACACGTGTTTATGACCTACCGATCGTAAACACAAGCCTTACACATATTGTTTGGTACCGTCGCCGTGCATTCGACCGACCCATTCGACTAACTCAACTCATTAATCAACATGTTTTAATTAACATATTTTCAACTCATTTTCAAAATCAAATCCTTTTTTAAGGCACTCTTTTAAACTTCTTTGATCGCGATTAGTCACAACGAGAAAACCGTCTCTAAAGTCGTCTACTTCGCAAACATCAAAATATGTAAGTTTGAGGGTGTAAATATCTCACTTTAATTCATGTCTTTACTATTTTGATGAGTCTATAAGTACGAACGATGCATAACACGATTCAAATATAGGTTAGACGAGCCAAAACCGAGTTTTTGCTTGAGACAGGAGCTCCTTACTATGCAGGGAGGCTCGCGCCTCATGTAGGTGTCCAGGTCGGACTCATCCGTGTTTGTTCTCGTCTTTCCTCTTTATTTCGTTTCTTATTTGTAATCGGTTTTTACCGTTTCAAATGTTTCAAACCATTTCTATGACAAACTTTTTAACCACAAATCATAATCACCCTTGGTTCCATATACCATGACGGTTAAATCCGTGACTCGGTGATATTAATTGGTTAATTACATTTTAAAGGAATTTCTATTCTTTTATTTACCATTTTAATTCATTTTTATGATAAACATATTTTGACCATTATAAAAATCATCCTTGGTTCTTTATACCATGACGGTTAAATCCGTGACTCGATGATATTATTGGTTAATTACATTTTAATGGGTATTTTAACCCCCCCCCCCCCCCCCTTTTCTTTTATTTACCATTTTTCTCATTTATTTACATTTGCAAACATTTTAGTCATAACTCATAATCATCCTTGGTTCTTTATACCATGTCGGTTTAATCCGAGTACGATGATAAACTTGACTAATTACAAATAATTGAACATAACATAATTAGGTCAAATCAAACATTTTCCTTTTACACATTTTAATTTGTTTTTCAAACATGCAAATCCGACAACGAATATTACTAACATAATAGTAATTATTCCGGGTCATGCAAACAATACTTGCAAATCATTAATCACAAAAACGGTTTTAAACCACCTTTTTAACAACCAGGAGACGCCCCTTGGTTCTCCACATGGCTCGAGCCCCAAGAGGCCCTCTGCTTTCATATTTCAAAACCTGGGCAGAGCCCCTTACCTCGCCAATAGGCTCGCGCCTTAACAGGGCTGCGTGGTACTGTTCTGCCTCATTTTTAGCACTTGTCTAGGACGATCCAGATTACTGTTAATCCGAATACATGACGGATCAGATTGACAAGCTTACGTTTTTTACACTTTGCATTTGACACCCTTTTTCAATAAATGGATCGTGTTAAGCATCATAACCCGAATTTGGTAAATGAATGTTTAATTTCCGTTCTCACATGCAAATCAACCATAAATCCAACTTGAAATCTTATGCTTGATATTTGGATTAACAAACCGACTTAGAAAACTCACATGTTAGGTTAAAACTTTTGGATGTGCATTCATGCATTTACACCATTTTATCAACTTTTGCACTTAAACAACCACAATCGATCAGTAGAGGCCGCTAACTCGGGTGGGATTGGGTGTCCGATTAAAGGGCTTCCCAATACGTACCCTCACCCCTTACTCAAAACCTTTGGATAGTGGATGGCCTTATCCAGGCGCACGAGAGTCATTTTAGGCATAGAATGCTAAAAAGGGGACGAGTCCTTATCTTTAGTACCTATGTCAAACACTGCTTTGTGCTTCATTTGACTGAGGTATAAAGTGGATTTCGAACGGGTTCCAAGCATCCCACAAATGCTTGGTGGCGACTCCGAACATCTCTAATCGTTTCGAGACCTTTACCGAGACGAAACCGACCGATCTAAAGCGATCCGGTCGAAATCATTTTTACGCCGCCGAGCGTGGCTTTCAAAAGACCGTTGTATGTCCACAGATTGGCTTGGAATGCAGGTGGCCCGTGTCTATGGACCGGTAGGTGGCCCAAATCCAGAGACCGAGACGTGGCCCATGTCCACAATTGCATACATTCGGGTTTGTGGTCGGTGTCACATGCAGGGAGGTGCTTGCAAATTTTCCCTTTTCTACATTTGTCACCCATTTAGCTCCCTAAAGCCAAATTTAGCCTTTTTTACCCATTAGCTACATCCAAAACTAAGCCTGTCCAGTCAAGCTAGTCTAGTGTATCTTTTGTGGTATGTCGGTTTATATTGCGAGTTTGGCCCGTTTCCATTGTTGGAGTTGGTAGAGGAATGAGAAAGGAAGAAAAAGATTTGAAAAAAAAAAAGAAATTGTAAAAAAAGAAGGAAAACGTGTGAAAGAAAAAAGAAAAAAAAATGAAAAAAAAAGAGTTGAAACACACGTGAAGCAGAAAGAAAGAAAAAAGATAAGTGTGGAAAAAATTTGATTTGGATTGTTTGTATAATTAAGACGGTATTAAAAAAGGGAAGTTTGTGACCATCTCACTCCTCTGTTCTTATTCATATATTTTTGAGGAGATATTGTATTTGGTTAGTGAGTTGTGTGCCAAATGATGGGCACTTGTGCTTTATTTTCAGTCAGTTGAGATTCGGATATTTTCATATGGTTCTGTTTAGGAACTAGCTTGGCGCTTTTACCTCCACATTTCCATAATTTGTTTTGCCTTTCTTACCAGAACCTCACTTTCCCATATCATTTGTAAGCCCTTGGCTGTGACGGACATTGTTGGTTGGAATGTTTGCATAGTACTTGAATCGTCTTTCATTTTTGTTGCATGCATGCTATATAGGTCACAGTTTAGGTGAGTGACTGTTTTCTTTCTCTCTTATACACATATACTTCACCCTTTGCTTCATGAGAGAAGAGTGACCACGTGAGAGTCCGATTTTGTTGGTCTTGCAAGGTCGATAGGTCAGCTTTATTTCTGGACATCTTATAATTCGTTTGCGTATTGACTGCTGTAGCTGTATTTGTTGATTTCTGTTGCATTAAATTGGTTCAAGTAGACAAGTTATAGCTAGCTCTGAGTTTTCATTTCCGTTCCATTAGTTTGTATTTAGTTTACTCGAGGACGAGTAAAGGTTCGGTTTGGGGAGATTTGATACGTTCATTTTATATAGTCTTTTTAATCTTATTTTGCACGTATTTATATGCATTTTTATACCGTTGTGTATTACAATATGCCCCGAATCGGCTACTTTTGTTTGTTTTGTCTGTTTTGCATAAATGAACCTGAAACTGGTGAAACCGTACTCTTTTCGTCCTGTTTTGCATGCATTTTGAAGAGACGTAAATGTTTTTTTTTTTTGGGAAAATGTAAGTTGTTCTCATTGATCATAAAATTATCCCATTACATCAATACCATAATAGATCAAGCTAGTTTAATGAACTATAAGGCTGGGTACCTGATAGTTCCTACAACCAGTCAAGGACAATCCTACCATTACATTTCAGGTCATTCAACTGTAATCTAGCTCTAACATCTTGCTGCACCTTCTGAACTAGACACACATGCTGCATTACAACTTTATCTATCCTGCAAGAATTGCGATGTTGCCACAAATGATACATAAGACTTGCTAAGATGACCCCAATGACCTTATTCTTAGTAGCAGAGTGAATCCTCCATTTTATCCACCATTGAATACAATCTTGTACAGGCAACAGAACTTTGCACCACCTCTGCACTAGATGATGGCATTGCTTGCTGAAAGCACAACCAAAGAAGAGATGATTGTGATCCTTAGCCATAAGTCCACAGACTTCACAGTAGTTATTATCAATGATCTTCATCCTCACCAAACGATCCTGTGTAAGTAGCCTATTTTGAGCTACCAACCAGCAGAGAAAACAATGTTTTGGACAAATCCATTTATTTAAAACCCAAGGATACCAGGCAACCTTATCAGTAAGAGGTTTCAAATAGAGATACCCCTTCTGTGCAGTATATGGCTCTCCTGCACAGAGAAAACTCTTGAAAATATTCTTAACCTGGCATATTTTCCTCCATGCCCAACTTGCACCATTGCTAGGTTCATAATCCACCCATCTCGCAGATTTAATATAAACTGCATGCACCCAACGAACCCAAAGATGGTCAGTCTTTTGCTGCACCCACTAGACATAAGTTCCAAGAGTAGCAATGTTCCAGGTATGAAGATCCCTTAAACCAAGCCCCCCTGTTTCTCAGGTCTGCAAATTTTCTCCCAGGAAACCAGGGCAGGGTTTTCCTTGGGATCCTTACCATACCATAGGTACTGTCTACACATTTTCTCAATTGCATCAATTACAGTCTTGGGTAAAATAAAAATACGAGCCCAATAGCAGTGCAAAGTACTAAGGACAGACTGGATCAACACAACCCTTCCAGCATAAGATAACTTTCTAGAACCCAGTCCTCCAATCGTAGTAACCACATTCTCAATCAAGCAATTACAGTCCATTATGGATAGACGTTTAAGGGACACATTAATGCCCAAATATCTAAAGGGGACTGCACTTCTCTTCATCCATGTAACCTGCTCAATCTCCCTGATCAAGCTATCAGGAACTCCATTAGCATAGAAATTTGATTTACCATTATTCATCACCAAACCAGTAGCCTTAGAAAAGTAGTTAAAAGCTTTAAGCAGAAGATCTATAGAGGCTCTCTCGCCTTTGCATAACATAATTAGGTCATCAGCAAAGCAAAGATGAGTAAGGTTGATTCTCTTACATAAAGGATGGTGCCTGAACTTCTATGTTTTTGAACCATCAGCAGGATTCTACTAAGATATTCCAAGCAAAGGGTGAATAAAACAGGGGAGAGTGGATCACCCTGTCTTAATCCCCTTTGCCCCTTAAAAACCCAAATGTTTCCCCATTGAGTGAAAGAGAATAAGAGGAGGTAGTAACACATTGCAGCAGAAGATCAATGAATTTTTTAGGAAAGCCAGTAGCCTCAAGCATCTCAGAAACAAAAGACCACTCAATGGAGTCATATGGCTTTTGAAGGTCAAGCTTCATCAATACCCTGGGAAAGCAGCTCTTCCTGTTATACATCTTCATAAGATCCTGGCAAATAAGTATATTGCCAACAATGTCTCTTCCTTTGATAAATGCCCCCTGAGAGGGACTAATAATATCAGGAAGAATACGACTCAGTCTAGCACAGATCACCTTAGACAAACATTTGTAAATAGTATTGCAGTATGCAATTGGCCTGAACTACATCACAGTCTCAGGGATCTCAGTCTTAGGTATTAAAGTGATGATAGTATTACTAACTTGCTTCAATAGATTCCCAGATTCATAAGCATTCTTGATGGCATTGATCACATCAGCACCCACAATAGACCAATTGTCCTTAAAGAACTGGCTACTGTAACCATCTGGTCCAGGAGCTTTGTTCCCAGGAATGTCATACATAGCAGCCTTGATTTCCTCTCCAGTAACCTCAGCATTAAGGATATCACAATGTTCCGTCTCCGTCTCAACATAGGAGATGGAAATGTTAGAGCGAGACTTATGCATTGGGATGCGTGAAGGATGGTCAACGGAGCAGCCAACGACGAGTTTGAAGCTGACTTGGAGGAAGAACACTCGATCGAATGGTTTATTTGGTAGATTGAGTCGTTTGAAGTGCTGAAGAGGTCGATCGAGTGCTTCATTGTACTCGATCGAAATGCTGATTTCTGAATTTCCTCAATCGAGTGGAAATATTACTCGATCGAGAGGATTAGCTGCTGAAGTCCTAAATCGAGTGGTTTTACACCGCTCGATTGAGAGGTTTTGAGTTTTCACGGGATTAATTAACCCGTTTTGCCTTATTTCGTTGATGGACTTAGTTTTTTCCTATTTAAGCATTCATAATTAGGTTATTAAGGACGCGGTTAATTACTCTACTTACGTTTTGACTCATCTTAGAACGCCACTCTTTACTCTTAATCTCTCCCTTAAACTTTTCTACTGTAACTTTGCTCTCGGATTTCTTTGCTTGGATCTTGGTTGTTCTTTACGCCGGAATTCTTGTGATTGTAATCTCTCTTCTCTTTATTAATCTTAATCTCATTTTTATTGCTTTAATCTGTTGTTTCTCTCATCATTAATTTCTACCCTAATTTCATTTATGCAATTTTATTGTTATTCCATCATGTTTTCTATTAGTTCATTCATTATTGTTATTATTGACATCATTAACGATATGAGTAGCTAAATCCATTCATGTTGGGATTAGGGAATCCATGGTGGGATTGTGACGATGTAGTGAATAGGCTAGATGATTTATTTGTGAGAATCTGTACCCATGGCAATTTAATTATAACACCGACTTAGTTGAGTGCACACTTCTAAGTTGCGTTTATTCTGGTTAAATTTGCTCCTGGATCGGAAGATTGGACTAAATAGACCTGCTATGAACAGTAGACTACCCTGGCGAGGACGGAAGTTATGTTAGTGGAAATCTAGGGTAGAATGTGGACCGGAAGGACCTTTCCTGTATCCGTCTCACAGTAGATTATCTAGGCTATTTGCAGTTGAGTCGCTAGACTACCGTGGTGAACCGAAATCCCGACATGTTCTCTCTCATTTGATCACTTTTATTACATTTTCTGCCTTTTATTGCTCTTCCTTTACTGCTCTTTCCCTTAAGCCTTTTTAGTTTAAAAAACCAAATTCAAACCCCCCATTTTGTGACCAAATAGACGGACGTTAACAGATATCTTGCCTCCCTGTGGAGACCGACCCGACTTCCCTAGATATATTAGTTAGTTCCAGTTGGTTATTTTTGGTAGGTACACGACTAGCCTGTCAGGATGCTAAAATAGGGATGAGTCCTTGTCTTTAGTACCTATGTCAAGCACTGCTTTGTGCTTCGTTTGACCGAGGTATAAAGTGGATTCGAATGGTTTCCAGGCATCCCATAATTGCTTGGTGGCGACTCCGAATATCTCTGCATCGTTTTGAGACCTTCATCGAGACAAAACCGATCGATTTAAAGGGATCCGGTTAAAAGCATTTCTACGTCCCCAAACGTGGCTTTCAGACTGTCGAATGTCCACAGATCGGCGTGCGGGTAGCCTATGTCCACACTTGATCTCACTGTTTTGTCGTATCTAAACTATCAAAAAACTGAGCTCGGTACAAATTTAAACTCGGAAGATGGTGAAAGATCCAGACTACTTGTTAAAAACCCACTAGAGAGGCACAAACGAAGCCCTTCTGACAAGCTGAGGGCCATAAGCCCTCCAGTCAGACAAAAACCCCTACATACACAAGCATTGAAAATGCACAGTATTATTCAACAAATTCAAAGGATAAGCTGAATATTTACAATCTGTCCAATGATAGCATTGTTCAAAAATTTATAAGCCTGCCAAAGGTAGCAATAACAGTACAAAACCAAAAAATCAAATATTCTTTCCAAGGATATCTTCCCCGGATGGGCCAAAATATCAACAAACCAAAATATACTAAATACCTCTCCAGGGAACAACCCCCTTGGATAGCCCAAAACAAAGACAAAGCATTATAAAACCTACCCTGCCCTGGAAGCACTATCAGAACCACCCCATCATCAAACATTTATTCATCTTCCTCATTGGCTTGACCACTGCCCGCCACATCTTTGCCTTTCTCCAGGGAAGGAGGAGAGTCAACCTCTTCATTTCCATGAAGCTTGCACAACTCATGATAAGTGGCATATAAATCCCGCAACTCCTTGTCATCATTCTAGAATGGCCTGACCTTAACGGGCTCTTTCAAAGCATCCACCCTGCCTTTACTAAAGAAAAACAAAGCAGCATCTTTAAACCTAGCCTGAACCTCATCCTTTTGAACTGCCAACTCTTCATTCTTACGCAAAAGATCCTTCATAGCCTGCTTCTCTGCCAGAGTTCAGCCTCAGTAGCAGCCAACTCTTCCTGGACATAGACCAGCTGCGCCTGGGTAGATTTGACTACATTCTGAACTAATCCATGCTTGGATTTAATAGCCGCATGTGCAGCTTTAAAAGTCTCCAGCTCCTCCTGAGAGGCCTCCAACTCCCCCCTTGACTCATACAGCTTTCAATCCAGAATTCCAATCTTTGTTTGAGCCGACTTCACTTGACAAGCACTCAGGAGCCCAGCATTAACAGTCTAAACAAGCAAAAGTCAAAAATCAGCAGTAATGTAATCAAGAATATCAGAATATCAGGACAGAATAAAGAAATTCACCTCTTGAGCCAAAGTAAGCTGTCCAGCAATGTTATTCGCCAGTTCAATCAAATATGCCACAGCCTGAGCAACTGTCTTCAATGTTTGAAGATACCAGCTGATCGTCAACTTTAAAAAAAAAAAGGCCAGAGTTTATTCCTTGGCAGCCTGAAGATATCCTACTCTGGCCCTAACATCCATGACCTCCTCGGCAGCAACATGGACCTCCTCAGCATCAACATGGACCTCCTCAGCATCAACATGAGCCTCCTCCGCAGCAGCAGGAGTATCATCCTCCCTCCTCCTCTTATTTGACGGGCCTGCGTCGGCTAGGGCAGGACGGATATTTGTAGGCTGTGTCCTAGGAGGTTGTACAGTTGGCACCTAAATTCGGAGAGGAGTAGTGTTCTCACTAAATGTAGCCTCTTCACTCCGAGATCTCTCCTCAGCAATCTGAGAAATGTCTGCCCTGAGATTAGCATGTCCACACTCAACAATCCTGGCAGATGTCCTAGTCGCTACAGGACAGATTCGTATATTAGTAGAATACACAGAAGTTCAGGAGAAAGTAACTAATCACAGAAATAAAAGGATCCTACTGCCATAAGTTGATGCCCCTAAACCCCTAGATGATTTAGAAGCCCTGGAGGTAGTTAACTTAGCCTTCATAAACCTGGGAAGAGGCTCCTGACCAAGACAAGCTGGCCAAGTTCTTTCCTCTTCAGGCAACGCCATAAAGGCATCAATTCTATTAGCATATCCAGCAGCAGCAGGATCACTACGCCTATCAGCAGCTACCAAAAACCAAATCAAGTAATCATGCATTACATATTTCCTACATTTATCTGAACATGCAGGAAGAACAGGCGGTTGAACTTACCACACTCCAAAGCGGTATAGCCAAGGTAAGTCGGAGTGACATCAATGGAGTCAGTCCTCGCAATCATATAGGTCTTGGTCCATCCCTTGTCATCCCCACAATCTTGATTGATGATTAAAGGGGACATCTTTGATTTAATCCTAAAATTGAACCACCCAAGAGAATGACTCTTTAAATGATAAACATTCTTGTCGTCAAGAGTCTAAATTAGATTGTTCTTAGCACACAAGTTCTCAATGGAATGGGAACTTCCAAACAATGGGCATAATTTGAAACGGAGGAGCTTCAATCACCCAGATCAAATCAACCATCAAAGGACTAAAACGAATCCTACCATCAGCCTTAAAACCCATTCAAATGTACAGAACCAACCAGGGCTAGTCCAGCTAGCCCTGACTAGACCATTCTCAGAGATCCAGACCTCGGCATGCTTGGGAAGCAGCCCCGTTGTCTTCAAGAAGTGTTCAAAAGCACACTTGAGAAGATTGGCCTCAGGAAACACAGAGTTTAGAGATTTGATGGGTGAAAAGATGTAATCTTTATACATGGTCGACAAAATCTCAGCAGGAGCCTCAACCTCAACGACTTCGTCCTCTGGAATCACATCAAGAACGTCAACCACTTCAGCTGCCTTCTCAAGTTCAGTAGGCCTAGGGGCAGTAGCTCTTCTTCTTAGCGCCATTTTTATCAAATATTTCGAGTTTTGATTGAAAGAAGGACAGTAAAATTACTTATTTGAACTTGAGGTTTTGGAGTAAAGATAAGAATAAAATAAGGAAAGTAAAAAGTGAAGGTGGTGAAAGATCAATTGTATAATCCAGAGAAGTAGGATAAGTGCAAGTGGATGTGAGCAATGATGACTCTCCTAGGTTATTGCGCAACAACTCATATTAATTATCCTATCCGTTACAGGTTTAAGTTTGATGGGACTTGTGAATTATCCTGAAAATCGATAATTTTGCCTGAACAGATTTATATCCCTGGACAGATTATCTCCTAATTCCTGGCCAGATACATCGGTAATAAGGAGATAAGGGGGATTTGTTGAGCCAGGATAAATCCTGCCGACTAGGAAATGTTCAGCCTAGGAATACCTGACATGGGCGACACTAGCAGCATCCTTGAACCAAGCAGGCACCATCCAGGAAAGGGATACCAGGACAGGCCAGCCATAATGTCCTGGCTAGAGAGTAGTTCAGCATGAGCAGGCGTTGGATACTATATGAGGCGCATGATGGAATAACAAGTGAGAAAGGAGTTCCTACTTTCATAGGACACCAAGCCCATGAAGCCTACAAACTAGGAAGCATATTCAACCAACCTGGAAACTTATAGAAGAATATAGAGGCAACGGATAGAAGAAGAATAGGTCAACAACAATAACAACCATGTTCCCTATTTTCTAGCAACGACCAACATGATCAAAAGAGTCAGCCGTTTATACATCAAGGAAGGACTATAAATAAAAGAAGGCAAGACGAAACAACACGCAACATTCATACTCACCTACTCTTACTCTATCAATATTTACGCACAATTTGTATATAATATGAGATATATAGATAAATTCATAGTAAAATTCCCTCCTGCCTTGGTGCCCATGGTTTTTTTTCCCATTTAAAAGGGTTTTTCCACGTGTAAATTGTTGGAATATGTGTCCTCCGACAATAATGCGATCTCAACTGTCGATCATGATGATCACATGTTTAAGTCTCATTTTAAAGAATACAATTGGGAAGTAATATTTTACTGTCAACTGGTCCACACATATCGGTAATGATTGGCTGACTAGAGTTTGACATTACTGTCGTGCGACGGTGGTGATCAGTTGATGCCCTTAGGTCATACCTAAAGGGTAACACTCTTAATTGATTATTTAATTGATCGTATGACGATACGGGTTAATTAAATTACTTAAAACTGACGGACGATTTTGGAAGTAATATTTACGTATCTCATTATAATTTGATTAAATAAGATACGGTCTAAGTGATCGAATTGTTTTATTACTTAGATGAAATTATTGTTTAAGGAAACAATTGCATTTGAATGAATAATTTATTATAAATACAAGATGTTGTGATTAATATTTGGTAAAATATTTTGGTACAAGTAATTATGAATTACTAAGTCAATTTTGTATATGACGTATTTTTATTAATGCGTTGATTTTTAATATGTTAAAAATACGTAACAATTTTACATGACATGTGACATGTGACAAATTGACAAAGATAAAATGGAACCCATTTTATCTTAATATGGACCGAAATTAGGGGTGATATTAGGAAAATATTATGTTGATTAAGTAAGTGGTAAGCATAATCATTTACCTAAAACCTAGCCATGCATACCTAGTGGTTATTGTGAAGAGCACTTTGATCATGCATTGGGCATCACCACCTCCCCCTTCTACCCGGTTTTTCATAGAGAAAACCCATGGGTTTTTCTCTATTATTTTTACCATATACACTACTTGAATACTAGTGTAACATTTTATTCATACACCATCTAAAATAAGAGTTTTAGAGAGATAAAAATTCTTCCTCTTTCTCCCTTCTCTTAGCCGAAATTAAGAGAACCAAATAAATATTTTTGGGTCATTTTTATTAAATTAATATTGTTCTAGTAATAATAATATTAATTTTATTAAGTAGTTACCTTGGGTATTATTCCTTGGGAGGGATTCTATACTTGAATCCTTGTTCTTCCATTTTAGGAGTGCTCAAGAACAAGTAAGAAGGAGATCTTACTTGTGCCCAATAATCCGAAATCTTCAATGTAAGATGATGATTTCTTTCTTATTCTTTTATTGTTTGCATGCATAAGATCAATATTTAATTTTATGACTAAATTAAATCATCACATATATGAATATGTTAAGTAATGAGATAAATATTTCTAACAAGCGGTATCAAGAGCCTTAGGTTGTTTGCATGCAAATCGGTTATAGTTTTTCCGAGTTATACGATTAACATATATAACTTATAAATTTGTGTTATTATGATATATCACGAAATAAATTATGCATGTTAAAGTTTCTGGTCCTAAAATGTATATAGGATATTTTGGTTAATTTATGGATTTTTATTGTTCATTTTATAAAATAATGGCATTAAAAATGTGATTTTAGGATAAAAATGTCATTTTCGGACTAAAATTAGCTAAACTTAGAATTTTCCAGTGGTTTTTGGATATGTTTTCACATATATTAGTTTTAGATTACCTGTAAGTTTTCAGAATTTTTGGAGTTTTTATGCTCGAAATATGGATTTTTCATGATAAAAATCGAATTTAAATGAAAAATAGGTTAATATGAGATAACTTTCGAATCTGGTCATATAAATTTAGTATGTTGTCACATGCAATTTTACAAGATGTGTGTAAAATAATAGGCTATTATGAAGTCTTTATGCATGATTTATGAATTTTTGATGAAAAATAGCATAAATAGTGACTTTAATTAGTGAATAATTGCTAAAATATACTTCATGACTTGGAAAAAACGTCACATGTTGCATTTTATTACCTATTTCAGATATAAAATTAAAAAGTTGATAAATATAATTTTTCTCATGTTTTTATGATTATTATTGATAAATCCGATAAACCGCAACATTGTTTTTCCGATACATTTTCGAAATTTTAACCTAAGTTTTTGAATATTATGAGTGTCATGGTATTTTTCCAGAATGTTCAGGAGTTTAAATTTCAAATTTTGAATTTATTTGAAATTTTTATGATTTATTTGGAGTTTATGGCATTTTATTGTAATTTTTAGTCCTTTAATGAACAAATCTTAAGAAATAAAAGTTATTTATTGTCATAAGTTAGTGGAGACTAATTTTGAGTCCTAAGTTGGTTAGGGTGATTAACTTGTACATAAATATGATTTTATGTAATTTATTGTGATTTTAAAAGGTTGAATCATACAAATCCGTAAAAACCGATTAATATACGATATTGGCTCCTTAAAGGCGATTTAGCATAAATTTGGGCATGTTCATACATATTATAATGCTGCATTTTGTTTATGATTGTCATAATTTTATTTTATGTAATTTTTGAATTATGTAATTTTTACTTAGTATGGCCTTAATTTTTAATTGGTATTACCCGAAATGTATGGGAATATCGATTCGAATGTAATTTATTGTGATCTCGTATCACCATTATGTAATTTAATAGATTTATTTTATTTTAATTACAAATGTATAATAGGACATTATGTAATTTGTTATGTAATTTATTTATTCCGGAGTTCCTTGAAGACGGTGTCACTCCAGAAGGCGATACATAAAGACGGTGTTACCTCGAGATGCGTGCCAAAACCGAAGTTCAAGGGACCAATGGAGTTGGTTTCCGAATATGTAATAGTTAATTAGATTTTCTATTTTAGGAAGGCCATACTAGGATTTATTTTATGCTTTGCATTTTATTTATATGTTGCATGCATCGCTAAATCGCCATAACTAAAACATGCATCATTCTTTTAATCGAGTTTATCAACCGTGTCAATTATAATTATCGTAGTTCACCGCTTTGGTTCACTTAAAACGTGATAGATAATAAATTGACATGACCTCTCGCTTAAAATAAACAATTGAGATATAGCCTTACCAAAAAGTAGAAACCATGAAAACCTATTTCGTGAGGGAGTGCACTCGGCCACACCGGGGTACAAACCTTGTTACGTAGGGGAAGTGGGTGATAAATGTCTATCCACCGAATTTATATTAATGAGGGGTATTTCGGCACACCGTGCCCTAAGTTGATATGAGTTTGGATCATGGACACATTTATTCGAAATTTGGGTTGAACTCAACGAAAGTATTCACGACGATTTCCGGATGTGTTTCGGGCTAGAGATAAAATATTAATGTAATTTTATCGTCCAAGAGTTCTAAAAGTAGAATCGATTAAGAGGTTAATCCACCAAGTTATGTTAATAAAGGGTATTTCGGCACACCGTGCCATAAGTTGATATGAATTTGGGTCTTGGAATCATTTATCAAGTTGGGTAGAGGTCACTAGATAAATGCAATCAAACTTGTTTAAATTGAATTTTTACGAGTGTTATTATTTTGAAAACGACATATGTTTTATTCCTACTATTTTGTTTTTGTAGACCACTCTTATTTCTCATAACCAATGGCCGCTCCAAACACCAACGCCACACCTCTCACTAATACTTCATGGCTCCGATCCTTCATGGATCGTTGTAAACTTGAAAAGAATGGGTCAAATTTCTCCGATTGGGATGCCCAACTCAAATTAGACGCCCAAGGTGACGACAAGCTTCGTTACCTCACCGAGGCCTCTCCACCTGAACCTAATGCTAGGTCGAGTACTGCTACTAGGGAAGCATATGAGGCTTACCACAAGGAGTCCGCCGCAATGAAAAATGTGTTGATTTTTGCGATGGAGGAGGATCTCCAAAGGAGAGCCTTTAAGATGGGTACCGCTAATGAAATCTATTCCAAGCATGTGACAATGTTTTCACAAACTCCGCGGATCGTCCAATATGAGGCGGCCGCGGCATTCTTTGATCTCGACTTTAAAGAGGGCCAAAAGGTTAGCCCTCACGTGCTCAAATTGATGGAGCTAGTCGATACCTTGAAGATTCAAAAGGTTGAAATCCCCAAAGAACTCATTGTAGATAGGATTCTACACTCCTTATCCAAAGTCAAAGCGTATGTTCAATTCCGGGTGAATTTTAACATGCAAGACAAGGACGTGTCTCTTGAAGAGTTGCACAAGTTACTTGTGCAAGCCGAAAGAGACATGGGGTTAAATGTTAACCCACCTAAGGATGTGCTTAACATTAGCACCAAAAGCAAGGGGAAATTCAAGAAGAATGGGAAGAAGGGTAAGAAGCAAGCTCCCACTTTCACCAAAGCTAAGACTTATGAATCTAGCACTTCCAAGATCAAGAAGGGTCCTCTTGATAAATGCCATTATTGTAATGGTGTTGGACATTGGAAAAGAAATTGTTCCAAATATCTTGGTGACATTAAAGCTAGAAAGATCACTACAGTAAGTAAATGACTATCCTTTCTTTTATGTTTCTAATTCAACTATGGTATTGTGATACAAAGTTGTGATAATGTATCCCTTTTTTATTGTAAATAGGGCCTCCACCAAGCAAGGACAAGGGAAAAGAAAAGCAAGCTTGAGAAACCATCAAGAAGATAGGAGTAGCTTCCATGAAGCTTGGCTTTTTATCGTCTTATTTTAATTTATGTTTCGGATTTTAGAACCTTTTGATTTTCGTGTTCGACATGGAAATGTATTTTGGATAATGGTTGTATTTTGGATAATGGTGGCTTGGTTTGCAACCCAAGTCACCCGTTTTATCGTATTTTATCCTTGTTCTAAAATTCGTCTTTATACGCTTGCTCATAGAAACATATGATCATTCACTTAAAGTGATCTAATAGACAACTATAATGATGGGATTCATTATATGTCCACAAGCTTAAGGCTTGTGTATGATCAATTATAAAGTGATATTGAGTTGATGAACTCTCTTAAAGGAATGTCAATCACCAATGACGCTTATTAAATCTAAAACAATTAGTCAACCTATGAGATAGTCCTCCTTATACTTCAAAATCATTATTTGTCTCTCATAAGCTATCTTTGAATCTCTAGTGTATTCATTCTAAAGATAGAGTGGGAGAAAATAAAGACACAAAGAACACCAAGCAAAATTTGTGTACTTGTGTAAATGAGATCTATGCAAGAAAGAATGATTTATATACCTATATAGATAGTATACTCGAATAGATGAGATCTATGGTCTCGAATAGATGATATCTACATGAGAAAGACCGAGTGAAGTAATCAATAGAATATGTACTCAAGATAACTACACGAGGAGACCAAAAGAAAGTTTTGGAATAAAGAATGACTAATGTAAAGTTTTAACAAGAGTTTTGACTAGTTTATGAACAACATTTGACCAATAGTTTCAATATTGATATTTACTTAAGAGCCTAAAATGAATCAAAGTTGCATCCTAGAAAATAAATGAGATTTATGACTAAAAGTTGCAAAGATTGATATGCCGATATCCACAAGAGCTAAGTTAAATGTTAACCACGCTAATGTCATTACTTAACCTCATTATGAAAATGAAATGGTTAAACCTCCTTCCGAAAGGGGTATTTTGAGAAGGACATATATTAGATATTATTCATATTTAAATAATGACATTACTACGCATCATTATAAAATGAATGAGTTAGAGATTAAAATCTCTTTCCATAAGGTTAAGATGAAACCTCTTCAAAATAGGTATTTTGAAAGGATATGATGGGAACATATATGGTTTTATCTTAATAACTTAGCAAAGCAAAATATATTTCAATTCTTGAAATGTTTCAATTGAGTAGTCAATTGCGAAACATGTGGAATTAAGTGGGAGTTGGAAATTATCGTGTGAAGACATGGAATTTAGTGGGAGCAATCATCTTGTAAAGGTTTATAACTCATTACTCAATGAGAATGACGAGCTAATACTATTCTTTCACAAAGAAGTATTTGAGTTTTCAATTCTGGATGAAAATGGACTATGATGAATCCAATCACATCATGAGATGTTGGATAGGTATTGAAATATACACATCGAATCAACGAGAAACGTAGGTTATTCATGTCAATGAAAATGGAATTGCCATTAGCAGTCATGGTCATTCATTGAACCTAAGAATGGTTGATCACAAGATTTTTAATTACTAATGTTTCCGCCATTAGAATAATCATGCACATGTCCAATAATGAATCATATGCATAAGAGCATGATGAATCATTGGCAAGCCATAGAAGAATCGTCATGTATTCTCGAGGAGAATCCGATGAGCGATTTCAGTGTTGGACAGAACACTCTGTTATGTGTCAAGAGGTTGCACATATTAAAGTTCGAACACGCATAAAGATTTATTAAAATCCTAAGCTTTTCAAGCTAAAAGGAGAAATAAGAAGTTTGGAAAGATACTTAGCTGAAGTAAGAAGTTACTCAAAACTAATATTTTCTAATATGCTAGGGCTTGTCAGAAGTGCTAGGATAATAATCTTGACAAATGTTGTAAGACTCTGCAAAACATATACCTAGTGCATTGTGAGTGGGAGGAATACTTGACCAGTGCAAGTCATGTCATCCACCACAAATTCATTGGTTATGTGATAAACAACCACTACTACAAATCCAGGCAACTACAACGCCCCTTTAACAACGAATATTCACGAAAATCACAATAGACGTTGTAGAATGCATGGCGCGAATTTTACTAAAATCAATTACAACGGGTATGGTTATAAAAACCGTTGTTATTAGTTTTAACAACGGGTCACACATGCACAACCGTTGTTAATAATTTGGCGCAAAATTGGCGCAAAGTTAGTGAAAAGTAATCACAACGGTTATGTTTGAAACCCGTTGTTAAAACTTATTTAACAACGGGTGTTTTTTATAACCGTTGTTAAAACATATTTCACAACGGTTGTTGTTTAATAACCGTTATCAATACCTTCCATACTATAAACCACACAAACACAGTCTGCTGCAGCCCACAAAACACAACCCTTAATACACAAACACAAACCCAAAAAGCAGCCAAACACAAACACAAAACACACACTTTCTCATCGTCTCTTTCTCTCTTTCTCATATATCGTCGCTTTATCTTCTCGCCATCACTTTGTTGATTTCATCGTCTCTTTACGTACGTTCGTAATTATCGGTTTGTTTCATCGTCATTATTTTATTGTTCTAATTATTTCATTTCAATGTATGTGTTTTTATCGACCATTAGGTTCCGTTCAAAGATCTGCTAATTATTTCATTTCCATGTATGTGTTTCTAATTATTTCATTTCCATCTTCTTTGGCGTCCTTGACGGATCGAGCATGTTTTAGCAGTTAGGGTTTGGAGAATATATTGAGATAATGGAAATGCATGTTAGTTGAGATAATGCAATGTATTTATACTAATGTGTGGGTTGAGTTGTTTTTTAATTAATATATATGTTAGGAAGTTGTGCCATATATGTTAGGAAGTTGTGCCATAATCAGATCTTGATGATGAGTGATAGATCTATGGAGTTGAAAAAATGGAAGCAAATCAAACAAGCATAACTCAACACTTTCAAAATGATCATTTCATTTAATTTTAAACCAAATACATTACAAAGAATTATCGAAATCAAAAGATGTATAATAAGCCGGAACAACCCCGGTTAAGCATAAAAAGCGCTTCTCAACTCGCCACCAATCACGCCACTCTGGTATACCGCTAACTTCCGGGTCATTGGCTTCATATTTTGCAATAACAGATTGAATATATGCAAGGACACGACTTGCATGTGGAGATAAGGTTGGAAGAGTACAACTCAACATATCTCTGGTCGCAGACCAAGTTGCGAGTAACAGCCGACGAGGGTATGAAGATGATGATGATGATGATGAGGAGGCTTTGTTGACAAGCCGGACTGCTTCACGCCTCTTAATCCAATAATTCCGTTGATGTTCAAGGGATGCTTTGATTAATGGGTGTTGATCGGCGGGAAGCCCGGCGAGAACCTTCCCATCATCTTCAATCGTTTGTGTAAGCCATTCTTCGTTGTTGATAAAATTAGGGTTCATTGCCATGTTGTTTCAATTAATGAATGTTAGTAAAGGATGCTTTAATATGTTAGTAAAGGATGCTTTAATATTTATAGCTAGTAATATTTAATTTAATTTTTTTTTAATTTTTAAGAACAAACAACAACGGTTATTTACAAACAACCCGTTGTTATAACTTTCCCCCCAAAATTGAGTCACACTTTCCACAACGGGTTTTTATACTTAAAACCGTTGTTAATATTTTTAACAACGGTTTCCTTAAGAAAACCAACCGTTGTTAAAACCTTTTACAACGGACGCTTTAACAACGTCCGCTTTTTTATATAACAACGGTTTTTGACCGTTGTTATAGGTTGTATCTGTAGTAGTGAACCAGAAAGTTCTTTCAAGATAAAGAACCCAAACCGAGGTTGGGAACCTATATGTGTACTTGGTAAGGTTCATGCTATGAGAGATAACATGAATGTAAAGGAAAATGCGATTAAGAAGTTTGAACACATGGACACATGGTATATTAAACTTCTATTGCAGTCGACTAGTGTTTACACACTTACGAAATGCATCACAAGGTTGTAATATGTATTGACTACCTGAATGTGATGACGACATTTGTCATTTGAGTTATTATTAACTCACCTTATACTTTGTTACATCCATACGGGTTGTAGAGACAATTGAACCCCGTTAAAGTGAACACGGATTAACATTGTATTCGCTCATAGTTACTTACATAAGGTGACGTCTCGAAGTGACTAGAATGTGATGCGATTGATGGCAAGTTCAAGTGCCATGGAGTCATATGAGAATGACTAGTCGATCACATAAGCAGACTGTTAGGAACACCTTGTCGGGCCTTATGACCGCTTATAGAGTTCTGGCAAATTTATATAGCCTGGTCGTGGCGAGAGCTACTATAGTATTCTAATGACTCGATTCTTTTGACTAAAGATTGTTCGCCTAAGATGGCACAGTTTCAGATTAACTTTGATTTGTGTTACTATGACCTTCGTAAATGGGGTCAAATAGGCATATTTTGGGTTATGATGGTTGTGGCTAGTCGAAGGGAATGAGTGCGATAGAAATTGTCCACCCCTAGTCAGGGTTATAACAATATCTCAGGGCCACTCGAGGAGCAATGAACTGGAAATGCGTGGCCACACTCGGAAGATATCTATGGTAGATAAATCCGGTCAATCAGTTATTCTCCAGATCGAGGAAACCACTCTCGATATGATCACTTGCAAGTACGACCTGAAAAACACATTGCATTGAGTGGGAGATAATAATAGGACAAGAGAATTGGTGACGCACACTTGTCGAGGACAAGTGGAAGATTGTTGGAATATGTGTCCTCCGACAATAATGCGATCACAACTGTCGATCACGATGATCACATGTTTAAGTCTCATTTTAAAGAATACAATTGGGAAGTAATATTTTACTGTCAACTGGTCCACACATATCGGTAATGATTGGCTGACTAGAGTTTGACATTACTGTCGTGCGACGGTGGTGATCAGTTGATCCCCTTAGGTCATACCTAAAGGGTAACACTCTTAATTGATCGTATGACGATACAGGTTAATTAAATTACTTAAAATTGACGGGCGATTTTGGAAGTAATATTTACGTATCTCATTATTGTTTGATTAAATAAGATACGGTCTAAGTGATCGAATTGTTTTATTACTTAGATGAAATTATTGTTTAAGGAAACAATTGCATTTGAATGAATAATTTATTATAAATACAAGATGTTGTGATTTATAATTGGTAAAATATTTTGGTACAAGTAATTATGAATTACTGTATATGACGTATTTTTATTAATGCGTTGATTTTTAATATGTTAAAAATACATAACAATTTTACATGACATGCGACATGTGACAAATTGACAAATTGACAAAGATAAAATGGAACCCATTTTATCTTAATATGGACCGAAATTAGGGGTGATATTAGGAAAATATTATGTTGATTAAGTAAGTGGTAAGCATAATCATTTACCTAAAACCTAGCCATGCATACCTAGTGGTTATTGTGAAGAGCACTTTGATCATGCATTGGGCATCACCACCTCCCCCTTCTACCCGGTTTATCATAGAGAAAAGCCATGGGTTTTTCTCTATTATTTTTACCATATACACTACTTGAATACTAGTGTAACATATTATTCATACACCATCTAAAATAAGAGTTTTAGAGAGATAAAAATCCTTCCTCTTTCTCCCTTCTCTTAGCCGAAATTAAGAGAACCAAATAAATATTTTTGGGTCATTTTTATTAAATTAATATTGTTCTAGTAATAATAATATTAGTTTTATTAACTAGTTACCTTGGGTATTATTCCTTGGGAGGGATTCTATACTTGAATCCTTGTTCTTCCATTTTAGGAGTGCTCAAGAACAAGTAAGAAGGAGATCTTACTTGTGCCCAATAATCCGAAATCTTCAATGTAATATGATGATTTCTTTCTTATTCTTTTATTGTTTGCATGCATAAGATCAATATTTAATTTTATGACTAAATTAAATCATCACATATATGAATATGTTAAGTAATGAGATAAAGATTTCTAACATAAATCATTGTGTTTATCTTGTATTATTGGTATTACGATTAGCATAATCCATTCAGGCAATATTCAGAGCTAGATCACCCTGCATAAAAACCCAGAATTTCTCCCTTGCATGAAATCTTGCTAAAACACACACCTTTTTTAGTAACCTTGATGTTCTTATTTAGGTCATTTATTCTTTTCTTATAACCATTAAATATATGTCCGGTCTTGCCACAATAATTGCAAATTTTATACTTAGGAAGGCCAACATATTTTCTTCTTTGAAAATCGGTTTTGTTTGGTTCCTGGTTTCGAAAGCTATAGTGCACTCCACTGTTGCTTTTGAAAACAAGTCCAGCTTGCTTTTAATATTGTTGGGACTCACTTGTGAGAAAGTCCAAAACAGTTTGGCTTTCTTCCCATTTCTTGTAAGACTCTTTTGCATCATTTAGCTCTTTGTTAGAAATTTAATTTTAGCAAGATGGTCAAGATTTAATTGTTGCACCTTTACAAAGGCACACTTAGCATGGTTTGTCTCATCATTTAGAAACTCGTCTATTTGTTCATGTTCCTTGACACGACTTTGACATGAGGTAAGGTCAATTTGTTGGAAATCTATATCTCATTATATAACATATTCTTATATGTTTCATATTTATTTGGTCATAAAATAAATTCTAGATCTTATGCATGCAAACATCAATAAAAGAAGATAAGAAAACATTTTCTCACCATATGAATTTCGGTCAAATGGGCACCAACAAGATCTCCTTCTTGTTAGTTCTTGAGCTTTCCAATATTGGATGAACATACATGACCTCAAAGTAGAAGCCCTCCAATTAGTAGCACCCAAGACTATCCCTCAAATCCACAAACTAATATGTACTAGATATTTATATTGTGGTTTACCTTAAAATTGATTACTAATACTCATATATTACATTGATAATTTTAGTAATCCTTTTTGAACAATTTGAATCAAAATTTCTCAAGTTTTTAGAGAAAGATGAACAAAAGAGAGAGTTTGCATGTGAATGAATTATCATCTTATGAATGTGTGTAAGAGAAAAATAAATAACCATCAACCCATAAAGGAAGGGGAGTGTCACGGTTGGGAAGAGCCAAAAATTGGCATCATTTCTTTTCTTTTTCTCTTCTCAATATTGTAGGTGTGTAAGAAGTGTAAGACTAGTTGTAGGTAGGCATCATTATGTTTATTTTATCAAATAAAATAAAACAACCAAAACCCACTAACACACCCTCCATTTTCGGTCCATATACATAAAATGGACTACCATTTTATTTTGTCAATTTGTCACTTGTCACACAATAAGTCACATGTAGTATGATACATATTATTAATTAATTTAATGCATATTTATCACATAAATATCATTTTATGAATTAATTAAGTTACATTCAACAAATTGGCTAGTGATACTTGATCACATAAATAAAATGGGTCAAATAATTATAATTCACAATATCTTGTAATTATAATCAACCATTCATTCTTATCTTTATTGTTTCTCAAACAATAAACAATTTTAGTAATAAAGCATTTTATTACTAAAATAAATCTTATTTAATCCCATTACAATAAGATATCAATATTCTCTCTCACAAATCGAATTGTTCAATTTTAAGGAATTAATTAATCTGTATCGGTATACAACTAATTAACCTTTTCAATTAAGGGAATCGTCCTTTAGGTGTGACCTCAAGGGATCAACTGATCACCACCGTCGCACGACAGTAATGTCAAACTCTAGCCAGCCAATCATTACCGATATGTGTGGACCAGTTAACTATATATATTATGTATCATCCCTTTCGTATTCTTGGTATGAGATTTAATAATGATATTTAAATCATGTGATCGCACTATTGTTGAGGACACATTTCCCAACAATCTCCCACTTGTCCTCGACAAGTGTGCGTCACCAATTCTCTTGTCCTATTACTATTTCCCACTCAATGCAAGGTGTCTTTCGGGTCGTACTTGCAAGTGATCATATCGAGAGTGGTTTCCGATCCGGAGAATAATCGATTGACCGGAATTTATCCACCATGGATACCTTCCGAGCGTGGCCACGCATTTCCAGTTCATTACTCCTCGAGTGGCCCTGAGATATTGTTTTAACCCTGACAAGGGGGTGGACAATTCCTATCGCACGTATTCCCTTCGACTAGCCACAGCCATCATAACCCAAAATATGCCCATTTGACCCCATTTACGAAGGTCGTAGTAACACAAATCAAAGTTAATCTGAAACTGTGCCATCTTAGGCGAATAGTCTTTAGTCAAAAGAATCGACTCATTAGAATACTATAGTAGCTCTCGCCACGACCAGGCTATATAAATTTGCCAGAACTCTATAAGTGGTCACTGCTCGACAAAGTGTTCCTAACAGTCTGCCTATGTGATCGACTAGTCATCTCACATGACTCTATGGCACTTGAACTTGCCATCAATCGCATCACACTCTAGTCACTTCGAGACGTCACCTCATACAAGTGACTATGGGCGAATACAATGTTAATCCGTGTTCACTTTAACGGGGTTCAATGTTGTCTCTATAACCCGTTTGGATGTAACAAAGTATAAAAGGAGTTTTTAAAGTAAAAACTCGAACGACAAATGTGATTATCACATATGAATAGTCAATGCCTGATTACTATTTCATGTTCTATAATCTAATTTGATCTTGTATGTAGTTGTTCATTTCAATTCAATTGAAATGACATGACTCATCATGTTAAGCCTATGGGAAGGCTTTGGTTAGTAGGTTTTATCAACTTCTTGTACCTTACTCAACCTTACTACATACTCGTTTTCCTTTGTAATGTATACATTTGCATTACAAAACTTTCTGAGTACGTGTCGAGATCCAATCAAGACATAGTTCCTCTAGTCTTAGAATAGCTCCCACTGTTTTCACAGTGTACGGGACCCATCCCTCTTGCACATCCCATGATAGCAAGTGTACTCAATTTCCGTTATAAATATCTCTCATTGTTCTTTATTGCCTAGAACGATTCTAGAAAATCTACTTCTTAATTAACATAGTCACAATGGTATCTTAACCATCCTAATGTGTTTTGATTATGGTTTTGTCGGAAACCATGCGCAATCTCAATTGTCAATTGTCACTTGTGTAACACCCTTACACAAAATTGCATCATAAACACTTTGCTTTACTTCCTTAATGCTTCTGCAAGCACTTAAGGGTAATCTTTATTGCTTACTTGGTAAAGATTACTTAAATTCGATTTTGAAAACAATTCATCATACTCAAGGTATATGAAGTGTTATACATCATTACTTATTTAATTGATCCGGCAGCGGAAGCAAATGGAATCAATCAAATATGTTCAATTTAATTGAACTAGTCATGAATCTTATCAACGTAAGACTTCTTATTGACGCCAATATCATGTGGATTTATCTTCATAAATCCGGATATTAAAGATGTATTATAATACTCCAAAAGTCTTAAATCATTCGCAATGATCAATATGTCATCCACATATAAGACTAATTAAAATTACCGTAACTCCCACTAAACTTCATGTATAAAAACAACTTCTCGATTTATCGAGAAAAGTTTTACAACATGATCAAATCATTGATTCCAACTCATTGATGTCCTACTTAAGATCCTCTCTTAAGTTTCACATTATTTTAGGATTGTAAGAATCAATAAAACTTATGACATGTATTGAATACATTCCTTCTTTTGAAGAAGTGGGTTTTAGATTCACTTGCTGTGTGCATATCCTCATAATGAAACACAATCCCTAAGAAGATCCAAATAGACTTAAGCATTTCAATTAGTGCAAAACCCTTTGCAACCAATCTTTCTTTGAAATCTCTATTTATTAGTGCAAAACCCTTTGTCACTAATCAAGCCTTTTATTTCAGATTTTCATGGCTCTAAGCCTTGTATTGAGTTGTGACTTAAACACTCTTATGTAAGTCATATGTTCATTACTTTCTAGAAGTAATCAACTTTGAATCAAACGATTTCTTTTGTAAGTTATAAGCTCTTTACTTTCTTAAAAGTAGCATGAATTCATCATCTTTAACAAGTGACGAATTTAACCTCCTAGGTTTTGAAGAAACAATGTCTTACACAAAACGTCTCATGTAGCCAAGAAAGACCAGTTTCTTGCGATATAACATTCTCTGTGGCATTCTTTGTGGCTCTTGAATAATTTCTCCCACTCTGTCTTCTAGAAATAAACTTGTATTTTAGAAAGACAGCTTCACGAGCCGCAAACCCGTCGTACTCGTGATAATTGGAAAGGGAAAAATGAGCATTTGTGTGGACAAGGCCCTCGGGAACTGCGTCCTCGGGATCCACACTAGGCATAATCGACTCGAGGTTCTTTCGAATCGAATTAAGACCAATTAGAGTCGCCACCAAGTTTTTTGGGAACTTGGAACCGTTCAAGTCAACTTTATACCTTTCATCGAAAAGCATAAAGCCAATCGACTACGAGTGATTAAAGATAAAGACTTGTACCCTATATCACTCGATTTGAATGACTCTCGTAATCCAATGGTATTTAGACGGATCCACAAATCATAGATCTTGAGTAAGGGGTGAGGGTACGTGTTAGGAAGCCCATAAGGACACCTAACCCCGCCCGTCGATAACGGCCTCTACTAAGTCAAGTATCGGATTTCAAACAAGGTCATAGCTACTACGATATATGATATGCAAACATCGTTTTCAAAACCCTAACATGTGAAGTTTCTATGTCGATTTAGATGAAACTAAACTAACTTTGTCAAAGTTGTAATTTAGCATGTAGGTTGATTGATCTAACAATATACAAAGCAAACAAACAAGGCTTGATGGGAATAGGGGAGCCGTTGGGATCTACCTTATTACAACCCAGGCATTTCATGCCGACACAACAAGAAATTAAAGATACAACTCGATCTAAAATACAACGCTATATACACGACGCAATACACGGCCATTCGGCCTAGGAAACCGTGGACAAAGGGGTGGCCCACGGCTTACATGACTCACGGCCTTGGGTCACTCCTCGTGATGCGTGCTTTCACTTAATCTTATCGAATTAGACATAGGGTCACACACCAAAGCATGCATTAGCATAAACCGGGCCATGTTGCTTTAAACAACATGCGATTTACTACGCTCTTACATGCATTGGGGCACAACCATCTAACCAAACAAGACTAAGGTTTTGAAAGAGGTTTTGACTCGATAAAATAAAGCTAACTTGAAAATTACAACTCGATAACAAACGATAAATTACAAGCGACAAAATAAATAAAGAACGAACGATGTAAAATAAACGAAACAAAAAAAACCAAAGGACACGGCCAAGCCTCACGGCCTAAAGCCACGTCCAACCCTAGGTCCTAGGTCAGGTTCATTAGTTAGATCGATTGATTGCGAAACGAGTTCGAAAGCGGGCTAGAAAACAAGTTAGAAACGACGTTGATCGATTTGAAAAGATACCTTGCAAACGCGCATTCTACACGGCCTAAAGGGGTCCAATTAGGTCAAGTTTGGTAATTAATTTAACTCATCGAGTGTTAATAAGAAGGTGCTAATCACGCACTCTTATACTAGCGAGAAATTAGGTGAAAGAGAGAGATGCATTCAATTAAGTTACAGAATCGTCAGTTGATTTTTAAAGCTATGTCGATGTACCCTAACGTGTCTAATTAGGTTATTAAAATGATCTAATGTCATCTAAACGAGTTGTATGTTAACAATCAGAGGTCGTATTAACATGTAAATGGTCCAGGGGTAGGTCGAGTCACACGAGAGAAGAGAGGGGTCAAAAGCGAAGAGCGAAGTCAAAAATCCGTTTTATTTATGCCCTACCTTGTACACGAGGATATGTAAATGAGACGGGGGTGTACGACCGACTGATGTAGCGGTTTCTTTCCCATCTCAAGTCAACGCGGGTGTTCATGGTGGTACTTTAACTCATACTCGGACTAAACTAGTTTCATAGTTAATAAGAACAAACGATAAACAAAAACGATAAACAAACAAAAACGAACTATAAAAAAACAAACATAAAAAACGAAATAAAAGGGAAGAAAGAGGAGGATTTGATGCACCCTCAACCTACATGTATCGTTGGCACCGTCTTGGGTCGTAATCGATGGTAGATTTTATCTCGAGAGGCCGTCGTCGACGAAGAAACAAAGCAAACAACACGTTTTTATCGAATCTGGACAGCAACTTTCAAACAGCGATTTCTCTCTCGTTTCACGATGAAAATTCGATTTAAAAGATGTTTTGAAAACTAGAAAGAGAGGAGAACAGAGATATTAAAACAATCCCTGCTCGTTTTGAGTTATTTGGCACGAAAAACGAGCACAAACAGAACTGGACAGACAGGAAAAAAACGCGAAAACAGAGTGTATAACACTCTGTTTTTCGAGGGAATTCGTGTACTCTCAAGGGCAATTTGGCTCGTAAATCTTTGTCTAATGTGTAGATGGATGTTGTATGGTTAATTTCGAACAAGAAACTCGAATTTTGATGGATGTTTGAAGGAGGAACGAATTGTATTTCGAAGAGGACACACAAACAGTTCCAGTTTGCAAGTCGGTTTTGTGGAGGGTTTTTGAGAGGCAATTAGGGTTTGTTTCTGGGGTTTAAAGCTTGTGAGTGATGGTAGGATGTATGGAGAACTTAGAGGAATGAATGTATGGTGAAGGGGTGGTATTTATAAGGAGTTAAAGTAGGGTAAAAGGGAGGAGAGGCAGACGGGCTCGGCTGAGCATAGCTGCTGTCCAGCAGCTTTTGGGGAGTTTTCTAGGGTTCGTATGGGGGGTTTTATTGGTGATTAAGGTAAGGTAATATGGGTAGGATATTAGGGTATGGGTTAGGGTTAATGGGCACGGGTTTTGGTGGTATTTGGAGCGGGTTTTGGGCTCGGGATTGAGCTGCAAAACAGGGGGGCTGCTTTGTGTTTTGCGCGGGCTGTTGGGGGTGATTTGGGACGGGATTTGTGCCATGGTTATGGGGTTCGAACTGGGGTTGGATGGGTAGAGGCTTAGGTTGGTTAGTGTACTCGATATTCGTGCCAACTCGTAAAGAAAACGGGCTCAAAAACCGAGCTAAAATCGGGCTTCAAAACACATGTTTAAAACGAGTTTTTCTCGATTTTTAAGTCGATTTTTCAAATCAATTAACACATTAAAATAAATGATTTTTCAAATCAAATATACTCATAAAATGATTTTTCAAATCAAATATTTATTTTATTTTCAATAAAATAAACTTGGGAAAATAAATTCAAAATAAAATAAAATAAATTGAAATCACCTTAAAAAAGGCTTTAATTTAAATATCATTTAAATTAAAATACTCCGTCAACAACGCTCATTCTACATCGTAAAACGAACCCAAATAATGACAATGACAATGACAACTAAATAAATACATGTGTCCTATCATCATCGGGTGTTTGTCGGGTTCTCTATAAATTCCAATATCGACGGATACGGGTATCTACAATTTGTTTCTTGTGAAAACTTACCATTTTATATCTCATATGATTCGATTTAGTGGAAAAAATAATTTAGACAAAAATGATAAAATCCCCAAAAGGATCAAGTAACTCAAAGTAACTTGATTGAAGTCCAAACCATATCGAATAGTGTTTGATTTCTTATCCAACCACGCATTATTCCATAATGCGTTCTAAGAGACATTAACTTGTGATATTATATCACATTTCCTTTGGCTTATATCAAAGTCTTCACTTTGATAATCCCATCACGACTAAATCGTGATTCCTTGAACTCTTTAAACTTCTTCAAAGAGTTTTCTATTTACCTTATTAAGTGAACACATTAGCGTCAACTTAAATCGTTGGTAAAAGAAAATGATCAACTTATTTTGGATCGATGATTTACAACCTCGATCTCCTTTTCAACCAAAGGGCACGAGACATCTTGCTTTGAATACAAGATACGCATATACCATTAACAATCTAATGGTTTCAAGAGTGCTCGATAACTCTTTGCGTTCATCATTCCAAAATTTAAGGTTTAATCTTGGGTTACCAATTTGAGTCGTGCATCATCTTCATGATATTTCATTCTAGTTTGGTTTAGAATATAATCACCTTGATAATGGGCTAGCCATACATCAAATCGTGGTGTATAGGGTCACAAAAGTGAAACCTCTTTTGTATCTTAACAAGTTTGTATTCTTATTTAGAGTTTATGTACTTAATAGTCACAATTAAGTAAAACTCCAAACCCTAAAACTAGATTTAGTACACAATGACTCTATCTCTCGACTTCGTTGTTGCTAGTCGTCATATTCTAATCATCCTATGTATCAAACATAATGATGAAAACCTCCACTGGTTTCTAATATTGACAAAGTGGTTCTAGCAAAATTTGTGTTTAATCAAATAAACATTTAAAGAAGAAGGTCCCATTAGATGTCCCACAACTAACTTGTTGATCCTTCAATAATTTGGGGTAGTTTCCTTTCTAGTGTCCAACATTTAAGACAATGGAAACTTTATCGGTCGGGATTGATAAGTTTAGTATCGTCATTCTCAACAACTTTACCTTTAACATTACCTTGTATCAATTCCATTATAATCCTTACTTCTTGAACCTCGTCCCCATCTTAACGGTTTAAGAGAATGCCCCCACTTATTTCAATGAGTCTTTGCTTTGAGAAGCAAAATTGAATTCATGAAGATTACTCTTCATTTGTTCGTTTTAGTCTTAAAACTTTCATTGAAGTGGTTGTGTTATTTTGGTCAATTACGAATTCTAACAAATCTAATTACCAAAACAATTCGTCGCTTCAAGGTACTTAATTCAATTAAGTATATGAATAAAAATCCATTGTAAGTAGATATGTTAGTCAAGAATCAAAAACCTGTTTGATAATGAATAACTTTTACCTATACTCTTTACAAGAGATCCTTAGCAATGGTTCATTTGAGGTTTTAGAAGCAAAATTCAAATTTGTCTTTAGATACGATGTTTTAATGGAGATTTGAAAAATCGAAATGATATCGTATATGATTGTGGTAAAGAAATAGAACAATATAATAACGGAATAGTGGAAAACTTAACATTTATCGTTTTATTAATACTTGTAAATAACAAGTAAAGCATTTACATAGTGACCTCTACCCAACTCTGATAAATGATTCCGAGATCCAAATTCATATTAACTTGGGCACGGGGTAGCCGATGAAACCCTTATCAATATAACTCGGTGGATTAACTCTTTAATCGATTCTACTTTTAGAACTCTCGGTCGATAAAATTACATTAACATTTATCTTTAGCCCAAAACACATCCGACAAAGGCACGGGGTAGCTGATTAAACCCTTATCAATTACTTTTGTTGAGTTCAACCCAAATTTCGAATAAATGTGTCCATGATCCAAATCCACATCAACTTGGGCACGGGGTAGCCGATGAAACCCTCATCAACATGAATTCGGTGGATAGACATTTATCACCCACTTCACCAACGTAACAAGGTTTGTCTTACGGTAAAGCCGCTCAACTCCCTTGCGAAACTGGTACTTCATGGTTCCTACTATTTGGTAAGGCTAAGTCTCAATTGTTTATTTTTAGCGAGAGGTCATGTCAATTTATTATCTATCACGTTTTAAGTGAACTAAAGCGGTGAACTACGATAATTGTAATTGACACGGTCGAAATACTCGATTAAATGATAATGCATGTTTTAGTTATGGCGATTTAGCGATGCATGCAACATATAAATAAAATGCAAAGCATAAAAATTAAATCCTAGTATGGCCTTCCTAAAATAGAAAATCTAATTAACTATTACATATTCGGAAACCAACTCCATTGGTCCCTTGAACTTCGGTTTTGGCACGCATCTCGAGGTAACACCGTCTTTATGTATCGCCATCTTGAAGAAATCCGTCTTTGGGAACTCCGAAATGAATAAAATTACATAATAAATTACATAATTTCCTATTATACATTTGTAACTATAATAAAATAAACCTATTAAATTACAAGACGGTGATACGAGATCACAATAAAATTACAACCGAATCGATATTCCCATACATTTCGGGTAATACCAATTAAAATCTAAAGCCATACTAAGTAAAAATTACATAATTCAAAAATTACATAAATTAAAATTATGACAATCATAAAGAAAATGCAGCATTATAATATGTATGAACATGCCTAATTTTATGCTAAATCGCCTTTAAGGAGCCAATATCGTATATTACACGGTTTTTACGGATTTGCGTGATTCAACGTTTTATAATCACAAAAATTACATAAATTCATATTTATGCACAAGTTAATTACCCTAACCAACTTAGGACTCAAAATTAGTCTCCACTAACTATTTGACCATAATTAACTTATATTTCTAAAATTGTTCATTAATGGACCTAAAATTATAATAAAAATGCTATAAACTTCAAATAAATCACAAAAATTTCAAATAAATTTGAAATTTGAAATTTAAACTCATGAACATTCTTGAAAAATACCATGACACTCATAATGTTCAAAAACTTAGGTTAAAAATTTCGAAAGTTATCGGGAAAAACAATGTTGCGGTTTATCGGATTTATCAATAAAAAACATAAAAACATGAGAAAAATTATATTCATCAACTTTTCAATTTTAGATCTGAAAAAGATAATAAAATGCAACATGTGACGTTTTTCCTTAGTCATGAGGTATGTTTTAGCAATTTTTCACGAATTAAGTCACTATTTATGCTATTTTTCATCAAAAATCCATAAATCATGCATGAAGACTTCATCATAGCCTATTATTTTACACACATCTTGTAAAATTGCATGTGACAACATACTAAATTTCTATGACCAGATTCGAAATATTTCTCATATTAACCTATTTTTCATCTAAATCCGATTTTTATCATGAAAAATCCATTTTTCGAGCATAAGAACTCATAAAATTATGAAAATTTCCAGATCATCTAAAAATAATATATGTGAAAACATATCCAAAACCCACTGGAAAATTCGAAGTTTAGCTAATTTTCGTCCAAAAATGACATTTTTATCATAAAAATCACATTTTAATGCCAATATTATATAAAATGAACAATAAAATCCATAAATCAACCAAAATATCCTAAATACATTTTAGGATCAGAAACTTTAACATGCATAAATTATTTTCGTGATATATCATAATATCACAAATTTACAAGTTTTGTTTGTTAATCATATAACTCGGAAAAACAATAACCGATTTGCATGCAAACAACCATGGCTCTGATACCACTTGTTGGAAATCTATATCTCATTATATAATATATTCTTATTTGTTTCATATTTATTTGGTCATAAAATAAATTCTAGATCTTATGCATGCAAACATCAATAAAAGAAGATAAGAAAACATTTTCTCACCATATGAATTTCGGTCAAATGGGCACCAACAAGATCTCCTTCTTGTTAGTTCTTGAGCTTTCCAATATTGGATGAACATACATGACCTCAAAGTAGAAGCCCTCCAATTAGTAGCACCCAAGACTATCCCTCAAATCCACAAACTAATATGTACTAGATATTTATATTGTGGTTTACCTTAAAATTGATTACTAATACTCATATATTACATTGATAATTTTAGTAATCCTTTTTGAACAATTTGAATCAAAATTTCTCAAGTTTTTAGAGAAAGATGAACAAAAGAGAGAGTTTGCATGTGAATGAATTATCATCTTATGAATGTGTGTAAGATAAAAATAAATAACCATCAACCCATAAAGGAAGGGGAGTGTCACGGTTGGGAAGAGCCAAAAATTGGCATCATTTCTTTTCTTTTTCTCTTCTCAACATTGTAGGTGTGTAAGAAGTGTAAGACTAGTTGTAGGTAGGCATTATTATGTTTATTTTATCAAATAAAATAAAACAACCAAAACCCACTAACACACCCTCCATTTTCGGTCCATATACATAAAATGGACTACCATTTTATTTTGTCAATTTGTCACTTGTCACACAATATGTCACATGTAGTATGATACATATTATTAATTAATTTAATGCATATTTATCACATAAATATCATTTTATGAATTAATTAAGTTACATTCAACAAATTGGCTAGTGATACTTGATCACATAAATAAAATGGGTCAAATAATTATAATTCACAATATCTTGTAATTATAATCAACCATTCATTCTTATCTTTATTGTTTCTCAAACAATAAACAATTTTAGTAATAAAGTATTTTATTACTAAAATAAATCTTATTTAATCCCATTACAATAAGATATCAATATTCTCTCTCACAAATCGAATTGTTCAATTTTAAGGAATTAATTAATCTGTATCGGTATACAACTAATTAACCTTTTCAATTAAGGGAATCGTCCTTTAGGTGTGACCTCAAGGGATCAATTGATCACCACCGTCAAGACGACAAAGTAATGTCAAACTCTAGCCAGCCAATCATTACCGATATGTGTGGACCAGTTGACTATATATATTATGTATCATCCCTTTCGTATTCTTGGTATGAGATTTAATAATGATATTTAAATCATGTGATCGCACTATTGTTGAGGACACATTTCCCAACACAATTAACAATGAGTCACGTCCTTTAATTAAAACATAAACATGATTAATCAATGACTCATTTTCATTTTTAACAGCAGAAGTCACAGTGGAGTCCACTGTTGCATTTGACAGATTGACCTCGTTCGCAAGAAATATGTTTTTTTTTTTCAATTTTCTGACTTCCTTCGTAAGACATGATGAAATGTTATCTTGCTTTAGTTCATCTAGACAATATTTTAGACCAATATTTTCATCATAACATCCTCAAGTTGAGTTAGCATAGTTTCAAGTTTTTCATGTTGAGCATGACATTTATTAACATATTGATCTAAAACTAAACAAGATTTTTCTTTAGAGAAAGATCGTACCTTTTTCTTGAAATGATTTACCTCAATGTCGGAGTCGTAGTCAGAATCATCAGGATGTGACACGAGACATATTGCGGATTTATGTTTTGAAGACTTGGGACCATCGTTTTGTTGATATGAGTCGTCATACATGTTTTGGTGTCTAATTCTTCCTCATGGCTCTCATCCTCATTAGAATTAGACAAACCCCAAATAGCAGTCATTACTTTGTGTTCTAAATCTTTCTTAGCAAAATCACGTTCATCCTTAAATTCGATATCCTCCCACTTTGGACATTTTTTTCAATTGGTGACCTCTTTCACCAACCAATAGTGGAATTTGATCTCTTCTTTGGAAAATGCTTCATACTAGTTTTGTTAAAATTTATAGGATCTTGACCATTGATAATACCCACCACATTTCGTGTAATCATTGTTTGCTCGGCATCTCCATCATTTGCTCATCACTTGAGGTTGATTTGAGTGCGAATTCTCTTAATTTAGAGCATTCACTTGAACGCTTCATGAGAGTTAACTCATGAGTCATGAGTGAGCCCATTAGTTCATTGAGAGATAAAGTGGATAAATCTTTGGCCTCCTCGATAGCCATAACATTCGGTTTCCATAACATTCGGTTGCCATAACATTCAGTTGCCATTTATCTGTTAAGCTTCAAAGGATTTTACGAACTACGTCCTCGGATTCAAGGTTTCTACCTAAACTCTTAAACTCATTAACAATATTAGAAAAACGAGAAGAAAGACTATTGACATACTCGTCTTTCATCATATTGAACATCTCATATTGTTGCATGAGAAGGTCAATACGATGCTTCTTAACTTGAGACGCTCCCTCACAAGCAAAGCTTAGGGTGTCCCAAATTTCTTTAGCTAAGGTACATCCGGAAATCCGGTTTATTTCTTGTTCACCAATGCCATATTGAAGAATGGACATGGCTTTAGAATTTTTCTCGACTTTGCGATAATCGGCCTCAACATAACTTTCCTCACTTTTTACAGCACTAGTCCCATCAGAGTTAGTAACTGTTATATCAAGGGGTCCCTTTTGAATTATGAACCAACACTCATAATCCATGCTTTTGACATAGTGTTCCATATGGTGTTTCCATCAGGAGGAGTAATCCCCTTTGAATATAGAATACTTAATATGTTTCCTCTCCGTGACTATAGGATCAACTCTTTGGTGATTATTCAGTATTAAGAGCACAAGGCTCTGATACCAATTGAAGAGACGTGGGCGAGAACACCTAAAAGGGGAGAGGTGAATTAGTTGTCTATTTAAAAATTTAAGCTTAGTGAAAGCTTCTTTTAAAACTCTTTAAACACTTTTGACTACACTTATATGAAAGGAGAAGCTGATACTTAGAACTATGGAGTTAAAAGTATGCAAAGACAATTCAGCAAGTATAAGTCACAGTGTAATCAACAGTGTATTCTGAAATAAGATCGAGAGTTAAAGTGCAGCAGAAATAAAACATAAATAGACAAAATAAACAATGTTTTTAAAAATGGCTTGTTAACTACCTCGCGACCTACGCCCACGTTATTTTATTGAACATTTTAGAAATGTAAACTCGTACAAACTAAAACCCCTTATAATAAAACAACTCCCCAAGTTACTTTCATGGGTATTCTCCAATGAATCATTGCTAGATACTTTGCGTAAGGATACATTTTCAGTATGGACATTCTGTCGTTTACTTTGATCATCCGCTTCCCTCATTCTAGATTTTGATCTAGTTGAGTACGTTTCCCACTTTCGTATGAGATTAGATGTATTAAAAGGACCAATTATATTAATCCTCCCACTGTAGTCACCAAAAATCTGTTTGTGTGGAAACAAGCACAGTACCTTAAGGTACCTCGTAGGTCGTAACTTCCCTCCTACACTTTTTGATCCACCCTTTAAGCCAAGGGTTTGAGCCGCGGTTGTAGATACGTAATTTAATAAACAGTTCTAAATTACTTATATAATTCCCACTTTGTTTTAATCTTGTTTTTATTTCTTTACTAACATAACTAGTTGAGTAGTTTAACAATATCATGCTTACATTTCTTTATGATTTGAATCTAAACATGTTTACTCTTGTTATTGGTAGTATGAGTGAGTACATCCTTTTCTTGGGTTAGGGGGAATCTATTGTGGGTTAAATGGTAGGACTTGATGTCTAATTGATTGCTAAATTGTTTGTGGGTTGTTCTTTCAATCTTGTGCATAAGTATTTTTTGATGAAATGCCTCAATGAAATTTGGGTATCTCTTCTATGTTATCTGTTTGTTCTTAAGTGAAAGTTTTAGACTTGTGGCGAGATGTGTGCATAATGATGAGTTAGGATTAATTGTGGCGAAGCCCTAATTGGACTTGACTTGGGAATCATGTTTAATCGAAAGACGAGACTCTCTTAGACTCCCCTACGTAATCTAGTGCTAGTCCGACTAAAGATTCTACCTTTCCACACTAGTGAACCCATAACTCTAATCTTTCCTCGATTTGTTAAATCTCATCTATTATCATCATAATTAGTCACATTTAGTTGCTTTCTAGTTTATTTATTTGCATCTAGTTTGATAATCAACAACTTAAACCTTGTTCAATGATTACTTCGACTTAACCAGGCTAAGTATCGACCCACTCCATCCTCGCATTTGATCCCGATTTACTTCTTTAATTGGGTTCTTTATAAATTTCTTTTTGATTAGTTGTGATGACTTTTAACCACATATCAGGTACCCTTGAGATTTTACATTCTGCATGGAAGACCCATTTCTTTAAGCAGGAAAAATTAAGCAGTCATAACTCGTGTTTATGAGTCAGAAAATGAAGATTTTTTTCCCAAATCAATCATGTTTGCGGGAACAATGATTTAAAAAAAAGTGTTGCATTAGGATTCCATGGCTAGGAATTTTGTATGCCAAATTTTTATTATCGAACAAACTTTGAGTGACCATATCTCTTGGTCATGAGTACTAAACTCGACAAATTTTCTCTTTTGTCAAATCGTAGTTCTCGAAAAGGTGATCGATTTGAAAAAATAATTGTCATTTTCTGAACTCGTAAACATGAGTTATGCACGCTTCCGGCTAAAAAATTCGGTGGTCCGTACAAAACATCAACCCTTAGGGGTAACACGTGATTTTTTCCTATTTCTAATCATATCACATTAGCACATTCATATCACAAATTGTTAAATAAAGCATTCTCTTAACATGAGACCATCCCGTTAACTAGAAGTCTAAAAAAAATGGCACTCCCTCCATTCCACTTTTGTTGTCCTACTTTCTATTTTGGAAAAAATTTAAAAAAAATAGATGTAAAATTACTATTCTACCTTTTTAGAGCCTGTTTGGCCTAGTTTGCTTAAAATGAGTTTCTATTTTTTAAGCTTAATTTTTCAAAAGTAGTTTTCAAGAAAGAGAAACATCAAATTGATGTTTCTATTTTTATGGGCAAAAACATGGTATTTGCGTTTTTGAGAATCTACTATTAGCTTTTAAATTTATGATATGTTTGGCCAAAAAGTGTTTTTAAGTCCAAAAACACTTTTAAAAGTAAGGTCAAACCCACACTTAATTAGGAAAAATGGGCATAATGTCATTTGATAGAGGAAGTGATAGTTAAAAGATTAAGGGTAATAGTGGTAATCCACCCATTTTAGCATACCAGATTTAGAAAGTGGACAATTAAATTGGAATAAATTTTGGAAAAAATAGAACAATAAAAGTGGAATGGATGAAGTATTATTCAACTTTTTATATGACTACTCTTAAACCGCCCAAACTCCATCAATTTTCAGGATTATTTAGTCTTGCATCTTCCTCCTGCAACAGTGCTACATTCGCCTTCATCATCAAGCTTCACCTCACCATCTAGTTCACCCATGAATGATGATCTTGCTCGACGCAAAACTTCCCTGCACCGTAGATATTCATCGCAAGACACTGCGTTTTCAACATGAGACATTAGGTTGTCAAATTCCTCGACTGAAACCCTACTCTATACTAATAAAGCAGACTCTTAAAACACCAAGTTATTAAACTAAAGTTAGAATTAATCACACTAAAAATCATACTTAATAGAGAAAATCAAAACCACAAGCTTACAAAAAAAAAGACTTAGTTTTCAAATTATAATTCTAAGTTTTGAAGTGAAAACTATATAGTATATCATACCAATTCTTTCAGTCAATTAAATAAAAACAGTGGTTGAGAATATAAAATTATAAATGGCAGGACATGAGATGAATAATAGAGATTTTAATAAAGTTCTTAATTTTAAAACATATACCCTATATAATTGTAACACCCCCTTCTTACCCAGCCAAGGTAATTAGGAAATGTTACCCTCTCGGTTTTCCGAGGCAGTGAAATTGGAATTACAATTAAGAAACTTCTTTAAATAAATAACATGTTTAGTGATTACATAAATGTAAAAAAAAGAATAAATAAAATACAACTCGTCTATGACTATGTGAACCATGCTACATGTGATACCTCGGATTTATGAGCTGTTGGGTATTCTATCGAGTATGGCTTACCTTGTGGAGTAAGTTAGTTTGGCATTCTGGAGTGTGTTCTGCCTGATGGATACTCGATCGAGTGAGGGCAACTCGATCGAGTAGGCGGTACTCGATCGAGTACCTCAGTAACTCGATCGAGTAAGTCGGGTTATACGTGTTTTGGCCGGGTTTGATAGCAACGCGTGAAAGGTTATATAAAGTATTTCCATCATATATTTTTACTTTTTACCAAAATCCTAAACCTTTTTACAAAGAAAGCAAACAACGTAAGTTCTTTCTCGCATTGCTATCAATTCCAAGGGTTAGAGTCGTAGGATTTTGGAGTTCTTTATACTATTGAGATCGTCGTATTGTGGGTAAGGTCCTTGTACCATTTTTATATCAATTCATTAGTTTTGTTTAAACCCCAATTGGGTGAGTTGGGGATTATTGGGAGTATTGTTGATTATATATTGAAATTGTATGATTTTATGATTATAGGAGGTGATTTCGTAGAAGAATGATTTTGATCCGCTGTTTGTGTTGATTTTGGTGATTGCATTCCAGGTAGGGTTTCTCTACTCAGTTATTGTGTAAATGATTATAAGATGGATATTGGTTAATTGGCATGTGATTATATTGTAATTGGTATTGGCATTGTTTTACATTGATATTGTAACTAGTTGTTGTTGATTATATGTGGTTCGCGAGGTACGCCCTCGGCTGAGTGGAGTCACTTGCGGGAGTGGCTTCACGCCCTTGATTCGCCCCTTGTGGTTCCCGTCACAAGAGGGATATGCACATTAAGGAACATGGGTTATTCGCTCGATGGAGATGAGTGGGGCTTAGGTGGGAACGGCTTCGGTCCCCCACTGGCGGTGTGGAATATCTGTTACGATGGATATTCTGGCAGGGCTATACACTTTAGTGTGTAGTCAGATGATTGGTGATGTGATGGTGTTTGAGGATTGTGATTGTGTATCTGTCTGTTGTTTTATCTTATATTGTTTATGCAGTAACTGACTACGTTAAATGTTTTGAAAACTGTGATAATCCATTTGGGAATGGTGAGCAGTTGTTGAGCAGGTGTCTCTAGGATATGCGCGGGATTAGCTGGGGATGGAGTCACCACGAGTCTGATAGTAGTTTTCTATTGTTGTGTCATGATATTTTGTTTACTTAATCGAATTTTTGGTTTGGAACAGTTGTATCGTACTTTGCAGTTTTGGTTTTGATGTATACACTTTAAATTTATTTACTTAAAGTACGTTTCTTGATGGTCACTTTTGATTACTATGCCCCGGGTAACCGAGATGGTAGCATTCTCATGCACTAGGTGATCTTGGTAAGACACTTTGGTGTATGGGGATGTTACAAAGTGGTATCAGAGCGACGATTTTGGAACTTGTAACTAATTAACCTAATGAACTTAGAGAGTCAAACTAAAATGAACCCGGGTAGGAGTTGTTAGGAGCTAATGCAAAGGTTTGGGAGACGTTCTAAAGTCGCGAACTCGTCCTACAACTTTGAACCGGTCACTATGGGGTGTCATGGGATCACTAATTGTTATTATTATTCATATGCATATGTTGGTTGGAGTGTAAGATGGATGTTGTGGTGGAAAAGATGAAAGTAAATGTTACATGATAACATGATTTGTTGTTTAAGCATGTTTATATGACGAAAGTGGATTTATAATGTTGTGATATTAGTAACATTTGAATACGAGTTGTAATGTATAATTATGTTTTGTTTCTGCAATAAGTTATAAATTTAAAGGCATGCGGGTAGTGTAGTAACGTCAGCATGACTCGATCGAGTGGGGGAAACTCGATCGAGTAAGCTGGGCTCAATCGAGTGGGTATATGCATATGTTGGGCAGTAGCTACTGATTTGTGCTACTCGATCGAGTAAGGGGAGTACTCGATCTAGTGTCCGGTACTCGACTGAGTATATATGTGACTCGATCGAGTACGTTTTATGACAGTTCTGGGCAGGTTCTGGAGATGGGGTACTCGATCGAGTTGATGGTTTACTCGATCGAGTGCCTCCTACTCAATCGAGTACGTGTGGTTAATCGATCGATTAAGTTTTCTGAGGGTCATATTTGCTTTGTGCCGTAGGTTATGTGCTTACGTTTATCTCGCTTTTATACCTCAAAGATATGTCGCCAAAGAGATCAGCTTTGTACGTTAGGGCTCAGGAGATGAGTGTTGAGGAGATCGCCAAGATGCTTGAGCATCAAGACGCGCTTACCGAAACCCTGAAGAAAATGGGAAAAGATAAGGAGGCCGGGGAAGACTTTGTCAAGATGAGCATTACGATATCTTGCTTCAACCCCACTACCTATGTGGGTACGGGTGCGCCGATTTTGCTCGACAGCTGAGATTATTAAGGCCTATACATCCAAAGTTCTTCGGATTCTGAAGCTTATGATTCAACTTCCTCTTCACCTATTCAAAAGATTCAAGTTATAACAGACAAAGATAGCAAAGAGTTCCTCTTTGACTTAATTGATTCAATTGATAACCCTGAGATTAAGAGAGATGCTTTACAACGTCTCAAATCTTTAATCCTAAAAGATCAAAAAATCTCTACTACTGAACCATTCAGCATTTCCAAGCTTCTCAGCAAATGTCCTGAGAATCCTATCAGGGGAAAATCTTTTATAGATCTAACCTCTTCTCCTACTAAGCAAATGCAACAAGAGATTAACTCTCTAAAGGTTCAAGTTAATGAAATTCAAAATTATCTTCAGAATCTTGAGATTAGAGATTTTGAAATACAAACTAGATTAACTAATCTAGAAAAATCAAAATCTACAAAAGAACCAAGAATTTTTGAAGAAAGCACTATTGAGGCTAATGCTAATTCTGATAACATTGGCTCATCTAAAAACGATAAAACATTCGTCAAAAGTATTGAAAGTATAAACTTTCAAAAATGGTATTCTATAGTTACCTTTCAAATAGAAGATTACAAAGCTAATCTTTTGGCGTTAATCGATAGTGGTGCAGATCAAAACTGCATTAGGGAAGGTATAATACCTGTTAAATATTGTACAAAAACAAAAACTCCATTGTATGGTGCTAATGGAAGCCCATTACATATTGAACATAAAATTTCAAAAGCAAAAATCATAAATGATGATTATAGCTTCAAAAATACTTTTATAGTCGTAAGAGACATAAAAGAGGACATAATTTTAGGAACTCCGTTCTTAACTCAAATTTATCCTTTTAATGTTGATAATAAGGGTCTCCGTACAGACATTTTGGGAATACAATTATCTTTTAAGTTCATCAATCCTATGATGCAAAAGGATATCTCTCTTCTTCAATCCTCCACAATTTATCAACATATTAATACTATTGAACATAAAAGAAAATTAATATCTCAACTCAAAGAAGAAGTTTCTTATACTAAAATTGAAGAAAAACTTCAATCACCAGCTATACAGAAACAGATTCTTGATTTGGAAGAATTATTCAAGAATAAAGTCTGTGCTGATATTCTTAATGCTTTCTGGGATAGGAAGAAACATGTTGTCAATCTTCCATATATCAGAGACTTTTCTGAGAAATTAATTCCAACAAAAGCACATCCTATACAGATGAACGCAGAACTCTTAGAAGTCTGCAAGAAAGAAATTCAAACTCTTCTTGATAAGAAACTCATAAGACAATCTAAGTCTCCTTGGAGTTGTGCAGCATTCTATGTTATGAATAATGCTGGAAAAGAAAGAGGAGTACCTCGTCTAGTCATTAACTATAAACCTTTAAATAAGGTTTTACAATGGATTAGGTATCCCATACCTAATAAACGAGATCTTCTTAAACTTCTTTATAATGCAAAGGTATTTTCGAAATTTGACATGAAGTCAGGTTTCTGGCAAATACAGATTGCAGAGGAAGACAAGTTTAAAACAGCATTCACAGTCCCCTTTGGACATTACGAATGGAATGTAATGCCCTTTGGACTAAAAAATGCTCCTTCAGAATTTCAAAATATTATGAATGATATATTCAATCCATTTTCTACATTCTCAATTGTATACATTGATGATGTTTTGATTTTTTCCCAGAGTATTGAACAGCACTTCAAACATCTTCAACATTTCTTTATACCATTGAGAAAAATGGATTGGTTGTCTCTGCCCCAAAAATGAAACTTTTTCAAAGCAAAATCAGATTTTTGGGACATGACATATACAAAGGAACGATTAAGCCTATTGCCAGAGCTATAGATTTTGCTAATCGTTTTCCAGATCAAATAAAGGATAAAACTCAATTGCAAAGATTTCTGGGATGTCTAAATTATGTTTCAGATTTTTTCCCAAATCTCAGACAATTGTGTAAACCTTTATTCCAACGACTTAAAAAGAACTCTCCTGCATGGTCTGAGTCTCATACCAGCATAGTCAAACATCTTAAAGAAAAGGTCAAGTCTTTACCATGTTTGGTCATCCCTGACCCAAATGCATTCATGGTCGTAGAAACAGATGCTTCTGATATAGGTTATGGAGGCATTCTTAAACAAAAGAGTCAAAATGCCGAGTGTCTAGTTAGGTTTCACTCTGGAGTCTGGACTGGCCCTCAAACAAATTATTCAACTATTAAAAAAAAATTTTATCAATTGTTTTATTCATTTCAAAATTTCAAGATGATTTATACAATAAGAAATTTCTTTTAAGAATTGATTGTAAATCAGCAAAATATGTTTTGGAAAAAGATGTTCAAAATATTGTTTCAAAACAAATTTTTGCAAGATGGCAAGCAATATTGTCAGTCTTCGATTTTGATATTGAATACATCAAAGGGGATCAAAATTCTCTCCCTGACTTTCTTACAAGAGAATTTTTACAGGGACGCAATGTCAAGCAAGAACAAAGGAAAGGGAAAAGCTCAACAAGGAGGATATCAGTCGTCTGATGACTACGAAATGAATATTCAAATCACCAAACCCCCCACTTGAAAACCATCCACATCAAACTCCCAAAACATTCAAATTAAAACATCCAACCTATTCATACCATAACTTCAAACTTTCCCTCATTACCTTACTGTCAAACAGTAAAAAACCAGTCAAACCTTTCAAAAGCTCAAAAACAGCAAGAGGAGGTAAATAACAATACCTCGTCATCCTACGTCTCCAAACCAGCAGTTGAACCTCTCTGCCTCACCACCTTCAAACAAGTTCCATCCGTTCAGGAAGTCATAAAAAATACCTACAAAACTTTTCCCACAAACCTTCATTGGTTTTCTGACAATACCTCCAAAACTCAACGATTTTACGAGTTCATCCTAGTTGATTCCGGATCTGCAAACATTAAACATGACAGATCAACAAATGGTGAAATCATCTATTCAAAATTAATAATCAAAAGGGTTATTCCATTAGATGAATGGATTGAACCACATGCTGAAAAAGAATTTTCAAAACGGTTTATCCCTCAAACTTACTCCTACACCGACTACAAACTGGCATGGTCAAGAGCTCTGCTTTTCCGAGACTTTGACCACTCTTGGTTTATCACATTCAATAAAACCTTCAATAAAAATGTCCCAATCTGGTTTTACAGTTGGTGGTATTATTTTGTTCCAACACAGGACAATTACCCCATATCATGCCGGAAGGGCTTTGAAACCTTTGTTGCCAATACTAAAGGCGAACTATTTCAAAAACCACTCAGTTTTCACGCTGAATTCAAATTACCCTGGATTCTTTGTTGGAGTTATACACTTCGACAAGTCCTTCCACCTCCCTATCCATTATCCCTGGTTAGAGAATTCAAAATAAAATGGTGGAACAAATTCATGGTGGAACTATGTTCCCCTGAGAACGTTCAATTATTTTTAACTACTGGCAAAAAACTTGAATGGAGCATTAATAATCTTAATAAAGATACTTCATCCTCAAAACCCAAAATTCCAAAAAACTCCAACCTCAAAAATTGATGATCAACTCATCAAACAAATGATTAATGATCCAAACCTCAGACGACAACTTATCAGCGCCATTAAAACTCAAAGCTCTAATGACACTATCTCCTCTGAATCCAGTACATCAGAATTTTATGAGGAGTCACAAGACCCTTATGAATTTTAATTCAAAAATATATATATATATATATATATATATATATATATATATATATATATATATATATATATATATATATATATATATATATATATATATATATATATATAGGGGCGGGTTCAGGTACGAACTGCCTTAACGTACGAACCGTACGAACTAGCTTATTTTGACTTTTTTTTTTTTTTTTTTCAGATACACTTTATTTCTTTACTACATACACTTCTTATTAGATACATTATATTACATATGTAAATACAAAAATTTCAACACTAAAATTATAGATGAACTTTTACACTTTTTTAAACTAATTTTTTTACGGATACATTATATATTTTTTGCGGATACGCATGACATTAAAGCCAGATACACATTTTAATATTTCTGGATACACAAGTTTATACTTCCGGATACGCATCATATTAATACCAGATACACATGGTTATACTGCCGGATACACATGTATCTCATATTAATACCGTGTGTATCTAGGGTGGTATTTTGTGTATCCACCCTTCTAACGTACTACCACAGCCCCCCCACCACCTACCGCCACCACCCCCACCGCCATCAGCACTGCCCCACCCCCCAGATATGCATGTCTATACTCCCAGATACGCATATCAGCCACATACACATGTCAATAATCCCAGATACGCATATCAATACTGCCGGATACACATGTCAATACTTCCACATACACAAATTGTTTGTGTATCCAGTAGTATTCATATACGTATCTAGTAGTATTCATACACGTATCCACCCCCAAACACTACTTCCCACCACCACGCACCACCACCGCCACCAACTACTGCCACCACTCATTATATGCAGCTGGAGGAAATTTGGAGAAGTCAGGTCGCCTTCGCTCATTATATGCAGTCTTCCCTTCATTACCTTCCTCAGTTCCATAGAATAGAAGTGTAGCATCACCTCCTATTTGCTGTAAGATAGATCAAGATTGAGATCATTTGTCTCAAGTTGTTTGTATGAAATATGATCGGATTTTCAATAGTGTACCCAGTCTGGACACACCATAAAGATCCCAAAACGGACATATTGGCTAAGAATTGAATGTCCAAAACTGGAGGATTGTAAACAACAGGTACCTGGAGTCCAGCATGACCATCATCAACAACATTAAGAGCAGATTTGAGTACCCTGATTGCTGTCGGATTGTTCCTTAACGTCTCACTGCACCATTTTACCGTCTCTTTCTCCAAATTCTCCAGCTGAACAACACCAGAAATCATTAAGAACCACATTATAAAACCAAGTTTCAACTGAACTACCCGTGTCTAACATTAGGCGCTTGAGAAGAGTATGAACCTTGGACACTTCATTCCAAGCCAATACAGTTTTAACACTTGGATGCAAACCCGCATTAGATACTTACTAACATCCCAAATGTATATCTGAATTTTAATGTAAAATGGCTGGTGAAGGAAACTCACAGGTACAACTGTGTTAATGAGCCCCATATAATCCATAGATGCATTTCAGAACATACATGAAACTTATAACTCGATTAACTTCTTAACTTATGTATGGGAAAACATGTGCGACAAATCTCAAAATGTAAAACTGAGGAAATAAAGAAATGGAATGTGAGCTAACAACAGCAGGACATTTAAAACCGAAATCACATTGGTAATCACTAGTCAGGGTACTTCAAAAATACTCCCACCATCCCAATCATTTGTTTACCTTTCATTAAAATACCCCTCACAATAAATACATAAATGAGAGGGAAATCGTATCAATTAATAAATACATACATACAAAAAGTGTTGAATTCAACCTCCACACATATCTTAAAGTAACAAGGTTCAACATTAGTAGAAAGAGAAGCAATGGCGGAACTAAGGGGTAATAGGGGCATTAGTCGCCTGACTCGCCTCCTTAGCAATGAAAATTTTGAATTTTTAAAAGAAAATGACTCAAATCCTAGATGTACAGAAAAAAAAAAAAGAGGAGTTTTCTAAAAATTAACCACACAAATGAATATGTCACAAATTTTCGAATCAAATTTTATAGCCAGTGAGAATGTTTTCAGGTGAAAATTTCTCTGAGATTAAAACCGATGGTCTTTACCTTTTGAAATCCTCTTAATTTGCTGTAGATCTACAATTAGAAACCACCCCGAACGAACAAAAATTGTAATTTTTTTAATTTTCATAAAGTAATTGTTAGATCTACATAAAATGAAAATGAATTTCAAAAAAGTAACTACACCAGTGACATAATCAGAAAATTTCGCATCGGAAAGTATAATTTCAAACAAAAAAAGTGAATCAGGTCTTTGCAATTTTTGCCGAGTAAGATGCTTTTGGGTTCGGAATTTTTGATATTTTTTATTCAACCAAGCAAGGAAACGTGGAAATTCGTGTAAATCAGAGGGAAAAACAAATTGTAAAGAGTCTACCTGTGAACTCAATTTGTATCATAGATCTAAGGAAAATGAAGAAAGATTTCAAAGAATTAAATACACAAGTGACATTGTTGGACGATTTCGAGTCAAATTATGTCTATTTTAACCGAAAATGGCTCTGATTGTGGTAGTAGTGCGCCTGCAGAGCGGCAGCGTGGAGGTTGGTACATCGATGTCGACATCGACGAGTGTGCGGGTGTTGAAGATGAGGAGAAAGGAAAGGGAAGGGAGAAATGGTTTGGCCGTTTGGGTATGGAGAGAAGTAGAAGTCGACATATGTCACAGGACGGAGCGGCGGCGACGTTTTCCGTTCCGACGCCGACTGGTGGTTGTTGGTCTTGTGGATATTTATGAATTATGAGAGAGAGAAAAAAAAAGTGTGTGGAGGAGAGTTGTTTAAAATGTCAGGTGAGAATGAGTGATTAGCGCAGGTTTTTATTTTAGGTGTTTTAAGTCAGTTCGTACGGTTCGCACCGTAATTTGGTTCGTACGGGATCCGATTCTATATATATATATATATATATATATATATATATATATATATATATATATATATATATATATATATATATATATATATATATATATATATATATATATATATATATATATATATTATATTTTAGGGGAGGATGGGTATTGCATTGAAGTATAGTATTATGTTTTGTATTATATGACGGTATGTAATATGTCTGTCAAATTTTTGAGTTTGTAAATACGTGTATATGTATAAGTATGTATGTAGGAATACGTATACGTATTAAAATACGTATACTAAGTCTGTAAATACGTGTATATGTATAAGCATGTATGTAGGAATACGTATACGTATTAAAATACGTATACTACTATTCAAACTTTTTACTATTCGTACGCGTCTAGAAGCTCAAGTGAAGAATGCGTCTCAAAAGTCAAAAGTTTTGCGGAATCCTATTATGTTGTCAGGACAGCTGGTATCTTTTCGGAAAGCTCCAAGACAGTTGTCTTTCCACTAACTCAAAAGCAACGGCTCTAATGCACCTGCGAATAAGATGTCAACGACGCAAAAGCAGATCATCATTAAAGCCTCTGAAGACTGCCTATAAAAAGGGACGTCCTCAGCATTCAACATCATCAAGTTTTTCCTGAAGAAAAATTATTAAGGCCTCAAGCCAAAAATAGTTAAAACTTGTAATTCAAGATCTCTAGTTGTAATTCATAAATTGTAAGCGCTCAATATCTTAATTCACATTACATTGTAATCTTTAATTCAAATATTTAGAGTTATTTACGTTTGATTTCAAACCAACTCTTTTCATTAATTTTATTATCTTTCATTAATTTTATTATCTTTTAACTGTCTTTATTTCCGCACTCTGATCTAGCTACCCTGGGCTCCTACCTGGTATCAGAGCCATTAAAGGCTCAAATATACTGTGTTTGTTTACCCTGTAGAGGTGTTGGTAAGGTGTTGGTCAGCCTTGTTAAATCCATTGGTAAGCCTGTGTTTAGGTGTTCCTGGTAAGGTGGTCCCTCCGTTCCCATTTATATAGAGTCTGCATTCATAAGTGTGTTTTAACCCTTTTTCATGGCAAACTGGTTAAGAAGGGTGTTCCAAGTTGGAATAAGTAAAGACATGTCTACAGTTCAAAGCAATAAAATTAATGTTCCTGTTGATTTTTCAAATTGGGATATTCCAAAAGAAAATCCCACTGAAATTTACAAAATAGGATCATTTGATTTCAAAACGGCATTTTCTATAAGAACTCATGAAGAAACAAGAAGTATTCATAATACCACGGAAACATTGCATTTATTATCTCAAACTAGTTTAAAAAATTATATTCAAAGAAATTATAGATTCATTCATTTTGGATTAGTACAAGTAGCTATCAAACCTTTGGTTCACAAAGGTATTGATCTACCAATCTTCATGGCTTTAAGAGATAATCGTCTTAAAGCTTATAAAGACTCGTTACTTGCAGTAATTCAAACTAATGTTTGCAATGGTCCTGTTTATTTCAACTGTTTTCCTGATTTTTCAGTTGATTTGCATGACCCATTAATTCAAGATGCATTAGTTTTAGATATTCATATTTTGGATAATAAATTCAAAGAATTTGCTAGAAACTTTGCAATAGTCTTTAGAATTTATTTCAAACTTATGTCATCTACAGTTAGTCCAAAATTTATTCATGAACCATCTTCTAAGGAAGAAACTATTTTCTTAGAAGTCCATTCAAAAGATAATAAAGCTAAAACCTTAGTAACTACAGCACGAGCACTTCCTTGGAATAAGGTTTCTATTCCAGAAGTACTACAAATTCCAAAGGAGTTACCAACTCCAAATATGATAAAAAAAGATTTACATGATATAGAAGAAGATGATAACAGAGTTCTCTTACGATTTAATTCGTTTACAGAAGCATCTTCCTCATCTACATTCTTTCATAGTACTCCTTCAAGAAAGTCTTTTTCTAATATAGAAAATTCTGATTTGACTTATAAGGTCCATTTCAAATCTCCAATTCCGGAGTATGAAGCAACTTCATCTCCTCCTCAATCTCCAACCTTGTCAGATTTTAATTCTATCAAGGTTATTACTACTGAAAAGAAATTCCAAATTGATAAAGATCTTCTTCGGAAAGATTTTATGTCTGAAGCTAATAATCAAAATAGAGATTGGTTTCGTCTTTTCAAAGAAGATATTAAAGATCAAATCCGTGAATATTGGTATGCTGAGATGGAAAGACTAGCACTCAATATTCCATTTTTTACCTGGTTCTCTGGATTCATTGTTCTAGAAATGGGATTAAAAATCCCTATGAACAATCTTTCATTCAAGTTCAAACACAATTAACAAAAAAAATTGGAATATGAAGGATGGAAGAACCGTCACTTCTATTCATCCTCCTCCTTCAGCCTTTACATTTTCGGTTGGGGGCAATAATCTTGAAGCTACTCCTTTTAAAATGGGTAGGATAGAACATCCTAAAGAAACTGTAGTTGTCGAGGATATTGTGAAAGTCTATCAACAAAACAACTACACAAATCAAATTCTTCAAACTATAGCTAATCAAACCATCCATATTTCTACCAAGCTAGAGTCTAAATCTTCATTAGAATTAGCAAAATCCAGTTCTACTGCGGAGTCTAGATTTCCCAGAGAATTAAACTCTCAACCATTATTCAAGCTACAAAGTCTTCCTTACTCAATTACTAATAAAACTAATCAATCTTTAGCTGAATCTTCCAGCAACAGCAAGAATGCTGATTTACTTCAAAAAATATCTCGAAGCCTTGAAGATATATCTTCAAAACAAATCAAAGTCATAAAGAAGAATGATTGTTGTGATTCTGACTCTTCTGATTCATCTTCTGAATCAGATCTTCAGGTTGATCAATTACAAAATCAATTTCTAGAAAACAATGATCTTAATAAAATAAGATCTTCATGGAAAAATACTTCCACCAGAAATTACTATCCTCGACCTACTCCTCCTGATCTTCAATATGAAGAAAGGTCTAAATTTCAATCAAAAAATTATAGTCCGGATGCCCTCCATGAATGGAACATAGATGGCAAATCTGAATATGAAATCCTCAATACTCTTCAAGAAATGGGTATGGCTTCAGCTGCCTATAAAACCCGAATAAACGATGAGAAAGTAGTTTTCAACTTCCTTATCTCTGGTTTTACTGGTCAACTCAAATATTGGTGGGATAATTCTTTATCTCTTCAAGAACAAATGTCTATCTATGAACATACAATAGAACTTGAAGATGAAAATGGTGACATAACTCTGGTATCTGATTGTGTTAACCATCTCATGCTTACTATTGCTATGTATTTCGTGGGGAATCCTCGCGAAGAATTATCAGCTCAAAAATTTGTTCTTACAAACCTACGATGTCCTACACTAAGTGATTATCGTTGGTATAAAGACACATTCCTCACTTATGTCCTAAGAAGACCAGATTGTAATGAATCCTTTTGGAAAGAGAAATTCATCTCTGGACTTCCTAATTTATTTGCTCAAAGAATATTCAGAAAACTTAAAGAAACCTGTGGTACTGAAAATGTCCAATACAGAGAAATAATCTACGGGCAATTATTTGCCTTTATTAAGAACCAAGGTTTATCTCTCTGTGAGGAACTGAAACTTCAAATGAAGTATAATAATGAAAGGAAGATATCAAGAAGGGAACTAGGATGCTTCTGCGAAGCATTTGGTCTTGAAAAGATTCAAGCCCCTTCTTCTAAACATCGCAAACAAAATAAACGATTTAAGAAACATCGATCCTCTCAAAAATTACCTTATCAAAATCCACATCCGTATTACAAAAAACGCCATTCACCTAAACGAAAGAAGCCTCCAACCTCGAATTCCAAAGAAATTATCTGTTATAAATGTGGCAAACCTGGCCATAAAGCAGATAAATGTTTTACAAAACAAAAAATTAAGGAATTATTTCAAGACGATTCCCTGCTCTGTAGCAAAATTTCCAAGCTACTTCTCAAATCTTCATCATCCTCTTCTGGGGGGGAAGATATTGACCACATCCAAAGTTCTTATACATACATGCTTATACATATTTTAATACGTATACACGTATTTACAGACTTAGTATACATATTCAAAGTTCTCTGAGAGTGCTTTAGACATCTATAGGAGGCAGGGTAAGACTGCAATCCCGTACTCTGAGTTTAAGAGAGCTTTGAGGCAGGAGTTCGTTCCGGAGCATGTTCGCAGCAAACTCCGTGATGAGTTTGATTCCTTCTAACTGACCGGGGATATGAAGGTGACCAAATACTACCATAACTTCAATGAAAAGGCACACTATGCTGAGGATATGGGGCTAAATCAGGAGAATTTAACACTTCGTTTTGAGGAGGGGTTGACTTATCAGATTATGGAGAAGTTACCGGCGGGGACTCTTACCGATGTGAAAGAGGCTTATGAGAGGGCTGGACGAGCTGAGAGGTTGGTGGATATGGCCAAGGAAAACAAAGAGAGGGGCTCTGAGAAGAGAAAGGCTGAGAGTGACGGTGGTGTGCAATCTAGTTACAATAGGGGTAACAACAACAATCAGGCAAGAGCCTATTCTTTTGGGTCAGGTTTTAGTGGAGGTTCTTCATATGGTTGTCGTCGTGGTAGTAGCAGCAGCTAGGTTATGACATGTTTCAACTGTGGCGGTATGGGTCACAAGAGGCATGAGTGTACTAGTGTAGCAGGGAGTGGTTTTCAGAGACCGTCACAGGGGAGCTTTTCATTGTGACTGACATAGAGCTATGCTAGCAACCGACCAACTAGGTCATAGAACAGTCAAGGAGGGCAGAGTAACAACAACGGTGGGTTCAATCGCAATGGCGGTAATTCTTATCAGAGACCGACGGCTAACAACAATCAGGGGTCAACTGCCAAGCCTTCTACATCTGCCACAGTACAAGGGGGTGGTCAAAAGAGCAATGTCAAGCTGTTTATGATGGACAAGCAAGCTTCTGAGGATGATGCAAACGTGATCACCAGTACTTTCCTTGTTAACAACGTTTCTACCATTGTTTTGTTTGATTCGGGGGCGTCACACTCGTTTGCATCAGCGAGTCATGCTAAGTCTATGGGTGTGAGAGAGTTTGAGTCTGTAAAAGATGAGGTTTTTATACCATCAGGTGAGTCAGTGTCTTGTGGAAAGTTGTGTAAAGGGGTGTCCATGGTTATTGGGCAAGTTGATCTTCCAGGTTACTTGTTGGAGTTTTCTATGGATGGTTTTGAGATGAAAGTCAGGATGGACTGGTTGGGTAAGTATAAGGCTAGAATAGAATGTTACGAAAAGAAAGTTTCTTTGAGAGGTCCTAAGGGGGCTAGTATATCTTATCGTGGGTTTGTAATCAAACCCAAAGTCAAAGTGATTACAAAGGTGACATTAAAGTCTTAACTGAGGAAGGGTTTCCTTTGATCCTATGCCATGTGAAAGATACTCGCATGGTAGAGTCGACAGCAGATGAGATACCAGTGGTGGGAGAGTTGTTAGATGTTTTTCCAGATGAGATACCGGGTTTACCAACGAAGAGAGATAGATTTCAGTGTGGAGTTAAAACCAGGGACGGGACCAATATCTAAGGCCTCGTACCGTATGGGCCCTAAGGAGTTGGAGGAGTTGAAGAAACAGTTGAATTATTTGGTGGACAAGGGGTACATTAGACCAAGTGTATCGCCTTGGGGTGTACCAGTCTTGTTTGTGAAGAAGAAAGATGGGAGCTTGAGGTTATGTATAGACTACAGGGAGCTGAACCATGTCAGAGTGAAGAACATGTATCATTTACCGAGGATAGATGATCTTTTTGACCAGTTTAGTGGAGCATGCGTCTTCTCGAAGATTGATCTAAAGTCGGGGTACCATCAGGTGAGGATTCGGGATGAAGACATACCAAAGACAGCTTTTCGATCGAGGGATGGTCACTATGAGTATATGGTGATGCCGTTTGGATTGACTAATACGCCAGCAGTGTTTATGGATCTGATGAACAGGGTTTTCAGCCAGCACTTGGATCAGTTCGTGGTGGTGTTTATAGATGATATCCTAGTCTACTCCAAGACTAAGGAGGAGCATAAGGAGCATTTATGATTGGTGTTGCAAACTTTACGTGACAACCAATTGTATGCTAAGTTGTCTAAGTGTGAGTTATGGTTAGAGAAAGTGGCTTTTCTGGGCCATGTGATCTCTAAAGAGAGTGTAGGTGTGGATCCTTGCAATATTGAGGCGGTGTCTAACTGGGAGGCACCAAAGAATGTGGTCGAGATCAAGATTTTCTTGGGTTTGGCAGGGTACTAACAACGGTTCGTGAAAGACTTTTCTAAGATTGCCAGGCCTATGACAACGTTGATGAGGAAAGAGAATAAGTTTCGTTGGGGTGAAAGTTGTGAGATGGAGTTCCAAACATTAAAGGAGCGTTTGACCACAGCTCTGTTGGGAAATGTGTCCTCAACAATAGTGCGATCACATGATTTAAATATCATTATTAAATCTCATATAAAGAATACGTAAGGGATGATTCAATTATATAGTCAACAGACCAACATTAATCGGTAACGATTGGCTTGCTAGAGTTTGACGTTACTGTCGTGGGACGGTGGTGGTCAGTTGATCCCTTAAGGTCACACCTAAAGTATGATGCCCTTATCTATAAAGTTGATTAATTGTATGACGATGCAAGTTGATCAATTCCTTAAAATTGAACAATTCGATTTGTGAGAGAGAATAAATATCTTATTGTAATAAAATGCTTTGTTATTAAAATTATTTATTGTTTGAGAAACAGTAGAGATAGGAATGAACGGTTAATTATAATTACAAGGTATTGTGAATTATAATCAAATGACCCATTTTATTTATGTGATCAAGTATCACTAGTCAATTTGTTGAATGTAATTTAATTAATTTATAAAATGATATTTATGTGATAAATATGCATTTAATTAATTAATAACATGTATCATACTACATGTGACATATTGTGTGACAAATGACAAATTGACAAAATAAAATGGTAGTCCATTTTATATATGGACCGAAATAATGGAGATGGAAGGTGTTAGTGGGTGAATTATTTTATGAGATAAAATGACCCAATCATAGCTAACCTACACTAGCTTACACACCTACACTAAGTAGACTTACATGCCTACAATTTGGAGAAGTGAAAAAGCATAAAGGAAAGATGCCATCCTTGGCATTTTGTCTCCTCCAACCGTGCTCCTCCTCCTCTTATTTGAGAATATGAGTTCTCTTATTTTCATTCATTCATTACCACATGCTAGTTCATGCATTATTCTTTTTCTCTCTTTATCTTCATCAAAACATGAGATTTTTGATCCAAATTGTTCATAAAAGATTACTAAAATTATTAATGTAATATATGAGTATTAGTAATCAATTTTAAGGTATACTATTAAATAAATATCTAGCACATATTGTTTAGTAGAGATATGGGATAGTCTTGGGTGCAATCAAGAGGAGAATCTCTACTTTGGGATTTTTGAATGTTCATCCATTATTGGAAAGCTCAAGAACTAACAAGAAGGAGATCTTGTTGGTGCCCATATGATGACCGAAATTCATATGGTGAGAATACGATTTCTTCTCTAATTTTATTATTGTTTGCATGCATAAGATCACAATTTAATTTTATGACAAATTTAAAATAAAACATATATGAATATGTTGAGTATATAGATCTACTTTTCCTTCAATCGGTATCAAGAGCCAAGGTTGTTTGCATGCAAATCGGTTAAAAGTTTTTCCGAGTTATAAAGATTAACATATAAAACTTGTATAATTTGTGTTATTATGATATATCACAAAATTAATTTTTGCATGTTAAACTTTCTGATCCTAAAATGTATTTAGGATATTTTGGTTAATTTATGGATTTTATTGTTCAGTTTATATAATATTGGCATTAAAATGTGATTTTTATGATAAAAATGTCATTTTTGGACGAAAATTAGCTAAACTTCGAATTTTCCAGCGGTTTTTGGATATTTTTTCACATATATTATTTTTAGATTATCTGGAAAGTTTCATAATTTTATGAGTTCTTATGCTCGAAAAATGGATTTTTCATGTTAAAAATCAATTTTAGATGAAAAATAGGTTAATATGAGATAAATTTCGAATCTGGTCATAGAAATTTATTATGTTGTCACATGCAATTTTACAAGATGTGTGTAAAATAATAGGATATAATGAAGTCTTCATGCATGATTTATGGATTTTTGATGAAAAATAGCATAAATAGTGACTTAATTAGTGGAAATTGCTAAAACATACTTCATGACTAAGGAAAAACGTCACATGTTGCATTTTATTATCTTTTTCAGATCTAAAATGAAAAAGTTGATGAATAAATTTTTCTCATGTTTTTATGATTTTTATTGATAAATCCGATAAACCGCAACATTGTTTTTCCGATAACTTTCGAAATTTTTTTTTTAACCTAAGTTTTTGAACATTATGAGTGTCATGGTAATTTTCCAGAATGTTCATGAGTTTAAATTTCAAATTTCAAATTTATTTGAAATTTTTGTGATTTATTTGAAGTTTATAGCATTTTATTGTAATTTTGAGTCCTTTTATGAACAATATTAAGAAATATGAGTTAATTATGGTCAAATAGTTAGTGGAGACTAATTTTGAGTCCTAAGAAGTTAGGGTAATTAACTTATGCATAAATATGAATTTATGTAATTTTTGTGATTATAAAATGTTGAATCACGCAAATCCGTAAAAACCGAGTAATATACGATATTGGCTAATTAAAGGCGATTTAGCATAGAATTGGGCATGGTCATACATATTTTAAATGCTGCATTTTATTTATGATTGTCATAATTTTATTTTATGTAATTTTATTTTATGTAATTTTTACTTAGTATGGCCTTAGTTTTTAATTGGTATTGCCCGAAATGTATGGGAATATCGATTCGGTTGTAATTTTATTGTGATCTCGTATCACCGTCTTGTAATTTAATAGATTTATTTTATTATAGTTACAAATGTATAATAGGAAATTATGTAATTTATTATGTACTTTTATTCATTTCGGAGTTCCCAAAGACGGATTTCTTCAAGATGGCGATACATAAAGACGGTGTTACCTCGAGATGCGTGCCACAACCGAAGTTCAAGGGACCAATGGAGTTGGTTTCCGAATATGTAATAGTTAATTAGATTTTCTATTTTAGGAAGGTCATACTAGGATTTATTTTTATGCTTTGCATTTTATTTATATGTTGCATGCATCGCTAAATCGCCATAACTAAAACATGCATCATCTTTTAATCGAGTATATCGACCGTGTCAATTATAATTATCGTAGTTCACCGCTTTAGTTCACTTAAAACGTGATAGATAATAAATTGACATGACCTCTCGCTAAAATAAACAATTGAGACTTAGCCTTACCAAATAGTAGAAACCATGAAAACCTATTTCGCGAGGGAGTGCACTCGGCCCTACTGGGGTACAAACCTTGTTACGTAGGGGAAGTGGGTGATAAATGTCTATCCACCGAATTCATGTTGATAAGGGATGAATCGGCCCTACCGTGCCCAAGTTGATGTGGATTTGGATTCATGGACACATTTATTCGAAATTTGGATTGAGCTCAACGGAAGTATTCGTGACCGTAGTCGCATGTGTTCCGGGCTAAAGATAAATGTTAATGTAATTTTATCGACCAAGAGTTCTAAAAGTAGAATCGATTAAAGAGTTAATCCACCGAGTTATATTGATAAGGGATGAATCGGCCCTACCGTGCCCAAGTTAATATGAATTTGGATCTTGGAATCATTTATAATAGTTGGGTAGAGGTCACTATATAAATGCTTTACTTGTTAAATTATTTACAAGTATTAATAAAACGATAAATGTTAAGTTTTCCACTATTCCGTTATCATATTGTTCTATTTCTTTACCCCAATTCATATACGATATCATTTCGATTTTTCAAATCTCCATTAAAACATCGTAACTAAAGACAAATATGAATTTGCTTCTAAAACCTCAGAAGAACCATTGCTAAGGATCTCTTGTAAAGAGTATAGATTAAAGTTTTTCATTATCAAACAGGTTTTTGATTCTTGACTAACACATCTACTTACAATGGATTATGTTTCATATACTTAATTGAATTAAGTACCTTGAAGCGATAAATTGTTTTGGTAATTAGATTTGTCAAAATTCGTAATTGACCAAAATAACGCAACCACTTCAATGAAAGTTTTAAAACTAAAACGAACAAATGAAGAGTAATCTTCATGAATTCAATTTTGCTTCTCAAAGCAAAGACTCATTGAAATGAGTGGGAGCATTCTCTTAAACCGTTAAGATGAGGACGAGGTTCAAGAAGTAAAGATAATAATGGAATTGATACAAGATAATGTTAAAAGTAAAGTTGTTGAGAATAGCTATACTAAACCTATCAATCCCGACCGATAAAGTTTCCACTGTCTTAAATGTTGGACACTAGAAAGGAAACTACCCCAAATTATTGAAGAATCAACAAGTTAGTTGTGGGACATCTAATGGGACCTTCTTCTTTAAATGTTTATTTGATTAAACACAAATTTTGCTAGTACCACTTCGTCAATATTAGAAACCAGTGGAGGTTTTCATCATTGTATTCGACACATAAGATGATTAGAATATGACGACTAGCAACAATAATGTCGAGAGATAGAGTAATTGTGTACTCAATCTAGTTTTTGGATTTAAAGTTGTACTTAATTGTGACTATTAAGTGCATAAACTCTAAATAAGAATATAAACTTGTTAAGATACAAAAGAGGTTTTCACTTTTGTGACCCTATACAACACGATTTGATATATGGCTAGCCCATTATCAAGGTGATTATATTCTAAACCAAACTAGAACGATATATCATGTAGATGATGTAAGATTCAAATTGGTAACCCAAGATTAAACCTTAAATTCTGGAATGATTAACGCAAAGAGTTATCGAGTACTCTTGAAACCATTAGATTGTTAATGGTATATGCGTATCTTGTATTCAAAGCAAGATGTCTCGTGCCTTTTGGTTGAAAAAGAGATCGAGGTTTTAAATCATTGATCCAAAATAGGTTAATCATTTTCTTTTACCAACGATTTAAGTTGACACTAATGTGTTCACTTAATAAGGTAAATAGAAAAATCTTTGAAGAAGTTTAAAGAGTTCAAGGAATCACGATTTAGTCGTGATGGGATTATCAAAGTGAAGACTTTGATATAAGCCAAAGGAAATATGATATAGTATCACAAGTTAATCTCTCTTAGCACGCATTATGGAATAATGTGTGGTTGGATAAGAAATCAAACGCTATTCGATATGGTTTGGACTTACTTGATCCTTTTGGGGATTTTATCATTTTTTGTCTAAATTATTTTTCCACTAAATCGAATCATATGAGATATGAAATGGTAAGGGTACCATGTTTGTAAGTTTTTACAAGAAACAAATGCTCATTTTTCTCTCTTCAATTATCACGAGTACGACGGGTTTGCGGCTCGTGAAGCTGTCTTTCTAAAATACAAGTTTATTTTTAGAAGACAGAGTGGGAGAAATTATTCAAGAGCCACAAAGAATGCCACAGAGAATGTTATGTCGCAAGAAACTGGTCTTTCTTGGCTACATGAGACGTTTTGTGTAAGACATTGTTTCTTCAAAACCTAGGAGGTTAAATTCGTCACTTGTTAAAGATGATGAATTCATGCTACTTTTAAGAAAGTAAAGAGCTTATAACTTACAAAAGAAATCATTTGATTCAAATTTGATTACTTCTAGAAAGTAATCAACAAATGACTTACATAAGAGTGTTTAAGTCACAACTCAACACAAGGCTTTGAGCCATGAAAATCCGAAATAAAAGGCTTGATTAGTGACAAAGGGTTTTGCACTAATAAAGAGAGATTTCAAGGCTTGATTGGTTGCAAAGGGTTTTGCACCAGTTGAAATGCTTATGTCTATTTGGATATTCTTAGGGATTGTGTTTCATTATTATGAAATACATAGCGAATGAATCTAAAACCCACTTCTTCAATTAGAAGGAATGTATTCAATACATGTCTTGAGTTTTTGTAGATTCTTGCAATCCTAAGATAGTGTGAAACATATGAGAGAATCTTAAGTAGGACATCAATGAGTTGAAATCAATGTTTTGATCATGTTATAAAACTTTTCTCGATAAGTCGAGAAGTTGTGTTTATAGATGGAGTTTAGTGGGAGTTACGGAAATTTTATTTAGTCCGATATGTGGATGACATATTGATCATTGAGAATGATTTAAGACTTTTGGAGTATTATAATACATCTTTAATATCCAGATTTATGAAGATAAATCCTCATGATATTAGCGTCAATAAGAAGTCTTATGTTGATAAGATTCATGACTAGTTCAATTAAATTGAACATATTTGATTGATTCCATTTGCTTCCGCTGCCGGATCAATTAAATGAGTAATGATGTATAACACTTCATATATTTTGAGTATGATGAATTGTTTCAAAATCGATTTATGTAATCTTTACCAAGTAAGCCATAAAGATTACCCTTAAGTGCTTGCAAAAGCATTAAGGAAGTAAAGCAAAGTGTTTATGATGCAATTTTGTGTAAGGGTGTTACACAAGTGACAATTGACAATTGAGATTGCGCATGGTTTCCGACAAAACCATAATCAAAACACATTAGGATGGTTAAGATACCATTGTGGCTATGTTATTTAAGAAATAGATTTTCTAGAATCGTTCTAGGCAATAAAGAACAATGAGATATTTATAACGGAAATTGAGTACACTTGCAATCATGAGATGTGCAAGAGGATGAGTCCCGCACACTGTGAAAACAGTGGGAGCCATTCTTGGGCTAAAGGGCCTATGTCTCGATTGGATCTCGACACGTACTCAGAAAGTTTTGTGATGCAAATGTATACATTACAAAGGAAAAGAAGTATGTAGTAAGGTTGAGTAAGGTACAAAAAGTTGATAAAACCTACTAACCAAAGCCTTCTCATAGGCTGAACATGATGAGTCATGTCATTTCAATTGAATTGAAATGAACAACTACATACAAGATCAAATTAGATTATAGAACATGAAATAGTAATCAGGCATTGACTATTCATATGTGATAATCGCATTTGTCGTTCGAGTTTTTACTTTAAAAACTCTCCTTTTATACTTTGTTACATCCAAACAGGTTGTAGAGACAACATTGAACCCCGTTAAAGTGAACACGGATTAGCATTGTATTCGCCCATAGTCACTTGTATGAGGTGACGTCTCGAAGTGACTATAGTGTGATGCGATTGATGGCAAGTTCAAGTGCCATAGAGTCATGTGAGATGACTAGTCGATCACATAGGCAGACAGTTAGGAACACCTTGTCGGGCAGTGACCGCTTATAGAGTTCTGGTAAATTCATAAAGCCTGGTCGTGGCAAGAGCTACTATAGTATTCTAATGAGTCGATTCTTTTGACTAAAGAATGTTCGCCTAAGATGGCACAGTTTCAGACTAACTTTGATTTGTGTTACTACAACCTTCGTAAATGGGGTCAAATGGGCATATTTTGGGTTATGATGGCTGTGGCTAGTCGAAGGGAATAAGTGCGATAGGAATTGTCCACCCCCTTGTCAGGGTTAAAACAATATCTCAGGGCCACTCGAGGAGTAATGAACTGGAAATGCGTGGCCACGCTCGGAAGGTATCTATGATAGATAAATCCGGTCAATCAGTTATTCTCCAGATCGAGGAAACCACTCTCGATATGATCACTTGCAAGTACGACCCGAAAGACCCCTTGCATTGAGTGGGAGATAGTAATAGGACAAGAGAATTGGTGACGCACACTTGTCGAGGACAAGTGGGAGATTGTTGGGAAATGTGTCCTCAACAATAGTGCGATCACATGATTTAAATATCATTATTAAATCTCATATAAAGAATATGTAAGGGATGATTCAATTATATAGTCAACAGACCAACATTAATCGGTAACGATTGGCTTGCTAGAGTTTGACGTTACTGTCGTGGGACGGTGGTGGTCAGTTGATCCCTTAAGGTCACACCTAAAGGATGATGCCCTTATCTATAAAGTTGATTAATTGTATGACGATGCAAGTTGATCAATTCCTTAAAATTGAACAATTCGATTTGTGAGAGAGAATAAATATCTTATTGTAATGGGATTAAATAAGATTTATTTTAGTAATAAAATGCTTTGTTACTAAAATTATTTATTGTTTGAGAAACAATAGAGATAGGAATGAATGGTTAATTATAATTACAAGGTATTGTGAATTATAATCAAATGATCCATTTTATTTATGTGATCAAGTATCACTAGTCAATTTGTTGAATGTAATTTAATTAATTTATAAAATGATATTTATGTGATAAATATGCATTTAATTAATTAATAACATGTATCATACTACATGTGACATATTGTGTGACAAATGACAAATTGACAAAATAAAATGGTAGTCCATTTTATATATGGACCGAAATAATGGAGATGGAAGGTGTTAGTGGGTGAATTATTTTATGAGATAAAATGACCCAATCATAGCTAACCTACACTAGCTTACACACCTACACTAAGTAGACTTACATGCCTACAATTTGGAGAAGTGAAAAAGCATAAAGAAAAGAGGCCATCCTTGGCATTTTGTCTCCTCCAACCGTGCTCCTCCTCCTCTTATTTGAGAATATGAGTTCTCTTATTTTCATTCATTCATTACCACATGCTAGTTCATGCATTATTCTTTTTCTCTCTTTATCTTCATCAAAACATGAGATTTTTGATCCAAATTGTTCATAAAAGATTACTAAAATTATTAATGTAATATATGAGTATTAGTAATCAATTTTAAGGTATACTATTAAATAAATATCTAGCACATATTGTTTAGTAGAGATATGGGATAGTCTTGGGTGCAATCAAGAGGAGAATCTCTACTTTGGGATTTTTGAATGTTCATCCATTATTGGAAAGCTCAAGAACTAACAAGAAGGAGATCTTGTTGGTGCCCATATGATGACCGAAATTCATATGGTGAGAATACGATTTCTTCTCTAATTTTATTATTGTTTGCATGCATAAGATCACAATTTAATTTTATGACAAATTTAAAATAAAACATATATGAATATGTTGAGTATATAGATCTACTTTTCCTTCAAGCTCCAGTCTTAGCTTTACCTGAATGGAGTGAGAACTTCGAGGTGTATACAGATGCTTTGAAGAACAGGTTGGATTGTGTGTTGATGTAGAATGGAAAAGTCATTGCCTATACTTCTAGGCAATTGAAGTCTTATGAGGAGAACTATCCGAGGCATGATCTAGAGTTGGGTGCAGTTGTGTTTGCTCTCAAGATTTAGAGACACTACCTATATGGGGCGACCTTTAAGGTGTTCTCCGACCACAAGAATCTAAAGTACATCTTTACTCAAACGGATTTAAACATGAGGCAGAGGAGGTGGATAGAGCTCATAGGGGACTATGACATGGATATCATATACCATGAAGGGAAGGCTAATCTGGTGGCTGATGCGTTGAGCAGGGAGAGTGTGCATTCGTTATGCACAGCTATGTCACTGATGAGGTTGAAAGATGAAGTGACTAAGATGGAGATACATGTGATCCAGAAGGGGGATGCTGGAGGTGATTTGACAGTTCAGCCGGATCTTTATGATGATATTCGCAGGAAACAGGCTCTTGATTCCAAGATTCAGGAGTGGCGAGCTGGAGTAGAGCAAGGGATGGTGTCTCGGTTTACTATTCATTCATATGGGAGTGTTCGGTTTGATGGGAGATGGTGTGTACCTAAAAATGAAGAGTTGAAAAAGATAATCATGACATAGGCTCATTGCACACTGTATTCAGTGCATCCAGGTGGTGATAAGCTTTATCGATATCTTAAGAACAAGTTTTGGTGGCCTGGGATAAAGAGGAAGACAACTGAGTTTTTGGCTAGATGTCTGACATGCGAGAGAGTCAAGGGGAACAGCGAAGACCACAAGGTAAGATTCAGTCTCTTGAGGTACTTGAGTGGAAATGGGAATCTATCTCCATGGATTTTATCGCGGGTTTACCGAGGAGCCAGTAAGGTAATAACATGATATGGGTGGTCGTCGACCGTTTGACCAAGTCAGCTCATTTTATTCCAATGAAAGATACGTGGAGTAAGGTGCAGTTTGCAAATGGCTACAGGAAGCATGTAGTGAGGTTACATGGGATGCCAAAGGACATTGTGTCAGATCGAGATGCGAGGTTCATTTCTCGGTTTTGACAAGAGTTGCAGGAATTGATGGGGACTATTTTGAAGATGAGTACTGCATTTCATCCTGCTACAGATGGACAAACAGAGAGGACACTCAAGACCTTGGAAGACATGTTGAGGGCTTGTGTGATGGAGTTTGGTGGTAGCTGGGAAGATAGGTTGGATCTGGTAGAGTTTTATTACAACAACAACTACCATACGAGCATTGGGATGGCTCCGTTTGAGGCTTTATATGGGAGGAGATGCAGGAGTCTGATTGGTGGGAAGATAGCGCTGAGGCAGTGGTTTTAGGTCTACAGATGGTACAGGATATGGTTGAACATGTGAAGTTGATTCGACAAAAGATGAAAGCAGCGCAAGATAGACAAAAGAGTTATGTGGACTTACATCGTCGGGACATTGAGTTCCAAGTTGGGTATAAGGTTCTTTTGAAAGTGTCACCTATGCGTGGGGTGATGCGATTTGGTAATAAAGGGAAGCTAAGCCAAAAGTTCATTGGTCCTTATGAGATTTTGGATCGTGTGGGAGAGGTTGCTTATCGGTTAGCTTTGCCACCAGCTTTGGATCGTGTACATAATGTGTTTCATGTGTCTCAGCTACGGAAGTATGTGAGTGACCCTTCTCATGTGCTAAAGGTTGAGCACATTAAGTTGGATGAATCCTTGTCTTACCTTGAAGTGCCAAAGGAGATCCTAGATCGCAAGGTTCGCAAGACTAGAACTGGGGAGACAGTGTTGCTAAAGGTTTTGTGGTCCAATCACAACGTTGAGGAAGCAACTTGGGAGGCGGAGGAAGCTATGAAGGAACGCTACCCGTCTCTTTTATCAGGTATGTGTGGTTACGGGGACGTAACCATGTTTCTTTTAGGGAGGTGGGAGATGATCGCATAAGGTTTTGGCACGATTTTATGTCAGTTTTGGTAAGAGTTAGTGTTTGTTTTGAGTCATAATATGTCGTGTTTAAGTTTTGTTTTTTTTTTTTTTTTGAGTTTTAGTTATGTTGTTGTGTTATAGTTGAGTTAGTAAGTTTGTTTTTCGGTATTGGTTTGAAGTCAGAGGACGAAGTTCATTTTTAAGGAGGGGAGACTGTGATACCTCAGATTTATGAGCTGTTGGGTACTCTATCGAGTAGAGCTTACTCTGTCGAGTAAGTTAGTTTGGCATTCTGGAGTGTGTTTTGCCTGATGGATACTCGATCGAGTGAGGGTAACTCGATCCAGTAGGCGGTACTCAATCGAGTAAGTCGGGTTATACGTGTTTTAGCCGGGTTTGATAGCAATGCGTGAAAAGGTTATATGAAGTATTTCCGTCATTTCTTTTTACTTTTTACCTAAATCCTAAACCTTTTTACAAAGAAAGCAAACAACGTAAGTTCTTTCTCGCATTGCTATCAATTCCAAGGGCTAGAGTCGTCGGATTTCGGAGTTCTTTATGCCGTTAAGATCGTCGTATTGTGGGTAAGGTCCTTGTACCATTTTTATGTCAATTCGTTAGCTTTGTTTAAACCCTAATTGGGTGAGTTGGGGATTATTGGGAGTATTGTTGATTATAGAATGTAATTGTATGATTATGTGATTATAGGAGGTGATTTCGTAGAGGAACGCTTTGGATTCGCTGCTTGTGTTGATTTTGGTGATTGCCTTCCAGGTAGGGTTCCCCTACCCAGTTATTGTGTAAATGATTATAAGATGGATGTTGTTTGACTGGCATGTGATTATATTGTAATTCGGATTGGCATTGTTTTACATTGATATTGTAATTGGATGTTATTGATTGTCTGTGGTTCGCGAGGTGCGCCCTCGGCTGAGTGGAGTCACTTGCGGGAGGGGCTTCACGCCCTCGATTCGCCCCTTGTGGTTCCCGTCACAAGGGGGATGTGCACATTAAGGAACATGAGTTATTCGCTCGATGGAGATGAGTGGAGCTTAGGTGGGAACGGCTGCAGTCCCCCATTGGTGGTGTGGAATATCTGTTGCGATGGATATTCAGGCAGGGCTATACACTTTAGTGTGTAGTTAGACGATTGGTGATATGACGGTGTTGGAGGATTGTTATTGTGTATCTGTCTGTTGTTTTATCTTATATTGTTTATGTAGTAACTGACCCCGTTAAATGTTTTGAAAACTGTGGTGATCCATTCGGGGATGGTGAGCAGTTGTTGAGCAGGTATCTCTCGGATATGCGCGGGATTAGTTGGGGATGGAGTCACCACGAGTCTGAAAGTAGTCTTCCGCTGTTGTGTCATGACATTTTGTTTACTTAGTCGGATTTTTGGTTTGGAACAGTTGTATCGTACTTTGCAGTTTTGGTTTTGATGTATACACTTTAAATTTATTTAGTTAAAGTACGTTTCTTGATGGTCACTTTTGATTACTATGCCTTGGGTAACCTAGATGGTAGCATTCTCATGCACTAGGTGGTCTTGGTAAGGCACCTTGGTGTATGGGGGTGTTACACTACACTACTCGACTCTGAGTCCAAGGCGCGGCCCAAATCCCGATCACGTCAACAAGCAAACTTGTGCTCAACCTGCTCTCCATATGATAAATAAAGTGTGACACGACTCAAAGTGTGTGAGTATGCAACATGACTATGATATGAATGAGATACTATCAAACAACCACCACCACGCTATCGGGACACGCCCAGACATACCGACAACCACACTGGTACCGGGACACGCCCAGACATACCAACAACCACAAACAGGTACCGGGACACTCCCGGACGTACCGGGTTCGGAAGCCAACCGGATCCCCTGCGAGACTGTAGATACCCAGTATCTGCACCTCCCAAGAACCACCCGATGATGCTCGGACTATAACGTGTTTTTGATATGCGTGCGTGGATTGGCTATACATGAGACGGTTTAGTGCATTACTTGGATATGAAAAATGATTTCAAAAATGGTTTTCTAACTTCATTTGCATTAGAACAACATTATTTAGAGTTAAAATCGTCTTCGGACCCAAAACCGACTTAGAAACCCGCAACTGGAGTCATTCTGAGTCAACCCGAGTCAATATGAGTCTCGAATGTCAATAATAATGCCATGAATATCTTTATCATGCCATTTGAATTAAAATGACACTAATTAGAGTCAAAACTGACACCGGGTCAAAAACCGACTCAAAATTCAAATCCCGACTCAACACGGATCAAACTCGAGTCAAGCACAAAATGCCTACCCCAAATAACACCCAAAAATCATCTTATTAGATGCTCATATTTTTACACGACATCTCATTTGATTACCACAAATCAAACCAACCAAACAATAGATAGGGGAAAGGCCACGTCCAAATTGAAAAGGACAAGGCACCCCATTGCGTAGCAGGGGAGCACGCGCTTCTTTAGGCTTCCTGCTTAGCCTCTAAGCAAACTCAACCGACCTACCATCCCACATTTCTCTATAAATACCAACCTTCACACACCACAATACTAACGCGATCATCCGCCCCCTCACATCTCCCTTAAAATTCTAGACTCGACTTCCTAAGTCAAACAATCGACACGTGTTTTCGACCTACCGATCGAAAACACAAGCCTTAAACATTTTGTTTGGTACCGTCGCCATGCATTCGACCGACCCTTTAGACCAACTCAACATTAATCAACATGTTTTTCAACAACATATTTTCAAAACAAAATCCTATTTTAAGGCACACTTTTAAACTTCTTTGATCGCGAGTAGTCACAACGAGAAAACCGTCTCTAAAGTCGTCTAACTCGCAAACATCAATACAAGTAAGTTTGAGGCTGTAAAAAACTCATTTATTTTATGTCTTTGCTGTTTTCATAACTTTATAAACATGAACAATGCATAACGCGATTCAAATATAGGTTAGACGAGCCAAAACCGAGTTTTGGCCTGAGACGGAAGCTCTTTGCTATGCAAAGAGGCTCGCGCCTCTTGTGGCTTCTCGGGTCAGATTCAAACATGTTTGAGTTTATCTTCCTTCAACACTTTCTTTTATTTTTACTTCTTTTCTATTACGGTTTTTACCATTTTAATTCATTTTATGACAAATATTTTCACCATTAGCGAAATCATCCTTGGTTCCATATACCACGACGGTTTATTCCGTGACTCGATGATATTATTTGGTTAATTACATTTTAAAGGGTATTCTAATACTCTTTTATTTTATTTACCATTTTTCTCATTTATTTACACATGCAAACATATTAGTCATAATGCATAATCATCCTTGGTTCTTTATACCATGTCGGTTTAATCCGAGTACGATGACAAACTTGACTAATTACAAATAAATGAACTTAACATAATTAGTTCGAATTAAACATTTTCCTTTCACTTTTATTTCATTTTATTTTTATCTTTATCTTGACCATATTGCATATCACCCTTGGTTAAAATAAATATAATGTCGATTTAATTCGGATGCGGTGATGAAACGGTTAAGCACATATATTTTACATTTTTATTTGTAAACTATGCTTTCCAAACTTGCAAATTCGACAACGAATATTACTAACATAATAGTAATTATTCCGAGTCATGCAAATCATTTAAACACAAATATGGTTTTAAACAACCTTTTTAATAACCAGGAGGCACCTCTGGCTCGCCGCATGGCTCGCGCCCCAGGAGTCTGCCTATTTCCACCTTTGAAAATCTGGACAGGCCTTGTTCCCTCACCAATAGGCTCGCGCCCTAATAGGGCTGCCTGGCACTGTTCTGTCTCATTTTAGCACTTGTCTAGGATGATCCCGATTACGGTTAACCCGAATACGTCACGGATCAGATTGACAAGGTTATGTTTTTACACTTTGTCATTAAACACACTTTTTCAAATAAATGGATCGTGTTAAGCATCATAACCCGAATTTGGTAAATGGATGTTTAATTTTCGTTTTCACATGCAAATCAATCCAATCCAACTTTGACACCAATTTTTTGGTACACATAAACAACCGACTTAGGAAATCATCACATGTTAGGTTAAGACATTTGGATGCGCATTCATGCATTTAAACCATTTTATCAACTTTTGAACTTAAACAACCACGATCGATCAGTAGAGGCCGCTAACGCCTTGCCACTACGTACCCTCACCCCTTACTCAGAACCTTTGGATAGTGGATGGCTTTATCCAGGGCGTACGAGAGTCATTATAGTGATAGGATGCTAAAGGGGGACGAGTCCTTATCTTTAGTACCTATGGCAAGCACCGCTTTTTGCCTTTATTGACTTAGGTATTAAGTGGATTTGAACGGTTTCCAGGCATCCCATAATTGCTTGGTGGCGACTCCGAACATCTCTTGCATCATTTCGAGACCCTTGCTGAGACAAAATCGATCGATCTAAAACGATCTGGTTGAAATCATTTTTACGCCGGCGAGGATGGCTTTTAAAAGACCGCTATATGTCCACAGATTGGCTTGGTGTATAGGTGGCATGTCCACAGATTGGCGACTCTGGGGAAAACTAGGACACTTGTGTCTTTGTGATCCTTAGAGGTGAAACACGAACGAGGTCGTGGTTAAAGTGCATTGATTGATATTACGGTCATAAGTCCTTCCGTGTCATTTTCAAACTTTCAAAACACCATTTCGCGCCATTATAATGGCCGTTTCAAACCTCGGTCTTTCGCAAACCGTTGCACACCTTCTTACGCCGTTATAATGGCCATTTCAAACCTCTGTCTTTCGCTGACCGTTACAAACCTTTTTACGCCGTCATAATGACGATTTTCAAACTCGGTTTTTACAACCATTTCAAAAGCACCTTTTTATGCCGTTATAATTTGAACATTCATTAATCTCTTATTAGACACATCTAATAACTATTGTGTTTATTAGTTAAGTCATAAACTAAAAGGAACTTATGCATGCATAACAAAATACAAAGTAAGAAGAAAAACGATTATTCTTACAACGAGGGCCGAATGGTTTATACTAATTGGTCTCCTACAAAAATAGTCTTCTTAAAGAAAAATTCAAATGCCCAACAAAACCCTTAGATTCAATAATAGAATCTACTCCTTAAGGATTGTACAAAGGTAATCACCCTTAAATAAAGTACTAATTTCGTTACTAGAAATTAGTATTTGTATCCTTAAATTGTTATTAATATTATTAGTATACTACTTCTAGTAATGAGAGAATAATATTAGAGATAATGTGAGATTTTTCTAGAGTGTACAACAACAAAACTACATAGATAAGTTATTAAGCAAGTAATAAACTTATAAGAATGAATTGTGTAAATTGGAAGAGAAAAACTCTCCCAATTTACAAGGGTGGCCGGGTAGCATAGGGGAAGAGTGCCCAATGCTTTTTCATATTTCTCTTCTCAAGATTTTAGGCATACAAACCTATCATTAGTAGGTTATGATTATGCCTTCCACTTAATTAAAATAATCAAAGTACAATTTCTTCGTATTCCCCATTTACACGGCTCGCATAAGATAAAATGGATCCATTTTAAGTTTGTCAAATATTAATTTGTATAGTGTGACATATTGGTCTGGTTACTAGACATGTAATTCAAATAATGCATTTTTAACTTATTAAAAATCATTATATAAACAAAATAAAACACATACAAAAATTAACTAGTAATTCACAATTACAATTACTTAAAATGAGTCATAGAATTATAAATCACAACTACTTGTATTTATAATAAACCATTCACTCTTATTATAATTGTTTCATAAAAAATAAATAAACTTTAAATAATAAAACAATTTAATTACTTAGTACGAATCTTATTTAATCGAATTACAATAAGATACGTATCATTACTCACAAAATCATTTGTTCAAATTTAAGGAATTAATTAACTTGAATCATCATACAATTAATTAATTAATCAATTAAGAGTGTTACCCTAGAGGTATGACCTTAAGGGATCAACTGATCACCATCGTCATACGACAGTAATGTCAAACTCTAGTCAGCCAATCATTACCGATTAATGTGGATCAGTTGACAATAAAATATTACATTCCCTTTAGCATTCTTAATATGAGATTTAAACATGTGATCGCATTATTGTCATGGACACATACTCCAACAATCTCCCACTTGTCCGCGACAAGTGTGCGTCACCAATTCTCTTGTCCTATTACTATCTCCCACTCAATGCATGGTGTCTTGCAGGTCGTACTTGAATTTGATCATATCACGAGTGGTTTCCTCGATCTGGAGAATAACTGTCTGACCAGATACCTTCCGAGCGTGGCCACGCATTTCCAGTTCATTGCTCCTCGAGTGGCCTTGAGATATAAGATAACCCTGACGGGGATGGACAATTCCTATTGCACTCTTCCCTTTGAATAGTCGCGCCTCATCATGACCCAAAACATGCCCATTTGACTCCAATTACGAAGGTCGTAGAAGATAAATCAAAGTCATTCTGAAACTGTGCCATCTTAGGCGAACAGTCTTTAGTCAAAGAATCAACTCATAAGAATACCATAGCAACTCTTGCCACGACCAGGCTATAAAAAATTGCCAGAACTCTATAAGCGGTCATTGCCCGACAGAGTGTCCCATACAGTCTGCCTATGTGATCAACTAGTCATCTCTCATGACTCTATGGCACTTGAACTTGCCATCAATCGCATCACACTCTAGTTACTTCGAGACGTCACCTCATACAAGCAACTAGGGGCCAATACTATGTTAATCCAGTTCACTTTAATAGGGTTCAACGTTGTCCTTATAACCTATTTGGATATAACAAAGTAATAAAAGAGTTTTAATAAAACTCAAACGATGAATGCATTATCACATATGTAAAATTGATACCATATCAATTACTACATAATCTATAATCTATATTCAATATTGAATACAACTATACATCTCAACTTAATTGAAATGGCATGACTTATCATGCTTAGCCTATGAAAAGGCCTTGGTTAGCAAGTTTAGAAACACTTTGCACTTTCCCTAACCTTATTGTATACTATTTCCTTTTGTATAATCTTCATTATAACAACCTTTTGAATACATGTCCAGATCTAATCTAGAATTAGCTTCTTTAGCCTAGGAATCACTCCCACTGTCCTCACAGTGTGTAGGGATAGGACCTTCGGTTGTTGGAACAAACTACCATGGTTCCTCCAATTCATATAACCGAATCCTAATATCATCCCTTCCTACTTGCATATCTCATTATTGCAAGTGTACTCAATTTTTGTTGTAAATCTCTCAATGTTCTACTGCCTAGAGAGTTTCTAGCATATCTGCTTCTTAAATAATATAGACAAGATGGTTCTCTAACCATCCTTATGTGTTTAGAACATGGTTTTTGTGTAGCTCCTTGCATATAAATTCATCTCATTTTTAAATGTAGCTTCATATCTTTAGTACTTCCTGAGTACTAACTAATGAACTATATGGCTATACAGAGACTTTTCTCAAAAATTCGATTTGTAACTTTTCGTCATACTCCAAGTATGCGAAATTTAAGAATGGTGATGCATCTAAGCGTAATGAATTAATCCCGCAGCGGAAGCAAGTGGATTCAATTTCAACATGTTCAATACCTTTGAACATGACTAGACTTTTATCAATATAAGAATATTCATTTAACGCTAATATCCTCTCAGCGGTATCTTTATAGGTCTGGATATCTTAGAGATGTATTATTCTTCTCCTAAGTCTTCTATCATTCACAATTATCAATATGTCCCTCACATAGAAGACTAATAACACCACATTACTCCCACTAAACTTCATGTATAAACAAAACTACTCGATAATTCGAGAAATGTTTATCACATGATCAAAACATACAATTCAACTCTTTGACATCTACTTAAGACTTCCTCTTAAGTCCGCATCCTACTTTAGGATAGTTGCGATTTACAAAACTCATACAAGATGATTTTAAAATCCAACTATATCAAATCATATCCGAATACAATGAAGCGTTGTTGTTGCGTGCAAAACCCTTTGTCACCAACCAACCAAGCTAAATAAACATTTTCATGTTTATGCTTGCTTCGGACTTTTGCGGCGTTGGAACTAGATAAAGCATCATAATAAATTACAGGTTTGTTATTTTCTAAAATAACATGATATCTGTCCACTTAGATTTCGAAGAAATATTTATTGATTTTGACCAGAAAGGAACATCTTCCTACGTCTTATTCTCAGTTTGTGGCTCTTGAACATTTTCTCCCACTCTGTCTATAAGAAATAATCCTCTTTTCTCTAATAGACAGCATCACAAGCCACAAACCTTTTGTTCTCGTGATCATGTAGGAAGAGAGACCACATGTTCACTATCGAAAAAGCTACAAGTTAGGTACCATGCCTAACCATATCTCATATGAAATATAGATAATTGCTTTAATTATGTTTTGAGTTAGTGGAATAAGTAAATACTAGACAAATTGTGATAGAAACTACTTCCAACATTATAGTAAAGATTCAATCATATCGTATAGGATTCTTTGTCACTTTCTAATATTATGAAGGTGAACTTGTGATACCATATCACACTCCTTTTGGTGCATATAAAAGTCTTCACTTTATTGTTCCCTATATTAACAAAGTACTAATACTTTGGTCATGATCTCTAGGTTTTGATACTTGTAAACATTTACTGAACTTATTCAAAGAATTTCTCTTCTTAACTCATTAAGTGGATACCAAGTATCTACCTAGTTCGTTGGTAAAAAAGATGAAGAAGTAATAACCCTTTCTGATTGAATTGTATTCAACCATACACATCAAAGTGTAAATAGGGCGAATATCTTGCTATATTCATAATTCTTTTCTAGAAAGAAGTCATGAATTAATCTTGCTTTGAATACAAGATTCACACATACCAAGAGATTCCCTATCAAATGGTTTGGGACACTAGTCAAAACTAGTCTCTATGAGCAATTTCAATCGAGAATCGAGAAATAATGGGGTTCACCAATTTGAGTCTTATACAATATATATGACATTTATTTTAGTTTGAATATAATTTACTAGATATGTATGGTTTCACCAAAACCTTAATCGTGATATGTAAGGGCACAACACTTATTTTAGTTGCACAATAGTGAAACCATTTGCGTTTTTCTACAAAAACTTGAATTATATTCTTATTTAGACTTAGTGTACATCATAACAATTATTGAAGTACAATTCTAAATAAAAAAACTAAAATGAATACACTATAACACTTATATGTCCATGGATGAAATGGCAACTACCCTAGTTCCATTCATGTAAATTTCTGAATTTATTCTTGTTAGTCGTCGTACGATAATTCAATGTTAGGATTCTAAGGATTTAAAACCTTCGGATTGTGTTATGAACACATCCTCCTCTAAATACCCATTTAGAAAGGTGGTTTTTGACATCCTTTTGCCATATTTCATAATCATGAAATGTGGTATTTACTAACATTGTTCACAAATTTGTATCAAATACTCATGAAGTGATAATTCGCAAGAAGGCTATGTCAATGTCATACATATTCAAGAAGGAATATGTTGGTGTCACATGACCAACTTCCTTGATCTTTACTTATTAGGAATTTTTCTCTATTTTAGTGTCTAACACCTTCTCTTTCGAGCCTAGTTCTATCCTTAACAATTAAGATAGGTACTTGCTTGTTATTGCTCCCACTCACTTCAAGAATTTCTACTTGATGAAGACCTATCTTCATATAAATTCCTAGTCAATCCTTTACAAAGATGAACTCTATAGTGGTATTTGGTCAATCAAAATTTCTCACAAATTAATTTACCAATTTTACATTGTCATGTGCTTAACAACTTAAGTGTTTTGATGACAAGTGTTTAGTTTGAGCAATAAGACTTTTGAACCATGGATGCATAGAAGACATTATCAAAATATATTTTGATCAAGTACTACTTCTATTCATATTCTTCACAAGAGAATATAGGTATATGAGGAATTTTAAGATGTTAATCTTATAGTTGCATAGGACGATTCCTATCGAGTTCTATGGAATAGAACGAATCCTATGGATCTAGTCCACAACCTATCATACGGTTCATTTTAGAAAGAGATTCTATTTGTCGTAAGTAATAGTGGTCTAGCGGAGACTTCTGTTACAATCGAATAGATATCATATATGTTTAGGAGCGATAATAAAGAACATAAAACAACGAAATAGTGGGAAAATCAAACATTCATCGTTATATTTAAAATATTTAAAAATGTTTTTGCATTTATATAGTGACCTCTACCCAACTATTATAAATGATCCCGAGATACAAATTCATATTAACTCGGGCACGGTGAGCCGATTCATCCCTAATCAATATAACTCGGTGGATTAACTTTTTAATCGATTCTACTTCTAGAACTCTCGGTCTATAAAATTACTTTAATATTTATCTTAAGCCCAGAACACATGCGGCTACGGTCGCGAATACTTCCGTTGAGCTCAATCCAAATTTCGATGTAGTAACAATTTACCACCCACTTACCCAACGTAACAAGTTTAGCACCCCGGTGAGCCGAGCCTACTTCCTTATGAAATTGGGATTCGTGGTTCTACAATTTGGTAAGGCTAATTCTCAATTATTATTTAGTGAGAGGTCTTGTCAATTTATTATCTATCTCGTTTTAAGTGAACTAAAGCGGTGAACTAGCGATAATTATAATTGACACGGTCGAAGACTCGATAAAATATGATATGCATGTGTAGTTATGGCGATTTGGCTATGCATGCAAACATATATAAAACAAATGCAAAGCAAAAACGATAAAATCCTAGTATGGCCTTCCTAAAATAGTAAATCAAATAAACTATTTACAAATTCGGAAACCAACTCCTTTGGTCCCTTGAACTTTATTTGGCACGCACTCCAAGGCAACACCGTCTTTGTCGGAACGCCTTCTTGAATGGCACCGTCTTCAAGGAACTCCGGGATCAATAAATTACCTAACTTTTCTACTTTATACATTATAAAAAGAAAAACAAAATAAAATAAATGTGATACGAGATCACAATAATTACAACCAAATCGATATCCCCATTCATTTCGGGAAATACCAATTAAAACTAAGGCCATACTAAACACAAATTACATAATTCAAAATTATATAAAATTAAAATTTGACAATCATAATAAAAATGCAGCATTAATATATGTATAAAACATGCCATGTGATGTGCCAAATCGACCTATTTAAGCTAATATCGTATATTCGGTCCGGTTTTATGGACTATTGTGACTATTAACTTATTAAAATCACACAAAATTACATAAATCAAATATATGTCCAAGTTAATTACCCCAACCTTCTTAGGACTCAAAAATTTAGTCTTCACTAAATATTTTACAATAATTCTGTTAGTAATCTATATATCTCTATACTCAACATATTCATATTATGTAGTGATTTTAATTTAGTCATAAAATTAAATGGTGATCTTATGCATGCAAGCAAAATGTAAATAAAGAAGAAATCATCATCTCACATTGATATTTCGGTTTATATGGGCACAAGAGAGTTCTCCTACTCTCTTGTTCTTGAGCTTTCCTTAGTGGATGAACAAAGATTCAAGAAGAGAATCCCTCCCAAAAGTATTATACCCAAGATAACAATCTTAATAAAATTAATATTATTATTACTAGAATAATACTAATTTTGCATAAAAATTAACCCAAAATATTATTTTGTCTCTCTATATTTCGGTTGAGAGGAGGAAGAAAAGGAAACTTTTTTATCTCTCTAAAATTCTTATTTTTAGATGAATGAATAATGAGCCAATGCACTAATGTTTAATGTAGTGCATATGATAAATTATAAGGCAAAAACCCTTGGCTTTGCTCCTATGAAAAACCGGGTAAAGGGGGGAAGAGAAGGGACCAATGCATGCACTAGTTTGTCTTCACAATGACCACTAGGTTTTGCATGGCTAGTTTAGTAGGAAATGATTATGTTTACCACTAACATAATCAACACAATATTTGCCTAATCCTCCCCTTAATTTCGGTATACATGGATAAAATGGACTCCATTTTATCTTTGTCAAAATGTCAATTTGTCATATGTCACATGTCACATGTCACATAAAATTGTTATGTATTTTTGACATATTAAAAATCAACGTATTAATAAAAATACGTCATATACAAAACCGACTTAGTAATTCATAATTACTTGTACCAAAATATTTTACCAATTATAAATCACAATAACTTGTATTTATAATAATTTATTCATTCAAATGCAATTGTTTCCTTAAACAATAATTTCATCTAAGTAATGAAACAATTCGATTACTTAGACCGTATCTTTTTTAATCAGATTATAATGAGATACGTAAATTTTACTTCCAAAATCGTCCGTCAATTTTTAAGAATTTTAATTGACCCGTATCGTCATACGATCAATTAAATGATCAATTAAGAGTGTTACCCTTTAGGTATGACCTAAGGGGCCGTCTCACGACAGTAATGTCAAACTCTAGTCAGCCAATCATTACCGATATGTGTGGACCAGTTGACAGTAAAATATTACTTACCAATTGTATTCTTTAAAATGAGACTTAAACATGTGATCATCATGATCAACAGTTGTGATCGCATTATTGTCGGAGGACACATATTCCAACAATCTCCCACTTGTCCTCGACAAGTGTGCGTCACCAATTCTCTTGTCCTATTACTATCTCCCACTCAATGCAAGGTGTCTTTCAGGTCGTACTTGCAAGTGATTATATCGAGAGTGGTTTCCTCGATCTGGAGAATAACTGATTGACCGGATTTATCCACCATGGATACATTCCGAGCGTGGCCACGCATTTCCAGTTCATTACTCCTCGAGTGGCCCTGAGATATTGTTATAACCCTGACTAGGGGTGGACAATTCCTATCGCACTCATTCCCTTCGACTAGCCACAGCCATCATAACCCAAAATATGCCCATTTGACCCCATTTACGAAGGTCGTAGTAACACAAATCAAAGTTAATCTGAAACTGTGCCATCTTAGGCGAATAGTCTTTAGTCAAAAGAATCGAGTCATTAGAATACTATAGTAGCTCTCGCCACGACCAGGCTATATAAATTTGCCAGAACTCTATAAGCGGTCATAAGGCCCGACATAATGTTCCTAACAGTCTGCCTATGTGATCGACTAGTCATTCTCATATGACTCTATGGCACTTGAACTTGCCATCAATCGCATCACACTCTAGTCACTTCGAGACGTCACCTCATGTAAGTAACTATGGGCAAATACAATGCTAATCCGTGTTCACTTTAACGGGGTTCAATTGTCTCTACAACCCGTTTGGATATAACAAAGTATAAGGTGAGTTAATAACAACTCAAACGACAAATGTCGACATCACACTCGGGTGGTCAATACTATATTACAACCTTGTGATGCATATCGTAAGTGTGTAAACACTTGTTAATTGCAATAGAAGTTTAACATATCAAGTGTCCATGTGTTCAAACTTCTTTTTATCGCATTTTCCTTTACGTTCATGTTGTCTATCATAGCATGAACCTTACCAAGTACAAATCTAGGTTCACAACCTTGGTTTCGGCTCCTTTTCTTGAAAGAACTTCTTTGTCGATTATCACATAACAAACGAATTTGTGGTGAATGATATAACTTGTACTGATCAAGTATTCTACCCACACACAATGCACTCGGTATATGTTTTGTAGAATCTTGCAATAATTGTCAAGATGATTAGCCTAGCACTTCTCACAAGTCCTAACATATTAGGAAAAATAGTTTTGAGTAACTTCTTATTCAACTGAGTATCTTTCCAAACTTCCTATTTCTCCTTTTAGCTTGAAAAGCTTAGGATTTTCATAAATCCTTACATGTGTTCGAACTGCAATATGTGCAACCTCTTGACACACAACAGAGTCTTCTTGTCAAACACTGAAATCGCTTATCAAATTCTCCTCGAGAATTCATGACGTTTCTTGTATGGCTCGCCAACGATTCATCATGCTTTTATGCATATGAATCATAATTGGACATGGGCATGATTATTCTAATGGCGGAAACATTAGTAACTAATAATCATGAGATCAACCATTCTTAGGTTCAAGGAACGACCATGACTGCTAATGGCAATTCCGTTTTCATTTACATGAATAACCTACGTTTCTCGTTGATTCGATGTGTATGTCTCAATACTTATCCAACATCTCATGATGTGATTGGATTCATCATAGTCCATTTTCATCTAGAATTGAAAACTCAAATACTCCTTTGTGAAGGAAGGTATTAGCTCGTCATTCTTCAATGAGTGATGAGTTATAAACTTTTACAAGATGATTGCTCCCACTAAATCCCATGTCTTCACATGATAATTTCCAACTCCCACTCAATCCCACATGTTTCGAAATTGACTACTCAATCGAAACATTTCAAGAATTGGAATATATATAGCATTGCCAAGTTATTAAGATAAAACCATATATGTTCCCATCATATCCTTTCAAAATACCTATTTTGTAGTGGTCTCATCTTAACCTTATGGAAAGAGATTTTAATCTCTAACTTATTCATATCATAATGATGTGTAGCAATGTCATTGTTCAAATATAAATAACATCTAAAACACGTCCTTCGAAATACTCTTTTGGAAGGAGGTTTAACCATTTCATTTTCATAATGAGGTTAAGTAATGACATTAGCGTGGTTAAAACTTAGCTATTGAAGATATCGGTATATCAATCCTTGCAACCTCTAGTCATAAATCTTGTTTATTTTCTAGGATGTTACTTTGATTCGTTTAGGCTCTTAAGTAAATATCAAAGTTGAAACTATTGGTCAAAATTTATCATAAACTAGTCAAAACTCTCGTTAAGACTTTACATTAGTCATTTTCTTCCAAAATTTTCTTTTGGTCTCCTCGTGTGGTTATCTTGAGAAAATATTCCTTTGATTACTTCACTTGGTCTATTTTGTCATGTAGCTTTATTTGAGACCATAGATCTCATCTATTGGGTATACTATATAAATAGATATACCTTTATTCAAATCATTCTTCCTTGCGTAGATCTCGTAAACACAAGTTCACAAATTTATCTTGGTGTTGTGTCCTCATTTTCTCCCACTCTATCTTTAGAATAAATACACTAGAGATTCAAAGATAGCTTATGGGACACAAATAATGATTTGAAGTATAAGGAAGACTATCTCATAGGTTTGACTAATAGTTTTAGATTTTGTAAGTGTACTTGGTTGATTGACATTCCTTTAAGAGAGTTCATAAACTCAATGACACTTTGTAAATGATCATACACAAGCCTTAAGCATGTGGACATATAATGAATCCCATCATTATAATTGTCTATTAGATCACTTTAAGTGAATAATCATATGTTTCTATGAGCAAGCATGTAAAGACGAATTTTAGAACAAGGATAAAACGATAAAACGGGTGACTTGGGTTGCAAACCAAGCCACCATTATCCAAAATACAACCAATTATCCAAAATACATTTCCATGTCGAACACGGAAATCAAAATGTTCTAAAATCCAAAACATAATTAAAATAAGACAATAAAAAGAAAAGCTTCATGGAAGCTATTCCTAGCTTCTCGATGGTTTCTCAAGCTTGCTTTTCTTTTCCTTTGTCCTTGCTTGGTGGAGGCCCTATTTACAATAAAAAGGGGATACATTATCACAACTTTATATCACAATACCATAGTTGAATTAGAAACATAAAAGAAAGGATAGTCATTTACCTACTGGAGTAATCTTTCCAGCCTTAATATCACCAAGGTATTTGGAACAATTTCTTTTCCAATGTCCAACACCATTACAATAATGGCATTTATCAAGAGGACCCTTCTTGATTTTTGAAGTGCTAGCTTCATAAGTCTTAGCTTTGGTGAAAGTGGGAGCTTGCTTCTTACCCTTCTTCCCATTCTTCTTGAACTTCCCCTTGCTTTTGGTGCTAATGTTAAGCACATCTTTTGGTGGGTTCACATTTAACCCCATGTCCCTTTCGGCTTGCACAAGTAACTTGTGCAACTCTTCAAGAGACACGTCCTTGTCTTGCATGTTAAAATTCACCCGGAATTGAACATATGCCTTGACTTTGGATAAGGAGTGTAGAATCCTATCTACAATGAGTTCTTTGGGGATTTCAACCTTTTGAATTTTCAAGGTCTCGACTAGCTCCATTAATTTGAGCACATGAGGGCTAACCTTTTGGCCCTCTTTAAAGTCGAGATCAAAGAATGCCGCGGCCGCCTCATATTGGACGATCCGCGGAGTTTGTGAAAACATTGTCACAAGCTTGGAGTAAATCTCATTAGCGGTGCCATCTTAAAGGCTCTCCTTTGGAGATCCGCCTCCATCGCAAAGATCAACACGTTTTTCATTGCGGCGGACTCCTTATGATAAGCCTCATATGCTTCCCTTGTGGCGGCGGTCGACCTAGTATTAGGTTCGGGTGGAGAGGCCTCGGTAAGGTAACAAAGCTTGTCGTCACCTTGGGCGGCTAGTTTGAGTTGGGCATCCCAATCGGAGAAATTTGACCCATTCTTTTCAAGTTTACATCGATCCATAAAGGATCGGAGCCATGCAGTATTAGTGAGAGGCGTGGCGTTGGTGTTTGGATTTGCCATTTGTTATGAGAAATAAGAGCGGTCTACAAAACAAAATATAGAAGGAATAAAACATATGTCGTTTTAATAATACTCGTAAAAATAAGTTTAAACAAGTTTTATTGCATTTATCTAGTGACCTCTACCCAACTTACATAAATGATTCCAAGACCCAAATTCATATTAACTTAGGGCACGGTGTGCCGAAATACCCTTTGTTAACATAACTCGGTGGATTAACTTTTTAATCGATTCTACTTTTAGAACTCTTGGTCGATAAAATTTACATTAATATTTATCTCTAGCCCGAAAGACATCCGGAAATCGTCGTGAATACTTTCGTTGAGTACAACCCAAATTTCGAATAAATGTGTCCATGATCCAAACTCATATCAACTTAGGGCACGGTGTGCCGAAATACCATAAATTCGGTGGATAGACATTTATCACCCACTTCCCCTACGTAACAAGGTTTGTACCCCGGTAGGGCCGAGTGCACTCCCTCGCGAAATAGGTTTTCATGGTTTCTACTATTTGGTAAGGCTATGTCTCAATTGATTGTTTTAGCGAGAGGTCATGTCAATTTATTATCTATCACGTTTTAAGTGAACTAAAGCGGTGAACTACGATAATTCTAATTGACACGGTCGATATACTCGATTAAATGATAATGCATGTTTTAGTTATGGCGATTTAGCGATGCATGCAACATATAAATAAAATGCAAAGCATAAAATAAATCCTAGTATGGCCTTCCTAAAATAGAAAATCTAATTAACTATTACATATTCGGAAACCAACTCCATTGGTCCCTTGAACTTCGGTTGTGGCACGCATCTCGAGGTAACACCGTCTTTATGTATCGCCATCTTTTGTGACACCGTCTTCAAGGAACTCCGGAATAAAAAAATTACATAATTTCCTATTATACATTTATAATTAAAATAAAATAAATCTATTAAATTACAAAACGGTGATACGAGATCACAATAAATTACAACCGAATCGATATTCCCATACATTTCGGGTAATACCAATTAAAAACTAAGGCCATATTAAGTAAAATTACATAATTCAAAAATTACATAAAATAAAATTATGACAATCATAAATAAAATGCAGCATTATAATATGTATGAACATGCCCAATTTTAAGCTAAATCGCCTTTAAGGAGCCAATATCGTATATTATACGTTTTTTACGGATTTGCGTGATTCAACGTTTTATAATCACAAAAATACATAAATTCATATTTATGCACAAGTTAATTACCCTAACCTCTTAAGACTCAAAATTAGTCTTCACTAATTACTTGACTATAATTAACTCATATTTCTTAAAATTGTTCATTAATGGACTTAAAATTATAATAAAATGCTATAAACTTCAAATAAATCACAAAAATTCCAAATAAATTTGAAATTTGAAATTTAAACTTATGAACATTCTGGAAAAAAAAATCATGACACTCATAATGTTCAAAAAACTTAGGTTAAAATTTCGTAAAATTATCGGAAAAACTATGTTGCGGTTTATCGGATTTATCAATAAAAATCATAAAAACATGAGAAAAATTATATTCATCAACTTTTCAATTTTAGATCTGAAAAAGATAATAAAATGCAACATGTGACGTTTTTCCTAAGTCATGGAGTATGATTTAGCAATTATTTACTAATTAAGTCACTATTTATGCTATTTTTCATCAAAAATCCATAAATCATGCATAAAGATTTCAATATAGCCCATTATTTTACACACGTCTTGTAAAATTGCATGTGACAACATACTAAATTTCTATTACCAGATTCGAAATTTATCTCATATTAACCTATTTTTCATCTAAATCCGATTTTAAACATGAAAAATTCATTTTTCGAGCATAAGAACTCCAAAAATTATGAACATTTACAGGTTATCTAAAAATAATACATGTGATAACATATCCAAAAATCACTGGAAAATTCGAAGTTTAGCTAATTTTAGTCCGAAAATGACATTTTAATCATAAAATCACATTTTTAATGCCATTATATTATAAGATGAACAATAAAAATCCATAAAATAACCAAAATATCGTAAAACCATTTTAGGACCAGAAACTTAATATGCATAAATTTATTTCGTGATATTTCATAATAACACAAATTTACAAGTTTTATATGTTAATCGTATAACTCGGAAAAACTATAACCGATTTGCATGCAAACAACCAAGGCTCTGATACCACTTGTTAGAAATCTATATATCTCTATACTCAACATATTCATATTATGTAGTGATTTTAATTTAGTCATAAAATTAAATGGTGATCTTATGCATGCAAACAAAATGTAAATAAAGAAGAAATCATCATCTCACATTGATATTTCGGTTTATATGGGCACAAGAGAGTTCTCCTACTCTCTTGTTCTTGAGCTTTCCTTAGTGGATGAACAAGGATTCAAGAAGAGAATCCCTCCCAAAAGTATTATACCCAAGATAACAATCTTAATAAAATTAATATTATTATTACTAGAATAATACTAATTTTGCATAAAAATTGACCCAAAATATTATTTTGTCTCTCTATATTTCGGTTGAGAGGAGGAAGAAAAGGAAGCTTTTTTATCTCTCTAAAATTCTTATTTTTAGATGAATGAATAATGAGCCAATGCACTAATGTTTAATATAGTGCATATGATAAATTATAAGGCAAAAACCCTTGGCTTTGCTCCTATGAAAAACCGGGTAAAGGGGGGAAGAGAAGGGACCAATGCATGCACTAGTTTGTCTTCACAATGACCACTAGGTTTTGCATGGCTAGTTTAGTAGGAAATGATTATGTTTACCACTAGCATAATCAACACAATATTTGCCTAATCCTCCCCTTAATTTCGGTATACATGGATAAAATGGACTCCATTTTATCTTTGTCAAAATGTCAATTTGTCATATGTCACATGTCACATGTCACATAAAATTGTTATGTATTTTTAACATATTAAAAATCAATGTATTAATAAAAATACGTCATATACAAAAACCGACTTAGTAATTCATAATTACTTGTACCAAAATATTTTACCAATTATAAATCACAATAACTTGTATTTATAATAATTTATTCATTCAAATGCAATTGTTTCCTTAAACAATAATTTCATCTAAGTAATGAAACAATTCGATTACTTAGACCGTATCTTATTTAATCAGATTATAATGAGATACGTAAATTTTACTTCCAAAATCGTCCGTCAATTTATAAGAATTTTAATTGACCCGTATCGTCATACGATCAATTAAATGATCAATCAAGAGTGTTACCCTTTAGGTATGACCTAAGGGGATCAACTGGTCACCACCGTCTCACGACAGTAATGTCAAACTCTAGTTAGCCAATCATTACCGATATGTGTGGACCAGTTGACAGTAAAATATTACTTCCCAATTGTATTCTTTAAAATAAGACTTAAACATGTGATCATCATGATCAACAGTTGTGATCGCATTATTGTCGGAGGACACATATTCCAACAAATTCAACTTGATACTTTATTATTGGTCTTTAAACACTATTATTCATAATAATAAAGAAATAATTCCCAATTAAGTCATAAAATTTCAAAATTTCAAAACCATAATTTTGTATATTCTGGAAAATTCCAAACATTCCAAAATTTTAATAAAATTTGCCCTTAGATTATTTTAATTTATTTCACGAATAAATTGTATAAAACATAATTTTAACCCTTTAATTCCAAATTAAACATAAAATTATGCAATAAATTAAAATTAAAATTTTGAATATTCTAAATAAGTTTCTAGAACCTGTAAATGACAAATTTTTAAGCCCAAAATCGAATTTTTATACTAGTGACTAATAAAGTTTCTATTTATCAATTTATATCCCATAAAAATTAATAACCATTCAAATCATACGAAATTTAACATGAAACTTTAGATCTGATATTCATATCATATATACAATATTGGGAAAAATTTTCATGCCATAAAATTCATTTTAGCTATTTTTGCTAAAATAGTCACTATTTATATGATTTTTACATCTAAAAATCATAAATCATGCAAAATAAAACCATTTCATCTCAAATTTACATACAGTGTGCAAATATTGCATGTGACAACATACTAAAATTTCATGGGCATTAACGAAGTCTAACCATTTTTAACCAAAATACCTCCATTTAATCAATTTTTATCATGTAAAAATCATAAAACATGCAGTATAAAACCATTTTATACGAAATTTTACATACAATGTGTAAAATATACATGTGAGGTGTGTAAAAATTTCAAGGTCAGAATCATAGTCTAACTAATTTTAGCATTTTAAGTGACATTTTATTCAATAAAATGTAACAAAAATACTAAAAATCATATTAAAGAGCAATAAAATACCATAAATCATCAAAATGACCTAAAATCAATTTAGGACCAGAATGTTATTCATGCAAAAAAAATTCGTGGCCTTTATCATCATAAATCACAAAATACAAGTTTTATATGTTAACATTTTAACTCGAAAAAACTAAACCGATTATGCATGCAACAACTCTTGCTCTGATACCACTTGTAAGATTCATTAATCTCTTATTAGACACTTCTAATAACTATTGTGTTTATTAGTTATGTCATAAACTAAAAGAAATTTATGCATGCATAACAAAATACAAAGTAAGAAGAAAAACGATTATTCTTACAAGGAGGGCCGAATGGATTATACTAATTGGTCCCCTACCCAATTAGTCTTCTAAAAGAAAAATCCAAATGCCCAACAAAACTCATAGATTCAGTAATAGAATCTACTCCTTAAGGATTGTACCAAGGTAATCACCCTTAAACAAAGTACTAATTTTGTTACTAGAAATTAGTATTTGTATCCTTAAATTGTTACTAATATTATTAGTATACTACTTCTAGTAATGAGAGAATAATATTAGAGATAATATGAGATTTTTCTAGAGTGTTCAACAACAAAACTAGAGAGATAAGTTATTAACCAAGTAATAAACTTATAAGAATGAATTGTGTAAATTGGAAGAGAAGAACTCTCAATTTACAAAGGTGGCCGGTTAGCATAGGGGAAGACTGCCCAATGCTTTTGCATATTTCTCTTCTCAAGATTTTAGGCATGCAAACCTATCATTAGTAGGTTATGATTATGCCTTCCACTTAATTAAAATAATCAAAGCACAATTTCCTCTTATTCCCCATTTACACGGCTCACATAAGATAAAATGGATCCATTTTAAGTTTGTCAAATGTTAATTTGTATAGTGTGACATATTGGTCATGTTACTAGACATGTAATTCAAATAATGCATTTTTAACTTATTAAAAATCATTATATAAACAAAATAAATCACATACAAAAATTAACTAGTAATTCACAATTACAATTACTTGAAATGGGTCATAGAATTATAAATCACAACTACTTGTATTTATAATAAACCATTCATTATTATTATAATTGTTTCATTAACAATAAATAAACTTTAAATAATAAAACAATTTAATTACTTAGTACGAATCTTATTTAATCGAGTTACAATAAGATACGTATCATTACTCACAAAATCATTTGTTCAAATTTAAGGAATTAATTAACTTGTATCATCATACAATTAATTAATTAATCAATTAAGAGCGTTACCTTAGAGGTATGACCTTAAGGGATCAACTGATCACCATCGTCATACGACAGTAATGTCAAACTCTAGTCAGCCAATCATTACCGATTAATGTGGATCAGTTGACAATAAAATATTACATTCCCTTTAGCATTCTTAATATGAGATTTAAACATGTGATCGCATTATTGTCGAGGACACATACTCCAAAAATAATGGCCATTCCAACACCCGGTTTTTATAACCATCTCAAATGCACCTTTTCATGCCGTCGTAATGACGATTTCAAACCTTGGTTTTCACAAACCATTTCAAAAATACCCTTTTTACTTCGTCATAATGGCCGTGTCAAACCTCGGGCTCTCTCTGACCGTTGCATTTCTCAAAGCGCCTTTTTACGCCGTTGTAATGACGAATTCTACCCTCGAATTTTCAAATTCGAAATCAATTTTCAAACAAAAACATTTTTCAAACCGTCGTAATGACGATTTCAACCATTGCAATTTTCCAAAATTTCAAATCGCATTTCGGAAACGAATTTGACCTTTGTCCAAGCCGTCATAGTGACGAATTCAATTTCCAAAATTTTTTCAAATCCCCTTTTGAAAACAAATTTAACCGTTTTCAAATTTCAATTCAAAATCGAATCTTTGAAAACAAATTTAACCGGCTTCAAATTTAAATTCAAAATCAAATTTTTGAAAACCAATTTAACTGTTTTCAGATTTCAAATCAAAATTAAAATCATTTGAAAACAAATTTAACAGTTTTCAAATTTTTAACCCATTTTCAAATCGCTTGAAAACAAACTTAACCGTTTTCAAATTCTCTAATTTTTTTTTTGATAAAATGTAAGTATATATATATATATATATATATATATATATATATATATATATATATATATATATATATATATATATATATATATATATATATATATATAAAAGTCGCCATATTGTGGAACCGAGTTACATGCTGATATGACACTGTATCTCAACCCACCTTATACACCAATAGTCCACAAGCCTGATATCGGACCAAAAACTAAACAGCAGCAAAAAAAACAACAAAATCAGATATGTCCTAACCCTAGCTTTGTCACTCTAACTCTTTAGCTTCTTCATCATCTTCATCGCTTCTCATATCTGATCACATCACTCAATCTCTACCATCTAGAAGCTTTTCAATCCAGGCGACATCATATTGATTATTTTTCCTCCAATTCTAACCCTGAATCCGCAACCTTATCTCCTTAATGACCAATCGAGCAAGATGGGAAAGTCGGACTAAGGTAAATTCATGTTTACTTAGATTCCATTGTCTCCATATATGGTAGAGACAAGCATTAATGGTGGCGTTCAGGATATCTAATTGTGTCTTTGTTCCAGATCTCGCAAGTCTCCAATTGAGGATATCCCGAGCTGGTAACGAGAAACCAATCCAATCCCCTACATGGAGGAGTGTATCTTTACTGTAACGACAAGCAAAGAAAAGATGATCCACACTCTCCGTTGTTGCTCCACATACATAACAGGTATCGTCAGCACATATCCCCAACCTATACAATTTATCTTTAGTATTCATATTACCATGATGATAAATCTAGGCAAGGAAACTATGCTTCGGTATATTCCATTTATTCCAAACCATTGTATGCCAAGGCACCTCAGTACCTTTGTCCTTTAGGAAATTGTATCCTTTTGCTATGGTATATCTTTGTTGAGCTGAATTCTCCCATATCTTCTGTTGGTAGGCCTGTTTGAATCTCACCCTGACCTGACATACTTTTCTCCAGTACCAAGAGGAGTAATTGGTAGGATAGTAGGTATGCCAGTCATCTTCTTTAAGATAAGTGTGATTGACCGATCGTACCCAAAGAATATCAGCTTTAGTTGCAATCCACCAAACCAACTTACCTACAGCTGCCATATTCCACAAAGAGTCTTGCTTGAGCCAAAGGCCCCCTTCTTTTGTTTATCCCAGGCCACTAGTGGGAATCTCATGAAGTCTACCCCACCATCCCATAGGAAATTCCTGCAAATACACTCAATGTTGCTAATAATCCCTGCAGGCAGCACAAACATTTGAGCCCAATAATTATGGAAGGTTTTAAGGACTTATCTAACCAAAACTAACCTCCCAGCATAAGAGAGTTTCTTCGCCCCTATGGATCTTATTCTGTTAACTATATTATCAATCAAGGGCTTACAATCCTTATTAGTGAGAAATTCTCCAGTTTCAAATCATTTGAAAACAAATTTAACCGTTTTCAAATTTTCAACCCATTTTCAAATCGCTTGAAAACAAACTTAATCGTTTCCAAATTCTTCGATTTCAAATCGTTTGAAAACAAATTTAACCATTTTCAAATTTTTAACTCATTTTCAATCGCTTGAAAACAAACTTAACCGTTTTCAAATTCTTCAATTTCAAATCATTTGAAAACAAATTTAACCGTTTTCAAATTTTCAACCCAATTTTAAAATCTTTGAAAACAAATTTAACCGTTTTCATGGCCATTGTGATGACGATTCAAAATTCTTCAATTCTCGATTTTCAAATCCGTGATTCGGAATTTCATAAACCGTCTTCGGAAACAACACATTATTTTTAGAGCCGCCGCAATCTCAACTTAAACCATCTTTTGAAAACAAACCTAAGACAACCCTTTCAACTGGCCGACCTTCTAAATATCCCTACTCTTCGGAAGCCGTCCATAAAACAACAAATGAATCTTTTTGAAAATTTCTTTTTTCTCGAAAACTCCAGTCCACTTTTCTGTTTCAGCCTCGAGTCGATTAGAGTCCAGTCGATTTCAAGTCAAGTCGTCTAGATAACGTCGAATCTCCGCCGAAGTTAGTACCTACCTTCTGGTCTACGTCGTGTCGCCTAATATTCGAGACATCTTCCATGGCGTTAGCAGAGTCAAAACCTCTTGTGTATTAAACCCGTCTTTCCCCCACATTACGGGCCAAATGTCAAGTTTGTGTACATGTCTCGTCCAACGGCGTCACTCCATCGACAAACCTCCAAACTAAGTCAGAAGTCGTCTGTCTAGGCATCACTATGCCAAAGTTGACACTCGAGTCTAAGTTCAAAGTCATACACCAAGAGTTCAAACACAAGAGGTCATTCACGATCTTTAATGAACTCATACCCTAGTCACACCATCGCGTCTTCACGACATAACTGGCTTTTGTACATATGTGTCGTACTTGTCTTTGTTCGTGCAATCCCTTGCCAAGACAAGTTATAACGCCTATCGTTATGTCAATTAGGAATCCCTTGGGTGCCATCGATCGTCAACAAGAAACTGAAGAAGCCGATTAATCAGCATCCGCCATGACTTCTGCTGAAACCAACAACATGGTCCTTCGACTCCTAGCTACCATGGAAAACTTGAGCACTCGTCTCTCTCAAGTTGAGGACAAAATAATAACTGGGAATTTTCCTTCTTCTGAAAATGAGCAAAGGGTTAAGCTCCTTGAAAGCCGGCTACTTGCAAACGACAAAACCAATCCTAGTTGGAGGGATACCAAAACCACTGAAGCCAGTCCCTTAGGTGCTCCGCCAACCAAAACCAGACGACCTCATAGGTCCTTCCCTAATTTGGGTATACCTTATGCCACAGCCTTGAAAAGGCTAATCTCCAAAGGAAAGCTCAAACCCATTGGTCCAACTCCAGACCCTCTACCAAGCAAGTGAGGTCATACATGGGACGGAAAGCTGTTTTGTCAATATCATCAAGGTCGAGGACATGACACTGAAACACGTCTCTCCCTAAATGGCGTCATCCTTGATATGATCGAAAAGGGCGAATTACCACAACCTCCCTCAACAAACAACAAGAACAACCCTCCAGAGAACCACTACTTATTGCCCTAAAATTTCCTATTCCTTTTATTTATAAAATCATGACTTGTGTCACAACCACTGCTTATTCACTTTCTCTCAATGGCATTTCCTTTGGATTTTTTAAAGGCAAGAGAGGCCTTAGGCAGGGAGATCCACTTTCCCCTTTGTTGTTTACAGTGTGTATGGAGTACCTGTCTAGGATCCTTAGCGTTGTTAGTAATCAAGATGACTTCACTTTCCATCCTCTTTGTGGCCCCTGAAACTCAATCACTTGTTGTTTGCTGATGATCTTTTGATGTTCTGTAAGGGCAATGCTTCTTCTATCATGTGGTTATTAAAAGCTTTCTCCTCTTTTTCCAAAGCAAGTGGTTTGTGTTTGAATAAGGAGAAATCAAATATTTATTTTAATGGGGTGCAAGGTTCTATTATGGCTGATATAATGCAAGTTTCTTGATTCAGAAAAGGAGATCTTCCATTTAAATATTTGGGGGTCCCTACCTCATCTAAGAAACTCAGTAAGAATGAAGGCATGCAACTTACTGATAAAATAACTGCAAGAATCAGATCTTGGGGGGCTAAGCACCTCTCCTATTCTGGAAGGTTAGCTCTTGTTAATTCTGTGCTAACAGCTCTTCACTCATATTGGTCTAGCATGTTTCTCTTCCCAACGGCATCCTAAACAAAATTGAAGCTTTATGTAGAAATTATTTGTGGAGTGGCAAAGATTCTTATATGAGGGCACCCAATGTGAGTTGGGATCACTGTTGTACTCCTAAAGAAGAAGGTGGACTGGGAATCAAAGCATTAAAAATCTAGAACAAGGCTATGGTGGACAAATACATGTGGTGGCTTGCTAATAAAAAGGACCATTTATGGGTTCGTTGGGTCAATCATGTTTATATGAAAGGAGTCCATTAGTCCAGTTATAGCCCTCCTCTTGACTGTAGCTGGACATGGAAGAAGATTGGTCATACAATGGTTACTTTCAAGCAACCCTATCATAATGATCAGTGGTTGGATTCTGATAAAGCCTACAGTGAGTCTGATGGTTACCATTGGTTAAGACAGAAGAGAACTAAAGTGTCATGGAGACATGTTTGCTGGATTCCTTTGAATGTCCAAAAATGGTCCTTCATATTCTGGGCAACTCAGTTGCAGAGACTTCTTACTCATGATAGGATGGCTCATATGGGTTTTGGACAGGAAACAGTGTGCTTCTTATGAAAATCTGATGATGAGAGTCATCTGCACCTGTTCTACTCTTGTCAGTTTAGTAACAGGTGTGTGACTATTCTGCAGCATAAGTTGGGAGTGTCTTTTTCCCCTACTATGTTAGTGCAATGGAGTTCAAGTGGCCGGACAAGAAGTATGCTGCAAAGGAAGATTATTTGTTCATGTCATGTTGGTCTTACTTATGCTATATGAAATGCAAGGAACAAGGCTAGAGTCGAAAGTTTTGTTTCTCACCCTCGTTTTACTGTTAGGAAAATTATGGATGATGTAATAGCTAGATTTTGGGCTAGAAATACCAATGTCATATCAAGTAGAGATAAAGCATGGATTTTGAGCATTAAAGGCTAGAATTAGCTTGTATATGTTAGGAAAAACTTTGGATGATGTAATTATTTTTTTATATTAATATACTTACCTTTACCAAAAAAAAAAAAACCCTCAGAAAACCCTATTGGACACCGTCAGGAATCTTCCCTAGACTGATCTCATCTCATCTCTCCTGATGATGAGAAAATTCATGCAATTGACGAAGATGGCATACAAAGCGCTATAATGATGCTCTCCGTCTCCATCAACAACATATTCTCAAAACTGCAAGTGGCTATAGATGATATGAACACCCGGATAGCTAATTTGGAGAAGAGGTTGGGTAATACCGAAAATGAACCTGACCACCAAGGAGAAAACCAACCCTCCATTCACCAGCCAATGAGTGCTAAAAATGAGGAGTCATATAATGGTTCGCACACCCATGAACCCACCAACAAAGAACATGAAATCACCTCACCGAAATCCCTTTCAAGATGCCAAGCAATTTCCCCAAAACTTTCCATTGACAATGACCAAATCCTGTTTCCGCCCAGGATTGACAAAAACAAAAACAAAACTCACAAAAACATCCCAAAAAACACCAATGTTGGAACCATGGGAAAACATCAAAGGATATTCACAGATCTGGGAATAACATATGGCACCGCTCTGAGGATACTTGCTTCAGAAGGAATGCTCCAACCCATTGGTCCGACTCCGGACAAACCTGAACACAAAAGAACTCGTTTCTGGAACAGAAATGCCTATTGCCAATATCATCAAGGCAAGGGCCATGACACTGAAGCCTGCTTCAAACTCAAGTATGCCATTCAAGATATGATCGAAGTTGGCAAAATCATAGTCGCACCTCTCAGTTAAGACAATCCTCCTGAATGTCTCAAGTCAAACGGCAAAGTCGAACGTTCTCAAAGGACATTCACTAATCTCAACACAACCTATGCCGCAGCTCTTCAAAAGCTTGTATCTGAAGGGAAGCTACAACCAATCGGGCCCACTTCAAACCCGCCTGAATGCAGGAAAAACCGTTTCTGGGACTGCAGTGCCTATTGCCAATATCATCAAGGAAAAGGTCATGACACTAAAACGTGCTTCAAACTGAAACATGCTATTCAAAATATGATCGACAACCATGAACTGATAGCTTCATCCCTAGGCCAACCAAGTGATGAAAATAACCCTAATGAACATCTCATTCTGCAAAGAGATGAAAGCCTCATGGACTATTGTCCTCATATCGTCCCAAACGACGAGAGTTGATGCGTTTATTTTATATAAGGTTTTTACCTCATTTTTACACGCATTTCTGTGCTATTTATGTGGCGTATAGCTACAAATGCCTCCGAATAGTCTACTTTGGTTTGTCTTGTGTAAATTGCAGGTACGGACCAGAAAGGAGCAAAACCGAGCCTAAACTTGTCTCATCTGCATGCATTTTTGGAGAATAAGGAATCGGAGCCCGGAATCCATCACTTAGAGACGCTTGAACTGAACTCGGAAGGTGCCAAGGAGTCCAGACATGGTAATATAGCTCGATCGACCAGTTTTGTTACACTATTTGGTCGATCGAATGCTTTATCCATCAAGAATCACTCGATCGAGTTGTTTAGTTACTCGATCGAAATGGCTGATTTAAGAAGTACTCGATCGAACTCCGGTTTTACTCGATCGAGAGGAATTTCAAGATTTGTCCTCGAGCGAGTGGTTTCATTTCACTCGATCGAGAGACTTTGCTTTTTGTATGTGTTTTTGCCTATTTTCGAGATGGGCTTTGTAATTAGATTTAAGCTAGGTTAAGTAGTATGACTACTACTTCTTCTTCTTCTCTCAGACTTCAATACTTTTCTCTCCCTAATCTCGCATACTCTTCCTTTAGAACCCTTACTCGGATCTTGCTACTTTTGTAATCGGTATTATTATTTTCTCGTAATCTCAATCTATTATTGCTCTTTATGGTTTTCTCTTCTTTATTCTTCAATTTTTATCATTACTCTTTCTTTGCTCTTGCCATCTTGCTTAATATTTATTGATTGTGTATGATTGTTGTTCCTTAAATAATAATGCATAGCTAATTCCTCTTGCTAAGACATAGGGGAGCCGTGATTTTAAGGGAAGTTTAAATTGATTTATTAGGTTTAATGCAAAATTAATCTATGTTGTTAATCACTATATTTAACTGTTCTTGTCTAATTGAGTCAACGCAATTGGTTAATAAATCGCGGTACACCTTAACCTAGATCGGAAGATTGGAAAGGGTAAGACCTGTAGCGAACAATCGGGCACTTTAGTGAGGGCAGAAGCTAAGCTATTAGTGTTTTAGGGCGAATTGAGACCTTAAGGATATATTAATTGCTCCATAGATCAACCTTGCATTAACCTGATACCTTAGATCACATTACTTGAGAATCATGGTGAACCGACTGTCTTAGCTGCTTTCTCTCTCTTTGATTACTTTCAACCCTTTTAGTCTCTTTCTCTCTTTTGGCCTTATTAGTTCAGAACAAACATTCAAACCCCCCAAAAAACTGGTTACCTCGACAAACTTAGTTAAAGCTGACATTTTCCCATCTCCCTATGGAGATTGACTCTACTTACTACTAGCTTCTGTTAGTGTATCTAGGTTTTATTTTTGGTACCTGATGACGGTATCAAATTTTGGTGCCGTTGCTGGGGAGGTGGCGTAATCTTGTTGCTTTTATTATGTTTGTCTCTCATCTCAAGGAATTTATTCCCTGAGATTGATCTTATATTTTTGCAAGTTCTTAATTAGTTTTGCAGGAAATCTGTTCTAGAAGAGAACATTGTCATACCTGATATTGCTGTAGACTCTATCTGCTAGGATGCCGAACATCGCCAGTCATTCAGAGCCTATGGTGGATTCACTTCCTAAAGGTTTCTTACTACCCACTACTGATTCGGGGACCTTTGGAATCTACCCATCATATATACAGCTGGTTGAGAGAAATCTCTTCAGGGGGGTACCTGGAGAGGATCCTCGCAAGCACATTGAGCTCTTCACAGAATATTGCTCCACCATTTCCTTAGCTGCTGGGGTGATGCAAGATAGAGTTAAGGGAGTCCTTTTCCCTTTCTCCTTTACGGATGATGCCCGGGAGTGATTGAGAGATTTGGATAGGGAAGCTGCTGGTGTATCCGACTGGAGTTCCCTTGCCTTAGCCTTTTACAGTTGATATTTCCCACCATAGCGCACTAATGCGTTGAGAGCTCAAATTACTGCATTTGAGCAATTACCTATTAAAGACTTGAACGGGGCTTGGACTAGGTTCAAGAGGCTTGTCCGATCTGTACCTCATCATGGCTTTAAGAGTTGGTTCTTATTTACCCAATTCTACAATGTGTTATATCCGGACCAGAGAGCTATTCTTGATAATGCGGCCAAGGGGAGATTCCAGAAAAATGTAGAGGATGATCAAGGGTGGCATCTTATTGAAGAAATGGCCATCCACGTTGCCGAATATGGAAATCCCCGAGGATGTAGGTATGTAGATGAGTTGATAGTAGCTGAGGTGGAAAGTCCCAGTGGAAGGTTGGGCATTCCAGAGATTATACAGACTACGGGTGTGCACAAACAACTTTGTGCTATACTAAGCATGAGGTAGTTTGCGGTAGATGCGGTACAGAGGAGCATGACCCTATTACTTGTATGGCGGATGTGGAGCACGTCCGTGCTTATCAAAAATTCAAGCAATGAGTTCCATTCTCTAAGCTATATGAAGATTTGACCTCAACAAGTACTTCTAGCCCTTCTACACTAATGCCGCAACCAGTCGATTCGCCCTCTACAAATGGGGAGTTCGCAGAACTAAAATCCTTAGTATTGAACTTGAACACCAGCTCAGAAAGAAGTCTGATAAGGATGACACCGCCATAGTAGAGCTAAGAGAGCAAGTTGCGCATCTAACACTCGTGCAAAATCAAGTGAATCAACCACCTCCATGTGACCCAATCAATGCCATTAGTCTCCGAAGGGGTCTTATCTATCATGGACCGAAAATGCCGGAAGACGGGGTTGTGACAGCTGATGGTACCCCAGATAACGAGTTGGAGGAGTTAATTGACGATATCCCTGCTGAATATCATCCTGCAGCTCGATCGAGTGAATTTTTAGCTCGATCGAGTGATTTAGCCTCTCCCAGTACTCGATCGAGTACAATACCTGCTCGATCGAGAAGTGCCCCATTTGAAGATTTCGATTGAGGATTTAATTCCTCTCGATTGAGTAACTTGGCAGAAAATGTTGCTCGATCGAGCGATTCTGGGACTCGATCGAAAGAAGCTGAAATTGAAGAGCTCGATCGAGAGGTGCATATCCCTCGATCGAGTGATTTTTCTGATGAAATTGTTCGATCGAGTAACAAAACTACTCAATCGAGCACCAGAACCAGCAGAGCTTCTAATTCAAGATCTAATTCCGCTCTCGTGTCATCTTCCCCTACTGCGAAGGTGCCACGTGCTGATAAAGGTAAACAAAAAGTCGCGGGTCCACTTTTTGTTACCAGGGTTCCCTATCCGGGACGTCTGAAGGATGCTAAGGTCGAGCGACAGTACGGTAAGTTTGTGGGCGTGGTCAAGAATCTCCAGGTAACCGTCCCTTTTACCGAACTTATTACCCAGGTACCTATTTACGCTAAATTTATGAAAGATATTGTGACGCGTAAGAGAGAGCTTAGTGAATTTGAGACTGTTGCATTTATGGAGGAGTCTAGCAATTTAGTTTTAAATAAAGCTCCACCAAAAATGAAAGACCCGGATAGTTTTTCTATTACCTGTACTATAGGCAATGAAGTGATAGACAAGGCCCTTTGTGATTTAGGAGCCAATGTCTGTGTCATGCCCTTTTCTATCTGCAAAAAGCTTAATATGGGTCACCTTAAAATGACTAACATTACATTACAGATGGCTGATAGATCTGTAAGACGACCCTTGGGTATCTTAGAGGACGTGCCTGTCAAAGTAGGCAAGTTATTTATACCAGTGGACTTTATTGTTTTAGACATAGCCGAGGATACCCGGATCCCAATTATATTAGGAAGGCCTTTCTTATGTACAGCTAGTGTAACACCCCACGTTAATTGAAGAGGTCCAGTGATAGGCTTAAATGACTAGTGCTTAAAGGGATTGGAAATACTACTCATATCAACAAAGTGCACTTTCTTTTATGGTCATCCATGCAAAAGAACTCCACAGTTAAGCGTGCTTGGCTGGGAGTAGTCTTAGGATGGGTGACCTCCTGGGAAGGTTCCCTGGATGCGCATGAGTGAGGATAAAATGCGTTATAAAGGACCCGTGTTGATCTGTGGGATATGTACACAGCCTGGTGAGCTATCATAAGTAACCGCTCCCGACCCGGTTTGGGCCGGGGTGTTACATGTGGTATCAGAGAAACCCTGAGATCGTGTGGTGATGGGAGGCAGTCGTTATACGCTCCTAGAGGCAGTTGTTATACGCTCCATTGTGATCACCCACCTAACAGGGGAGGATTCTGGGTTAGCGGTTATGCTCCCAAGCGCAACGAGGACGTTGCATTCTTCAAGTGGGGGTGATTGTAACACCTCACGTTAATTGAAGAGGTCCAGTGATAGGCTTAAATGACTAGTGCTTAAAGGGATTGGAAGTACTACTCATATCAACAAAGTGCACTTTCTTTTATGGTCATCCATGCAAAAGAACTCCACAGTTAAGCGTGCTTGGCTGGGAGTAGTCTTAGGATGAGTGACCTCCTGGGAAGGTTTCCGGGATGCGCATGAGTGAGGATAAAATGTGTTATAAAGGACCCGTGTTGATCTGTGGGCCATGTACACAGCCTGGTGAGCTATAATAAGTAACCGCTCCCGACCCGGTTTGAGCCGGGGTGTTACAGCTGGGGCCATTATTGATGTCAAACAAGGGCGTTTGACTCTTGTAGTGGGGGTGATACGATTACTTTCAGTCTACCTAGTACTCTTGCTCGGCCAATGATAAAGGCTACTTGTTATTCTGTTGATATTGTTGACGAGTCTGTCTATGACTTCTAGTCGGGTTCTTTTATAAAGGACCCGCTAGAAGCTTTGATGCTTTTAGATGAGTGTGCAAATAACCCAAATAACAATGACGCTGTGTTGGATTTGCTTGAAGCTGCTTTAGATGAGCGTGAACTCACCGACGCTGAAGGGGAGAGAGTGGAACAAATGATTAGTACTCTCTGCGCCATAGAGGTAAAGGTACCTGAGTGTAAGCCTCTCCCTTCTCATCTTAAATATGCTTTCTTAGATGATACAGAGCAATATCTAGTCATTGTTAGTGCTAAACTTGATGATGATCAGCTGACTGCTTTGTTAGCTGTGCTTAATAAAAACAGGAAAGCTATGGGTTATTCATTGGATGACATTAAGGGCATTAGTCCCGACATTTGTATGCACAAAATTGAGCTTGAGGAATATCACAAACCTTGCAGACAGGGTCAGCGTCAACTGAACCGGAAGATCCAGGATGTTGTGAGGCTGAGGTAATGAAGCTGCTTGATGCAGGTATTATCTATTCTGTTGGTCATTTTAAGTGGGTGAGTCCAGTATAGGTAGTTCTTAAGAAAGGAGGAACTACTATAGTCAAGAATGACAAAAACGAGTTAATACCTACTAAAGTAATAACTGGCTGGCGGATGTGTATAGACTACAGACAGCTGAATGCCGCCACAAAGAAAGATCACTTTCCCCTTCCTTTCATTGATCAAATGGTAGAAAGGTTAGCTTCTCATAAATTTTTCTGTTATCTAGATGGATACTCAGGGTTCTTTCAGATCCCTATTCATCCAGATGATCAGGAGAAGACTACTTTTACTTGTCCTCAGGGTGTTTTTGCTTATCGCGGGATGCCTTTTGGTTTGTGTAATGCCCCTGCCACCTTCCAAAGGTGCATGATGGGGATATTTTCTGAGTATATTGAGTCTATTATAGAAGTCTTTATGGACGACTTTAGTGTCTATGGAAGTGATTTTACTAACTGTCTGTCTAACCTTCATAAAGTGTTACAGCGTTGCATTGAGATTAACCTTGTGCTTAATTGGGAGAAGTGCCACTTCATGGTCAACGAGGAAGTTGTCTTAGGGCACTTAGTTTCTGGCAGGGGTATTGAGGTTGACAAAGCAAAGGTGTAAGTGATTCAGCAATTACCTCCTTCTGTTAATGTCAAAGAAGTGAGGAGTTTCCTTGGTCATGCTGGCTTTTATCGCCGGTTTATCAAGGATTTTTAAAAAATTGCTAAACCACTTACACAGCTGTTGCTTAAGGATGCCCCCTTTGTATTTACTGATAAATGTCTTTCTGATTTTAACAGGCTAAAGCAGGCCTTGATTTCGGCGCCGATTATACAGCCTCCCGACTGGGATTTGGCGTTTGAGATTATGTGCGACGCTAGTGACTATGCACTAGGTGCGGTGCTAGGCCAAAGGAAAGACAAATCTTTAAATGCAATTTACTATGTGAGCCTAACTCTAGATGAGGCTCAAGTGAAGTACACCACTACTGAGAAAGAGTTGCTAGCTGTGGTTTATGCGTTAGAAAAATTTCGTTCTTATTTGATAGGGTCAGAAGTTACTGTTTTTACTGACCATGCAGCGCTGAGACACCTTCTTGCTAAGAAAGAAGCTAAACCACGGTTGTTGAGATGGATACTCCTTCTTCATGAGTTTGATTTGCAGATCAAAGATAAGAAGGGTGCTGAGAACGTAGTAGCTGATCATCTATCGCGACTGTCACAGCAAGAGGGAGAAGATTTTTTACCTATTGATGATTCTTTTCCTGATGATTCTTTATTTGCTGTTTTGTCTTCTATTATTAACCAAGATCCTTGGTATGCAGATTTAGCTAATTACGTTGTTAGTGGCACGCTGCCACCTGACCTTTCTCATCAGCAGAAGAAGCGTTTTCTCTATAACGCTAAGCAGTACTTCTGAGATGATCCTTATTTATTTAAGGAGTGTGCAGACGGTGTATTCCGCAGTGGGAGGCCAAAGTGATCTTGGAGGGCTGTCATTCTTCTTCTTATGGTGGTCACCATGGTCCATTGCGTACCGTGGCTAAGGTACTCCAGTCTGGTTTTTACTGGCCTACTTTGTTTGCTGATGCTAAGGCTTTTGTTTCAGCTTGTGATGCTTGCCAACGCACCGGGAATATTTCCAAGAGACATGAGATGCCACAAAATGGTATCCTGGAGGTCGAGGTTTTTGATGTCTGGGGCATCGATTTCCAAAGACCCTTCCCGTCTAGCAAAGGTAACAGGTATATCTTGGTAGCTGTAGATTATGTGTCTAAGTGGGTGGAGGCGATTGCTTCACCTAATTGTGATGCCAAAACCGTGATTAAAATGTTTAAAAAGATTATTTTTCCCCGATTTGGTGTCCCTAGGGTCGTCATTAGTGATGGGGGGATGCATTTTAAGGAAAAGAAACTAACTTCTATCTTGTCTAAGGTTGGTGTTCAACACCGGCGTAGTTTGGGGTATCATCCCTAAACTAGTGGGCAAGTTGAGGTCTCTAATTGAGAGATCAAAGAGATCTTAGCTAAGGTAGTTTCTAAATCACGGAAGGATTGGAGTCTTAAACTGGAGGACAAATTATGAGCTTACCGGACTGCCTTTAAAACGTCGATTGGTGCATCACCATATCGGTCGGTTTATGGGAAGTCCTGTCATTTACCTGTTGAGTTAGAATGTAAAGCATGGTGGGCAATTCGTGAACTTAACTTTGATCCTAATTTGTGTGGTCAGAACCGTTTATTAAAACTAGATGAATTGGAGGTGTTTAGGCTAAATGCCTATGATAGCTCACGCATCTACAAAGAAAAGACGAAGAGATGGCACGACAAGCAGATTATACCTCGATAATTTCATGTCGGGCAGAAAGTGTTGCTGTTTAATGCCCGGCTGCGTTTATTTCCTGGCAAGCTGAAGTCCAGGTGGAGTGGCCCTTATACAGTGACAGCTGTCATCAAATTCGGGTCCGTGGAGTTAGAAAATTCCGAGGGAAATAGGTTCAAAGTAAATGGGCAATATGTGAAGCATTACCATGAAGCAAATGATGCAGACAACCACATAGAAGTCTTGTACTTCGACAATCCTGATGAGCCAGCTAGTTGAAGCCAAAAAGGTCGTGCGAGACCTCTTAAACCTGCGCTATTCGGGAGGCAACCCGGACTGTTTTATTGTACTTTAGTTTGAATTTGTTTTTCTTCTTTTTGCTGTGTGTTAAACTTTGATCGCTAAACTGCACGCATCTTGTTAGTCCTTTACTCCTTTTTGTGCGTTTTGCAGGTGACTTGGTGTAGATACCCAGTATCTGCTGAGACTCCAACAAACACCCGATGATTATCGGACTACAACATGTTTTGGAATCGCGGCGTTTGATCGACAGTTGTGTACAACTTTACGTCGGAAAACTTAAAACGATTTCGAAAATAAAACTTTTCAAAACATTTCAAAAATACCTGGAGTGTTTAATGCACGACGACGGGGTCGCAATGACACTAACTAGAGTCAAAACCGACACGGGACCAAAAACCGACTCAAAAATTCAAATCCCGACTCCAACAACGAGTCAAACCGAGTCAACCACCAAAAACAAAACATTTCAAACCTTCTACCTTAAGGTTTCCCGGAGTTATGTTTGGTCAAGTACCAAATATATGACTACAAGACCTAGGATAGAACAAATAATGATTGCGTTTGTGTGAAAGCGACAACACACCTCGAAGACCCGCGACGTGGCTCGCGCCTCTTTAAGCAGCCCAGGTGGCCACGTCGCTCAAAACTCATACAACCACTCATTTCCCTATAAATACCCCTCAAATGCCCCCCATTTGAGATTTACGCGAGTGTCCGCCCCCTCTTTTCTCCCTTAAAATTCTCGACTCGACTTCTTAAGTCACAATCCGACGCGTATTTACGACCTACCGATCGTAAATACAAGCCTTACACATTGTTTGGTACCTTCATCGTGCATTAAATCACTTGACCTACCACTTCGACCACTACACCGTCACTAATCTTAAAACACTCTTTTTACTTACCAAAACGGTTTTAAACCGAGTCTTTTCCGACCAAACGAGTTGTTACACTTACGTCGGTCACTCGCCATAACCAAACATGTAAGTATGAGGGTGTAAAAATCCTCTTTTTATCATGTTTTCGTTTGTTTCATGACTTTAACATGCTAAAACGTGCATAACATGAACCAAAACATGGGATAAACGAGCCAAAACTGATTTTTGGCCTGAGATAGAAGCCCCTTAGGTTGCAGGCTTTCCCGTGCCTAAATGGGGTGTCCAGGTCAGAGATCAACCGTGTTTGTTCTCGTCTTTCCCCTTTAATTCATTTTCATATTTGTAATCGGTTTTTACCATTTCAAATATTTTCAAACCCTTTTTATTTTATTTCATTTGCTTTAACCATAAAACATTTTTCACCCTTGGTTCCCCATACCATGACAGTTAAATCCGTGCTTCGGTGATAATATTTGGTTAATGACATTTAAAAGGTATTTTAAAGCCTTTTATTTCATTTTTGGGAGGTATTTTAAAGCCTTTCATCATTTCTTAACATTTTCAAAATAAACATATTAGTCATCAACACAAAGTCATCCTTGGTTCTACATACCATGCCGGATCTTAACCCGGGTACGATGATGAGTATCGACTAATTATATTCAAATGAACTTAAAACAATTAGTTCATAATTATTTTCAAAACTATTCATGTCAAGTTTGTCAAAGTCGAACCCCACACCGAATATTATCACAATAATGATGATTATTCGAGTCTAGTTCTTCAAATCAACAAATGCGGTCTAAACGACCTTTTAAAACCAAATCGGGTTCAAATACCCGTTTCTCAACACGTTTTATAACGTTTTCAAAAGGTTAGAATACGGCATATAACCGTAGGCTAACCCGCGCCTCAAGCAGGCCTTTTCTTTCTCACTTTCAGAACCAGGGGAGGCCCCTTTACACCGCCGGCTGGCTTGCGCCTCATGTAGCCGTCTGGTACAGGGCCTGTTCCCTTTCCAGCATTAGTGTAGGACGATCCCGACTCTGGCTAGCCCGGATATAGGACGGATCAGATGACTATTTGTTTATTCAAAATCTTATTTGCAAAACGCTTTACTAAGATAAATGGATCACGTTATGCACCCTAAACCTAATACGGTAAATGAATGTTTAATTTCCGTCTTGCATGCAAATCAATCATTAATCCAACTCGACATCTTATACTTGATACTTGGATTAAATTAACCGACTTAGAAAGCTCTCATATGTTAGGTTTAAATAATTGGATGCGCATTCATGCATTTAAAACGTTTTATCAACTTTTGCATTCAACCAACCAAGATCGATCAGTAGAGACCGCTGCCGCGGGCGGGATTGGGTGTCTGATTAAAGGGCTTCCAAATACGTACCTTCACCTCTTACTCAGAAACTTTGGATAGTAGACGACCTTATCCAGGGTGTACGAGAGTCATTCTAGAGACAGGATGCTAAAGAGGGACGATTTCCTTATCTTTAGTACCTATGTCAAATGCTGCTTTGTGCTTCGATTTGACCGAGGTATAAAGAGGAATTCGAACGCGTTCCAAGCATCCCACAAATGCTTGGTGGCGACTCCGAACATCTCTAATCGTTTCGAGACCCTTACCGAGACGAAACCGACCGATCTAAAGCGATCCGGTCGAAATCATTTTTTACGCCGCCGAGCGTGGCTTTCAAAAAGACCGATGTACGTCCACAGATTGACTAGGCGTGCATGTGGCCCATGTCCACAGTTTGGCGACTCCGCTGGGGAACACTAGGACACTTACGTCTTTGCGATCCCTAGATGGTGAGACTCGAACGAGGTCTTGGTTGGAATGCATTAATTGATATTACGGTCACGGTCGGGTTCCTTGTCCGGGCCCACAATCTAACCCTTTTTGACCAATTGGCTCGTCTCGTCGACGTGAGTTTTCTCATCCCCGCGTTTCGAATCCCGATTGAGTCAAGCATACCATTGATGTTACACATTTTTGTTTCGTCAAAGAGCTTTCATCACTTTCGAGCACGAGGCTAGGGCACCCTCCTTACACATTTTGTTTGGATTGGTATCCCTCTCGCAAATCGGGGTTTGATTGCTTGGTGTGTAACCCACCCTCTTAAGCCAAAACCCGTGTCAGCATAATGCATAATATAATGAACTGTGAGTGCTTATATGCTACTTGATCATAAGTCCTTCCGTGTCATTTTCAAACTTTCAAAAAACACCCTTTTGCGCCGTTATAATGGCCATTTCAAACCTCGGTCTTTCGCCGACCGTTACACGCCTTTCTAAGCCGTCGTAATGACGATTTTCAAACCCGGTTTTTATAACCATTTCAACACGCCTTTCTAGGCCGTCGTAATGACGATTTTCAAAACCCGGTTTTTATAACCATTTCAACACGCCTTTCTAGGCCGACGTAATGACGAATTTCAAACCCGGTTTTTATAACCATTTCAACACGCCATTCTAGGCTGTCGTAATGATGATTTTCAAACCCGGTTTTTATAACCATTTCAACACGCCTTTTTAGGCCGTCATAATGACGATTTTCAAAATCGGTTTTTTACAACCATTTCAAATCACCTTTTTACGCCGTTATAATCGCAGCGTGTAGACTCGGATTTTAACCCATTTCGCGCCGACAATGGCTCTTTCAAAACCCGAGAAAAGCACACACCCTTTTCTCGAGACACTTTTGAGATCCCGAGGACCATGCACCGTCCCCGAGACCTCTTCAAACATTTCAAACCCGATTTTCAAAACATACAATTTTGAATTTCAAAACCGTCTTGGGAAACAATAAACTGTTTTCCGAGCCGACTCAAACTCAAAACCGTCTTTTGCAAATAAACTTAAGACAACCATTTCAACTCATCGACTTGCATAGATCTCTATCTTCGGAAGCCGCCCATTAAAGCGACGAATGAATCTTTTTGAAAATTTCTATTTTCGAAAACTTCAGTCCACCCCTCCAATTCCGCCTCGTGTCTATCGAGTCGAAGCAAACGTACTTATGGGTCTTTACTTATGAGTCGTCTCACCACAAGACCCGTTCAATGGCGTCGCGCCGTTATGTTGGTTCGTGTCAAAAGTTCGGTCAACACCGTCACGTCATAAATCGAGTCAGCACCGAGGAACCACACACGGTCACCCTTGTCTTGTTGAGTCTAACCTTTATCTCGTCCTTTTGTTGCTTGCGTTCAGTCTTTGAACTATGTCGGATTGAGTTGTAATGTGAGCCGTTTTTCTGCCTCAGAGCCATGGCCCCGTCTTCAACTTCGTCTGTCAACAACAACAACAATGATAACAAGAGAGATGTCATGACTGATCAGCTAGCCAGCCTGCTCACCGCTCTTAAGGTCACCCTGGATCGCGTCGAGACTCGTATCGACGCCCTGGAAAACAAAGAAACTGGAGAATATAATACTCCACCTCTGACTGAAACTGAGAAGAGGCTAAAGCTCTTAGAAGAACAGCTCCTAGCCCGGGGTAACAATATCCATCTTGAGAACAACCGAAGGTTCGAACCTGATGGGGATTAATTACCTGACAACTTTACCCTAACTGATGTGCCTAAGTTCAAAGGAGTAAAGGACCCGCTCAATCATATCCGTGCCTTCAAAGACTACATGGCCATTAAAGGGGTCAAACAAGAACTTTTCACCCGAATCTTTCCGTCCTCTTTGGAACCGATCCCTCGCCAGTGGTATTACTCCCTTGATCCGAAAAACCTTACTACCTGGGATGAGGTCGCTGTGGGAAAATAATCTGTATACTTCCCTTATAATTAAGGATTATAAGGAATTTATAAAGATGATTACGAGTCATGAAATAAATTGCATAAACAAAAGTAGAGAATGAAGAAACAACCTTCGGTCCTAGCAAAATCGGCCTAAGAACAATATCGCAATGATATTCACCTATCAGTTGCACCCAAGATGGTATGAGATATGCCCTGTGCTTCTTGCTAGAATCGATCCCTAATTAACTGATTAATTTTAGGTTTTTGTGTTTTTCTTTGATGAGAGGAGGCTCGGTTAGAATTAGGTTAGAAATGAATCCTCCTTTCTCCTTATATCAACCGAAAAAAATAAGAGAAGAAAAGGAGGGATTTTTCTTTCCCATTTACTCGGTTTGACCGAGATACCCACACAACAAATAAGGAGAAAAATATCCTTATTTTAAGTTGTTATCCAAAATGTATAATAATGTGTATTATTATAAATTGCCATTTATATTGTTCCGTATTAATAAGTCTACATACAACAGCTTGCAGTCGATATATTAATGCCGGTCTGTAATAATCTATAATGACAATACCGTATAACATATACTTTAATTATAAATATCGCATATTTATAATTAGCTTATTAAATATAACCGATTACATTTAATTACGAATTAACATATTAATTCGTCCAAACTAACATTATATACATTAATTAAATATAACTTATTATATTCAATTTACGAATTGACAGCTAATTCGTCTTAGCTAATATTATTTAATCGGCATTAAATAATTGTCTCATCAACACGTTGACTAACTGTTTAGTCAATTATATGAACTAACCTTTTAGTCATATAAGGCATCAATGTGATTACGTTTCCATAATCACATCTCTCAAACACATCCTTTAGGTGTGAATTTTAGGGACCAGTTGATCACCGCCATCTGTATGATAATAACGTCAAACTTTCTAGCAAGCCAACCGTTATTAGGTAATCGTTAATCAACTGATAAAATACGAAGTATACCCTTGTGAACTTATAAGAGATTTATAAATGTTATCACACTAATTTGTGGAGGACACAAGCTCCAACAAACGCCCACTTGTCCTCACAAGTGTATGTGCGATAACCGATTCTCATATCCTAAAATTTCTCCCACTCAATGTAAAACAATTTGCAAAATCTGTATTCACAAAGGCCGTATTTTACAAGTGATCTGTATCAAGAGTGGTTTCCCCGACTAGAGAGTAACTTAACTGATAAACGAATCATCATTCGAGCATGGCCATGCATTTCAGTTACTACTCCTCGAGTGGCCCTGAGAAATAACTATACCTGATAAGGGTTGGATATTTTCCTCAACTCGAATCCTGCAGATGTAAGCACAGTATGAAATGACCCAGAAAAAATCTACTTAGTCTCCAGTTACGGCAGACCATGAGAAAGAAACCAAAGTCACCCAAAAACTGCCTTAATCTCAAGAGATAGTCGATAGTCAAAAGAATCGACTCTAGGAACACAATGGACGTCCTATCCACGACCTGGCACTGAATGTTTTAAACATTTAGGACTCCATTACGTTGTCACAAAATTAATTGTCCTACGAGGTATCGTTATAACCCGTATTTGTGATCGATCAGTCAACAGTTTGACTTATGGCTCGTTGAACCCACCATCAATCGACTGCACAATATAATAGCCAGAGTTATCAGCTCTTATGGGCGATTACAGACCAAAATAAATATAATGTTATTCAGTTCACTTTGTGGCGTTCAATGTTGTCAGTACAATCCACATGAAAAACAAAATATTATATTAAAACGATGAAGTTATAAATAGTATATGAAAAGATAATGTATCAAATCCATATTCAACTACTACAACTCAGGAACACGTTTAATTCCCATGGAAATAACGAGCCCTTCATGCTTATCAAAATTCAATGGTTTAGTGAGAGGGTCCGCGATGTTATCATCCGAAGCTATCTTGTCAATCACTATCTCTTCTTGCTCCACGTAATCACGGATCAGGTGAGCTTTCCGATGTACATGTCTAGATTTGTTGCTAGACTTAGGCTCCTTAGCCTGGAAGATGGCACCTATATTGTCACAATTGATGGTGATCGGGTCATTCGAACTAGGGACTATCGTAAGTCCTTGTAAGAATTGACGCATCCATATAGCTTCATTAGCTGCTTCCGAAGCGGCATAGTACTCGGATTCAGTAGTAGAATCTGCTACAACACTCTGTTTGGAACTCTTCCAGCTGACCGCAGCACCATTAAGAGTGAAGACGAACCCGGACTGAGATTTTGAATCATCTCGATCCGTTTGGAAGCTAGCATCTGCGTAACCGATTGCGCATAGCTTAGTATCGCCTCCATAAGTCAATCCCCTATCCTTAGTCCTCCGTAGGTACTTGAGGATGTTTTTAACAGCTATCCAGTGTGTTTCACCTGGATTCTTTTGGTACCGACTCGTCATACTCAATGCATATGCTACGTCTGGACGTGTGCATATCATGGCATACATGATTGATCCTATTGCAGATGCATAAGTAACACGACTCATGCGCTCAATTCCTTCAGGCGTCGTGGGTGACTGAGACTTGCTCAACTGCATCCCAGACGTCATAGGAAGGTTCCCCTTCTTGGAGTTGGTCATGCTGAACCTTTCAAGAATCTTATCCAAATAAGACTCCTGACTAAGTGATAACGTCCGTCGTGATCTATCTCGGTAGATACGGATTCCCAATATGCGTTGTGCCTCACCCAGATCTTTCATCTGGAAATGGTTCTTCAACCATCCTTTAACCGAAGATAAGAGAGGAATGTCATTCCCAATCAAGAGTATGTCATCGACATACAATATCAAGAATACAATCTTGCTCCCACTCGACTTGATATATAAGCATGGTTCCTCGACCGATCGAGTGAAACCATACTCTTTTATCACCTGGTCGAAACGATGATTCCAACTCCGAGAAGCTTGCTTAAGTCCATAAATGGAACGCTTAAGCTTGCATACTTTCTTAGGATGTTCAGGATCTATGAAACCTTCGGGTTGCACCATGTACAACTCTTCCTCCAAATAATCGTTTAAGAAAGCGGTTTTCACATCCATTTGCCAAATTTCATAGTCATGAAATACGGCAATCGCTAAGATTATACGAATGGAACGTAGCATGACTACAGGTGCAAAACTCTCATCATAATGCAATCCGTGCACTTGAGTGAAACCTTTTGCCACTAGTCGTGCCTTATAGGTATCTGGTTGCGCGTCTACATAATGCTTTATTTTGTAAAGCCATTTGCACTGTAGAGGTTTTACCTTATTAGGTAAATCAACAAGATCCCATACGTCATTCTCATACATAGAGTCCATCTCGGATTGCATGGCTTCGAGCCATAGCTTTGAATCGGAACAGACCATAGCACCTTTTAGGTAACGGGTTCATTACTCTCTAGGAGCAAAACGTCATTCTCCTCGACCATACCAATGTATCTGTCCGGAGGATTAGAGACTCTACCCGACCTCCTAGGTTCCTCAGGAATATTAACCGTATCATCAGTTGGAGGAACAACTTCCTCCATCTGTTCGTCGGTTGTTTGTTATGGAATCTCCGACAGCTCGAAGGTTCTATTACTTGTCTTGTTCTCGATAAATTCTTTCTCTAAGAACGTCGCACTAGCCGCAACAAAAACTCGATGTTCGGTAGGCGAATAGAAGTAATGACCAAACGTTCCTTTTGGATAACCTATAAAGTATGTCTTGACCGATCGTGGGCCGAGCTTATCCTCGTGTCTCCACTTGACATAAGCCTCGCAGGCCCAAACCCGAATAAAGGACAAGTTATGGACCGTTCCCTTCCACATTTCATATGGAGTCTTGTCGACAGCTTTAGTCGGACTTCGGTTAAGTATAAGAGCGGTGACAAAGAGCAAAACCCCATAATGAATCAGGCACTACCGTGTGACTCATCATGGATCGAACCATATCAAGTAAGGTTCGATTTCTCCGTTCGGACACACCATTTAATTGAGGTGTTCCAGGTGGAGTTAACTGCAAAACGATTCCACAGTCTTTAAGGTGTTGATCAAACTCATTTGAAAGATATTCGCCACCCCGATCTGAACGGAGTGCTTTAACCTTTCTACCCAGTTGGTTCTCAACCCTGTTCTGGTATTCCTTGAATTTCTCAAAGGACTCACTTTCATGCTTCATTAAGTAGACATATCCGTATCTACTCAAATCGTCCGTGAAAGTGATAAAATATATATAGCCATCTCTAGCGGTAATTGACATAGGTCCACAAACATCAGTATGTATGAGTCCTAATAGGTCACTAGCGCGCATTCCAACACCTTTGAAGGAAATTCGAGTCATTTTGCCAATGAGACATGATTCACACGTGCCATATGTAGAAAAATCGAATGCGGGAATAGTCCCATTATCGACGAGTTTCTTTACACGTTTTTCATTTATGTGCCCCATACGACAATGCCATAGATAGGTTTGATCTTTGTCACCAACCTTTAATTTCTTATTATTCACGTGTAATACTTCCGTGGTTTGATCTAAGATGTAAATTCCATTCATGAAAACTGCTTTGCCATAAATCATTTCATTGAAATAGAAAATACAGCTATTATCCTTTATTAAAAATGAAAAACTGTCCTTATCAAGTACGGAAACTGAAATAATGTTCTTAGACAAACTGGGTACATAGTAACAGTTATTTAAAATAACTCAAAACCACTAGGGAGTTGGATTACATATGTTACCTTCGAGACTGCAGCAACTCTAGCTCCATTCCCGACTCGCAGGTCCATATCACCCTTTCCGAGAGGTGTGATGTTTCTTAGGCCCTGCAAATGATTACACAGATGAGAACCACAACCAGTATCAAATACCCAAGTTTCGAAACTTACATGGTTAATCTCAATCATATGAATATAAGATGACATACCAACAGGAACGACGCGGCCTGCTTTAATGTCCTCACGGTACACGGGACAGTTCCTCCTCCTATGTCCAGTCTTGTGACAATGGTGGCACTCAATGTCACCGCCCTTGCTCTTTGCCTTGCCCTGTGAGCCACTAGTCTCACCAGGCCCACTCTTACCGTTTCCTGGCTTCTTGAACTTTGGCTTACCTACATTTAGGTCGCCTGGAGCTTTGCCCTTACCTTTATTCTTGTTGGAAATTGTGAGAACATCCTGCTTCATGCTCCCACTCAATTTCATATCCTTCTCGGTCTGTACGTGAAGTGATTGTAGCTCATGAGGACTTTTCTTTAAGTCATTCATGTAGTAGTTCGCCCTGAAAAGGGCAAAACCATCATGAAGAGAATGAAGCATTCGGTCAATGACTATGCTCTCACTGATTTTGCAATCAAGTGCCTCCAATTTCTCGACATTCTCAATCATGTTAAGAATGTGTGGGCTAACCGGTTGGCCCTTTTGGAATTTCGCATCAAAGAAACGACAGGTATGCTCATAAGTAACGATTCTCGGTGCTTTTGAGAATTCGTTAGTGAGCGTGGTGAAAATCTTGTTTGCACCTTGGGCAATGAAGCGTCTCTGCAAATTAGTTTCCATTGCAAAGATGAGTACGTTCTTTATCGCACCCGCTTCCATGACGAAATCACTATAAGCAAGTGATTCGTTAACTCCTGTATTGGTGCCTGGGTTTACCGGTATTGGCTCAGTTAAGTACTTGAGCTTACCGTCAGCAATGGCAGCATTCCGTAGTGCTGCCTCCCAGTCCGCAAAGTTGGACCCATCATTCTTGATTGATTGTGAACTGATTCATGTTGTCCATAAAAACTTTAAGCCAGGACTCGCGTCCAAGTGTGGCACTCGGCATTGGGATTTCGTTATTTCCAGCCATTTGTTGTAACAGTATTATCAAAATAAACGTAATCTACACTGCGAAAAGAAGAATAAAATAATAAGCATATGCATCGTTATGATTTTAAGTCTTAATGCAAAACTGTTATAAGCGAAGACTCATGCATTTATACAATTGACCTCCCTCAAGAATTATATAAATGATCCCAAGACTCAATTATCTGTAAATTGATAAACCAACTTTTTGGATAATTCTACTGTTAGAATTCTTGGTCGATAAATTTATGTAAATTCTATCTTTAGTCCATCATAATCACGAGAAACTCTTCGGACTATAATGTTGAGATAAACTAAGTCAACACAAACTACTTACCCAACGTAGAAGGGGTCATAGTATGCCTACCGACGAAGAAGGGATTCATAGTTGTTTGCCCTTATAAAGACTAGTCTCAATTTCCGTTTTAGAGGAAGATCACATCAACTTTATTTTAATTCATTTTAAGTGAACTAATATCTAGCATGCGTGAATGAATAAACTAAGGTGATGGCTTAAACTGAGTGACATCTGTATGTCTATGAAAACTAACATACAATCTATATGAGTCAATTTTCATGCATTTTAGTAGGTGGTTTGGTTTTAGGCGGAAAATGATGCACTAACTAGCATGTGAATGAAAAGCAATAGGAACGACAACGTAAAAACAATAAAAAGTCCTAGTGTGGCCTATCTATCAAAATGAACATAAATACAACTTTGGAATCCATCCTTGGACCCGAGAAGCTTGTCTTGATGTTCCATCTTGAACCATGTAGCGGGAGTGAGCTCCAATCTCCATCTTTAGTCTTCTCAAAAATTACAATTTAAAATTACATAATAAACCTATTTACATTCTAATTTCAAAACCGTAATAAATAAAGAAAACCAAACGGAGATACGAGATCTCAAATTACATTAAAAATTATGTTTCCATCATTACCAAAACATAATTTGACTAAGGCCACACTAGGTATTACAAATTACAACCGATTGCAAAAATACGTAAATAAATTCATTCAACGATTCATTCAAAAAAAAAAAATGCATCAACTAAATAAAAAAAATAAACATGCAAGACATAATTCTTTAATTATGTAGATTAATTTCCCAAACCACCTATTTAATTGATCAAATTAAGTGACAATTCCTCAATTACTCACTGTAGATTTAATCTTAATTCATATTAAACTTGTAATATGAATTTAATCCAACATTATTTTAAACTTCTTTAAAATAATTAGGTATCTTAATATGTGAACCTTTTCACAGCAATTAATCATACATTAAAATGTATAATTATAATTATTGGCCAAAAACAAAAAAAAAAATTTCTTTAAAATATTTCTCGTCAAAAACCGAAACAGCCCCAAAAAAAACTTTTTCTCGGCTTTTCAGCAAAAACCGAAAGGAAAAATACAAAAAAAAAAAAATTTTTTATTAAATCTCCCACGGTGAACAGTAACAGAAACAGAAAAATATTTTTTTTCTTTTCTCGGCTGTAAAAAAAACGAAACATAAAAAACAGAAACTATTTTTTTTTTATGTCTCGGCTGGAAAAAAAATTATAACAGCCCTAATATTTTTATTTCGGCATTATGCCCTAAAACAAAAAAAATTTGATGAACAAATCGTTTATGGTTGCTATTAGAACAAGATTAGCATATGAATTAATGAAACATGATTAACCGTATATGCCAAAAACTATATAGCAAAAACAAATTTTTATATCATCAACATGACGATTCCATTTACATTTTAATTTAATCATCATTAAATCAAAACATCTACAAATTATCATATTATCATCTTAACTGATTAAAAACAACAATATGAACAGATCAAAATGGAAATCAAAACAACAAAAAAAAACAAAACAACTCGGCTGGAAAAATTTCTTCTCGGCATAAAAAAAATTTCAGCCGATTAATTTTTTTTTTCTTCGAAATCCTTTTGTTTAAATTCAATTATGAAAATCATCAAAAATAAAATTCGTGGCCTTGGCTCTGATACCACTTGTGGGAAAATAATCTTTATACTTCCCTTATAATTAAGGATTATAACGAATTTATAAAGATGATTACGAGTCATGAAATAAATTGCGTAAACAAAAGTAGAGAATGAAGAAACAACCTTCGGTCCTAGCAAAATCGGCCTAAGAACAATATCGCAATGATATTCACCTATCAGTTGCACCCAAGATGGTATGAGATATGCCCTTTGCTTCTTGCTAGAATCGATCCCTAATTAACTGATTAATTTTAGGTTTTTGTGTTTTTCTTTGATGAGAGGAGGCTCGGTTAGAATTAGGTTAGAAATGAATCCTCCTTTCTCCTTATATCAACCGAAAAAAATAAGAGAAGAAAAGGAGGGATTTTTCTTTCCCATTTACTCGGTTTGACCGAGATACCCACACAACAAATAAGGGGAAAAATCTCCTTATTTTAAGTTGTTATCCAAAATGTATAATAATGTGTATTATTATAAATTGCCATTTATATTGTTCCGTATTAATAAGTCTACATACAACAGCTTGCAGTCGATATATTAATGCCGGTCTGTAATAATCTATAATGACAATATCATATAACATATACTTTAATTATAAATATCGCACATTTATAATTAGCTTATTAAATATAATCGAATACATTTAATTACGAATTAACATATTAATTCGTCCATGCTAACATTATATACATTAATTAAATATAACTTATTATATTCAATTTACGAATTGACAGTTAATTCGTCTTAGCTAATATTATTTAATCGGCATTAAATAATCTACTCATCAACACGTTGACTAACTGTTTAGTCAATTATATGAACTAACCTTTTAGTCATATAAGGCATCAATGTGATTACGTTTCCATAATCACATCTCTCAAACACATCCTTTAGGTGTGACTTTTAGGGACCAGTTGATCATCGCCATCTGTATGATAATAACGTCAAACTTTTTAGCAAGCCAACCGTTATTAGGTAATCGTTAATCAACTGATAAAATACGAAGTATACCCTTGTGAACCTATAAGAGATTTATAAATGTTATCACACTAATTTGTGGAGGACACAAGCTCCAACAGTCGCAGTTGAATTCGCCAAACAATACGCCGACAATGTTGAAATCCAAGCCAATACCCGTACTCTTGAGGTTCTAACCCAGAATGATAAGGAAGGGTTCACCGAGTTCTTAACCCGTTGGAGGAGGGTGAGTACTCAATTGGTCAGTAAACCGAGTGAATCAACTTTGGTGGAAACGTTCGTCAAGAATCTCCGCCCAGTGTATGCCAATCTACTAAGGTATCAAAATATCAAGACCTTCCAGGATCTGCAAATTCTGGGGACACGCATTGAAGATGACCTCCGGAAGGGTGTCTTGGCCAAGACTACTGGCAGAGGCTACCAAGGATCCACCTCGACCGTATCTCGCCCTTACGGTCAAACGAACAAGATCGATGAGGTCAACCTCGTTGAACCATCTGCTAAGAGAGCTGAGCATCCCCAGAGAGTGTTCACCAATATAGGGTCGACTTACGCAAGTGCTCTGAAGAGGCTCCTGGACTAGGGAAAGTTATAACCAATCGGACCCACCCCGGATCCGACCGATGCTAAGAAGTCCCGGTTCTGGAACCCCAATGCCTACTGTCAGTACCATCAAGCGAAGGGGCATGATACTGAAACCTGCTTCAAACTCAAACACATCATCCAAGACATGATTGAGAAAGGAGATTTACCTTTACCCCCACCGACTAAGCCAAACAACAAAACAAATCCTCTGGGAATCCACGCCATCTCCAATGATGATCCAACGCTGGACTGCTCACACCTCATCCTGCCAGCTGATGACGAGGTGAATGCCTTGGAGAAAGATCCCTCGGACGGGGTATTTGTGTTCAGTGCTGCCACTATGCTTACCATGTTCCAACAGGTCGAGGAAGCCATAGCCAGTCTCTCCAAGAGGATTACCCGACTTGACGATGCCTACCGTCGACTTATCTTCAATCCTCCACCGCCACGCCCGAGGGAGAGTCCCCCGAGCGCCCAAAACTACCCACACCAGGACGGATTGCTCCCGCGACCATTCTGGCATGCACCTCACAATAATCAACCCCACAATAATCAACCCCAAAAAAATTACCCTCACAAAAATATCCCTCACAAAAACTATTTACCAAGAAATACCCCTCCAAGGTCCTTCGAGATCCTGAAATCAACGGCATCTGGAGAGACGACGTTGAAGATGTCTATATTGTCCCAGGGAAAGAGAAACGGGCGAAAGAGATCGGCCATCTTACCCGGTCCGGACGCCCCTATCAGAACCCGAACAATCTAACAGTCGTTCCAACGACGAATGACCAAGTCATCCCGGAAGTAGACACTCAACCGAGGGCCCCTGAGAATTCAATCCTCAAACAGCTTCAGAAGGCAAAAGCCGAGATATCGATCTGGCAACTGATCGCAACGTCTTTTGAGCATCGACAGGCTTTGCTACAGGCCTTGGGAAAATTAATCGTGCCCTCCACCTCTTCCCCTGAAGAAATAGTGGCACATATGACGAGGGACGCCCCTGACTTGAACAAACCGGTCGTCTTCTCTGACGAAGATATCCCTCCCTTCGGAGCCAATCATAACCTTGCCCTGTACATCACCGTACAATGCCTCAAGAATAATGTGCCCATGGTCCTTGTAGATGACGGGTCCGCGGTGAATGTCATTCCCCTCAAGACTGCTCACAAGCTGGGGATTAAGGAAACTGATTTGGTCTCAACAAATCAAGGAGTACGGGCCTACGACGGCAATCGTCGCAAGGTCGCGGGGCTCATCACTCTGACTGTCGCAACTGGACCGCTGGAAAGGCAAACCAGTTTTTAGGTGGTCGACATCGACGTCTCCTTCAATATGCTCTTGGGACGTCCCTGGATCCACGCCGTCAAGGCAGTTACCTCAACTCTCCACCAGAAGATCAGGGTCCCCTTCAACGGGAAAACAATCACAATTCCTGCTTCCCCGATTAAAGCTGTCATGAGAAAGGGAATAGCATCCCAAACCATTGAGGAAGATGATAATGAAATGTGGGGATTCCAAGCTGTGAATGCCATAACTGATGAATCAACACCCTTTGATTGTGACCCGTTTGCCAACCTCACAGTCAACCGTATCATGATGCACCAGGGTTACTTCCCGGGCTTACCCCTCAATCCACTGAAAGACACCTTGCCTCCCTTGAAACAGGCTAAGGTCCCCAACATCCCCTTTGGGCTGGGATATGAACCTACCAATGAAGATATCCAGGAGATGAACCTCTTAGTCCGAAAACGCAAGAAGCACGGAGTTATCCTCCATCCCTATCATCTGACCCTCAATGGATACTTTGTCCCCGAGGGAGAGTCTGAGCTCTACCATGGCTTTCCAGAGCCGATCTATGACTCTGTGGCCAAGGCTAGGTACCCGGGTGTGGAAGTCTTCCAGGACTGCTACTTCATCCCTGACAACACCGAAGCTGCATCAACCGAGTCTAAGTCATCGTCATGCCTCGATGGACAAGCTGTCACTCTCCTCTTTGGGGAAGATAACATCAAGCACCTCGACCATGAGGACATTATCAACATCGCCCTGAAGGCCAATCAATTTGACCCAACCGCCTTGATCTCCGACACTGACTCGGAGAAAGCTACACAGGGCTGGAGGAAGACCGTCAAGTGGACCAATCGCCAAGGCCGCATTCTCAAGATCACAACTGGAGAAGGCCCTATGTTAAGGGAGGGAAGCGAAGAAGAATCTGAATCTGAATCTGAGTCTGAGTCGGAGTCAGAGTCTATCGTAGCTCCTAACACTCCTGATGTCCCAGTCAAGGTCCCCTTCCCACTATTCTATCACAAAGTCGTGGCTGATTCAGAGGCTGAGTCTACTAGGGTCACCCCCACTCCCATGAAAGGTGACAACCTGGAGCCTGTTCCAGGGGCCACCTCCTCTGCCGTGTCGCCTCTAACTAACCACGAGATGTCTGTCCTTTCCGATCTTTTCGCTCGTGTCAACTTAATGAATTCTAAGTTTGCTTATGACTCGTCTCAATTTAACTGCAATGCAATTCTGAATGACTATGAGGAATTTGACTTGAGTGACTACCCACCTCACCTAGCCAAATAACTTGACAAACGGGAAACCAGAACCCCCATCATTGAGGAGACCGAACCTATTAACGTAGGGACCAACAATAAACCCAAGAACTTAGAATAGGGAGAACCCTGGACCCCTCGGAAAGACAACAGTTCATTGACCTCCTCCACAAATACAAGGACGTATTCGCCTGGTCGTACAGAGACATGCCTGGGATTGACAGGGAAATTGCAGAGCACCGGATACCCATTAAGCCCGGAGCTAAACCTGTAAAGCAGAAGCTACGCCGGATGTGTCATGAATGGGCCTTGAAAATCAAGGAATGAGTGGATAAACAGTTCAAGGCTGGTTTCATCAAAGTGTCTGAATACTCTGATTGGGTGGCCAACATTGTGCTCGTACCAAAGAAAGACGGAAGAATTCGGGTTTGCGTCGACTTCAGGGATCTAAACAAGGCGAGTCCAAAGGACGACTTCCCTTTGCCACATGTGGACATTCTGGTAGACAACATCGCCGAACATGCCCTCCTATTATTCATGGAGGGGTATGCTGGGTACAACCAGATTAAAATGGCTGAGGAAGATATGCACAAGACGGCATTCACTACACAGTGGGGTACATATTGCTACACATTCATGCCCTTCGGTCTCATCAACTCCGGGGCTACCTATCAAAGAACTGCTACCACTCTCCTACATGATATGTTGCACAAGGAGGTAGAGGTGTATGTCGATGACATGATTGTCAAGTCAAAGGAACGGGACGGCCACATCAACGCCCTTCGGAAATTCTTCGCTCGTCTGCGAAAATATAACATGAGACTAAATCCTCAGAAGTGTGCATTCGGGGTCACCTCCGGAAAACTCTTGGGACATGTCATTAGCAAAAGAGGCATTGAGATTGATCCAACCAAAATCAAAGCCCTTCAGTAAATGCCTCGGCCTAGGAACAAGAAGGAGATTCGGGGATTTCTCGGTCAGGTCTAATACATCAGCCGCTTCATTGCCAAGCTCACCATGATTTGTGAACCGATATTCAAGAAGCTTCGCGCCTCCGATCACACCGATTGGGACGACGACTGTCAAAAGGCCTTCGACAGGATAAAGGAAATCCTATCCAAGCCTCCTGTCCTCATGCCACCTCAACCGGGGATTCCTTTATCCCAATACCTGACTGTTACCAACACAGCCATGGGAGCAATGTTAGCATAAACAATCGACGGCGAAGAACGAGCCATCTACTACATCAGCAAAAAGTTCATTGAGTACGAGACGAGTTCGATCTCAAATTTTTGCCCATGCTCCAAGATGGACATGCTCAGCTACACGGTTCACATATGCTCCAAGATGGACCCGGTCAAATACATCTTCGAAAAACCCGTACTAAACGGAAGGCTGTCTAGGTGGACACTCATGCTTTCTCAGTTTGATCTCAAATTTCTGCCCCTCAAGGTTATCAAGGGAAGAGCAGTTGCTTATTTCCTAGCTGAAAATCCCGTCAACGAGGATCCAACGACTGACACCTGGTCACTTCCTGACGAAGACATCCTTTGTGCCGAATCCGATGCATGGGACCTATACTTCGACGGTGCATCTAATTTGAGAGGCTTCGGGGTAGGAAGCCTTCTAATATCACCGGAGGGAGAACATGTTCCGATCTCGGTCAAGCTAGACTTTACCGTCACCAACAATGCCGCTGAATATGAAGCATGCCTCATCGGCCTACAAGCAGCCATCACACTCGGCATCAAGAGACTGAGGGTCCACGGCGATTCCTCGCTCATCATCAATCAAGTATCCGGATCATGGAAAATCCGATCTGACAGCATAGCTCCTTACCATGCAAAGATCAATCAAGAGGCCGAGTTCTTCGACCAAGTCGATTACTTCCATCTGCCGCGAGAGGAAAATCAATTTGTTGATGCCCTGGCGAAAACACGGCTAGGTTACTACTGGACCAACATGGAAGCCGATTGCCGTAACTACGTCAAACATTGCCACAATTGCCAAATCTTCGCCAACATACAACAGATACCACCATCCCTTTTATACATCATGACGTCACCCTGGCCTTTCTCAACCTGGCGCATCGATATCATCGGGAAAGTCAACCCGGTAGGCACCAAGGGGCATTGCTTCATCCTCGTCGCCATTGACTACTTCACCAAATGGGTGGAAGCACAGTCATATGCAGTCTTGACCGCCAAACAAGTGGCCAAGTTCATTCAAAACAACATCATCTGCCGGTATGGGGTACCCCATGAAATCATCAGCGACCAAGGCTCTCACTTCTGGGCGGAAACTCAAGCTTTGCTGGACAAATACAAAATCAAACGACATCGATCATCCCTCTACCGTCCCCAAACCAACGGAGCGGTGGAGGCAGCGAACAAAACTCTTTTCACCATTATCAAGAAAATGCAATACAACTACCGGGATTGGCCGAGCAAACTCCCATTCGCACTCTGAGGATACCGAACCTCCATTCGAACACCGACAGGCGCCACACCCTTCTGCCTGGCATATGGTATGGAGGTGGTTCAACCGGTAGAGTTAGAGGTCCCTTCTCTACGCGTCCTACTGGAGAGTCAAGTCCCTGAGGCGGAACGGACCCGTCGAAGGTACGAACAACTCACTCTTCTAGACGAACGGCGACTCAACGTCTTACACAACGTCCAGTTATACCAACGACGTATACAACGGGCATTCAACAAGAAGGTTAAACCCAGGAACATCCAGGAGGGTGACTTGGTCCTCAAGTCGGTTCGAGCACCGTTACCCGTCGATCCGAGGGGAAATTCAAACCCAACTGGCCCGGGCCATACCTGGTCAAGAAAATACTCTCGGGGGGGCGCAGTGAGACTGAGTGACCTAGATGGGGAGGATTTTACAAACCCGACCAACCTAGACGAACTCAAGAAATACTACCCTTGAACCATAGCAACCAACGACCTAAGCCTAGTTTTACAACTAGCAACCAACTCAACCCCTTTTCAGGTCAAGTTCCTCAATGTGTTCTGATTTAAAATTGCATGTTTTATCGAGTCTAAGTTGTTGCACCTTGCCTGTTTCGAATCCTTTGATCTGTCAAAGGCAACATCCATTTGCACTAAAACAAAAATCCCTAAACTACGAGCATGGTTTGATTTCACCTCTTCAGGTGAATACGTAGGCAGTCCCTCTTATGCCTGAGGGATACAACCACAAAACCCAATCAAATTTACAAAGCATTTTGAACTACGATCATGGTTTGATTTCACTTCTTCAGGTGAATACGTAGGCAGTCCTTTCTTACACAGGAAGGATACAACCATTCCCACAATCAAAAAACAACCATTCCCACAATAAAAAAAAAATAAAAAAACATTACCCACATACAAAAAAAAAAAAGTCCCCATCAAAAAAAAAAAGAAGGGAAACCATTCCTCTTCCCAATAAAATACAAAAATAAGTCTTTCTCCCTTCCCACAAAATACCACTTTCCCAAGTGCAAATGTTTAGGATAATTCAAATCGAATTGCCTTTACAAAATGGATGGAAGAAACAAGCGTTCACAATTTTTTACACAAGCAATAATGGGAGGTATTACAATTTCAACAACAAATAAAGCTCGACGAGTCTAGAACTTATCGAAGCTAAGGTGTCAACTAAAACACCTCACATAATAAAAATAGCACAAAGAACACAATAACTAGCTAGTACAACATAATAAAAACTCACAACAATAATACAACATAATAATGAAACGGGTAATGGAGGTCTTCACTCTTCCATTCTATCGTTGCCTTTTCCCTCGGGGTACATCTTCCCCTTGTTCTTCTTGTTAGCCCGCCTAGCATGGACTTCCTCCTCGTAACGGACCCTCAACGGATCTAAGACGGAGACGGCCTCCGGTCTAGCACAAGACCCCATGTTCGACCCAAAAAGAACCAATGCACGGCCCACCATATTCTTGGGGTCGGAACTCCTCCTCTTCGGTGGTCTCATCACATCGGGGGTAGCTCCATCAACATACTCCTCAAAGAAGGCACGGTTGGCCTTGCCAACCTCTCAATACTTCAAGTTGACAACCTCGTCCTTATGAAATTTGGATCTCTCTTCCAAGGACGGAGCACGTGACCACTTGAGATAAGCGGGAGTCACCCATGTCGTGGCAACGGGGTTTCGTACCTCCCAAAGCGGCCGAGTAGCCCACCACCTTTCGAAGACCTCCACAAGCTCGGAGTTCTGGAAAACATTCTCTTGGACAAGGGTATCTTGAGCGGGCACCTTTTATTGACGCCCCATTTGCCTCATGAGCCTTTCGGGATAAATGAAGGAAGCAACCTTCAAATCCACCACCATCAAGGAATGAGGACTAGCACCCGAAGCGGGCAACCTCGTGAAGGTCCTCAAGTGCCACCATGGCACCACCCAACGGATGTGAGGACCACCATCCTCCGCCAATCTTGCGGCCCAATAAGCCTCGGTAGAAGCAAAACTATCCGGGTACAACTTCTTCCTCATGGTAAGGTGACGGAAGGAATAAGAAGAAGGATTTGTTGGAATATGTGTACTCCGACAATAATGCGATCACAACTGTCGATCATGATGATCACATGTTTAAATCTCATTTTTAAGAATACATGTGGGAAGTAATATTTCACTGTCAACTGGTCCACACATATCGGTAATGATTGGCTGACTAGAGTTTGACATTACTGTCGTGCGACGGTGGTGATCAGTTGATCCCCTTAGGTCATACCTAAAGGGTAACACTCTTAATTGAATATTTAATTGATCGTATGACGATACGAGTTAATTAAATTACTTAAAATTGACGGACGGTTTTGGAAGTAATATTTACGTGTCTTATTGTAATTTGATTAAATAAGATACGGTCTAAGTAATCGAATTGTTTTATTACTTAGATGAAATTATTGTTTACAGAAACAATTGAATCTGAATGAATAATTTATTATAAATACAAGATATTGTGATTTATAAATTGGTAAACCATTTTGGTACAAGTAATTGAGAAATACTATGTTAATTTTTATAAGTGACATATTTTATTAATATGTTGATTTTTAATTGTTAAAAATACATTTTATATATAAGATGTCATGTAATGTGTCACATGTGACATATTGACAAAATCACAAATAAAATGGACTCATCCATTTTATGTGTGTGTACCGAAATGGAGGGTGTATGAGGATAAAAATTGTGTTGATTATTTATAAGTGGAAAACATAATTATAAGACCTAAACATAGCCTTGCATACATAGCTTTCTCTTGGGAATAAAAGGAGAGCATGCATTGGGCTATCTCCCCTTCCCATTTCGGTTTTCCCACATAAAAAAAGAGCAAAAATTTTGCTTATTTTTCACTCTTACACTACATGCAAAATTAGTGTATTATTCATTCATTCACAAAATAACTTAAAGAAGTTCAGAAAGAGAAACAAATACTCCAAAATTCCTCTCCTCTTGGCCGAAATTTCAAGAGGACAAAACAATATTTTGGGTCAATTTTATTAAGATTAGTATTGTTCTAGTAATAATAATATTAGTCTTTTAAGAGGTTATCTTGGGTATAATTCCTTGGGAGGGATTCTAAGCTTGAATCCTTGTTCATCCAATATTAGGAAGCTCAAGAACAAGTAAGAAGGAGATCTTACTTGTGCCCTTTTAATCCGAAAATCCATAGTAAGAATGACAATTTCTTCTCTATTTCTGCTTTTGTTTGCATGCATAAGATCTAAATTAATTTTATGACTAAATTATTTCTCACATATATGAATATGTAAAATAATGAGATTATTGATTTTTAACAAGTGGTACCCTTAGGTTGTTTGCATGAAAATCGGTTATTGTTTTTCCGAGTTATACGATTAATAAACAAAACTTATAAATTTGTGTTTATTATGAAATATCACGAAATTTATTATGCATGTTAACGTTTTTGGTCCTAAAATGTTTTAGGATATTTTGGTTTATTTTATGGATTTTATTGTTCATTTCATATAATAATGGCATTAAAATGTGATTTTTATGATAAAAATGTCATTTTTGGACGAAAATTAGCTAAACTTCGAATTTTTCAGTGGTTTTTGGATATGTTTTCACATATATTATATACTGATGGCCTGTAAATTTTCATGATAAAATGAGTTGTTTTGCTCGAAATATGGATTTTTTAAGTTAAAATCGTATTTAAATGGGTAAATAGGTTAATACGAGTTATATTTCGAATCTGGTCATGGAAATTTAGTATGTTGTCACATGCAATTTTAAAAGATGTGTGTAAAATATTTGGCTATATTGAAGTCTTTATGCATGATTTATGAATTTTTGATCAAAAATCACATAAATAGTGACTTTAATTAGTAAAAATGCTAAAACATACTTCATGACTAAGGAAAAACGTCACATGTTGCATTTTATCATATATTTCAGATCTAAAAGTGAAACGTTGATAAAAATAATTTTTCTCATATTTTTATGGTGATAATTGTTAAAATTGATAAATCCGATAAACCGCAACATTGTTTTTCTCGATAAATTTCGAAATTTTTAACCTAATTTTTTGAACATTATGAGAGTCATGGTATTTTTCAAGAATGTTCATGAGTTTAAATTTCAAATTTTGAAATTATTTGAAATTTTTATGATTTAATTTGAAGTTTATGACATATTTTTGTATTTTAAGTCCATTTATGAACAATATTAAGAAATCTAGGTTAATTATTGTCAAATGTTAGTGGAGACTAATTTTGAGTCCTAAGATGGTTAGGGTAATTAAATAGTACATAAATATGACTTTATGTAATTATTGTGATTATAAAAGGGTTAAATCACGCAAATCCGTAAAAACCGATTAATATACGATATTGGCTCCTTAAAGGCGATTTAGCATAAAATTGGGCATGTTCATACATATTATAATGCTGCATTTTATTTATGATTGTCTTATTTTAAATTATGTAATTTTTGAATTATGTAATTTTACTTAGTATGGCCTTAGTTTTAATTGATATTACCCGAAATGTATGGGAATATCGATTCGGAAGTAATTTATTGTGATCTCGTATCACCGTTTTGTAATTTAATAGATTTATTTTTATTTTTAATTACAAATGTATAATAGGAAATTATGTAATTTATTGTGTAATTTTATTACTCCGGAGTTCCTTGAAGACGGTGCCACTCGAGAAGGCGATCCATTAAAGAAAGTGTTGCCTTGAAATACGTGTCAAAACCGAAGTTCAAGGGACCAATGGAGTTGGTTTCCGAATTTGTAATAGTTTATTAGATTTACTATTTTAGGAAGGCCATACTAGGAATTTATTTATGGTTTGCATTTTATTTATATGTTGCATGCATCGCTAAATCGCCATAACTAAAACATGCATTATCATTAAATCGTATATATCGACCGTGTCAATTACAATTATCGTAGTTCACTGCTTTAGTTCACTTAAAACGTGATAGATAATAAATTGACATGACCTCTCTCTAAAATAAACAATTGAGACTTAGCCTTACCAAAAAGTAGAAACCATGAAAACCTATTTTGTGAGGGAGTGCACTCGGCTTTACCGGGGTACAAACCTTGCTACGTAGGGGAAGTGGGTGATAAATGTCTACCCACCGAATTTATAAAGATGAGGGTTGTATTCGGCTTTACCGATGCCCAAGTTGATGTAAATTTGGATCATGGACACATTTATTCGAAATTTGGGTTGAACTCAACGAAAGTATTCTCGACGGTTGCCGGATGTGTTTCGGGCTAAAGATAAATATTAATGTAATTTTATCGACCAAGAGTTCTAAAAGTAGAATCGATTAAAGAGTTAATCCACCGAGTTATATTGATGAGGATTGTATTCGGCTTTACCGATACCCAAGTTAATATGAATTTGGATCTTGGAATCATTTATCATAGTTGGGTAGAGGTCACTACGTAAATGCTTTACTTGTTATTTACAAGTATTAATAAAACGATAAATGTTAAGTTTTCCACTATTCCGTTATCATATTGTTCTATTTCTTTACCACAATTCATATACGATATCATTTCGATTTTTGATTCAAATCTCCATTAAAACATTCATAACTAAAGACAAAACTTGAATTTTTCTTCTAAAAACCTCGTATTATCCATTGTACGGATCTCTTGTGAAGAGTATAGATAAAAGTTATTCGTAATCAAAAGGGTTTTTGATTCTTGACTAACATATCTACTTACAATGAATTGTTTCTGATATGCTTAATTGAGTTAAGTACTTTGAAACGTTACATCATTTTGGTAACTAGATTTGTTTGAAATCAAAATTGACCAAAATACCGCAACCACTTCAATGAAAGTTTTAAGACTAAACAAACGAATGAAGAGTAGTCTTCATGAATTTCAATTTTGCTTCTCTTAGCAAAGACTCATTGAAATGAGTGGGAGCATTCTCTTAAACCGTTAAGAAAAGGATAAGGTTTTAAAGAAGTAAAATTAGAATGGAATTGATACAAGGTAATGTTAAAAGCAAAGTTATTGAGAATAACGATACTAAACCTATCAATCCCGACCGATAAAGTTTCCATTGTCTTAAGTGTTGGACACTAGAAAGGAAACTACCCCAAATTATTAAAGAATCAACAAGTTAATTAGTTGTGGGACATCTAATAGAACCTTCTTCTTTAAATGTTTATTTGATTAACATAAATTTTGCTAGTACTACTTTGTCAATATTAGAAACCAGTGGAGGTTTTCATCATTGTATTCGATACATAAGATGATTATAATATGACGACTAGCATCAAATAATGTCGAGAGATAGAGCCATCATGTAATCAATCTAGTTTAGGGTTGATAGTTGTACTTAATTGTGAGTATTAAGTGCATAAACTCTAAATAAGAATATAAACTTGTTAAGATACAAAAGAGGTTTCACTTTTGTGACCCTATACACCATGATTTGATGTATGGCAAGCCCATTATCAAGGTGATTATATTCTAAACCAAACTAGAATGATATATCATAAAGATGATGCAAGACTCAAAATTGGTAACCCAATATTAAACCTTAAATTCTGGAATGATGATCGCAAAGAGTTATCGAGTACTCTTGAAACCATTAGATTATTAATCTTATGGTATATGCGTATCTTGTATTCAAAGCAAGATGTACTCGTGCCTTTTGGTTGAAAAGGAGATCGAGGTTGTAAATCATTGATCCAAAATAGGTTGATCATTTTCTTTTACCAACGATTTAAGTTGATGCTAATGTGTTCACTTAATAAGGTAAATAGAGAAATCTTTGAAGAAGTTCAAAGAGTTCAAGGAATCACGATTTAGTCGTGATGGGATTATCAAAGTGAAGACTTTGATATAAGCCAAATGAAATGTGATATAGTATCACAAGTTAATCTCTCTTAGCAAGCATTATGGGATAATGTGTGGTTGGATAAAGAAATCAAACGCTATTCGATATGGTTTGGACTTCAATCAAGTTACTTTGAGTTACTTGATCCTTTTGGGATTTTATCATTTTGTCTAAATTATTTTTCCACTAAATATAAAACGAATCATATGAGATATGAAATGGTAAGGTACCATGTTTGTAAGTTTTCAAAAGAAACAAATGCTCATTTTTCCTTATTATAATCATGAGTACAACGAGTTTGTGGCTCGTGAAGCTGTCTTTCTAGAATACAAGTTTATTTCTAGAAGACGGAGTGGGAGAAATTATTCAAATTATTCAAGAGCCACAAAGAATTGTATGACGCAAAAAACTGGTCTTTCTTGGCTACATGAGACATTTTGTGTAAGACGTTGTTTCTTCAAAACCTAGGAGGTTAAAGTCATCACTTGTTGAAGATGATAAATTCATGTTACTTTTAAGAAAGTAAAGACCTAACAACTTACAAAGAAATTGTTTGATTTAAGTTGATTACTTCTGGAAAGTAATGAACATATGACTTACATGAGAGTGTTTAAGTCACAACTCAATAACAAGGCTTAGAGCCATAAAAAACCGAAATAAATTCCAAGTGAATTGTTAGATATCAAAGCTTGATTGGTAGCAAGGGTTTTGCACTAGTTGAAATGCTTAAATCTATTTGGATCTTCTTAGCGATTGTGTTTCATTATGATGATATGCATATAGCAAGTGAATCTAAAACCCACTTCTTCAATTAGAAGGAATGTATTCAATACATGTCTTGAGTTTTGTAGATTCTTGCAATCTTAAGATAATGTGAAACTTAAGAGAGGGTCTTAAGTAGGACATCAATGAGTTGGAATCAATGATTGGATCATAGTATAAAAAGTTTCCCGATAAGTCGAGAAGTTGTGTTTATACATGAAGTTTAGTGGGAGTTACGAAAACTTTAGTAGTCTTATATGTGGATGACATATTGATCATTGCGAATGATTTAAGACTTTGGAGAAATATAGTACATATTTAATATCCGGATTTATGGAGATAAATCTACATGATATTAGCGTCAAAAAGGAAGTCTTATGTTGATAAGATTCATGACTAGTTCAATCAAGTTGAACATATTTGATTGATTCCATTTGCTTTCGCTGCCGGATTAATTAAATAAGTAATGATGTATAGCATTTCATATACTTTGAGTATGATGAATTGTTTTCAAATCGAATTTAAGTAATAGTTACCAAGTAAGCCATAAAGATTACCCTTAAATGCTTGCAGAAGCATTGAGGATGTAAAGCAAAGTGTCTTTGATGCAATTTTGTGTAAGGGTGTTACACAAATGACAGTTGACAATTGAGATTGCGCATGGTTAAGATACCATTGTGGCTATGTTATTTAAGAAATGAATTTGCTAGAATCGTTCTAGGCAATAAAGAACAATGAGAGATATTTACAAACGGAAATTGAGTACACTTGCAATCATGAGATGTGCAAGAAGGATGAGTCCCGCACACTGTGAAAACAGTGGGAGCTATTCTAAGGCTAGAAGGCCTATGTCGTGATTGGATCTCGACACGTACTCAGAAAGTTTTGTAATGCAAATATATACATTACAAAGGAAAACGAGTATGTAGTAAGGTTGAGTAAGGTACAAGAAGTTGATAAAACCTACTAACCAAAGCCTTCTCATAGGCTTAACATGATGAGTCATGTCATTTCAATTAAATTGAGATGAACAATTACATTCAAGATCAAACCGGATTATAGAATATGAAGTAGTAATCAGGCATTGACTATTCATATGTCATAATCGCATTTGTCGTTCGAGTTTTACTTTAAAACTATTTTATTATACTTTGTTACATCCAAACGGGTTGTATGACGATATTGAACCCCGTTAAAGTGAACCCAGATTAATATAGTATTCGCCCATAGTCACTTGTATGAGGTGACGTCTCGAAGTGACTAGAGTGTGATGCGATTGATGGCAAGTTCAGTGCCATACAGTCATGTGAGATGACTAGTCGATCACATAGGCAGACTGTTAGGAACACTTTGTCGGGCTAATGACCGCTTATAGAGTTCTGGCAAATTTATATAGCCTGGTCGTCGCGAGAGCTACTAAAGTATTCTAATGAGTCGATTCTTTTGACTAAAGACTATTCGCCTAAGGTGGTACAGTTACAGATTAACTTTGATTTATGTTACTACGACCTTCGTAAATGGGGTCAAATGGGCATATTTTGGTTTATGATAGCTGTGGCTAGTCGAAGGGAATAAGTGCGATAGGAATTGTCCACCCCTTGTCAGGGTTATAACAATATCTCAGGGCCACTCGAGGAGTAATGAACTGGAAATGCGTGGCCACGCTCGGAAGGTATCTATGGTAGATAATTCCGGTCAATCAGTTATTCTCCAGATTGAGGAAACCACTCTCGATATGATCACTTGCAAGTACGACCTGAAAGACACCTTGCATTGAGTGGGAGATAGTAATAGGACAAGAGAATTGGTGATGCACACTTGTCGAGGACAAGTGGGAGATTGTTGGAATATTTGTCCTCCGACAATAATGCGATCACAACTGTCGATCATGATGATCACATGTTTAAATCTCATTTTTAAGAATACATGTGGGAAGTAATATTTTACTGTCAACTGGTCCACACATATCGGTAACGATTGGCTGACTAGAGTTTGACATTACTGTCGTGCGACGGTGGTGATCAGTTGATCCCCTTAGGTCATACCTAAAGGGTAACACTCTTAATTGAATATTTAATTGATCGTATGACGATACGAGTTAATTAAATTACTTAAAATTGACGGACGGTTTTGGAAGTAATATTTACGTGTCTTATTGTAATTTGATTAAATAAGATACGGTCTAAGTAATCGAATTGTTTTATTACTTAGATGAAATTATTGTTTACAGAAACAATTGAATCTGAATGAATAATTTATTATGAATACAAGATGTTGTGATTTATAAATTGGTAAACCATTTTGGTACAAGTAATTGTGAATTACTATGTTAATTTTTATAAGTGACATATTTTATTAATATGTTGATTTTTAATTGTTAAAAATACATTTTATATATAAGATGTCATGTAATGTGACATATTGACAAAATCACAAATAAAATGGACTCATCCATTTTATGTGTGTGTACCGAAATGGAGGGTGTATGAGGATAGAAATTGTGCTGATTATTTATAAGTGGAAAACATAATTATAAGACCTAAACATAGCCTTGCATACATAGCTTTCTCTTGGGAATAAAAGGAGAGCATGCATTGGGCTATCTCCCCTTCCCATTTCGGTTTTCCCACATAAAAAAAGAGCAAAAGTTTTGCTTATTTTTCACTCTTACACTACATGCAAAATTAGTGTATTATTCATTCATTCACAAAATAACTTAAAGAAGTTTAGAAAGAGAAACAAATACTCCAAAATTCCTCTCCTCTCACTAGTAGAAAAACCCCCTACGGTGGCGGTTATAAATGACCTTTTGTGGCGGTTTTTAGAGATTTAGGGTGCGTCGTTTATCACGGCGTCGTATAAACTTTACGGCGGTTGTAGGCGATTGTTGAACCGCAGCTATAGCTCTCCTATAGTGGCGGTTGTTATACCAAACCGCCATTATAAACTTATATAATACGACGGTTGTAAGACAAGAACCGCCATTGTAATTCATCTATTGTGACGGTTATTTTCTGAAAACCGTCACCATAGGTATTTCAATAATAACTTTGTATCACAACAAGTTCCCTATAACGTCGGTTGTTGTTAAAGAACTGCCACTAAAGGTAGTTATGACGTCGATTGTTAATAAAAAACCGCCACTAAAGGCGAACTAATAGTGGCGTTTCATATTAAGAACCGCCGCCATTGATTTTTTTTTTTTTTTTAAAAAAAAAAAATTATTTGCTACCAAAATTTCGATAGCAATGCCCTATGGATTTGAGAAGCCAAATAGCGAAAGAAACAAAAAATACAAATGAATTCCAGCCAACATACTTGCATATCATCCGACAAAACAATAATGTCGATGTTCAAAATTATACATCCAAGTGTATAAATAATCACAAACACATCTTCGTCAATAGACTAATCAAAATTACATATGGAAGTGTCCAGACTAACCGAGGGACGACAAAGGGGCTGACGAGGGCTGAATCAAAGTATTAAACAAACCTATGGATAACAAATAGCAATGCCAAAGCAGCTACAGTCTTTTCACCACCAGACAGTCGTTCCATATCACGGAAACGCTTTGTTGGAGGCATTGCCGTATATTTTATGCCCCATATAAGAAAGGTTCGTCCTCATTTTCCAGGTTCAAATATGCAGTTCCACCGAGAGGATGTGTGATGCTCCTAGTCAACTGTTTGTAGATATTGTCAATGTTACTTGAGATATGGTTGAAGGCCTCCATAAACTTCTTGTGTCTGTTCAAGAGAAATAGGGCGATGATCAGGTAACAGTTTTCAGGAACAGAACTTCCTAGAACAAATATTGTTTAATAGTTTGCAGGAATAAGATTGAAACTTTGCTACAACTCACTCATGCAGGTACCGGAGTTCAACCTAACAATAATAAAAACTCAGAAAACAAATTGTTGTTGGAAAAACTTAAAACACACTTGTACCCAACTCAGTATCTAACCTCGTTAAGACGAACTGTACAAGACTGGAACGACAATAAAAACAGCAGTGGCACTAATTCTTGAAAAAAAATTCACAAATACAATCAATAGAATTAGGGTTTGGGACATTCAGTAGTGGGCTGGTCTTTAGCGAGAAGCCGAGAATAGACTTTAGCCATCACCAAGTACCAACCCAACTTTATATAATGAACTACAAGTACTTTACTCTAGTTACCATTTATGTTTTAGCTTTCATAGTTATTGAAGTATATAGTTAAGCAGATGCACACATGCACAATATGAAGTCTGAAGCAGTCAATAGTACATCACACAGTATAAAGCAGCAAGCCCTAATTTAACATCTTTTATGAAGGCTGATACATAACTCAGACTGTGTCTCCTCTACCGCACCTCTCCTTTTTCTCTTCTTGATAGAAACAAGATCATCATCAACATTAGAGCAACTTGTCTCCCAAAAATCGATTGTAGAATCCCTGGAACCTGAACAAACCAAAATTTGTAACGAGTGATAAGCAATATTGAGCATATATATACTAATCCTGTACTACTCCGCAGTAGGTAGGGGATCAGTGGCCAGAATCTGATCACAAATATTGTCAGACGAGTGTCTAAGCCCATTAGAAAATCAAGCATTTTGTTCCTATTGCCCCTGTCAACTATTTTCTTGAGAATACTACAGGAGCAGTTAGCTACATTCCGGCAATAGATCTAGACTGTATAAATCTTCCCAAATTGACTTATGATGGCCAAAGTAGTCCGCAATTGGCTTGCCATCTTGACGGATGGCCAAATAAGGCCGACTTAAAAAGCCTATAAATAGACAGTTCACATATCTCATTTGTAACACAGACAAAATCAATTGAATAGAATACAAGTCTTCCACATTACTCTCCCTTTATGTCTTATACATTAACACTTCTCTTCACCAGTTAAATCAATCCCTTACAAATTCGGCACGAGTCAAGACTCTACTAACTAGCTTAGTTTATGCTGTTTTATCTAACGAAGAATTTCAATAACAAAAACGTAAGTTCTCAAGAGCACCTTTGAACAATTAAGTGCTAGAAGCAGAAAAATAATTAGTGTATGAGACATGTTTGCATAATTTTAACTTACATATTCAACATTATTTTATTAGTAGTTGGAGTGGGAACGTCTTTCCTTGAGTTGTCTTAACCAACTTATCTGCTTTTTGCCTCTCCAAGCTGTCGAACAAAATGAAACAAAAAGAAATTGATTAACAACCAGAGTGAGTGGCTTAGCGAATTGAAGAGGATGTTAAGATGAGGTGCAGGCCTCTTATACATCATCATGTATCAGGAAAAGTAAAAGTTGAGTTGCGAGTGAGTAAAAGTCTGAATTCTATTGATTCCACAAACACATAATGTTGGTTTTGGCAATCAGATCTCAATTTAAAGTTATAGTCTAGTATGGTTGATTCCACAGTTACATGAGCACGGTAAATCATGAAAAGTAACAGTTATACAACGTGTATCACAACATGACCAGAGACGATAATAACAGAAATATTGGTCAAAATAATTCAGTGAAGCCATGGAATTAAGGAACATAGAGCATATTGTGAGTTGTAAAATATCTATTTACTCTCAGATACAATTAGAAGCAATCATAATTGTAAGGAAGGTTATAAAGCATCAATAGTCAGAACGGCAATAGCACGCAATACACCAGCAACTTACAGCATAAACTAATAAAGAGCGAAAGTAAAGTCATCAGAAAGTCATAATAACTGACACCATGATATCAAGTACTTCTGATGACGAGCACAAATTTAAAGAGCAAGTCAGAATGTTTTTAATCAACAAATAAACACTTAAATCACAAATATACAACCAAAGATTAATCCATGTTCACTTCAATTAATCCAACTCAAACAATAATCAACACATAAGATAATACTACACAGTAATTGCTCTTAGAGACATTTCAACAAACAAGTGGTGCGCAGTCATAAATCAACATATACACCACGACCCATATGAAACCCGATAATGAAATGGGGATTACCTCTAATGGGGTTATATTAGGTGATGAAATTAGCTTGTGGAGATGAAAATTGGAGTGGAACTTGGCTGATGATAAATCAATTGAATAATAGGGCCAGAGATTTACCTTGAAAGTATTTAGATCTCCGAGGGAGATGAATGTCGGCGGTCGACGCTGATGGAGAAATGAATGTTGCGGTGGTCGTCGCCTGTGAGAAACCGTGATAGTCGAATCGTCGAGAGGGTTAGAGTGTAAGAGTGATGGAGGTTGGAGGACTTCGTGATATAAGGTGAGCATGAGCAGTGTGAGGGGTAGGTGGTTTTAAATGTATTTTGGGTAAATTAAATAGGACCGTCTTATTACTTTTCATGTCGGTTTTAAATAAAACCGCCGCTAAAGCCTTATATGGCGGTCTTTGTGTAAAATTGCCACACCACTTTTCACATCGGTTGTAAACTAAACCGCCACAAAAGCCCTATAATAGCGGTTCTTAAATAAAACCGCCATAAATAGTTTCTTTATTACGTCAGTTTTTAGAAAAAACCGCCACCAATAGTTTCTTAACTACTTTTTGTGTCGTTTTTTATTAGAACCGCCACTATAATAGCTTCGCGATAGGGGTTTTTTCTACTAGTGTCTTGGCCGAAATTTCAAGAGGACAAAACAATATTTTGGGTCAATTTTATTAAGATTAGTATTGTTCTAGTAATAATAATATTAGTCTTTTAAGAGGTTATCTTGGGTATAATTCCTTGAGAGGGATTCTAAGCTTGAATCCTTGTTCATCCAATATTAGGAAGCCCAAAAACAAGTAAGAAGGAGATCTTACTTGTGCTCTTTTAATCCGAAAATCCATAGTAAGAATGACAATTTCTTCTCTATTTCTACTTTTGTTTGCATGCATAAGATCTAAATTAATTTTATGACTAAATTATTTCTCACATATATGAATATGTAAAATAATGAGATTATTGATTTTTAACAGGATTAACCGGAGGCTCTACATACCATAGCCTCTCCAATAGCCACACTTGAAGGATCCTTGGGGACCCAAAAGAGGGAGCTTCTCCACAAGAGCCTTCCTTGTCCAAAGCTTGGATGATCTCGCCAAGCACCAACCATGATGGATCTCTACCATGCTCCATTTGCTCAACCACATGAATAAGGGTCATGCTACCATAGCACTTCGGCCCCTCCTTCTTCAAGACATCAACGAAGAGGTACACATGGACAAGGAAAAATGCAAGAGCCCTTCTCCTAGCCACCTCCGAAACATTAACATCTAATTGGTTTGAAAAGATGTTGATAAGAGCCAACATATCCACACCATGTGGAGCAAGAAGAAGGTTGACTCGACTTGTCGACAAACCCAACATGGAACGGAATTTCTCCTTCTAGCACAACCGAGTCGGAGGAAGCACCGGAACACAACCCGGCCACCCACCAATGGCTCCAACTTCTTCGGCAAGAGGACAAATCTCGCCTTTCGGGAAAACGAAAACATGGTGTTTCGAATCCCAAAACCGAGAACATGCTTCAAGAAATGAAGGTTTCACCTTGACTTGACGAAGCACCAACAATTGACCAACTCCCATGCAAATGAGTTGATACTTTTCGGGAGGCGACAAATCCCGGCACCATTGTCGCAACGCATTCTCAAAGGCATCCATGAAATATTTTTGTGGAAGAAGAAGAAGAAGAAGTTTTGTCGAGATGTTTTTGTGTTTCGGATGATGAAACAATGAAGCGCAAACATCACTATTTATACAAAAATGACCAGCACGTTTTTCAGAAAAAGGGGAGAGCCGGCTTCCATCGCCAGGCTGCCCGCGCCTCTTTGAGGCTTCCCCAGGATTCCCGCTGTTGACTTGTCTCTTTCAACTTGTGTTTTCTTTTTCAACTTGTGTTTTCTCCTGACACCTCAAACCTCCCGCCAGGACGCTCGCGCCTCTTCGGGATGATCCAGGACATTTTTGTGTTTCCTCACACTCACATTTCCTTATTTTCGCGTTTTACGAAATCCGACACGGTTTCCATGACGCAGCTTTAAACATACAGATTTTTCTTTCTTTTTTAAGGGGGGAAGGGCTAGTCGCCCCGATCCGCGACGGATCGTTTCCATGTCAGTCAAAATTCCGAAAATTTTTCGCTTTTTCACAATTCTCCATCAAAATAAAATCGAAAATTGATAACACGACGTCAATTTTCCCTCAAATTTCAAGCACTCACAAATTCGAGTCTTGACCTCAAAAATCAAATACACTCGTGAAAATCTCTTCTGAAATTCATCCATGAAGGATTGAGTTTGAATTTTTCGAGTCGCAAATCAATTTCAATGCAATTTAATTCAAGACACGAGTTAATTGCTCAATTTTCAAATTAATTCCTTTTGAAATCCAAACGTAACGACTTGTCGCGGAATTTTCAAATATCATATCATTTTTCAAAATTCATAACTTCAAGTCATCTTGGTTAATTTTGTTTTCAGTCAAATGCTTGTACGTGTTTACGTTCATGCATACGTGCCACCTGTTGCCTGTTTTCTACACTAATGATGCAGGAACTGATGCAAATCAAAAGAAGAATTGACAGCCGACAGCGCTCCTCCGAAACACAACACAAAAAAGCCAAAAAAATCACAAAATGAACCACAATCCAAAAACACATATATACAAACCGCCTCACGCAAAATACATCGACACACGTTTGATACGGACAACTGACCGTACAAACAGGATCCAGTACAGACATCTATCATACAGACACTGGCCTAAGACAATGAATTGGGGGCTATCCGCCACCTACCGAACTAAGCACTCTTTATCCTCTCAAACAGAAAATAAAGGGAGCAACATAAGAAACAGAGGAGCAACAACGGAAGCAGAGGTGGTTATCATGACGGTAATACCTCGTTCCTGCTCCACGACAAAAAGAAAAATGATGTCTGGCAGACTTCAGACGACACGACAACCGAGGGTCGTAACTCAGCGCACTACCCCGACGTTGGCCTCCAATCGTCAGAATTCAAGGGTGAAAAGGGACCAGGACAACGGATAATACCCCAATGTTGAACCCCAATTAGCTGAATTCAACGACGATTGAAAGCGACAACATGGGATAACACGCCCGTATTGAACCCCACTCATCGGTCATCCGAACCTTTGCAGACAACGACCAACGATCAACACCCGATCATTGGCCGGACAAAGGCCGCCAGGCAGAAACACAACCAAGCCTGTAACAAAAAACAGTCGTCTCTTCCCCTCCAGGATCATCTTCCTCCCCCAGCACCTCAACAACGGACCCCATAGGTCCCAAATGGTACCCTGCGATCAAGGGAATAAACAAAAAACGTCAGCCGAAATTTCGGCATTATGACGGCGTAAAAAAGACAAACCCAAAAAAAAACAACAACCTGCAAAGCAAAACAAGGGCAATCCCGCCCAAAATCCAACCAAACAAAACCTTTCAAAAAAAAAGCACAAAAAAAACGCCTCGCCCATCTTTTCAAGCAAAAGACTGTTAGAAATCATATTTTGAATATCACATATTTTAGTTTAAAGTTCTAGTCATAAAAACTTAAGGATCTTATGCATGCAAAACATATAAATAAGTGTAGAAGAAAACCGGTTCCTTACATTGAATATTTCGGTTTATGGGCACAAGTAAGGTCTCCTACCTTCACTTGTTCTTGAGCTATGATGAGTAATAGGATGATCCTCCAAATACTTCAAGTATAGTAGCCACTCCTCTTGATTGCACCCAAGATTATCCCTTATCTCTACTAAATAATATGTGCAAGATATTTGTTAAGTAGTTTACCTTAAAATTGATTACTAATACTCATATATTATACTAATAATATTAGTAATTTGATTGAACAATTTGGATCAAGATTTCTCTAATTTTTGAGAAAGATGAAAGAGTGTAAGAGAGAGGTATGCATGAATGAATTGATCATGCATATAGAGAATGAATACAACTTAAAAGAGATAACAAAATTCTCCCCTTTTGTGCATGGAAAACCGGTGGGGAGGGAGCCAATGCCAAGGGATGGCATCTTTTCTTTTTACTTTTTGGTCTACACAAGAAATAGGTGTGTAAAGCTATCATGCTATAGGTATAATTAGCTCTATTTTATCACATAAAATAAATCAACCATAATGCATTATAACTCCTTCCATTTCGGTCCACTTCCATAAAATGGACTACCATTTTATTTTGTCAATTTGTCATTTGGCACACAATATGTCACATGTAGTATAATACATGTTATTAATTAATTTAATGCATATTTATCACATAAATATCATTTAATGAATTAATTAAATTACATATAACAAATTGACTAGTGATACTTGATCACATAAATAAAATGGGTCATTTAATTATAATTCACAGCATCTTGTAATTACAATTAACCATTCATTCTCATCTTTATTGTTTCTCAAACAATAAACAATTTTAGTAATAAAGCATTTTTATTACTAAAATAAATCTTATTTAATCTCATTACAATAAGAAATAATATTCTCTCTCACAATTGAATTGTTCAATTTTAAGGAATTGATCAACTTGTATCGTCATACAATTAATCAACTTTACAGATAAGGGCATCATCCTTTAGGTGTGACCTTAAGGGATCAACTAACCACCACCGTCCCACGACAGTAACGTCAAACTCTAGCAAGCCAATCGTTACTGATTAATGTTGGTCAGTTGACTATATAATTGAATCATCCCTTACGTATTCTTAAAATGAGATTTAAACATGTGATCATCATGATCGACAATTGTGATCGCATTATTGTCGGGGACACTGTTGGGGCTGGTGTCCTTAACAGTTAGTGCAAGGACTTATAAATCTCTAAAAGGATCAAAGGGTATACTTTTGTATCATAATCAGTTGGTCCACGTTTATCAATAACGGTTGGCTTACTAGATAAGTTTGACGTTATTGTCATACAGATGGCGGTGATCAACTGGTCCCTAAAAGTCACACCTATAGGATACGTTTGAGAGATGTGACGGTATGAAAATACAGTCATATAGATGCCAAATTTGACTAACCAGTTAGTCTGAGTTATTTGACTAATAATAAGTCAAAATGTGATGTTGAGATATTTTATTTAATACGGATTAAATAATAATGGCTAAGGCGAATTAAGCAGTTAATTCGTAAATTGAATATAAGCGTTTTATATTTAATTAAATGTATATTGAATATAATTATACAATATTGTCTTTGTCGGACATGTATTAATAATTCAACTAATCCGTATTATTAGTTGATGCTTTAATATCCGATAACCGATGATGATTTATAATGAAACGCGTCATATACATTTAGAATTTAACGAACCGGACCACGAGTTAAAACCAAGAGGAAGTGGAAGCCCACTTCCCCTTGTGGGTTTCGGTTTTGCCGAATGAGAGGGAACAAAAGGGAGAGTTTCTCCTCCCTTCTAACCTAATCATTTCATTTGTAAAAATTCTAGGGTTTTTGAGAAAGTGCCTCTCAAAAATTCGGATCTCTCATCCAACCAAAACTCACAAAACAATCCTCTCGATATTGCAAGGCAATTAGAGGATTCATTCTAGCACAAGGGCATTTCTCGGACAATCTTGGGTGCATCATTTAGGAGGAGGTCTACTTTGATCTCTCATTGCCTTATTGCACTAGGACCGAAGGTTATTCCTTGATCTTTATCGTTTCATTATGTTTTTCGTTTTATGACTATAAATTACATGTAAAATTTGCGTTATAGTCCTAATTTTATAGGGTAGTATACGGATATTACCCCACAAGTGGTATCAGAGCGAGGCCACGTAAATTTTTCTATGTGATTTTCATTAAACGATTTTTGAATCGATGATTTTTGTTTAAAAATTGGTGCGGCTGAAATTTTTTTTTTTCCTTCGGCACAATTTTTTTTGTCTCGGCATTTTTCATATGCTGCGTTTTTTTGTGTTGGAAACCGTGTCTAGTTTACACGGTGATGATTGTCTTGTTTTCATTTTGATCTTTGCATATTGCATTGTAATCGATATTCATTGCGATATATAGAAGATCTATCAAAATGATTGCATCAAATTTCGTGTGGCAAATTTTTTTATCTCGTTTTGAAAACCGTGCTTGATGTTCACGGCCTGTTTTGTTTTTGCATCGTTATGCGTGCCACACAATTTTGTTAGATCGTTCGATCTCTTGTTTTCAATCGTTCTTCACATGTAGCAATTTTAACCGATAATTATTGCTATATGTTGAAGATGTTACAATTGTAGTTTGTTTCTATACGGATTAGATTAAAATTGCAATTGTGTTTTATCAAACCGTTTTGTTTTGATCTTTTGTTGCTCACGATTTTGAGCCGTATAAATTTTTTTTTGGTTTTTTTTTATGCTCTCGGTTTTGACAGCATTTAAAAAAAAAAAAAAAAATTTTTGGGGTACTGGTACTGTTCACGTACAGCAGTACAGAAGGAAAAAAAAAAAAAAAATTCTGTTTTTTTTTCGGCCCTTTTTAATGCATAAAACGGTTTTTATGCTCTCGCTTGATAGTGAAACGGTTCACCCACGTAAAATTAAGTTACTTTAAAACGATTTAAAGTAACGGATTATCACGAATTAAAATTAAGTTGATGAAGCGGTTTTGTCACATAATTTTAATTATCTTTGGTGGTTTGGATAAATTTAACATAATTACGGAATTATGTCACGAATAAATTTAAATTTTAGTTGATGCATTTTAATTTATCGTTCTTGTTTAATTTGAATGCTTTTAATTACGTATTTATTTATTTTTGCAAACGGTTGTAACTTAGTGTGGCCTTAGTAGAACGTGTTACCGTAATGATGGAACACGGTCTTGGTTGTATTTTGAGATCTCGTATCTCCATTTTTATTTCTTTCAATTACAGTTTTTATTTAGAATGTAAATAGGTTTATATTTGTAAATTTTAATTGTAATTTTGAGAAGACTAAAGACGGAGACCGGATGCTCACTCCCGCTACATGGATCAAGATGGAACATCAAGACAAGCTTCTCGGGTCCAACGGTGGATTCCAAAGTTGTTTTATGTTCTTTTTATTAGGATAGGCCACACTAGGAATTTATTTTTACGTATTGCATTCATTTATTTATTTTTCGTAACGATAATATGCATCATATTCCGCCTAAAAACCAAACCACCTAATTATTGCATGAAAACTGACACATATAGAGGTCACGAGTTAGTTTTCTTTGACATTCTCATGTCACACGTTTTTTTTTAAGCCATCACCCAAATTAATTCAATCACGCAGACGCTAGTTATTCGTTCACTTAATATGAATTATAATTTAGTTGATGGGATCTTCCTCGTATAAACAAAAATTGAGAATAGTCTTTATAGGTCAAACTCCAATGAGTCCCTTCTTCGTCGGTAGGCATAATATTGACCCCTTCTACGTCGGGTAAGTTGGAACCGATTGACCTATTTTATCTCAACACTATGGTCACTCGTACGATCCTGTGACTATGGTGGACTATAGATAGGATTTACGGAAATCTATCGACCAAGAGTTCTTCCGGAAGAATTAGCTAAACAGTTGGCTTATCAATTTACAGAAATTGAGTCTTGGGATCACTTGTATCATTCTTGAGGGAGATCAATTATGCAAGTGCGAGAGTCTACACGTTAAAATGAATTTTAAAATAGACTTAAATCACCTCGATGAGTTGCTTATTTCGTTTTTGTTTTTCTTTCTTTTTGGTGTAGATCACGAACTTTTAAACCGCTAATAACAAATGGTGGTTCTCGATAACCCAATGCCAAGTGCCACATTGGACCGTGAGTCCCGGCTTCGGATCTTCATGAATCGGATGAATCGTCTACTCGATCGAAGAATGATGGATCAAACTTCGGAGACCGGGAGGCGGCATTACGGAATGCCGCACGCGACGGAAGCTCAAATATCTATTAGAGCCCCTCCCGCAAAACCCAGTCCCACGGCTAGAGCGCTTGAAATCACCAAGTTTAATGATTTCGTATGGAAGCGGGTGCGATTAAAAACGTACTCATTTTTGCAATGGAATCCAATTTGCAGAAACGCTTCATAGCCCATGGTGCAAACAAGATTTTCACCACGCTCACTAAGGAATTCTCGAAAGCACCGAGAATCGTGACCTATGAGCATACCACTTGCTTCTTTGATGCGAGACTCCAGAAGGGCCAACCTGTTAGCCCACACATTCTCAGCATGATTGAGAATGTCGAGAAGCTGGAGACCTTTGATTGTAACATCAGCGAGAACATTGTTATCGACCGCATGCTTCATTCACTCCACGATGGTTTTTCGCAATTTAGAGCGAATTACTATATGAATGATTTGAAGAAAACCCCACATGAACTGCACTCCCTTCTTGTACAGACCGAGAAGGACATGAAGTTCAGTGGGAGCTTGAAACAGGATGTTCTCGTTGTGTCAAACAAAGGGAAAGGTAAGGGCAAAGCTCAGGCAAACCTAGCGGAGAGGTAAACCGAAGTTCAAGAAGTCGGGTCCAGGTAAGAGTGGGCCTGGTGAGTCGAGCACCTCATCAGGCGCGACAAAGAGCAAGAATGAAAACATGGAATGCCATCATTGCCACAAGACTGGGCATTGGAGGCGTACATGTCCTGTTTATCATGAGGACTTAAAGGCAGGTCGTGTTAAACCTGTTGGTATGTCCTCTCTCTCTTCTACTTTTATTCATATGATTGAGATTAACCACGCAAGTTACGGAACTTGGGTACTTGATACTGGTTGTGGTTCTCATCTGTGTAATCATGTGCAGGGCCTCCGAAATCTCGAGCCTCTCGTAAAGGGTGAGGTTGACCTGCGTGTTGGGAATGGAGCAAGAGTGGCTGCCGTCTCAAAGAGGACATATGTGATCCAGCTTCCTAGCGGATTTGAGTTGTCATTATATGACTGCTATTATGTACCCAGTCTTTCCAAAAACATTATTTCTGTTTCTGCACTTGACAAACTTGGTTTTTCATTTGTAATAGAGAATAATACTTGCATTTTCTCATTACACGATATGATTTATGGCAAGGCAGTCTCCATGAATGGAATTTATGTTTTAGATCAGACGACCGAAATATTACACGTAATGAATAAAAAGTTAAAGGTTGGTGACAAAGATCAAACGTATCTATGGCACTGCCGTATGGGACACATTAATGAGAAACGCGTAAAACAGCTCATTAAAAATGGAGCTATCTCGGCCTTTGATTTCCAATCATTTGGCACGTGTGAATCATGTCTCATCGGTAAGATGACTCGGATTTCCTTCAAAGGTGTTGGAATGCGCGCTGCTGACCTATTAGGGCTCATACACACGGATGTATGTGGTCCTATGTCAATCACCGCACGAGAAGGCTATAGGTATTTCATCACTTTCACGGATGATTTAAGTAGATATGGCTATGTCTACTTAATGAAGCACAAAAGTGAATCCTTTGAGAAATTCAAAGAATACCAAAATAGGGTACAGAACCTACTTGGTAGAAAGATAAAAACGCTACGTTCAGATCGTGGTGGCGAGTATCTTTCTCACGAGTTTGATCAACACCTCAAAGACTGTGGGATTGCCTTACAGTTAACTCCACCTGGAACACCTCAATTGAATGGTGTGTCCGAACGGAGAAATCGAACACTACTTGATATGGTTCGATCCATGATGAGTCACACCGTGTTGCCTGACTCATTATGGGGTTATGCTCTTCTCGTTTTTGCTCTAATACTTAACAAGAAGTCCGTCTAAAGTGTTAACAAGACTCCATATGAACTATGGAAGGGAACGGTCCCTAACTTGTCCTTTATACGGGTTTGGGGCTGCGAGGCTTATGTCAAGTGGAGACACGAGGATAAGCTCGGCCCGCGATCGGTCAAGACATACTTTATAGGTTATCCTAAAGGAACACTTGGTCATTACTTCTATTCGCCAACCGAACAACGTGTTTTTGTTGCGGCTAGTGCGACATTCTTAGAGAAGGAATTTCTCGAGAATGCAAAGAGTGATAGAACCTTCGACCTGTCGGAGATTCAAGAACCAAATACCGAGCAACTATTGGAGGAACCTATTCCTTCAATCCCGGCTGCATGTTAACATTCGAGGAACCTAGGAGGTCGGGAAGAGTCTCTATTCCTCCGGACGGATACATTGGTATGGTCGAGGAACATGGCATAGATGACGTTCTACTCTTAACGAGTAGTGAACCCGCAACCTATAAAGGTGCCATGACTAGTTTCGACTCAAAGCTATGGCTTGAGGCCATGCAATCCGAGATGGACTCTATGTATGAGAACAACGTGTGGGATCTTGTTGACTTACTTGCTAAGGTTCGTCCCCTTCAATGCAAATGGCTTTACAAGATAAAGCATTCTGTGGAAGGTCAACAAGATATCTACAAAGCACGACTAGTTGCTAAAGGTTTCACCCAAGTGCCAGGTTTGCACTACGATGAAATTTTTGCACCCGTAGTCATGTTGCGTTCCATTCGGATTATCTTAGCGATTGCCGCTTTTCATGACTATGAAATTTGGCGGATGGATGTGAAAACCGCCTTCTTAAACGGTTTTTTGGAGGAAGAGTTGTACATGGTACAACCCGAAGGTTTCATCGATCCGAACATCCTAAGAAAGTGTGCAAGCTTAAGCGTTCCATTTATGGACTTAAGCAAGCATCAAGGAGTTGGAATCATCGCTTCGACCAAGTGATAAAAGAAAATGGATTTACTCGATCGGTCGAGGAACCATGTCTATATATCAAGTCGAGTGGGAGCAAGATTGTCTTCCTAATATTGTATGTTGACGACATACTCCCGATTGGGAATGACATACCTCTCTTAACTTCGGTGAAAGTATGGTTGAAAAACCATTTCCGGATGAAAGATCTGGGAGAGGCACAAAGAATTCTAGGCATCCGTATCTATCGAGATAGATCACGACGGATGCTATCTCTCGATCAGAGTCTTACATAGACAAAGTCCTAGAGAGATTCAAAGCATGACTAACTCCAAGAAGGGTTCCTTCCTATGTCTCCAGGGGTGCATTTGAGCAAGTCTCGGGCACCAGAGACACCGGAAGAGAAAGAGCGCATGGCACGGATACCTTATGCCTCGGCAATAGGATCTATCATGTATGCCATGATATGCACACGTCCGGACGTGGCATATGCATTGAGTATGACAAGTCGATTCCAACAGCATCCAGGTGAACCACATTGGTTGGCTGTCAAGAACATTCTTAAGTACCTACGGAGGACTAAAGATTGAGCATTGACTTATGGAGGCGAACAAAAGCTATGCGCAACCGATTCTGCAGATGCTAGCTTCCAAACGGATCGTGATGACTCGAAATCTCGGTCTGGATTCGTTTTTACTCTTAATGGCGCTGCGATCATTTGGAAGAGTTCGAAACAAACTGTTACAGCAGATTCTACGACTGAGTCCGAGTACTATGCCGCGTCTGAAGCTACAAAGGAAGCGATATGGATGCGTCAATTCTTACATGGGCTATCCGTAGTGCCTAGTTCGAATGACCCGATCACCATCTATTGCGACAATAGTGGTGCCATCTTCCAAGCTAAGGAGCCTAAGTCTAGCAACAAGTCTAGACATGTACAACGGAAAGCTCATCTAATCCGAGATTACGTGGAGCAAAAGGAAGTAGTGATAGAAAAGATTGCTACTGAGATGATAACATAGCGAGATCCTCTCACTAAAGCATTACGACAAGATAAGCATGAAGGGCATGTTAATTCCATGGGAATTAAACGTGTTCCTAAGTTGTAGTACTCTTTTATGGATTAGATTCATTCCTTTTTGTACTCTATACGACATCATCGTTTTGATATTTTATATATATATTTTGTTTTTCATGTGGATTTGTATGACAAATTTTGAACACCACAAAGTGAACTGAACAAACATTATATTTTTCAGTCCTTAATTGCCCACATGAGCTGATAACTCGGCAATTATTTTGTGACGTTGGTTGATGGTGGGTTCAACGAGCCATAAGTCAACCAGTTGGTCGACCAATCACAGAGGCGATTTATACGGATATTTCGTAGGACACAATTGTGACATCGACGTGGAGTCCTAAATGTTTTATAACATTCGTGCCCGGTCGTGGATAGGACTTCCATGGTGATCCTAAGAGTCGATTCTTTTGACTATCGATTGTCTCTTGAGACTAAGGCAGATTTTGGGTGACTTTGGTTTCTTTCTCACGGTCATCCATAACAGGGGGCCAAGTAGATTTTTTCTGGGTCATTTCATGCTTTGCTTAGATCGGAAGGAGTTCGAGTTGAAGGAAATATTCAGCCTTTATCGGTACTTGATATTTCTCGGGGCCACTCGAGGAGTCAGAATCGAAATGCATGGCCATGCTCGGATACGGATTCGTTTTATCGGTTAAGTTACTCTCTAGTCGGGGAAACCACTCTTGATCCTGATCGATTGTAAAAATACGACCTTTGTGGATCCGGATCGCAAATTGTTTTACATTGAGTGGGAGAAATTTTAAATGAATATGAGAATCGGTTATCGCACATACACTTGTACGGACAAGTGGGAGTTTGTTGGAGCTTGTGTCCTCCGGTTAGTGCGGATAACGTCATTGCACATACACTTGTACGGACAAGTGGGAGCTTGTTGGGCTGGTGTCCTTAACGATTAGTGCAAGGACTTATAAATCTCTAAAAGGATCAAAGGGTATACTTTTGTATCATAATCCGTTGGTCCACGTTTATCAATAACGGTTGGCTTGCTAGATAAGTTTGACGTTATTGTCATACGGATGGCGGTGATCAACTGGTCCCTAAAAGTCACACCTATAGGATACGTTTGAGAGATGTGACGGTATGAAAATACGGTCATATAGATGCCAAATTTGACTAACCGGTTAGTCGAGTTATTTGACTAATAATAAGTCAAAATGTGATGTTGAGATATTTTATTTAATACGGATTAAATAATAATGGCTAAGGCGAATTAAGCGATTAATTCGTAAATTGAATATAAGCGTTTTATATTTAATTAAATGTATATTGAATATAATTATACAATATTGTCTTTGTCGGACATGTATTAATAATTCAACTAATCCGTATTATTAGTTGATGCTTTAATATCCGATAACCGATGACAGTTTATAATGAAACCGCGTCATATACATTTAGAATTTAACGAACCGGACCACGAGTTAAAACCAAGAGGAAGTGGAAGCCCACTTCCCCTTGTGGGTTTCGGTTTTGCCGAATGAGAGGGAACAAAAGGGAGAGTTTCTCCTCCCTTCTAACCTAATCATTTCATTTGTAAAAATTCTAGGGTTTTTGAGAAAGTGCCTCTCAAAAATTCGGATCTCTCATCCAACCAAAACTCACAAAACAATCCTCTCGATATTGCAAGGCAATTAGAGGATTCATTCTAGCACAAGGGCATTTCTCGGACAATCTTGGGTGCATCATTTAGGAGGAGGTCTACTTTGATCTCTCATTGCCTTATTGCACTAGGACCGAAGGTTATTCCTTGATCTTTATCGTTTCATTATGTTTTTCGTTTTATGACTATAAATTACATGTAAAATTTGCGTTATAGTCCTAATTTTATAGGGTAGTATACGGATATTACCCCACAGACACTCCAACAATCTCCCACTTGTCCTCGACAAGTGTGCGTCACCAATTCTCTTGTCCTATTACTATCTCCCACTCAATGCAAGGTGTCTTTCAGGTCGTACTTGCAAGTGATCACATCGAGAGTGGTTTCCTCGATCTGGAGAATAACTGATTGACCGGAATTATCTACCATAGATACCTTCCGAGCGTGGCCACGCATTTCCAGTTCATTACTCCTCGAGTGGCCTTGAGATATTGTTTTAACCCTGACAAGGGGGTGGACAATTCCTATCGCACTATTCCCTTCGACTAGCCACAACCATCATTACCCAAAATATGCCCATTTGACCCCATTTATGAAGGTCGTAGTAACATAAATCAAAGTTAATCTGAAACCATGCCACCTTAGGCGAACAGTCTTTAGTCAAAAGAATCGACTCATTAGAATACTATAGTAGCTCTTGCCACGACCAGGCTTTATAAATTTGCCAGAACTCTATAAGCGATCACTGCCCAACAAAAGTGTTCCTAACAGTCTGCCTATGTGATCGACTAGTTATCTCACATGACTCTATGGCACTTGAACTTGCCATCAATCGCATCACACTCTAGTCACTTCGAGACGTCACCTCATACAAGTGACTATGGGCAAATACCATGTTAATCACCCGTTTTGATGTAACAAAGTAATAAAATAGTTTTTTTTAAGTAAAAGCTCGAACGATAAATGCGATTATCACATATGAATAGTCAATACCTGATTACTACTTCATATTCTTATAATCCAATTTGATCTTTGTACATAGTTATTCATCTCAATCCAATTGAAATGACATATGACATGACTCATCATGTTAAGCCTATGAGAAGGCTTTGGTTAGTAGGTTTTATCAACTTCTTGTACCTTACTCAACCTTACTACATACTCGTTTTCCTTTGTAATGTATACATTTGCATTACAAAACTTTCTGAGTACGTGTCTAGATCCAATCTAGACATAAGCTCTCTAGCCTTAGAATAGCTCCCACTGTTTTCACAGTGTGCGGGATCCATCCTCTTGCACATCTCATGATTGCAAGTGTACTCAATTTCCGTTGTAAGCATCTCTCATTGTTCTTTATTGCCTAGAACAATTCTAGAAAATCCACTTCTTAAATAACATAGCCACAATGGTTCCTTAACCATCTTTAGGTGTTTCGAATACGATTTTTGTCCGAAACCTTATACAATCTCAATAGTCATTAGTGTAAACCCTTACATAAATTTGTGAATTGCAAAAACACTTAACTTTGCATCTTCAATGCTTCTTCAAGCACTTAAGAATAATCAATATGGCTATTTGGTAACTATTACTTAAATTCGATTTGAAACAATTCATCATACTCAAAGTATATGAAGTGTTATACATCATTACTCATTTAATTGATCCGGCAGCGGAAGCAAATGGAATCAATCAAATATGTTCAACTTGATTGAACTAGTCATGAATCTTATCAACATAAGACTTCTTATTTGACGCTAATATCATGTGGATTTATCTCCATAAATCTGGATATTAAAGATGTATTATATATCTCCAAGTCTTAAATCATTCCCAATGATCAATATGTCATCCACATATTAGACTAATTAAAATTACCGTAACTCCCACTAAACTTTGTGTATAAACAGAACTTCTCGACCTATCGAGAAAAGTTTTATAACATGATCAAAACATTGATTCCAACTCATTGATGTCCTACTTAAGACCCTCTCTTAAGTTTCACATTATCTTAGGATGGCAAAAATCTACAAAACTCAAGACATGTATTGAATACATTCCTTCTAATTGAAGAAGTGGGTTTTAGATTCACTCGCTATATATATATCTCATAATGAAACACAATCCCTAAGAAGATCCAAATAGACTTAAGCATTTCAACTAGTGCAAAACCCTTTGCTACCAATCAAGCTTTGATATCTAACAATTCTCTTGGAATTTATGTCGGATTTTCATGGCTCTAAGCCTTGTATTGAGTTGTGACTTAAACACTCTCATGTAAGTCATATGTTCATTACTTTCCAGAAGTAATCAACTTGGATCAAACAATTTCTTTGTAAGTTGCAAGCTCTTTACTTTCTAAAAGTAACACTAATTCATCATCTTCAACAAATGACGACTTTAACCTCCTAGGTTTTGAAGAAACAACGTCTTTACACAAAACGTCTCATGTAGCCAAGAAAGATCAGTTTCTTGCGACATAACATTCTTTGTGGCTCTTGAATAATTTCTCCCACTCTGTCTTCTAGAAATAAACTTGTATTCTAGAAAGACAGCTTCACGAGCCAGAAACCCGTTGTACTCGTGATTATAGTAAGGAAAAATGAGCATTTGTTTCTTTTGAAAACTTACAAACATGGTACCCGACCATTTCATATCTCATATGATTCGTTTTAGATTTAGTGGAAAAATAATTTAGACAAATGATAAAATCCCCAAAAGGATCAAGTAACTCAAAGTAACTTGATTGAAGTCCAAACCATATCGAATAGCGTTTGATTTCTTTATCCAACCACACATTGTCCCATAATGCGTGCTAAGAGAGATTAATTTGTGATACTATATCACATTTCCTTTGGCTTATAACAAAGTCTTCACTTTGATAATCCCATCACGACTAAATCGTGATTCTTTGAACTCTTTGAACTTCTTCAAAGATTTCTCTATTTACCTTATTAAGTGAACACATTAGCGTCAACTTAAATCGTTGGTTAAAGAAAATGATCAACCTATTTTGGATCAATGATTTACAATCTCGATCTCCTTTTCAACCAAAAGGCACGAGACATCTTGCTTTGAATACAAGATACGCATATACCATAAGATTAACAATCTAATGGTTTCAAGAGTACTCGATAACTCTTTGCGTTCATCATTCCAGAATTTAAGGTTTAATCTTGGGTTACCCATTTGAGTCTTGCATCATCTACATGATGTATCATTCTAGTTTGGTTTAGAATATATTCACCTTGATAATGGGCTAGCCATACATCAAATCGTGGTGTATAGGGTCACAAAAGTGAAACCTCTTTTGTATCTTAACAAGATTATATTCTTATTCAGAGTTTATGCACTTAATAGTCATAATTAAGTATAACTTTAAACCCAAAACTAGATTGAGTACACAATGACTCTATCTCTCAACATCATTTGTTGCTAGTCGTCATATTCTAATCATCCTATGTATCAAATACAATGATGAAAACCACCACCGGTTTCTAATATTGACGAAGTAGTACTAGCAAAATTTATGTCAATCAAATAAATATTTAAGGAAGAAGGTTTCATTAGATGTCCCACAACTAACTTGCTGATTCTTCAATAATTTGGGGTAGTTTCCTTTCTAGCGTCCAACACTTAAGACAATGGAAACTTTATCGGTCGGGATTGATAGGTTTAGTATCGTTATTTTCAATAACTTTACTTTTAACATTACCTTGTATCAATTCCATTCTAATTTTACTTCTTTGAACCTCGTCCTTTTCTTAACGGTTAAGAGAATGCTCCCACTTATTTCAATGAGTCTTTGCTTAGAGAAGCAAAAATCGAATTTCATGAAGACTACTCTTCAATTTATCCGTTTAGTCTTAACACTTTCTTTGAAGTGGTTGCGGTATTTTGGTCAATTTTGATTTCCTTCAAATCTAGTTACCAAAATGATTTAACGTTTCAAAGTACTTAACTCAATTAAGCATTTGAGGAACAATTCATTGTAAGTAGATATGTTAGTCAAGAATCAAAAACCCTTTTGATCATGAATAACTTTTATCTATACTCTTCACAAGAGATCCTTCCAATGGATAACACGAAGTTTTAGAAGAAAAATTCATATTTGTCTCAAGTTACGATGTTTTAATGGAGATTTTGTAATATAATCGAAATGATATCGTATATAATTTGAGGTAAAGAATTAGAACAATATGATTAACGGAATAATGAAAACAAAACATTTATCGTTATAATAATACTTGTAAATAATTTAACAAGTAAAGCATTTACATAGTGACCTCTACCCAACTATGATAAATGATTCCAAGATCCAAATTCATATTAACTTGGGCACGGTGTAGCCGATTCATCCCTTATCAATATAACTCGGTGGATTAACTCTTTAATCGATTCTACTTTTAGAACTCTTGGTCGATAAAATTACATTAATATTTATCTTTAGCCCAAAACACATCCGGCTATGGTCGAGAATACTTTTGTTGAGTTCAACCCAAATTTCGAATAAATATGTCCATGATCCAAATTCATATTAACTTGGGCACGGTGTAGCCGATTCAACCCTCATCAATATGAATTCGGTGGATAGACATTTATCACCCACTTCCCCTACGTAACAAGGTTTGTACCCCGGTGTGGCCGAGCGCACTCCCTCACGAAATAGGTTTTCATGGTTTCTACTTTTTGGTAAGGCTAAGTCTCAAATGTTTATTTTTAGCGAGAGGTCATGTCAATTTATTATCTATCACGTTTTAAGTGAACTACGATAATTGTAATTGACACGGTCGATAAACTCGATTTAAAATGCATGTTTAGTTATGGCGATTTAGCGATGCATGCAACATATAAATAAAACGCAAAGCATAAAAATAAAATCCTAGTATGGCCTTCCTAAAATAGTAAATCTAATAAACTATTACAAATTCGGAAACCAACTCCTTTGGTCCCTTGATCTTCGGTCTTGGCACGCATCTCGAGGCAACACATTCTTGTTGGACCGTCTTCTCGAATGGCACCGTCTTCAAGGAACTCCGGAATAATTAAATTACAAAATGAATTACATAATTTCCTATTATACATTTGAAATAAAATAAAAATAAATCTATTAAATTATAAAACGGTGAAAGAGAACACAATAATTACAACCGAATCGATATTCCCATATATTTCGGGTAATACCAATTAAAACTAAGGCCATACTAAGTAAAATTACATAATTCAAAAATTACATAAAATTAAAATATGACAATCATAAATAAAATGCAGCATTATAATATGTATGAACATGCTAAATCTTATGCTAAATCTCCTTTTAAGAGCCAATATCGTATATTAATCGGTTTTTACGGATTTGCGTGATTTAACTTTTTAAAATCACAATAATTACATAAATTCATATTTATGTACAAGTTAATTACCCTAACCATCTTAGGACTCAAAACTTAATCTTCACTAATATTTTGACAATAACTCAACTTGATTTCTTAATATTGTTCATTATGGACCAAAAATACAAAATTTATGTTATAAACTTCAAATTAAATCATAAAAATTTCAAATAATTTCAAAATTTGAAATTTAAACTCATGAACATTCTGGAAAAATACCATGACATTCATAATGTTCAAAACTTAGGTTAAAAATTTCGAATCTTTATCGCGAAAAACAATGTTGTGGTTTATCGGTTTTAACAAATATGACCATTAAAATATGAGAAAATTTATTTTCATCAAATTTTCACTTTTAGATCTAAAATATATGATAAAATGCAACATGTGACATTTTTCTTTAGTCATGAAGTATGTTTTAGCATTATTATTAATTATAGTCACTATTTATGTGATTTTTCATCAAAAATTCATAAATCATGCAAAAAGACTTCACTATAGCCAAGAATTTTACACACATATTTTAACATTTCATGTGACAACATACTAAATTTCCAAGACCAGATTCAAAATATAACTCATATTAACCTATTTACCCATTTAAAAACGATTTTAACTTATAAAATCCATATTTCGAGCAAAACAACTTATTTTAAAATGAAAATTTACAGGCCATCAGTTTGTATTATATGTGAAAACATATCCAAAAACCACTGGAAAATTCGAAGTCTAGCTATTTTTCGTCCAAAAATGACATTTTCCTCATAAAAATCACATTTTAATGCCAATAATATATAAAATGAACAATAAAAATCCATAAATAAACCAAAATGTCCTAAAACTCACTTAGGACCAGAAACTTTTAACATGCAAAATTATTTCATGATTTATCTTCATAAATCCTAAATAACAAGTTTTATATATTAATTAAATTAACTCGGAAAAACTAACCCGATTTTGAATGCAACAACCGTGATGCTCAGATACCACTTGTTAGAAATCATATTTTGAATATCACATATTTTAGTTTAAAGTTTTAGTCATAAAAACTTAAGGATCTTATGCATGCAAAACATATAAATAAGTGTAGAAGAAAACCGGTTCCTTACATTGAATATTTCGGTTTATGGGCACAAGTAAGGTCTCCTTGTAATACTCCGTATTTATAGTCTTAGGGGTACTCTATAGAGTAGCCCTTACTCTGTCGAGTAAGGGTAAGTGTCGCAGCAAAATAGTTTCTGACCTGTTGGGCACTCGATCGAGTAGCTCGGGCACTCGATCGAGTAGGGGGTACTCGATCGAGTACCTTGGGTACTCGATCGAGCGCCCGGTTTTACGGGTGAGTTTTCGCGGGTTTTGTTAATTATGCGATTAGGGTATTTAAACCAATTCGTCTTTGTTTTAAAACACTTTTACCAAAACCTAAAACCTGTTTAAGAGAGAAAGCAGCAGTTCTTCTTCCTAATCGCATCCTTAACGATTCCCAGAGTTCAGACGGTCGATTCTCGTTGTTTTTCGTGTTGTTGGATTCCTTGCGTCGAGGGTAAGCTTCTAGCATAATTTTTATAATGTTTTGCTAGTTTTGGTCAAACCCTAATTTAGGGTTTGGGGATTTTATGAGTAGGAATTGAATAGTAGTCTTTATGTGTTATGTATGATAGGAGGAGAATTCGTAGAGGAGCCGTTTTGAGACAGCTGTTTAGATCGTCTGCGTATTTGCTTTCCAGGTAGGATTTCCTACTCGGTATTAGTCCCATAATGGGATATTGGTGATGTCTTTGTAGTTATTTGTTTGATTGTGATTGTGATTGTGATTGTGATTGCGATTGGTTGTGATGGTTCTCGAGATGCGTTCTCGGCTGAGTGGGGTCACTTGCGGGAGTGATCTCACGCCCTAGTTTCGCCCTTCGTGGAACCCGCCACGAAAGGGGATGTGCACATTAATGATACAGGGTTATCGCTCGTACGATGAGCGGGGCTTAGGTGGGAACGGCTGCGGTCCCCCATCTGGCGTATCGGGTCCGGTGGACGATCGGTGTTGAGATGATGATGGGAGTTGGTGTTGTGTGTATGTGTGTGATTCAATTTGTCTGTTTGCCTTATTGTTATTATCTATTTTGGTTGTGTGATTAGTATCGACCCGGTGTTGTTTTGTAAAACTGCGGTGATCCATTCGGGGATGGTGAGCAGATATTGAGCAGGTATAGAGATGGTACTTTGGATAGTCTGGGGATGGCCACGACATGACGATAGAGTCTTCCGTTGTAGTTTAGTATTTATTTACATTTCATTTGAGAACAGTTAGTTGGAATAATGTATTGTACTTTCGATTGGTTTGAGGATTGTAACTTTTCATTAAAGCACTTATAATAAATGTTGTTTCTATTTTGTCTATTTGATTATCATACCTCGGGCAACCGAGATGGTGATGTCTCCATACCTGAGTGGTCCTGGTAAGGCACTTGGAGTATGGGGGTGTTACAAATGGTATCAGAGCGACGATCCTGAAACCTGTAACCAATGAACTTAATGAACATAGGGAGTCAATTAAAATGAACCCGGGGTAAAAGTCGTAGGAGCTAGTGCAAAGGCTTGGGAGACGTCCTAAAGTCGCAAGGGGTCGCCCTACAGCTTTGAACCGGTCACGTGGGGTAAATATGTGTTGAGTCATGTGTGTGCTTAGTAACTTGTGTAACAATGTGATGGAATGTGATGATGGATGGATGTTTAAATTGAAAGTTGATGAGATGAAAGGAAGGTGATGATATATATATAAACATTGTTGATAGCATGATGGAATGTTTTATAACGTGGCAATTAATAACATGAATGTTATGATGTAATGTGATTTTATAAAGTTATCATGTTAGTATATGACGTAATATGCGGGTAGCTTTTACGTATTAGTGATACTTGATCGAGTAAGACTGACTCGATCGGATAGGTTTTTGGCGAAATTGAGTCCAGAATCGCGTTTTGGGGCACTCGATCGAGTAACTAGGGGTACTCGATCGAGTAGGGGGTCACTCGATCGAGTAGCCTATATACTCGATCGAGTGGGTTAGTGACCAGAAGGTCTGTTTGGTTCTGGAGTTTGGGTACTCGATCGAGTACATAGGGGCACTCGATCGAGTAGCCCGTCACTCGATCGAGTGGGTTTGGGTACTCGATCGAGTGGGTTCTGGGCATCGTGTTTTCGTGTTTTGAAGTTTAGTACGTATGTTCATATCTACCCTTTCTTATATATGTTTAGTTTCAAGATGCCGCCCAAGAAAAATGCCTTGTACGCTAGAGCAGAGCTTATGACTACGGATGACATCGTTAAGATGTTAGAGCACCAGGGACGCTCTTATCGAGACCCGAAGAGAGTGAATGAGGACAAAGATAAGAGTAAGGAGAAGGAGGTTGACCATGCTAAAGTCAGCCTCTATATTGCGAGGTTTAACCCGAAGGAGTACAAGGGAGTTGAGGAGCCTAACCGTCTTGATAGTTGGCTGAGGGAGATGGAGAACATACTAGATTTAGTCCCCTTTGTCCCGATGAGATGAGAGTGGATCAGGCTGCATTCTATCCGAGGGAGGCGGTGGCAAGTGGTGGGATTCGGTGAAAGTAAGTGCCAAGGAGATATATACCAACCAGGGGTTACCTCGCTATACTTGGGAGGAGTTCCGTAGGGTTGTGAGGAAGGAGTTTGTCTTAGGAACATGTGAGGAGTAAGTTGAGGGAGGAGTTTGATAAGTTTAAGATGACTATTTGAGATGTCGTGGGTGAGTACTACAGGCGGTTCAATGAGAAATCTAGATATGCAGAGGACATGGGTTTGAGCGATGAGAATTTGGCTTTGAGGTTTGAGAGTGGACTAACCACGAAGATTATGGACAAGTTACCCGTGGGAGTCCTCACTGATGTGAAGGAAGCATATGAGAGGGCTGGGAGAGCTGAGAGACTAGTGGAGATGGCTCGGGAGAGAGGTCCTGGTGGTGAGAAGAGGAAGTCGGAGAGCGAGGGTGGTGGCCAATCTAACTACAAGAAAGGCAACCACAATCAATCTAAGGGGTTTTCTTCCGGATCCGGGTTTAGTCTTTGGAACTTCCTTTGGGAGAGGTCGTGGGAGTGTGAGCAACAGTGGGGAGTGACTGCTTTGGGTGTGGTGGCGTAGGCCACAAGAGGCATGAGTGCACGAGTGCACCGGGATCTTTTCAGAGACCTGCACAGAGTTTCGCGAGCAACAGGCCGGCTGGATCATGGCCAAACCGAGGAGGCCAGAGCTACCAGAGTGGAGGCAACCGCAACGGCGGTAATTCTTATCGGAAGACACCGACGAACAACAACAACAATCAAGGGTCGGGTGCTAAGCCGACCGCATCGCCTAGATCTTGTCCGGGAGGTGGGCGGAAGACCGATGGCAAGTTGTTCATGATGGAGAAGAAGGCGGTGAGGAGGATGCGCATGTTATCACCGGTACATTCCTTGTTAATGGTATTCCTACGTTTGTTTTGTTCGATTCGGGGGCTTCTCAATCGTTTGTGTCTTCGAGTCATGTAAAGCGGTTGGGTCTGAGAGTATATGAGTACGTTAAGGAGCAAGTTTTCATACCTTCGGGTGAGTCTCGTATCGTGTGGGAGGTTGTTTAGAGATGTATCTTTAATAGTTGGGCAAGTCGATTTCCCTGTAGACTTGCTAGAGTTTCCTTTTAATGGTTTTGAGATGATAGTTGGGATGGATTGGTTAGGAAAGTATAAGGCTAAGATAGACTGTCATCAAAAGAAAGTGTCCCTAAGAGGTCCTAAGGGTGTTAGTGTGTCTTACCGTGGGTTTTTAGTCAAACCCAAGGTTAAGTTGATTGTTGTTACCTTGAAGTCTTATCTGAGGAAGGGATGTCCTTTGATCCTGTGCCATGTGAGAGATGATCGGATAGTGAGTCCAACAGTTGATGAGATACCTGTGGTGGGAGAGTTTGCGGATGTCTTTCCAGAGGAGATTCCGGGGTTGCCACCGAAGAGGGAGATAGATTTCACCGTCGAGTTGAAGCCAGGGACGGGGCCAATCTCTAAGGCACCGTACCGTATGGGTCCTAAGGAGATGGAGGAACTTCGGAAGCAGTTGGATGATTTGATAGAGAAGGGATACATTAGACCGAGTGTATCGCCTTGGGGAGCACCAGTTCTGTTCGTGAAAAAGAAAGATGGGAGCTTGAGGCTGTGCATAGATTACAGGGAGCTGAACCGTGTGACGATAAAGAACAAGTATCCTTTGCCAAGAATAGATGACCTGTTTGATCAGTTGAGTGGTGCAACAGTCTTCTCTAAGATTGATTTGAGGTCGGGGTACCATCAGGTGAAGATTAGAGATGTGGATATACCGAAGACGGCTTTCACGTCGAGGTATGGCCACTATGAGTATGTGGTGATGCCGTTTGGGTTGTCTAATGCGCCGGCAGTGTTTATGGATTTGATGAATAGGATCTTCAGACAGTTCTTGGATCAGTTCGTAGTGGTGTTTATCGATGATATCTTAGTCTATTCTAAGACTAAGGAGGAGCATGAGGAGCATCTGAGGATCGTGTTGCAGACCTTGAGAGATCATGAGTTGTATGCTAAGCTGTCCAAGTGCGAGTTCTGGTTAGAGGAAGTTGCTTTTCTGGGGCATGTAATCTCTAAAGATGGAGTAGCTGTGGATCCGGCAAAGATTGAAGCTGTGACAAAGTGGGAAGCACCGAAGAAGTCGCCGAGGTTAGGAGTTTCTTGGGTTTAGCTGGATATTACAGACGGTTCGTGAAAGATTTCTCCAAGATAGCTAGACCGATGACGGCATTGATGAGGAAAGAGAACAGGTTTCGTTGGGATGAGGGTTGTGAAAAGGCGTTCCAAACCTTAAAGGAGCGTTTGACCACGCTCCTCCTGTCCTAGCATTACCTGAAGGGAGCGAGAATTTCGAGGTTTATACAGACGCTTCGAAGAATGGGTTGGGATGTGTGTTGATGCAGAATGGTAAAGTAATTGCCTATGCTTCTAGGCAGTTAAAGCCTTATGAAGAGAATTACCCTACTCATGATCTGGAGTTGGGTGCAGTGGTGTTTGCTCTCAAGATTTGGAGACATTACCTGTATGGAGCAATCTTTAAGGTATTCTCGGATCACAAGAGTCTCAAGTACATCTTCACGCAGAAGGAGTTGAACATGAGACAGAGGAGGTGGATGGAGTTGATTGGCGATTATGACATGGAAATCATCTACCATGAAGGGAAGGCCAATGTTGTTGCTGATGCTTTAAGTAGAAAGAGTGTGCATTCCTTATGTACAGCTCTATCTTTGATGAGGCTGAGGGAGGAGGTAGCGAGTTTTGGGATTCATATGATGCAGAAAGGAGATGCTATGGGTGATATGACAGTACATATGGAGTTTTATGATGACATTCGGGATAAGCAGGCTTTGGATCCTAAGATAGTTGAGTGGAGAGCTGGAGTAGAAAAAGGGACAGTGTCCCGATTTTCCATTCATACAGATGGTAGTTTGAGGTTTGATGGTAGGTGGTGTGTGCCTAATGATGAGGAGTTGAAAAAGACAATCATGACAGAGGCTCATTGCACACCATATTCAGTTCATCCAGGTGGAGACAAGCTATATAAGGATTTGAAGAACACGTTTTGGTGGCCTGGGATGAAGAAAGAGACAGCTGAGTTTGTGTCCCGTTGTTTGACATGCCAGAGAGTTAAAGGGGAACAGAGAAGACCACAAGGTAAGATTCAGTCTTTGGAGGTGCCTGAGTGGAAGTGGGAATCCATTTCCATGGACTTCATTGTGGGTTTGCCAAGGAGTCAACAAGGTAACAATATGATTTGGGTGATAGTGGATCGTTTGACCAAGTCAGCTCACTTTGTTCCAATGAAAGATACATGGACTAAGGCACAATTGGCTATGGCCTATCGAAAGAACGTGCTTAAGTTACATGGAGTCCCTAAGGACATAGTGTCTGACAGAGATGCGAGGTTTATATCGAAGTTTTGGAAAGAGTTGCAGGAATCGTTGGGAACAGCTTTGAAGATGAGTACAACATTTCATCCTGCGACAGATGGGCAGACAGAGAGAACAATCAAGACCCTTGAGGATATGTTGCGAGCTTGTGTGATGGATTTTGGTGGTAGCTGGGAGCAGAGGTTGGATTTGATAGAGTTTTCGTACAACAACAGCTATCACACCAGCATAGGTATGGCACCGTTTGAGGCTTTGTATGGGAGGAGATGTAGGAGTCCGATCTGTTGGGACGATAGTGCTGAGGCAGTGGTTTTAGGACCAGAGATGGTACATGAGATGGTAGAACAGATTAAGATGATCAGAGAACGGATGAGAGCGACCCGGGATCGACGAGAAGAGTTATGCAGATCTACATCGTCGGGACATAGAGTTTCAGGTTGGGGACAAGGTTCTTCTGAAGGTATCTCCGATGCGTGGAGTTATGAGATTTGGGAAGAAAGGCAAGTTAAGTCAGAAGTTTATAGGGCCTTATGAGATCTTAGAGCGAGTCGGGGAAGTTGCTTATCGTTTGGCGTTACATTTTGCATTGGAGAGAGTGCACAATGTGTTCCATGTATCGCAGCTGCGGAAGTATGTGAGCGACCCGTCACATGTGTTAGAGGCAGAGAGCTTAGAGTTGGATGAGTCCCTATCATACCTTGAGGTGCCTAAGAAGATCCTAGACCGGAAGGTTAGGAAGACCAGGAGTGGTGAGACAGTGTTGCTTAAGATCCTTTGGTCTAACCACGAGACTGAGGAAGCTACATGGGAGGCAGAAGATATCATGAAAGAGCGTTACCCTTTTCTCTTTGATCAGGTATGTATGGTTACGAGGACGTAACCTTGTTTCTTTTAGGGGGGTAGGAGAGGATCGCGAGAGTTTTTAAGAGCTTTTACACCCTTCTTTTTCATGTTGTGTCGGTATGTTGTCGGGATAAGTTGGGTTAGTGTCATGCTTTACGTTGTGTTTTGTTTGACCTTCGAGTCGGGAGGCTTATGGGAGTACCTTTGTTTGGTAGTGGTTTGAACTTCGGGGACGAAGTTCCTTTTAAGGAGGGAAGACTGTAATACTCCGTATTTATAGTCTTAGGGGTACTCTATAGAGTAGCCCTTACTCTGTCGAGTAAGGGTAAGTGTCGCAAACAAAATAGTTTCGACTGTTGGGCACTCGATCGAGTAGCTCGGGCACTCGATCGAGTAGGGGGTACTCGATCGAGTACCTTGGGTACTCGATCGAGCGCCCGGTTTTACGGGTGAGTTTTCGCGGGTTTTGTTAATTATGCGATTAGGGTATTTAAACCAATTCGTCTTTGTTTTAAAACACTTTTACCAAAACCTAAAACCTGTTTAAGAGAGAAAGCAGCAGTTCTTCTTCCTAATCGCATCCTTAACGATTCCGGAGTTCGACGGTCGATTCTCGTTGTTTTTCGTGTTGTTGGATTCCTTGCGTCGAGGGTAAGCTTCTAGCATAATTTTTATAATGTTTTGCTAGTTTTGGTCAAACCCTAATTTAGGGTTTGGGGATTTTATGAGTAGGAATTGAATAGTAGTCTTTATGTGTTATGTATGATAGGAGGAGAATTCGTAGAGGAGCCGTTTTGAGACAAATTGTTTAGATCGTCTGCGTATTTGCTTTCCGGTAGGATTTCCTACTCGGTATTAGTCCCATAATGGGATATTGGTGATGTCTTTGTAGTTAGCTGTTTGATTGTGATTGTGATTGTGATTGTGATTGCGATTGGTTGTGATGGTTCTCGAGATGCGTTCTCGGCTGAGTGGGGTCACTTGCGGGAGTGATCTCACGCCCTAGTTTCGCCCTTCGTGGAACCCGCCACGAAAGGGGATGTGCACATTAATGATACAGGGTTATCGCTCGTACGATGAGCGGGGCTTAGGTGGGAACGGCTGCGGTCCCCCACTGGCAGGGCTGGTCCAGTGGACAGTCAGTGTTGAGATGATGATGGGAGTTGGTGTTGTGTGTATGTGTGACAGTTCAAATTGTCTGTTTGCCTTATTGTTATTATCTATTTTGGTTGTGTGATTAGTGCGACCCGGTGTTGTTTTGTAAAACTGCGGTGATCCATTCGGGGATGGTGAGCAGATATTGAGCAGGTATAGAGATGGTCTTTGGATAGGGGGATGGCCACGACATGACGATAGAGTCTTCCATTTGTAGTTTAGTCTTTATTTACGTTTCATTTGAGAACAGTTAGTTGGAATAATGTATTGTACTTTCAGTTGGTTTGAGGATTGTAACTTTTCATTAAAGCACTTATAATAAATGTTGTTTCTATTTTGTCTATTTGATTATCATACCTCGGGCAACCGAGATGGTGATGTCTCCATACCTGAGTGGTCCTGGTAAGGCACTTGGAGTATGGGGGTGTTACACTCCTACCTTCACTTGTTCTTGAGCTATGATGAGTAATAGGATGATCCTCCAAAGACTTCAAGTATAGAAGCCACTCCTCTTGATTGCACCCAAGATTATCCCTTATCTCTACTAAATAATATGTGCAAGATATTTGTTTAGTAGTTTACCTTAAAATTGATTACTAATACTCATATATTACACTAATAATATTAGTAATTTGATTGAACAATTTGGATCAAGATTTCTCTAATTTTTGAGAAAGATGAAAGAGTGTAAGAGAGAGGTATGCATGAATGAATTGATCATGCATATAGAGAATGAATACAACTTAAAAGAGAGAACAAAATTCTCCCCTTTTGTGCATAGAAAACCGGTGGGGAGGGAGTCAATGCCAAGGGATGGCATCTTTTCTTTTTGCTTTTTGGTCTACACAAGAAATAGGTGTGTAAGGCTATCATGCTATAGGTATGATTAGCTCTATTTTATCACATAAAATAAATCAACCATAATGCATTATAACTCCCTCCATTTCGGTCCACTTCCATAAAATGGACTACCATTTTATTTTGTCAATTTGTCATTTGTCACACAATATGTCACATGAAGTATAATACATGTTATTAATTAATTTAATGCATATTTATCACATAAATATCATTTAATGAATTAATTAAATTACATATAACAAATTGACTAGTGATACTTGATCACATAAATAAAATGGGTCATTTAATTATAATTCACAACATCTTGTAATTACAATTAACCATTCATTCTCATCTTTATTGTTTCTCAAACAATAAACAATTTTAGTAATAAAGCATTTTTATTACTAAAATAAATCTTATTTAATCTCATTACAATAAGAAATAATATTCTCTTTCACAATTGAATTGTACAATTTTAAGGAATTGATCAACTTGTATCGTCATACAATTAATCAACTTTACAGATAAGGGCATCATCCTTTAGGTGTGACCTTAAGGGATCAACTAACCACCACCGTCCCACGACAGTAATGTCAAACTCTAGCAAGCCAATCCTTACCGATTAATGTTGGTCAGTTGACTATATAATTGAATCATCCCTTACGTATTCTTAAAATGAGATTTAAACATGTGATCATCATGATCAACAATTGTGATCGCATTATTGTCGGGGACACTCCAACAATGACGAGTCAAAACCACCACAAAAAAAGCGGCATTTCAAGACCCATACAAGGTCCGCCAACGAACCAAAAATACATTCCCAAGGCAATGGAAAATTTTTCTACGGCTCGAAAAGGCAATTCATACGCCAATTTGAGCACAAGCCGGTCAAAATTCAAAAACGACCACGAAAAGGGCAAACGTGATTTTATCACGCCTCAAGGTGACCTAAACTACAAATAAGGTCCATTTCAAGGCAAACTGGCTCAATTCAAGCTCAAACAGACGCTTATTTTGTCAGACATAAGACCGTCACAAATGGCAAAAATTCCAATTTTGCCCACAATACCCAACAAAGGTCCATAATGGCAAAAATGATCATTCCTAACTACAATACAACCTAGTGGGACCCATTCTCCAAGCAAATAAACTTGGCATTGTGAAATGAGACGGTTTCTCACCTCACTCACGTTTTTCAAGCATGGAGAACGGGAACGGGGACCAAAATGCAAACTAAAAGCACCCCTATACTCCTAAACAGGTTTCTAACATAATGCAATCATCAATTTCACTCGAAATGGGCTCAATCAAAAACGCCCAAATCAATTTTCTAGGGCAAAGATTCGCCCTAATTCAATTAAGCTAAAGATCAACAAAAACAAATGGGTTCGAAAGGAAATGCATACCTTGAGACGACATTATTGTTGATGGCACGAATGGAAGCTAGCAAAAGTCCAACAATGGCGATTTTTTTGCGGGTTTTTATGTCAAAGGTTGAAGATGAATGAGGAATGAAATGCAGTCCAACCTCGCCTCTTTTTACAGAAAAAAGGGAAGCCCCTTTGGTTCGCCAGGTGGCTCGCGCCTCAATCAGGCGTCCCTTACTCTTTCAGCGAATTTTGGGCGCTTTAGCCCAATTTCCACATAACAAACTTCAAATTTTCATTGACAATATCAAAAATCGTCATTCTCTCAAAGACAAAAACAAATAATGAAAATTCAACTTCGCTATTTTCAAAAATTTCAAACAAACGGCGATCGAAACCGCCAATTTCAAAAATAATAGTGAAAATTCAAAATTCGCTATTTTCGCCAATTTCAAAAATAATATTGAAAATTCAAAATTCGCTATTTTCTTCAATTTTCAAAAATAATAGTGAAAATTCAAAATTCGCTATTTCTTCAAATTTTAAAACGACGGCAATCACAACCGTCATTTCCAAAATAATGGTTGGAAATTAAATTCCACTATTTTCACCATCAAATGTCAACGGCGGCACATAAACCGTCACTTCAATAGTGAAGTTTCTAAATTCACTATTTCCATCAAATGTCAACGGCGGCATATAAACCGTCACTTCAATCAATAGTGAAGATTCCAAATTCACTATTCCCATCAAATGTCAACGGCGGCACATAAACCGTCACTTCAATCAATAGTGAAGATTCCAAATTCACTATTTCCATCACATGTCAACGACGGCACATAAACCGTCACTTCAATCAATAGTGAAGATTCCAAATTCACTATTTCCATCACATGTCAACGGCGGCACATAAACCGTCACTTCAATCGACAGTGAAGATTCCAAATTCACTATTTCCATCACATGTCAACAGCGGCACATAAACCGTCAATCCAAACGTGATAGCAAAATTTCAAATTTGCTACTTCCTTCAAAATTCAAACAAACGGCGATCAAAACCGCCACTGCAAATTCAAACAAACGAGTAGTGGAAGTTCGAATTCACTATTCCTTCAAATACCAACAGGGGCTTCCTCGCGGAACCCGCTTATTTCAACAACATTGATGGTGAAATTAAAACTTCACTATTTTCACGGCGGCATCACGAGTTCGCTACTTTCAAAACTAGCCCATTTGACGCGGCTATTCTCACGGTCCATTAACTGACCCCCCCCCCCTATGGCTGGCGAGCCTTACTACGCACCATGGCTGGCGAGCCTTACTATGCGCCATGGCTGGCGAGCCTTACTACGCGTCATGGCTGGCGGGCCTTACTACGCACCGTGGCTGGCGGGCCTTACTACGCACCGTGGCTGGCGAGCCTTACTACGCGCCATGGCTGGCGAGCCTTACTACGCACCATGGCTGGCGAGCCTTTGTCCGCATACACCCAAGGATATATCCCGAAGATGCCTCGGGTACAACTCCTTGTCACAGCTGGCGAGCCTTTGTCCGCAAACACGCAAGGACATATCCAAAGATGCCTCAGGTATGACTTCTTCTTATGGCTGGAAAGCCTTTATACGTAGTCTAATGGACTTTAAACGACCCGCACGGATAGTCGACAGACTCTAAACTGTTCCCGACGATAGGTCCTTGATTTGTACCCTCGAGTCGCCTCGGCGTCGCCCTTCCCGACGACGGGTCCTGGGCTCGAATCCTTTCGAGCCGCCTTGACGTCGCTTGGGTCTCCAGGTTGTAATCTTCGATTGACCTGGGGGCTCTACTTTGAATTTCGCCCTGTCCAAGCCACAGTCAAAGTGGGGGCTCTGTAGATACCCAGTATCTGCTGAGACTCCAACAAACACCCGATGATTATCGGACTACAACATGTTTTGGAATCGCGGCGTTTGATCAACAGTTTGTGTACAACTTTACGTCGGAAAACTTAAAACGATTTCAAAAATAAAACTTTTCAAAACATTTCAAAAATACCTGGAGTGTTTAATGCACGACGACGGAGTCGCAATGACACTAACTAGAGTCAAAACCGACACCGGACCAAAAACCGACTCAAAAATTCAAATCCCGACTTCAACAATGAATCAAACCGAGTCAACCACCAAAAACAAAACATTTCAAACCTTCTACCTTAAGTTTTCCCGGATTTATGTTTGATCAAGTACCAAACATATGACTACAAAACCTAGGATAGAACAAATCATGATTGCGTTTGTGTGAAAGCGACAACACACCTCGAAGACCCGCAACGTGGCTCGCGCCTCTTTGAGCAGCCCAGGTGGCCACGTCGCTCAAAACTCACACAACCACTCATTTCCCTATAAATACCCCTGAAATGCCCCCCATTTGAGATTTACGCGAGTGTCCGCTCCCTCTTTTCTCCCTTAAAATTCTCTACTCGACTTCTTAAGTCACAATCCGACGCGTATTTACGACCTATCGATCGTAAATACAAGCCTTACACATTGTTTGGTACCGTCATCGTGCATTAAATCACTTAACCGACCACTTCGACCACTACACCGTCACTAATCTTAAAACACTCTTTTTACTTACCAAAACGGTTTTAAACCGAGTCTTTTCCGACCAAACGAGTTGTTACACTTACGTCGGTCACTCGCCATAACCAAACATGTAAGTATGAGGGTGTAAAAATTCTCTTTTTATCATGTTTTCATTTGTTTCATGACTTTAACATGCTAAAACGTGCATAACATGAACCAAAACATGGGATAAACGAGCCAAAACTGATTTTTGGCCTGAGACAGAAGCTCCTTAGGTTGCAGGCTTGCCCGCGCCTAAATGGGGTGTCCAGGTCAGAGATCAACCGTGTTTGTTCTCGTCTTTCCCCTTTAATTCATTTTCATATTTGTAATCGATTTTTACCATTTCAAATATTTTCAAACCCTTTTTATTTTATTTCATTTGCTTTAACCATAAAACATTTTTCACCCTTGGTTCCCCATACCATGACGATTAAATCCGTGCTTCGGTGATAATATTTGGTTAATGACATTTAAAAGGTATTTTAAAGCCTTTTATTTTATTTTTGGGAGGTATTTTAAAGTCTTTCATCATTTCTTTACATTTTCAAAATAAACATATTAGTCATCAACACAAAATCATCCTTGGCTCTACATACCATGCCGGATCAAACAATTAGTTCATAATTATTTTCAAAACTATTCATGTCAAGTTTGTCAAAGTCGAACCCGACACCGAATATTATCACAATAATGATGATTATTCGAGTCTAGTTCTTCAAATCAACAAATGCGGTCTAAACGACCTTTTCAAACCAAATCGGGTTCAAATACCCGTTTCTCAACACGTTTTATAACGTTTTCAAAAGGTCAGAATATGGCATATAACCGTAGGCTGACCCGCGCCTCAAGCAGGCCTTTTCTTTCTCACTTTCAGAACCAGGGGAGGCTCCTTTACACCGCCGGCTGGCTCGTGCCTCATGTAGCCGTCTGATACAGGGCTTGTTCCCTTTCCAGCATTAGTCTAGGACGATCCCAACTCCGGTTAGCCCGGATATAGGACGGATCAGATGACTATTTGTTTATTCAAAATCGTATTTGAAAAACGCTTTACTAAGACAAATGGATCACGTTATGCACCCTAAACCTAATACGGTAAATGGATGTTTAATTTCCGTCTTGCATGCAAATCAATCATTAATCCAACTTGACATCTTATACTTGATACTTGGATTAAATCAACCAACTTAGAAAGCTCTCACATGTTAGGTTTAAATTATTGGATGCGCATTCATGCATTTAAACCGTTTTATCAACTTTTGCATTCAACCAACCAAGATCGATCAAGAGAGAGGCATTTGCATATGGGATTGGATTGGATATATAATTAAAGGGCTTCCCAATACGTACCTTCACCTCTTACCCAGAAACTTTGGATAGTGGACGACCTTATCCAGGGCGTACGAGAGTCATTCTAGAGATAGGATGCTAAAGAGGGACGATTTCCTTATCTTTAGTACCTCTGTCAAACGCTGCATTGTGCTTCAATTTGACCGAGGTATAAAGTGGAATTCGAACGGGTTCCAAGCATCCCACAAATGCTTGGTGGTGACTCCGAACATCTCTAATCGTTTCGAGACCCTTACCAAGACGAAACCGGCCGATCTAAAGCGATCTGGTCGAAAGCATTTTTTACGCCGCCGAGCGTGGCTTTCAAAAAGACCGATGTACGTCCACAGATTGGCTAGGCATGCATGTGGCCCATGTCCACACTTGGTTCAATCAAGTGGTTTATCTACTCGATCGAACACTTTGGCTGGAAATTTTTCTCGATCGAGCATCTGCTGCTCTCGATCGAAACCCTGTAAAACCACTTTTCTCGATCGAGTACCCCATCTTCTCAATCGAGCACTTTGAGCTCCAATTCTACTCGATCGAGCCACTCTGATCTTCTCGATCGAGTATTTACGTGGTCCAGCTTCTATTTTTCGCCTGATGCGATGCTAGGAGGCTTTACCTGACCTCCCATGTTCATGGTCGGTTTGGGGAGGTCCCTCCTTACGTTGTCTTGTAAGTTTTCCGACTCCCATTCTCCTCTTCTCATATGTTTGCATTTCTTTCCCTATTTTTGGTACAATGAGGATATTGTACGGTTTGGTTTTAGGGATGTATGCATCCATATCTGTGTCTGCATGTTTTGTTGCATTTCCGTCTGCACGTTAATTTTTTTTCGCATGCACCGTTGTTTTAATTCAAAAACATACATAAAATTCAAACGAATTTCACGTTTATTATTGCATTTAGGTTGAGTCGAAACGATTGAACTTTGACGCTACTTTGAGTCCATTTACCCTTACCCTGCATATTCTTGACATTCTGTTGCCATGGTAATGTGCATAATCTACGAGTTTTTGTTTCACTCTTATCTGAACGAATAGACTTGACTCATATATTGGCAAGCTACATTTACATTCTAAGGTTAGAGCTTAATAAACTGGTGACATTCATGACCGGTTTTATATAGGATGTGAGTAGTACTCTCTATAAGGTATGTAACATCAATTTGCATAAACATGAATCCAGTCTTCTTGATACCTTTATGCATTCGGTCTGTGGTTGGTGACACATGTTAGGAGAGGCAGTTCCCTTTATCTCATTCTACCCATGAGCTCCACATAGCTAAATTGCCCATTTTGTCCTAAATAGCCACAGTCTACAATTTTGCCTACTCTAGCCGAGCTAGTAATTAATAGCTGTTTGGAATGTTCTAACTGCAGTTTGGTTACATATCTGATTTGAGCGGTTGGTGGAAATGTTGAAGGGAATGAAAAGAAGAAAAATATGAAAATAAAAAAATTGTTGTGAAAAGGAAAAATGAAAAAAGTGTTGGGAAAGAAAAAACAAAGATTATGAAAAAAAATCATGAGCCGAAAGCTTACTATGTTGTGATTTACGCTCCCATGTTTTATTTGTATCTTGGGGGGAGTTAACAATTTTAAGGTGGTTAGTGAGTTATGTGCTGTAATTTAGCACCATTTTGTATTGATATATTGAGTATGAAGTTGGGATGTGTTCTAATTTGGACCCGTTGCTGCTAGCTTGGCTGCTAACTCCACATTTCCAAATTCATTATAGCCCCTTCTTACCCATTACCTCACTTACCCAAATGTAAGTCCTCGGCATGTGTCTTGGTCATTAGTTGGTTGGAATGCATATGTACAGTTGTAGAGATTTTATTCATGTTAGACTGCATGCATGTTCTTATAGGTCGAGTTAGGTGAGTGTCTTTAATTCTTTCTATCTCCTGCTTATATACTCACCCTGTGCCTAAATTGTGTGATGAGCGACCCGTGAGAGTCCGATATTTATGAGTCTTGCAAGGTTGACGGCTCAGTAGTCTGAAACATTGATTTAACTCGTTTGCACTTACCTATTGCTACTTTGTTAGTTGTTGCATTAAACTAGTTTGGGTGGGTGACTTGTAGCTGATGAGTTGGTCCCATTCCGTTATTTGTCTTTAGTTGTATTCATAGTTTGCTTTGGGACAAGCAAAGGTTTGGTTTGGGGATATTTGATGCGTGTATTTTATATAAGATTTTTACCTCATTTTTACACGCATTTCTGTGCTATTTATGTGGCGTATAGCTACAAATGCCCCCGAATAGTCTACTTTGGTTTGTCTTGTGTAAATTGCAGGTACGGACAAGAAAGGAGCAAAACTGAGCCTAAACTTGTCCCATCTGCATGCATTTTTGGAGAATAAGGAATCGGAGCCCGGAATCCATCACTTAGAGATGCGTGAACTGACCTCGGAAGGTGCCAAGGTGTCCATACGTGCTAATATAGCTCGATCGACCAATTTTGCGACACTATTTGGTCGATCGAATGCTTTATCCATCAAGAATCACTCGATCGAGTTGTTTAGTTACTCGATCGAAATGGCTGATTTAAGAAGTACTTGATCGAACTCCGGTTTTACTCAATTGAGAGGAATTTCAAGATTTGTCCTCGATCGAGTGGTTTCATTTCACTCGATCGAGAGACTTTGCTTTTTATGCGTGTTTTTGCCTATTTTCGAGATGGGCTTTGTAATTAGATTTAAGCTAGGTTAAGTAGTACGACTACTACTTCTTCTTCTTCTCTCAGACTTCGATACTTTTCTCTCCCTACTCTCTCATACTCTTCCTTTAGAACCCTTACTCGGATCTTGCTACTTTTGTAATCGGTATTATTATTTTTCTCTTAATCTCAATCTATTATTGCTCTTTATTGTTTTCTCTTATTTATTCTTCAATTGTAATCATTAATCTTTCTTTGTTCTTGCCATCATGCTTAATCTTTATTGCTTGTGTATGATTGTTGTTCCTTCAATAATAATGCATAGCTAATTCCCCTTGCTAAGACATAGGGGAGCCATGATTTTAAGGGAAGTGTAAATTGAGTTATTAGGTTTAATGAAAAATTAATCTATGTTGTTAATTGATACCGTCGTAAAGTATCAAAAATAATATTTATATTCCGAACTAAAACTATAAATAGCGATAGTAAGGGTCGAACCACAAGGAGGTAGGGAGTTATAGTTGTCTTAATTTTAGTCTAGGAAATTTGGGGGGGTTTGATTGAATTATAAGTAAACTAAATGCAAATAACTAAATAGGCAAATGAAACTGACGATATAAACGATGATAAAAAGGATGCTAAGACGATCGGTTCATTGTAGCTACGACGACGCAAGTCCTAGGTAAATATGAAATAATCACGTGAGACGGGAAAGTAAGAAGTCCTCTCGGTCCTTCCTTAACAGGTAGCATCTTTCGATCTCGCTACAGGTCCCTAAGTATCACTAACACTGACTCTCGCCCTGAAAAGTGATTCTTAAGCCTAAATCTTACTTATCTTTTGATCTTTGTATAATTTAGTCGTTCAATTGGTAGTCTATTGCCCTCCCCTCTCTTTCGATCTATTGGGTCGGTTAATTCCTAAGTATTTAACAAATAGCCTCTCGGTCTTTTACTAAATATTGCAATTAAGTCAATTGAACAGTGCTGATTCTTACGTGATGCAGTAAATCGACTAGCTGGGCCAGTCGATCGACCAGGTTTTCAGTCGATCGACCAAACCCCGAAATAGGTCTACCTATTCTACGTCGTCTACGCCACAAATTCCCTCACATCTTAGCACGGGGTATTTAGCTACTCATATGAATGACAATAACAACAACAAATATGATAAAAACAATAAAGGAATTCATAACTGAAGTGATTAAAGCAATAAAAACGCAATAAAGAAATTAGGGTTGCGGGATTCTAAACTAGCAATTCTAATTCTAATAAGCAAATAGGAGCGAAACTGAAATTAAGCAGGGAATTACCGAAATAGAAGGCAAGAATAAATCAGAAAGCAAGAACTTTATTGAGAAATTAATGTACCGAAGCTAAACTAATGTGTGAGATCTAAACTAAGAATGAATGGAACTAGGTGATAATGAATGCTAATACTGAGAGAAAGTGTTACGTTATATAGCAAAATAACGTAACACTTCCTAAATCTAATTACACAAATGGGCTTAAGCTAAATCTCATCTTTAAATTCTCGTCAGACTCGTGGAGTGGTCGACCGACCACTAGTTATGGTCGACCGACCAACAGTGCTGTATAGTAATGCATTCTGACGAATTCTGCAGCGCGCGCCGATCTTAAAACAGCTGCCATTTCTTCGTTACTTATCGGAATAAAGAGATTATCACGGCGTTGGAAAGCTAAGAGGATAAGCTTTCACCTCCAATTGTAATCACTCAATTATCAGCTTTAGAGCTCGAGATATAGCCATTTGAAGAAGGCTGCAATATCGTGAAGTGCTTCTTCGCTTGTTAAACTCGTATGCGCCCATGCTTTTGCTATCTTTAGGCCTTGAAACGCGCACCAAGCTCATTCCTCGAGCATCTACTTCATGTAAAATGCTATGCTAAACACTTAGGGATGGATTTGGCTCATTTTCCGCTGAAATCTTCATATTTCTGCAATATCACACAAAAAGGAAGAAATACACGAAACAAGGGAAATAGTAGCATAAACTACTCTATTGAGCTCTGAAATGCATGTGAAATGACGTGCAAAACATCATATATTAGACACGCATCAAACTTCCCCAAACCAAACCCTTGCTTGTCCCCAAGCAAGAACTAGACTCGATCTTAGAACCTAAGGGAACGAGTTCAATCTCAGAGCGAAATGCAACATGTAAAGCCTAAACCAATTTAATGCTAAACTCAACAATCAACTAGTAATATGAATCATGCAAACGAGTTATAAAGATGTCAAAAACTGCTGAACCGTCAACTGTAAAGACTTATCAATTCGGACTCTCACGGGTCGCTCATAACACACAATGAATACGGGTGAGTATATGTAAAAGATAGAAAGTAGTAATATTGTAATGACTCTCACCTAACTACGACCTATAAGAACATGCCTGCAATCTAATATGAAAATGATCTCTACAACCGTACATACGCATTCCAACCATAAAAAAACCATGACACATGCCGAGGCAATTTTGGATATGTGAGGTGTGGGTAAGAAAGGGCTAAGATAAATTTGGAATAGAGGAGTTAAAGCCAAGCTAGTAACTTACTAAACACCAAATGATAACAACATCCGACTTTCTTACTCAAGATTCAACAATAAAACCGGTGCTAATGATTAGCACTAATCTCACAATCTCCATACAAACTGTAATTCCCCAAATGATAATAATAAAACATGGGAATATAAAATCACCAACTAATGAAGATTCGATCATGTTATTTTTTTTCGAATTTTCTTTCGCTACTGCAGCAAGCAGTCGATCGACCAAGTGGGACAGTCGATCGACTGACCTCTTTTTTTTTCGAATCATTTTTTCTTTTTTTCTTTTTCTTTTCTTTTCTTTCCCTTCAATCATTTCACCAACATTCTCAATAAGAGCAAATATAACCAAAATGATAAGAACACTCCCAAAGACTAATACTACTAGCTTGACAAAGGCAGGCTGAATATAGGATGTAGTTAAAGGGACAAAAGGCTATTTTTGGCTATGTGAAACTTATGGGCAAAATGAATAAAGGAGACCTCTTCCACATATGTCAACAAACCACGGACCGAATGCATACAGGTATTAAGTAGATAAAGTTCATATTTATGCATATTGATGTAACATATCTTACAAGGAGTAACTACTCACATCCTAAATGAACTGGTCATGAATGTCACCAGTTATAAAGCTCTAAAACTCAGAATATAATGTAGTTTGCCAAAAATCTAGGTCAAGTTTCAAGATTCAGCGAATAATTCAACGAAAACTCGTAGACTATGCATATGTGATTCTACTAATAACATGTCAATTTAGCACGGCTTAGGCATAAACAGATGAAAATGCAATGTCATCATTGAAATACTACCGTTCCGACTCAACCTATATGCTAAAATAAACGTGCATTTTTCGAATTTTTTGAAATTTTTCAATTTTTTGGAATTTTCTGTATATATAAGAGAAATGAAAAAAAAAACAAATGCAAACTGAAATGCAATGAACGTGAAACAGAAATGCAATAAAAACAAATGCAAATGAGACGCAAAACCCTTCCCCAAACCAAATCGCACAATGTCCCCATTGTGCAAAATCATGTATAAAGAAGCAAAGAAGAAGCGGGAATTTGCGTTATAATAACTAACTAAAACATGAAGAGTAAAGGGAACTCACAAGACTTAAGCGCGAACTGAAACCTCCCCAAACCAGCGCGAGCTAGGAGGCTTCGGCAGCCAGCAGTGCTACCAAAAAGGGTACCTAAAAGACAGATTAAATAGGCATCATTCGGAAATAAAAGCAAAAGGGCGGAAATTATATGCGTAGAAACAATATGGAAGAAAACAAAGGTGAGAAAGAAAGCATAGAAAGAAGAACTCCCTAAAATTCTCGTTCACGCTCCATGAGACGACCAAACACGATCGCCAAAACAGGTACCAGCAGCAAGAGGGATCGACCGACCACAAGGTGTGGTCGATCGACCATATGTCGAAGGAACAGTACTCTCTGGAAGCTGCAATCCGGTCGATCGACCAAAAGGACCAGTCTCTTAATCTCAATCTATTATTGCTCTTTATTGTTTTCTCTTCTTTATTCTTCAATTGTTATCATTAATCTTTCTTTGTTCTTGCCATCATGCTTAATCTTTATTGCTTGTGTATGATTGTTTTTCGTTCAATAATAATGCATAGCTAATTCCCCTTGCTAAGACATAGGGGAGCCATGATTTTAAGGGAAGTGTAAATTGAGTTATTAGGTTTAATGCAAAATTAATCTATGTTGTTAATCGCTACATTTAACTGTTCTTGTCTAATTGAGTCGACACAATTGGTTAATAAATCGCGGTACACCTTGACCTAGATCGAAAGATTGGAAATGGTAAGACCTATAGCGAACAATAGGGCACTTTAGTGAGGGCGGAAGCTAAGCTATTAGTGTTTTAGGGCGAATTGAGACCGGAAGGAGATATTCATTGCTCCATAGATCAACCTTGCATTGACCTGAGACCTTAGATCGCATTACTTGAGAATCATGGTGAACCGACTGTCTTAGCTGCTTTCTCTCTATTTGCTTACTTTCAACCCTTTTACTCTCTTTCTCTCTTTTGACCTTATTAGTTTAGAACAAACATTCAAACCCCCGAAGAACTGGTTACCTCGATAGACTTAGTTAAAGCTGACATTTTTCCATCTCCCTGTGGAGATCGACCCTACTTACTGCTAGCTTCTGTTAGTGTATCTAGGTTTTATTTTTGGTACCTGACCACGGTATCAAGAATGAAGTGCTCAAGTGGGTCAATGATCAAGACCAGACATTCAAGCCGCTGGATGCTGCCAATGAGACCTTTGATTTGAGAATTGATTTAAAATAAACAATATGTTCCAATTCAATGTGAGTACACTCGACTGACATTCCGTACCGAGTAAGCAAAGGACCCAAAACTCCGTGTCCATTTCTTTACCTATTCCATGTCTGGCAATAGAAACCTCTCATTAGCACCCTATTTCGAATAAGCTTCTATCAAATGGATTCTACGACGAACCCAAATAACAAAACATAACATCTCCTTGTTCATGATCAATTACGGAAGGCAAGCCCATTCCCCACAAAAACATCCCATCACAAATACCAACCTCTTACCGCCGGGTACATCCCCGCTTGCATCTTCACCACCCTCCAGCAAAGGACGGGAAAGCTCGAATAGATCAAAAGCCGCCCAATCTCCAAACACAAAGCCAAAGTCAGAGCCAAAGCAAAAACCCAAGCCAATAGCCATTCACCCAAAGCCAAAGCGAAAGGCCCAAGCCAATAGCCATTCACCCAAAGCTAAAGCGAAAGGCCAAAATCAAAGGCCCAAGCCAAAATTCATTCACCCAAGGCCAAAACAAAAGACCCAAGCCAAAAGTGATTCACCCAAAGGCCAAAACCAAAGCAAGGCCAAAAGCCATTCACCCAGGGCCAAAGCAAAAGGCCAAAATAAAAGGCCCAAGCCAAAAGTCATTCACCCAAAGCCAAAGCAAAACCAAAACCAAAAGGCCAAAATCCATTCGCCTGAAGCCAAAGCAAAAACAAAAGCAAAAGCCATAGCCAGAAGCTACTCAGGCGAAGGCCAAGACCCGAGCCAAAATCAAAACAAAACAAGATTGAAACCCTTTTTTTTAAAAAAAAAAAAAAAAAAAAAAAAAAAAAGAGGGCCGAAATCCAAAGAAAGCATCCAACACACAAAATCCCAGACCAGTAAGTCCAAAACACCAAGTCCAGGACCAATGTCCAAAGCCAAGACCAATAAGCCCAAAACAACAAAACAGAAAAACACCAAAACATGATGTCAAAGAGCTAAAATAAGAGCTCAAGACTCGTCAACTAACAACAAACCCAACTTTGCTCACCCTTAAGTCCTTCTAGAGACTGTTATAGGGAGAACTATCTAGGCTTCTGAGGATTCCCTCAAGCTCGTAATATCACGCCTTAACCTTTAAAGTCCAGACATGAGATCTGATCCCACATTATTTACCAACCATTTTCATGCTCGGGCCATATCAAGCTTGAGACCCCATTCCACACCACATCACAAGCCGTAACCCATCAGCCTAAACACCACAAATACAAGCTCCAGATTTTTATCTGTCAAACAAACCTGTAACCAAGCTCGACATTCCATAATGTCGAAGCCATTTTTACCCTGACCCAGATACGAAGTCCTCGAATGCTTTGCTACCGAGAACGGGACATACCCAGTCTACCCTTAGGGTCCACTTTTTAGTGTGCTCACATGATAAAGAACATTTTCACAAATTACACCTCTTCGATTCACGATCAAGGAGGAATTCTCTCAAATCAATCTTCAAGTCACCAAGCGGCATTTACCGTCGTGACCCTCACACTTTAAGGTCCTAACAGTTAGCTTAGGCACGCACATGCAGAAATATGATCTGGTTTGATTTCATTTCACGTGAATATGTAGGCAGTCCTTCAAGGACACAACCATACACCTCAAAATCAATTATCAACAACCATCATAACTACGATCTAGTTTGATTTTGCACACACGCGAATACGTAGGCAGTCCTATTACGAGGGCACAACCACACACCCCCACACATATTCAATTTTCACACCTTCAATTTGCAACCCATTGCACACACACGCAGAACTACGATCTGGTTTGATTTCGCAAACACGCGAATACGTAGGCAGTCCCCCAACAAGGACACAACTGCATACACCCCTTTCACAACATTTTCAATTTTCAATCCTCAAAAACCAGCTCAGAACTACTATCTGGTTTGATTTCGCAAACACGCGAATACGTAGGCAATCCAATTATAAGGACACAACCGCATACCCCTTTCAATCTCAACCATCAGCATCAATCCTCAAAAGCAGCCCACCTAGCTGCAAAAAAAATAATCTTATACCTCTTTACTGGGGGCTTCTTCCTTGAGACGTCGCTCATTCCTCCTTTTGCCAAAATCCTATCTTCTCAATTTGGGAGCTTCTCTTTCGAGATGCCGCTCGTCCTTCATCCTCAAACATCTTTTGAGTCTCAACTACAGTCCAAAATAAAACCACCTTTAGCATAGTGCTCGGTTTAGACGATGACAAGATCTTGGTTCCATTCTCCGAATCATCAAAACTCGAGAAGGAATCTCAAACAAGCAAACGGAGGCATAGATGGCTGGAGAAGATAAATAATTCGTGTTCCCCAGCTGAGCGGACCTTCTACCTCAGGGATTTAATACGCGTTGTCACCCTTTCTTTGCTAGGAGTTGCACACACATAAGCAAAGTTTGTCAGAGTCACTCCCGTGTTATGTCGATACCAAGTTTGTATCACGTTCACGACCGTCTGTTTGCCAATCTTTCAGTATGCGTCCTTGTGAGTCAATGTCGCAACGGTCACGTATCTCCGGTCTATCAAATCACGGATCTACAAGCAATAAGACTCAATATTAAGCTTCACAACTTTCAAAACTCCTATCTCCCCTCACGCGAGATATTACGTGCTAATTGCTTACATACTTATGTGCTTACGTGCTTGCATGCTTGCATGCCTACGTGCTTGTCTATGCGACTGCGGATTTGTGTGGTCACTAACCATGCAGATAATCTTGAGAAGAAAAATGCACTCCAACTGAGTACCGGGTCCTTCCCAACAAATGTCGACCAGTCAAGTCCAAGGGCTTTGACCGTGTCGATTGCATGGTATACGCTAACCCCCAACGACCGGCAACTCATATCCCCAGAGAGTCCTGAGAAGTTTCTAACGTCCTAGCAAGTGCCGATTTTCAAATGGATGTCACACAGGTCTTTTAAGATCCTCGCAACATCATTCATGCTCCCGACGCAGCGCTCGTCCTAAATGGTTTTCCAGAGAGCCTTTCTTAGATGATTTATCCCCACGGAGTTCATTTAGGAGGGCATTTAGGACCCCTCAGCAAGTTGGAGTTCGTTGCTCCCTAGCCGAACCTATCAACGTCAACCTGTTTGGAAGTCATAAGCCCGATGTTTCAAGCATCCATGGCTGGCGAGCCTATACGCACCTTCAATGGCTAGCGAGCCTCAAAACGCACCTTCAACATGGCCGATGAGCCTCAAAACGCACCTTTAACATGGCTGACGAGCCTCACAATGCACACCTTCAACATGGCTAGCGAGCCTCACAACGCACATTCAACATGGCTGCGAACCTCACAACGAATATTCAACATGGCTGGCGAGCCTCACAACGCACATTCAATATGGTTGGCGAGCCTTACAATGCACATTCAACATGGCTGGCGAGCCTCAAAGCGTACCTTCAACATGGCTGGCGAGCCTCTACGCACCTTCAATAGCTGGTGAGCCTCTTCGCACGAACAAAAAACAATTCAAGGACATATCCCGAAGATGCCTCGGGTATGACTCCTTCTTATGGCTGGCGAGCCTTTATACGTAGTCTAATGGACTTTAAACAACCCGAATCGGAAGTCGACAGACTCTAAAATGTTCCCTACGGCAGGTCCTTCACTCGAATCCCCGAGTCGCCTCGACGTCGCCCTTCCCGACGGCAGGTCCTTGGCTCAAACCCTTTTGAGTCGCCTTGACGTCGCAATGGTCTTCAGGTTGTAATCTGCGATTGACCTGGAGGCTATACTTTGACTTTCGCCTTTCTAAGCCTCAACCAAAGTGGGGGCTCTGTAGATACCCAGTATTTGCACCTCCCAAGAACCACCCGATGATGATCGGACTATAACGTGTTTTTGATATGCGTGTGTGGATTGGCTATACGTGAGACAGTTTAATGCATTACTCAGATATGAAAAATAATTTTAAAAATGGTTTTCTAACTTCATTTGCATTAAAACAACACTATTTAGAGTTAAAACCGTCTTCTGACCCAAAACCGACTCAGAAACCCGCAACTCGAGTCAATCTAAGTCAACCCGAGTCAACCCGATTCTCGAATGTCAATAATAATGCCATTAATGTCTTTATCATGCCATTTGCATTAAAATGGCACTAATTAGAGTCAAAACCGACACCAGGCCAAAAACCGACTCGAAATTCAAATCTCGACTCAACACGGATCAAACCCGAGTCAAGCACAAAAGGCCTACCCCAAATAACACCCAAAAATCATCTTATTAGATGCCCATATTATTACACGACATCTCATTTGATTACGACAAATCAAACCAACCAAGCAATAGATAAGGGAAAGGCCATGTCCAAATTGAAAAGGACAGGGCACCCCATTGCGTAGCAGGGGAGCTCGCGCCTCATTAGGCTTCCTGCTTAGCCTCTAAGCAAACTCAACCGACCTACCACTCCACATTTCTCTATAAATACCAACCTTCACATACCACAATACTCACGCGAGCGTCCGCCCCCTCACATCTCCCTTAAACTTCTAGACTCGACTTCCTAAGTCAAAAAATCGACACGTGTTTTCGACCTACCGATCGAAAACACAAGCCTTACACATTTTATTTGGTACCGTCGCTGTGCATTCGACCGACCCATTCGACCAACTCAACATTAATCAACATATTTTTCAACAACATATTTTCAAAATAAAATCCTTTTTTAAGGCACTCTTTTAAACTTCTTTGATCATGAGTAGTCACAGCGAGAAAACCGTCTTTAAAGTCGTCTACCTCGCAAACATCAATACACGTAAGTTTGAGGGTATAAACAACTCATTTATTTCATGTCTTTACTGTTTTCATAACTTTATAAACATTAACAATGCATAACACGATTCAAATATAGGTTAGACGAGCCAAAACCAAGTTTTGGCCTGAGACAGAAGCTCTTTGCTATGCAAAGAGGCTCGCGCCTCTTGTGGCTTCTCGGGTCAGATCCAAACATGTTTGAGTTCATCTTCCTTCAACACTTTCTTTTATTTTTACTTTTTTTCTATTACGGTTTTTACCATTTTAATTCATTTTTATGACAAATATTTTGACCATTAGCGAAATCATCCTTGGTTCCATATACCATGACGGTTTATTCCGTGACTCGATGATATTATTTAGATAATTACATTTTAAAGGGTATTCTAATACTCTTTTCTTTTATTTACCATTTTTCTCACTTATTTACACTTGCAAACGTATTAGTCATAATTCATAATCATCCTTGGTTCTTTATACCATGTCGGTTTAATCCGAGTACGATGACAAACTTGACTAATTACAAATAAATGAACTTAACATAATTAGTTCAAATTAAACATTTTCCTTGGTTAAAATAAATACCATGTCGATTTAATTTGGATGCGGTGATGAAACGGTTAAGCACATGTATTTTACATTTTTATTTGTAAACTATGCTTTCCAAACTTGCAAATCCGACAACGAATATTACTAACATAATAGTAATTATTCCGAGTCATGCAAATCATTTAAACACAAATACGGTTTTAAACAACCTTTTTAACAACCAGGAGGCACCTCTTGGCTCGCCGCATGGCTCTCGCCCCAAGAGTCTGCCTATTTCCACCTTTGAAAACCTGGACAGGCCTGGTTCCCTCGCCAATAGGCTCGCGCCCTAATGGGGCTGTGTGGCACTATTCTGTCTCATTTTAGTACTTGTCTAGGACGATCCCAATTACGATTAACCCGAATACGTGACGGATCAGATTGACAAGTTTATGTTTTTACACTTTGTCATTAAACACACTTTTTCAAATAAATGGATCGTGTTAAGCATCATAACTCGAATTTGGTAAATGGATGTTTAATTTCCGTTTTCACATGCAAATCAATCTAAATCCAACTTTGACACCAATTTCTTGGTACATGCATAAACAGCCGACTTAGGAAATCTTCACATGTTAGGTTAAGACATTTGGATGCGCATTCATGCATTTAAACCGTTTTATCAACTTTTGCACTTAAACAACCACGATCGATCAGTAGAGGCTGCTAACGTGGGCGGGATTGGGTGTCCGATTAAAGGGCTTCCCAATACGTACCCTCACCCCTTACTCAGAACCTTTGGATAGTGGATGGCCTTATCCAGGGCGTAAGAGAGTCATTCTAGCGATAGGATGCTAAAGGGGGACGAGTCCTTATCTTTAGTACCTATGGAAAGCACCGCTTTTTGCCTTGATTGACTTAGGTATAAAGTGGATTCGAACGGTTTCCAGGCATCCCATAATTGCTTGGTGGCGACTCCGAACATCTCTAGCATCATTTCGAGACCCTTGCCGAAATCGACCGATCTAAAACGATTCGGTCGAAAGCATTTTTACGCCGCCGAGCGTGGCTTTCAAGAGACCGCTATACGTCCACAGATTGGCTTAGCGTGTAGGAGGCATGTCCACACAGACATCGTGTCTCAACCACATGTGTCCCTCCGTAACTCAAGCCATTAATGTGCACATCCCTCTTGGAGTGGGAAGCTCCAAGAGGCAGCTCAAGCGTAAGACGGTCTTCCAACCGCATTACATCTCCATATAAAAGTAACCAATCAAAGCTCTATGTCCTCCAACATACAAGACAACACAATATGCAAGATATCATATAACATGCCAATTACCGACTCATTCAATGCAATAAATGACAAATGACTCATTTAGCAAATAAACACAATATCGAAACTGAGTAGGATAACCTACCTTTTAGCATACTCCGTAAGCAATCCGGCTAATAATAATCTTCCACAAAACCGTCACCTAAATATAATAATTAAATACATTTAATTACTAACTAATCTAACTAAATTAAATTATATAATTTAATATAATTAAATTCAAATCCCGACTTGATTCCCGCTAATTACATGGTTTGAATCCCTATCATACCTATTATTTAATAATAAAACCCGTCTTATAATTCTACGTACCCGAATACTCACAAACACACCCAAACACACGAGTAAACTCGTGTTTGGACAGCCCTCAAGACACCCCTAAAACAGCCCCCATAAGCCACCCAAGACCACGGCCCACACCACCACCTTACACCACCGTGCAACACCTCACCATAGCCGCCACTCGTCCCCACAATTAACCACCAACGAGTCCTCAAAACATCAGCCAATAACCGCAGCACCAACCCGCCCTATACACCCACATACACGACCAAAATGCGACCAAACACCACCACCACCGTGATCCACCACCGGCTTCCCCTCCTGCCGACACCCACAACCACCTAGCAACACCCACACGACAATAACCATAGCAGCAACCACGACAACAACCAAAAAAATGCAACACTAACCCACGACCAAACAGTCCGTACACTCCTCTTTTTACCACCTATTTCCGCCACCTACAGCCACCCAAACTACCACCCACGACCAACACTATACTCTCCTCACTACCCCCAACAATAACCACCCAAGGGTTACCTAAGTCAGCCACGAAAGGCGGGTTAAAACTCCATCTTAAGATGGTCTCACAACAAAAATCAAATCGTGTAGATCTACTCGGTCAAACCCATTTTTGGGCGGTCAACGGTGGTCTAGGGGTGGTCAATGGGAGGTCTAGGGTCAGTCAAGGTCGAAGCGGTCAATTAAAATAATATATAAACTAGTGTGAGGCGGTTTACCTTACGATCTCGAGGCGGAGGGACAAAAGACGATCTTTATTCTCTTCCTTTTCTTTTCTCTCTTTCTCTCTTCTAATTTGATGGTGCATTTTGTGAGATTACAAATGGATAAGGGTGAGGTGGATAAGGTAGGGTGGAGTATATAAGGTAGTTAGTATGGTATAAGTATATGTATACATGCATAGTATATCGTATTGCGTATTATTATTATCATTACAACTTATTATTATTATTATTAGCATTTCCGTCTTATAATAATTATTATTATTTTATTATTCCGTCTCAAACTTAACTCATATAAATGCAATATAATATTATTTATATAATTATAAAACAAGGGGTATTACAATAATAGGGTTAAAATCATTATTTATCAAAATTAGAATTCCGATTTTTCGTCATAAAGTCTAGAATTTCTATAACGCCTTATCACCGCTCTTAATGAATCGAACTGCAAACACGCTATGATCGATGAATTCGATGCTCTTGTTAAAAATAAGAATTGGGTCTTGGTTTCCCGTCCCTATAATGTCAATATAACCGGGTGCATATGGCTATTTAAACATAAATTTAAGTCTCTAATGGTGAATTGGAGCGATGCAAAGCTTACCTTGTTGTCAATTGCAGGTCTCAACAAGCGGATGTCGATTGTAATGAGACATTTAGTCATGTGGTGAAACAGCAACCATCTGCACCGTCCTTAGCTTAGTTGTGTCTAAAAGATGGCCCATCCACCAATTAGACGTAAAGAATGCCTTCCTACATGCTAAATTTGCTGAAACAATATACATGCACCAACCTCCTGGATTCCGTGATCGCCATTACCCCGATTATGTATGCTTTCTTCAAAAATTATTATACTGTCTTAAGCAAGCACCAAGAGCGTGGTACTAATGGTTTGCTTCATGTGTATCTTGTTAGGTTCATATACCTATTATTAGACTCCTCTAATAGTGAACTAATTAACTTGTTAATTATTTGTTCTTTAGATCTAGTGCATGCATAAAAAAATGAAAGATTTATAAGAAAAACAATGTTCCTTACATTGTTAAATGGTTCAAAATATAGGGCACAAGTAAGGTCACCTTCCTTCACTTGTTCTTAAGTTAAATATGATGGATGATCCTGTTAGAAATCTATATCTCATTAATTTACATATTCATATATGTTACATTTTAATTTAGTCATAAAATTAAAACTTAGATCTTATGCATGCAAACTTAAATTAAAAGAGAAGAAATCATCAACCCTTACTATGATAATTTCGGTCTTATAGGCACCAACAAGATCTCCTTCTTGTTAGTTCTTGAGCTTTCCAATAATGGATGAACATTCATGACTTCAAAATAGAAGCCCTCCAATAAGTAGCACCCAAGACTATCCCTTAATCCTACAAACTAACATGTACTAGATATTTGTGATGTGGTTTACCTTAAAATCGGTTACTAATACTCATATACTACTACTAGTATTATTAGTGTTTGATGTGTACAAATTAGATTCATAAAAATGAATTTTTATGAAGAACAAGAGAGAGAAGGTATTGTTTTTCATAAAACATAAGAAGAATGAATAATGTTGAGAAAACCTCTCAATTCCCCCTCCAAAAACCGGTGGCCTCTATGGTCTTATGACCATTTTTCCTTTTTCCTTTTTGTCTTAACAAGACAAATTGTGTAAGCCTTTGTCTATAGTCATGTCACTATCAAGCATATTAGACAAATGAATAAGACAAATGGAAAAAGACAAAACTACTAACACTTGCCACCAATTTCGGTTTTATATGTGTAAAATGGAGTCCATTTTATTTTTGTCAATTGTACAATTGTATGTCATGTGACATGTGACATGTCTTATGTCATGTTTTAATTTAAAATGCATATTTAACAAATTAAATATCATTTACAAATTAAATAAATCACATTTAACAAATTGACTAGTAATTCAAAATTACTTTCACATAAAATGGTTATTTAAATACTAGTTAGTATAATTCACAACATCTTGTAATTATAACTAGCTTATCATTCTCATCTCGCATGTTTCGCAAACACCGATTAATTTTAGTAATGTAACTTCTTAAATTACTAAATAAAATCTTATTTAATCACATTAAAATAAGATGTCATTTTCTCTCTTATAATAAAATTTGTGCAATTTTAAGGAATTAATTAATCTGTATCGACATACAATTGATTAACCTTTTTCAATTAAGGGAATCGTCCTTTAGGTGTGACCTCAAGGGATCAACTGATCACCACCGTCGTACGACAGTAATGTCAAACTCTAGCCACCCAATCATTATCGATAAGTGTGGACCAGTTGACTATATATGTAATGTATCATCCCTTTCGTATTCTTGATATGAGATTTAAATATGTGATCAATATGATCGACAATAGTGATCGCATTATTGTCGGGGACACTTACTCCAACAATCTCCCACTTGTCTTCGACAAGTGTGCGTCACCAATTCTCTTGTCCTATTACTATTTCCCACTCAATGCAAGGTGTCTTTCGGGTCTGTAGATACCCGTATCCGTCGATATTGGAATTTATAGAGAACCCGACAAACACCCGATGATGATAGGACACATGTATTCTTTAGTTGTCATTGTCATTATTTGGAGCTCGTTTTACGATGTAGAATGGGCGTCGTCGATGAAGTATTTTATTAATTTAAATGATATTTAAATTAATGTTTTTTTAAGTGAGTTCATTTTATTAATTTAAATGATAGTTAAATTATGGTTTTTTTGAGGTGAATTCAATTTATTTTATTTTATTTTGAATTTATTTTCTTAAGTTTATTTTATTGAAAATAAAATAAATATTTGATTTGAAAAATCATTTTATGAATATATTTGATTTGAAAAATCATTTATTTTAATTTATTAATTGATTTGAAAAATCGATTTTAAAAGCGAAGAAAACTCGTTTTTTTAAGCATGTGTTTTTGAGCTCGTTTTTAGCTCGGTTTTTGAGCCCGTTTCCTTTGCGAATTGGCACGAATCTCGAGTATGCTAACCCACCTAGACCAATACCCATCCACCCTTGTTCGAACCCCCCATACCACAGCCCAAATCCTCGTCCCAAACCCCTCACAAGCAGCCCGCATGAACCGAGCCCCCCCTGTTTTGGCAGCCAATTCGCGAGCCCAAACCCGCTCCAAACACTACCAAGACCCGTACCCATTAACCCTAACCCATACCCTAGTATCCTACACATATTATCCTAGCTTAATCACCAAGAAAACCCCCCTCAAACCCTCACAAAAACGGCTGGACAACAGCCATCCGTGAGCTAGCCCGATTGCCCCTCCCTCTCTTTTAACCTATTTTAACTCCTTATAAATACCACCCCTTCACCATACATTCATTCCTCTAAGTTCTCCATACATCCTACCATCACCCACAAGCTTTAAACCTCAGAAACAAACCCTAAACGTCCTCCAAAAACCCTAAACAAAACCGACACACAAACTGAACTGTTTGTGTGTCCTCTTCGAAAACCCTTTCGTTCCTCCATCAAATCTCCATAAAAACTCGAGTTTCTTGTTCCTAATTAACCACATAACATCCATCTACACATTAGATAAAGAATTACGAGCCAAATTGCCCTTGAGAGTACACGAAATCCCTCGAAAAACAGAGTGAAATAACACTCTGTTTTCGCGGTTTCTTCTTGTCTGTCCAGTTCTGTTTGTGCTCGTTTTTCGTACCCAATAACCCAAAACGAGCAGGGGTTGCTTTAAGATTCCTGTTCTCCTCTCTTTCTAGTTTTCAAAACATCTTTCGAATCGAATTTCCGTCGTGAAACGAGGGAGATATCACTATTTTAAAATCGTTGTCCAGAAAGTTTCCAAAACGCGTGTTTGCTTTATTCTTCGTCGACGACGGCCTCTCGAGATAAAATCTACCATCGATTACGACCCAAGACGGTGTCAACGATACATGTAGGTTGAGGGTGCATCAAATCCTCCTCTTCTCCCTTTTATTTCGTTTGTTTTATGCTCGTTTTTTATTGTCTTTTTTTGTTTGTTTTTTCGTTTGTTTATCGATTGTTTTAAATTAACTATGAAACTAGTTAGTCCGAGTATGAGTTAAAGTACCACCATGAACACCCGCGTTGACTTGAGATGGGAAAAGAAACCGCTACTTCTGTCGGTCGTACACCCCCGTCTCATTTACATATCCTCGTGTTCAAGGTAGGGCATAAATAAAACGAGTTGTCTAACTTTCGTCGCTTTCGACCCCCTTATTGTTTCGGCCAAATCGACATACCCTAGGACCCGTTGTATGTTAGTTTAACCTCTGATTGTTAACCTATGACATGTTTAGATAACATTAATTTAATTTAATAACCTAATTAGACACGATAGGTGGCTTCGACGTAAGTTATAAAATCAATCGACGATTCTGTAAACAATTGAATGCATCTCTCTCTTTCACCTAATTTCTCGCTAGTATAAGAGTGCGTGATTAGCACCTTATTATTGACACTCGATGAGTTAAATTAATTAGCGAATTTGACCTAATTAGACCCTTTAGGCCGTGTAGAATGCACCCTCGTGCGACAATCAATCAACATCATTTTTAACTCGTTTTCTAACTTGTTTCCTATTCCTTTTCGCAATCATTCGATCTAACCAATGAATCTAACTTAGGAACTAGGTTGGCCTTGTCTTGGCCGTTGGTTTGGGCCGTGGCTTTAGGCCATGGGGTTAGCCACGTCTTTCTTTGTCTCGTTTGTTTTTTACCTTTTGTTCTTTGTCGTTTGTTAGCTTGTAATTTATCGTTTGTTTATCGAGTTGTAATTTTCGAGTTTGTTTTACTTCTTTTGAGTCAAAACCTCTTCAAAAAACCTTGGTCTTGTTTGGTTAGACGGTTGTTCCCCAATGCTTGTAGGAGCGTAGTAAACCGCATGTTGTCTAAAGCAACATGGCCCGGTTTATGCTAATGCATGCTTTGGTGCATAGCCCCATGTCTAATTCGATGAGATTAAGCGCGAGCACGCATTACGAGGAGTGACCCAAGGTCGTGGGTCATGTGAGCCGTGGGCCACCCCTCATGTGCACGGTTTTCTAGGCCAAATGGCCGTGTGCGTTGTCGTGTATTGTTTTGTATGTAGCATTTGTATTTAGATCGAGTTGTATCTTTAATTTGTTGTTGTGTCGGCATGAAATGCCTGGTTTGTAATAGGTAGATCCCAACGGCTCCCCCATTCCCCATCAAGCCTTGTGTGTTTCGTTTGAATGTTGCTAGACTAATCAACCCACATGCTAAATTACAACTTTGACAAAGTTAGTTTAGTTGCATCTAAAACGACATAGAAATTGTTGTCACATGATAGGGTCAAAACAACGTTTGCATATCATACATCGTAGTAGCTATGACCTTGTTTGAACTCCGACACTTGACTTAGTAGAGGCCGTTATTGACGGGCGGGGTTGGGTGTCCTTATGGGCTTCCCAACACGTACCCTCATTCCTTACTCAAGATCTATGGTTTGTGGATCCGTCTAAATACCATTGGATTACGAGAGTCATTCAAATCGAGTGATATAGGGTACAAGTCTTTATCTTTAATCACTCGTAGTCGATTGGCTTTATGCTTTTCGATGAAAGGTGTTAAGTTGACTTGAACGGTTCCAGGTTCCCAAAAAACTTGGTGGCGACTCTAATATCTCTTAATTCGATTCGAAAGAACCTCGAGTCGATTATGCCTAGTGTGGATCCCGCGGACGCAGTTCCCGAGGGCCTTGTCCTGATTTGGCGACTCACTGGGGAAAAGAGGACTAGTTACACTTTGTTTCTAGGGTCTTTTCCTCCGAGGTGAAACTTGAAAAGAAAGTGTTGGAAAGTAAAACATTACTCATAGTGCTACGATTCATGCATAAACCCTTAAGGACTTGCCCGGGCCGTCCCAGCGTTTCTTCGTGATGCGTGGGGGGCGACGTCCCACTATGCCAGGAAGCTGCACATTGCTCGCTTCCACTTCGCCTCGCGTGGTTCTTGAGGGTGGGGACGATCTTCTAGGTACTTTACCTTAAGACACCTTGCTCTATAAGACCGCAAAAGGATGGAGGGCATAGACCTTCTTGTAGAAGACTTGCCGAGACTTAGAGATGTCTAGGAGCATACATCCTTATAACATGAGAATGACAATGTGCAATTTGTTTTCCCGAGTCTTTTCGAAATTTTCCATGTCCTTTTCGAAACCGAACTTTTGAACAACTTACTTTCAAAATAGCATGGTTTTAAAAACGCGGAATGCTGCCCAAATAGGACTAGAATTTTCGGCCCAAAATGAGCTTTTATAGCCGGCATGCTGCCCATTTCAAATCTCATTTTCGAATCAATCTTTCGTTTTTCAAAATCAATCCAAAGTGCCTCTCGAACCTCAACCAAGCATGAAATGCGTCAAGTCGTGTCCGGGTCATGGCCGTGTTAGACCGGGTGTGTTTCGTTCTAAGAGTCTAGAACACGACCTTGTTGGGTCACCCAAGCTCACCTCTTGGGCCTTGAGTCATGTTGGTCGACCTTTTGGTCTAGGATAGTCCACAAAAACGCCCAAGCTAGGCCATTTAGGGCGTTTCACCCGAACCTATGGGCTATGTTAGTCCAATCACGGGTTTGGCCACACCGAGTCCGGTTTATAACCGAGCTATGACAGTTTGAGTCATGACGTCTTGTCGAGTCTAAAATGAATCAAGGTCTAAATCCAACCGTGAGTCGAACCTTTGGTTAGTCAGTCTCAAGTCGAGTCTTTGTTTGAGTCAAGTTGGGGTCGTGTCCTTAAGTGTGCAGGGGCTCTTACTTTAAATATTGACTCAGTACGGGGTTTTCTTGTAGAAAGGCCGCCAAAAACCCGACGTCAAGCAATGGAAGATGCTGTTAACAAGCTTACTGAGGCTGTGAACCTCATGATGACCCGAATGGATGCAATTGAATCCAAGCTAGGTGAAGACTCCGCTTCATCTACCCCACTCTCGACCGATCCGGAGAAACGGTTCAAGTTCATTGAGGACCGTTTGAAGCTCTCCCAGGGGAAGAACATCCACTATGAGAATGCTAGGGCCTATGCCCCAGTTCAGGATAAGTTGCCCACGAACATGGTACTCACTGACATCCCAAAGTTCAAGGGCACCGAAGATCCAGTCCACCATGTTAAGGCCTATAAAGGGTACTTAGCATTGAAGGGAGTACCTGCTGATATGCTCTCTGAAATTTTCGCCCAATCTGCGGGAGAACACCAAGGCGTGGTTCTACAATCTTGACCTTAAGAACTTCCCCACTTTCGAAGATATTACGGTGGAGTTCGTAAGCACTATCTGACAATGTTGAGATTCAAACCAACATAAGAACTTTGGAGGTTATGACACAAAAGGAGAAAGAGGGCTTTACTGAATTCCTCGCAAGATGGCGCGCTGAAAGCGTGAAGTTAGCTAAGAAGCCTGATGAAGTTGAAATGGTAGATAAGTTCGTGAAGAATTTACGACCTGTTTACCGTAATGCTCTGAAATACCAAAATTTTGGTTCTTTCAAAGAATTGATAAGGATCGGGATAAAGGTAGAGGACGATGTCCGAATTGCTGAAGCTGAAAAGCCAAAGGGATACCAAGGGGCTTCGTCATCTAAAGCAAAAGCGCCCGCAGCGGCTCACTTTGTTGAAACTGTCAATCTCTTAGATGGACAGTCAAAAAGGCCTCCGCGCCAAGCTCCGAGGGTATTCACCGATATCGGGTGCACTTACGCCTATGCTCTCCAAAGGCTCATGGCCCAAGGAAAGTTGAAGCCCATTGGTCCAACTCCGGACCCTCCTGCTGATCAACAAGGCAAATGGTATAAACCGAATGCCTCTCGTGCCTTTCATCAAGGGAAGGGACACGATACTGAAAGGTGCTTTAGACTAAAGCACGAAATTCAAGATATGATTGAGAACGGAACGCTCCCAATCCCGGCCATAAAGCCCAACAACGTCACCAATCCATTTGGCGACCACACTAACTTTGTCTCTACCGAAGATAGTGTCGATTACTCTCACTTGATCCGCCCATGTCGTCTAAAAGGGGTTTTCATCGGAAGAATATTCGTAGATTGCTCCGAATTCCTACCAAGCTCGAGAAACGAGATTACATTCGGGGATTTTGTTGTTGATTGCACTCCTTACATACTCCGAAGCGGCAATGACATCAATGGCGTTTGGGCTGATGACGAGGATGATGTTTACCTCGTCAAAGGTGCGACAATTCCTCACACCCAAGAAGAAATCTTAAAGGTGAGGCAAGATGCCCTAGAGTCAAACCATTTGGCTAGATCCGGGCGCCCATATCGTGTGGAGAAAGCTAAGGATATCCCGAGTAAGGCACCTCAAAAGGAGCCGGCAGTGGTCGAAGTTCTTGGTGAAGGGTCGACCTCCGAGGCTTCCCTCATCAAGCAACTCCAAAAGACTAAGGCCGACGTATCTATCTGGCAACTTATCCTGAGCTCTTTCGAACATCGTCAAGCTTTGTTACAAGCTTTGATGAACATGACCGTATCGTCGAATACTACTCCTGCGGACATGGTCACTCACATCGCCCAGAATCGGCCTCAGATTACCAACGGTGTGACATTCTCCGACGAAGATCTACCACCGTTCGGGCCTCGACATAACCTGGCCCTCTATATTGCTACCGTGTGTCTCAACAAGCACATCCCTATGACTTTGGTTGACGACGGATCGGCTGTCAACGTACTCCCTCTGAAAACGGCGCATATTCTGGGCTTGGAGAAGAATGACTTCATCCCCACTACGCAGACAGTTCGGGCATTCGATGGCACTGTGCGTCGAGTGAGTGGACTTGTCGACCTGGTAGTACAGACTGGGCAAGTGGAAAAGAAAATAAGTTGCCAAGTGATTGACATATGCTCATCCTTCAACTTATTGTTGGGAAGGCCCTGGATCCATGCTGCGAAGGCCGTAACATCAACGCTGCATCGAAAAATCAAGGTCCCACTCAATGGCAAAACCGTCACCATTGACGCCACGCCATTCATGTGGCGGGGAGGAGACATTACTTCAAGTAAGGGTCGAAGCTACCAATGACGCATGTGGTTTCGAGATTGTCAACATGATCGAGCTGAACTCCGAAAATATGGATCTATATACGGGAAGCCATGTCTGCGAGGTAATTCTCAAAACTGGGAAGTACTTCGGTTTCTCTTTATATCCTAGAAAGGAGGAGGTTTTCAAGATGAAACCACCCGTGGCCAAAGGAGTAACCTTCGGGCTTGGATATGAGCCCACTGAGAAAGATCTACGGGAAAAGAGGGGAAGAACGATCGAAGATCGAGATATTAAAATGGGACCGTATCACCTAACTCTCAATGGTCACTTCGTGAAAGTCGGGAAGAACTCCCTTGCATGGACTTCCCGAACCTATCTTTGACCCAAAGAAGAACCTTATGGTCCCAGGAATCGAAGTATTCCAAGATTGCTACTACATCCCTGAAGACATTCTGACCGTGATGCCAGTAGAAACCAGACCGGATCCAATAAATGACGAGAAAGCTATGGGTCTCCTTTTCGGTGAAGAGAAGAAATCACCAATACCAAACGAAGATTTGGTAAGCATGATCCTGAGGAGCGAGCGGTTCGACCCATCTACCCTCATCACCGATGTGGATCCTCTTAAGACCAACACGGGATGGCGGAAAACAATCAAGTGGACTGACAACAAAGGACTTCTTTTCAAGTTGACAACGGGAGAAGGAGAGATGTTCAAGCCAGACGATGTTACCGATTCCGAGTCCGAGTCTGAGTCCGAGTCCGAGTCCGAGTTAGGTCCTAAGATTGAGTCTAAGGAGTCGGTGTTGAAAATACCCCTCCCTAGCTTTCCCTTCCTATGCACCTTTTCCTAATGGTGGTATTCCGGGGCCCGTCCCGAATACCCCTATCTCGCCACCGAGCTCGACCGGTTGGCTCAAATGTTAGCGCATTTTTTGCGCAATTTCAAATCAATAATAATATGAACCGGTTTTGCTTACGACTCGTCTTACTTACATTGCAATTCAATTTTTGAAAATGATTGTTTTAATAATGACATTGAGACTGAGGTCGAGGATGAACAGTTGGTCGAAGAAGAAGAAGAAGAAGAAATGGAACCACCTCTACAGTTGATAAAAGGGTTGGAAGAGTACGAACAGAAAACCTCGGTCATCGAAGATACCGAAACCATCAATGTAGGTACAACCTTGGAACCACAGGAGCTTAAAATAGGAACTACTTTAAGTCCCACCGAAAGACAGGGGTTCATTGATTTGTTGCATGAGTTCAAAGATGTTTTCGCATGGTCCTACAAAGACATGCCAGGCATTGATAGGGAAATTGCAGAGCACAGGATCCCAATCAAGCCGGGGTATAAGCCGATCAAGCGAAGCTACGCAAAATGCACACAGATTGGTCTTTGAAAGTCAAGGAAGAAATCGACAAGCAACTCAAAGTTGGGTTCATCAAGGAGTCGAGAATACTCTGACCGGGTGGCTAACGTCGTTCAGTGCCTAAGAAAGATAGTAAAGTTCGGGTTTGTGTGGACTTCCGGGATTTAAACAAGGCAAGTCCGAAGGACGATTTCCCATTACCTCACATCGACATCCTGGTTGACAACACGGTAAAACACGCGTTACTATCCTTCATGGATGGATACGCCGGTTATAATCAGATCAAGATGGCGAAAGAAGATATGCATAAGATCTGCGTTCGTAACGCAATGGGGAACCTATTGCTACACAAAGAATGCCTTTTGGGTTGATAAACGCAGGGGCTACATACGGAGGACCGCGACAACATTGTTACATGATTTGATGCACAAGGAGGTCGAGGTTTATGTCGACGACATGATTGTCAAGTCAAAGGAGCGTGATGGCCACCTTGGTACACTACGCAAATTCTTCGAACGATTGCGCAAGTATAACATGAGGTTGAACCCACAAAAATGCGCATTCGGAGTCACATCCGGCAAACTGTTGGGTCACATCGTTAGCCACCGTGGCATCGAGGTGGACCCATCGAAAATAAAGGCCATAATGGAAATGCCTCACCCGAAAACCGAGAAGGAAATTCGAGGTTTCCTGGGAAGAATCCAATATATAAGTCGGTTCGTGGCAAGGCTAACGATGATATGCGAGCCAATTTTCAAGAAATTGAAGGTCGGGGAACACGTCGTATGGGATGATCACTGTCAAGCTGCATTCGATAAGATCAAAGAAATACTATCTTCCCCTCCCGTGCTTAGCCCACCAACGGCTGGGTTACCACTTTTGTTGTATCTTACGATTACGGATGACATCGCAATGGGGGCAATCTTTGCGCAGATAGTCGATAAAGAGGAAAGAGCAATTTACTACATTAGTAAAAAGTTCTTGGAGTATGAAATCAAGTATACTCAACTCGAAAAGACATGTTTGGCTTTAGTATGGGCGACAAAGAAGTTACGGCACTACATGCTCAGTCATAGTGTCCGCATCCACTCGAAGATGGACCCTATCAAATACTTGTTTGAAAAACCCGTTCGAACGACGGCAGGTGTCTAGATGGACTTTAATGCTTTCCGAGTTCGACTGAAATATGTACCGCTGAAAGTGATAAAGGGAAGGGCGGTTGCGAGACTTCTGGCGGATAATCCGATAGAAGAAAGCGAGGTTGTGGATGCATGGTCGTTTCCCGACGAAGATATCGTTCACATAGACCATGATACGTGGGACCTCTATTTCGATGGAGCATCGAACTATAGGGGATACGGGATAGGAGTTCTACTCATTTCACCGGAAGGTGAACATGTTCCTATTTCGATCAATTTGGACTTTAACGTCACTAATAACGCGGCTGAATATGAAGCATGCCTACTCGGTTTGCACGGTGCTCTCGAGTTAGGCATCAAAAAGCTTGTAGTACATGGAGACTCGTCGTTAGTGATCAATCAAGTGGCCGGGACGTGGAAAACCCGAAGTGATAGCTTGGCTCCGTACCAAGCAAAAATCGAAGAACTAGAAAAGTTGTTCACCGAGGTCAAATACGTGCACCTCCCGCAGACGAAAACCGTTTCTTTGATGCACTATCAAAGCTATTTGCTCGATCAACATACCCGATCATATGGATACTATGCCGATATGTGTCGAACGAAGATCATCACCCGCTTATGTTAATGCAATCGGAGACACAGAAGAAACCGAGGCCGAACCTTGATATCACGCTATTCTGAAATTTAAAGAATCGGGAGAGTATCCACCCGACATGGATAACCGCAGAAAGCGCGCTATTCGAATGCTAGCCGCTCAGTTCGTTAGAACCAATGACGGACAATTGTACAAGAAGACTGCGCAAAATATCCTTCTGCGATGCATAGACTCACCAACTGCGAAAAGAGTCATGGAAGAAGTCCATGACGGAGAGTGTGGCCCACACATGAATGCCCATATCTTTGGTTCGTAAAATCATGAGATTAGGGTATTATTGGACCACGATGGAGACAGATTGTCGCCAATATGTCAAACACTCGCCATAATTGCCGGATCTTCGCAAACATACAAAGACGCCGCCATCACTGTTATATACTTTGACATCACCATGGCCTTTCTCAACATGGGGAATCGACATTATTGGAAAGGTCAACCCATCCGGGAACGGTGGGCATTGCTTCATGTTAGTCGCCATCGATTACTTCACGAAGTGGGTAGAAGTGAAATCGTACAAAGTTCTACAAGCAAAGCAGGTAGCAAAGTTCATTCAGAATGAAATCATTTGCAGATATGGGGTGCCGCATGAGCTCATTAGCGACCATGGCACTCACTTCGTGTGAAATCGCCGTAATACTTGAAAAGTATAAAATCAAACACCACAAGTCGTCACCTTATCGACCTCAAACAAATGGGGCGGTGGAAGCCGCTAACAAGACAATCACCGTGATTCTCGTAAAGATGACCACAATTATCGCGAGTGGCCGTAAAAGATACCGTTCGACCTTTGTGGGGATACGAACGTCTATTCGCACGCCACCGGAGCAACTCCGTTCTATTTAACATATGGGATGGAAGCGAGTTCACCTATCGAATTAGAGGTACCTTCATTAAGGATCTGTTAGAAAGTCGGTCCCTGAAGGCCGATCGGCTACAAGCCAGTACGATTCCTTGGTCATGCTCGACGAGCGACGGTTAAATGCACTACATCATGTTCAACTCTATCAGAAAAGGATACAAAGGGCATTTAACAAAAAGGTGAAACCTCGAGGAATAAAAGATGGGGATTTAGTCCTAAAGTCCGTCCGCGCTTTACTACCAATTGACCCGAGGGGAAAATTCAAGCGAAACCGGGCGGTCCTTACAGTAAAGAAGATATTATCGGGAGGCGTAGTCGATCGATGATCTAGATGGAAATGACTTTGCAAATCCGACGAATTTGGATCAATCAAGAAATACTATCCGTAGAACTCATTCTCAATGTCGTAAAATAAAAATTTTGAATTGCAGTGCTCGTGAGCGAGTCTAGGCCGCGGCACTTTTGCTTATTTGCTTTTTGTGCGTTATAAATCGATGATTGTAGCGCATTTGTTCTGTGGAACTACGAGCTCGGTTTGATTCTGTTGATAACAGATACGTAGGCGGCTCTTTATAAGAGTACAACCGACCCTTCTTTGAATAAAATGAAATTTTATGCGTAAACGGAATTTTTAATAGATAGTAAGTCTTATTAAAGATCGGGCGATGCCCGTTACATCCTTCAAAAGAAAAAAAAAAAGAAAACAACTAGCAACAAATAATAAGTAGTAGTATCAAATAATATATTTGGAGTCGAAGGCTCCTACATCTTCTTTTTCCCTTTGCCTTTTGGGTCACGTGACCGAGGCTCCTGTGGAGGAGGGGTAGTTGTGTTCTGTCTAGCGCGCTTCTTAGGAGGGATCATCATTTCCTCCCGAGGGCCCAGCCTATCTTTTACACTCAAGCGAGGACCCAGCCTCCCTTCTAAGGCTGAGCCCGAGTGTGCCTTTGAACCCAACCGTTTCCACACACACGTCGCTTTGTGAGTCGAGTCTTAGGAGTCTTCTCGATTAGCTTCAGTCCGGATGCGGACGAAAGATCGTTAACAAAGAAGTCGCGATCGCTTTCGCTTTTGTCATAATATTTGATGTCGACAAGCTCATCCTTCCGACACAAGTCCTTACCTGATTCGGTCTTCTCTTTAAGCCATTTAGTATAAGACGGGGATACCCAGGTAGTCTGAGGGCGCGCAGATACGTACCAAAGACGCCTTTGGTGCCACCTCTTGAGCCAATCATCACATATAGAGGAATTCAGCTCCCTTGCTCGTCCCCTGCAATGACCTCACACTTGGGAATTGTTTGTGCGGCCCATCCGACGCGGGGGACGCGGTCGGGTAAATGTGAATAGACCTCTCTAACCCCGATGGCGCAAACGCCGGTCTTGTCATCTTAGGAAGGATAGTAAAGGATTTGAGGCGAAGCCAAGGCATGAACCAACAAAGAGGGCGACATTCCCCCCCGTCGGTTTGTTTCGCCAATATGCAAGGTCATTTTGATGCTCGTCTTCATACCGCTTGGCACGCATAGTCAGCATACGAGCGAGATACGAGCTGGGCTCACGCGGCGGGGCAAAGAGCCAAAATCTCTCGCAAAGCCACACCTGAAAAAAAAAGAAAAAAAAGAAAACATGAAAAAGACGAAAAAAAAGAAAAAAGAAAAAAAAGAAAAAAAGAAAAAAAAGAAAAAAAAACGTGACAAAAAAAAAAGAAAAAAAAAAAAAAAAAAAAAAAGGGAAAAAAACGGAATTGTGGGTGAATCGTGGCGAGAATACAAACAAAATCGTGCGAATACAAAGACAAAATCGTGGCGGAATGCAAAGCAAAATCGTGACAAAATCGTGGCAGAATGCAACGAAAACGTGGCAAGAATTGTGATAAAAGGAAAATTAATCAAGGATGCGAAATTAGGAGAATAGATTTTGTTACCTGCAATAGACGGGAGCATCCCGACCAATCAGTACCAGGGTTCATTTTCTTAGCATCTAAACCCCGGAGAGTTTCAAAGAAGAATAATCCGGGAAGGGTTATGTCCGTCTCCATCTGGGACACAATGGACAAAAGCTTCGCTTGTCCTACACAAGTTGTCTTGTTCATCCTACCTTCGAAGACATAGAGGTGAAGCATGATCAATCCAAAGGCCCTGCGACAATACGCCGGGCAAGAAAGAAATCTTGTTTCGCAAGAGACAAAATTTAGATGGATAGCAAAAAGGTTGACTTCGTCACCGTAACTATCCCCTCGGACTCGTCGTCCGGAAAGGCCAAGGCGGTCTAGATATGTTCCACGCCACCCCGAATGAAATTTAGGTATAGCCAGTATGGCCTCGGCATCTCATCCTCCCGGGCGAGAAAACTCTTCGGGTAGAGGCGGATCTCCCCCTCGGGAAAAGCAAAGACATGGTTATAAGGATCCCAATAGCTAAGGCAGTGTTCCAACAGCGCGAGTTGAAGGGGGATCCGGCGTAAGGGAAGTAATTGCGCCGATTGAGCGGTCTTTAATTCTTGTCTCTCTGCGCGGTGAAGTTCTGTCTCCCACGCTCGCATAGCACTCGCTAGATTATTCATAATGATTTATGTTATTTGCACCAGTTTGGGGGAAAGCAGAATAGATTTGGCAATACAGTTCTTCCTTATATTTAGAAAGTATAAGGGAAGGAAACACCTAGGAGGACACCCCTAGGGTGCCGTTTTTTGAGCCGTGTGGGCCTTGGGTCGCGCGCCTCTTAGGCCCGCCTCACCACACAGTCTTTGGCACGATGCATCGGGTTTTTGCACATCTATCGCGTTTTGGGGAGCGCCGGAACGGCCGATTTACATTTCTACCCTCGACGAGTCAATATTTGAACTAAAACCCGTGCACACTTACGGTTTTATTTTCTTTTTTTGTTTTGCGGTAGCGGGCTACGCCCACGTTGTTCGCGAGTCATATAGAATGTCTGAGTCGCATTTCATGCTCACCCATCAAGGTTCGATTTCAAAATTTCAAAATTTCAAAAACTTTTTGGGTCGACGACCCAGCATCCAAGTGATTCATTTCAAATTCAAAATTTGGGTCGATGACCCAGTCTTTCAAATTCAATTTTCGGGTCGATGGCCCAATTATTCAAAATTTTCAAATTCAATTTTCGGGTCGATGACCCAGTACTTCAAAATGATCCCATTTCAAGATCGATGATCCAAATGTGCTCATGTGATGATTATTGCTAGTACGTTTTTGTGTTTCAAATATAGCAGGATATGCTTCAACTGGGGGCTCTAAAGTCTTCGACTTTAGAGCCACTGCAAATGGGGGCTCGAAGCCGTTGGCTTCGAGAGACCATTATCAAGATGTAGAGGATGATATCCACCAAGAATTCAATTCAATACAAGAGTATGAAATGGAAGAATTCCGTAGCTGAAAGCAAATGATGAAAGCGGCGGCAACCTCCTTGGAAAGTCCCGTCCCATTCGGACAAGTGCCAGCAGATGATAAATTTCGGGCAAATGTCAGCAGATGACGAATTATTGGACAAGCGCCAGCAGATGATAAACTTTGGGCATGTGTCAGCAGTTGCCGAACTACGACGCGGGTTTGATTCCGTCAGAAACGGATACGTAGGCGCCTAAGGATAAGGCTCAATCCACCATATATGCAATTTATGGGTCGACGACCAATGACGATAATTTGACACAACAGAAGCAAGAGTCAATTCCCAACGAAGTTTCAGGTATGATCTCTTCTTATGGTCAAGCGAGCTTATATACGCAAGTCTAATGGACTATAAACGACCGAAGAATCCTCGGTCGAGAGGGACTGGGGTATACTTTGACTTTCGCCTTGTCCAAGCCTCAGTCAAAGTGGGGGCTCTGTAGATACCCGTATCCGTCGATATTGGAATTTATAGAGAACCCGACAAACACCCGATGATGATAGGACACATGTATTCTTTAGTTGTCATTGTCATTATTTGGAGCTCGTTTTACGATGTAGAATGGGCGTCGTCGATGAAGTATTTTATTAATTTAAATGATATTTAAATTAATGTTTTTTTAAGTGAGTTCATTTTATTAATTTAAATGATAGTTAAATTATGGTTTTTTTGAGGTGAATTCAATTTATTTTATTTTATTTTGAATTTATTTTCTTAAGTTTATTTTATTGAAAATAAAATAAATATTTGATTTGAAAAATCATTTTATGAATATATTTGATTTGAAAAATCATTTATTTTAATTTATTAATTGATTTGAAAAATCGATTTTAAAAGCGAAGAAAACTCGTTTTTTTAAGCATGTGTTTTTGAGCTCGTTTTTAGCTCGGTTTTTGAGCCCGTTTCCTTTGCGAATTGGCACGAATCTCGAGTATGCTAACCCACCTAGACCAATACCCATCCACCCTTGTTCGAACCCCCCATACCACAGCCCAAATCCTCGTCCCAAACCCCTCACAAGCAGCCCGCATGAACCGAGCCCCCCTGTTTTGGCAGCCAATTCGCGAGCCCAAACCCGCTCCAAACACTACCAAGACCCGTACCCATTAACCCTAACCCATACCCTAGTATCCTACCCATATTATCCTAGCTTAATCACCAAGAAAACCCCCCTCAAACCCTCACAAAAACGGCTGGACAGCAGCCATCCGTGAGCTAGCCCGATTGCCCCTCCCTCTCTTTTAACCTATTTTAACTCCTTATAAATACCACCCCTTCACCATACATTCATTCCTCTAAGTTCTCCATACATCCTACCATCACCCACAAGCTTTAAACCTCAGAAACAAACCCTAAACGTCCTCCAAAAACCCTAAACAAAACCGACACACAAACTGAACTGTTTGTGTGTCCTCTTCGAAAACCCTTTCGTTCCTCCATCAAATCTCCATAAAAACTCGAGTTTCTTGTTCCTAATTAACCACATAACATCCATCTACACATTAGATAAAGAATTACGAGCCAAATTGCCCTTGAGAGTACACGAAATCCCTCGAAAAACAGAGTGAAATAACACTCTGTTTTCGCGGTTTCTTCTTGTCTGTCCAGTTCTGTTTGTGCTCGTTTTTCGTGCCCAATAACCCAAAACGAGCAGGGGTTGCTTTAATATTCCTGTTCTCCTCTCTTTCTAGTTTTCAAAACATCTTTCGAATCGAATTTCCGTCGTGAAACGAGGGAGATATCACTATTTTAAAATCGCTGTCCAGAAAGTTTCCAAAACGCGTGTTTGCTTTATTCTTCGTCGACGACGGCCTCTCGAGATAAAATCTACCATCGATTACGACCCAAGACGGTGTCAACGATACATGTAGGTTGAGGGTGCATCAAATCCTCCTCTTCTCCCTTTTATTTCGTTTGTTTTATGCTCGTTTTTTATTGTCTTTTTTTGTTTGTTTTTTCGTTTGTTTATCGATTGTTTTAAATTAACTATGAAACTAGTTAGTCCGAGTATGAGTTAAAGTACCACCATGAACACCCGCGTTGACTTGAGATGGGAAAAGAAACCGCTACTTCTGTCGGTCGTACACCCCCGTCTCATTTACATATCCTCGTGTTCAAGGTAGGGCATAAATAAAACGAGTTGTCTAACTTTCGTCGCTTTCGACCCCCTTATTGTTTTGGCCAATTTGACATACCCTAGGACCCGTTGTATGTTAGTTTAACCTCTGATTGTTAACCTATGACATGTTTAGATAACATTAATTTAATTTAATAACCTAATTAGACACGATAGGTGGCTTCGACGTAAGTTATAAAATCAATCGACGATTCTGTAAACAATTGAATGCATCTCTCTCTTTCACCTAATTTCTCGCTAGTATAAGAGTGCGTGATTAGCACCTTCTTATTGACACTCGATGAGTTAAATTAATTAGCGAATTTGACCTAATTAGACCCTTTAGGCCGTGTAGAATGCACCCTCGTGCGACAATCAATCAACATCGTTTTTAACTCGTTTTCTAACTTGTTTCCTATCCCTTTTCGCAATCATTCGATCTAACCAATGAATCTAACTTAGGAACTAGGTTGGCCTTGTCTTGGCCGTTGGTTTGGGCCGTGGCTTTAGGCCGTGGGGTTAGCCACGTCTTTCTTTGTCTCGTTTGTTTTTTACCTTTTGTTCTTTGTCGTTTGTTAGCTTGTAATTTATCGTTTGTTTATCGAGTTGTAATTTTCGAGTTTGTTTTACTTCTTTTGAGTCAAAACCTCTTCAAAAAACCTTGGTCTTGTTTGGTTAGACGGTTGTTCCCCAATGCTTGTAGGAGCGTAGTAAACCGCATGTTGTCTAAAGCAACATGGCCCGGTTTATGCTAATGCATGCTTTGGTGCGTAGCCCCATGTCTAATTCGATGAGATTAAGCGCGAGCACGCATTACGAGGAGTGACCCAAGGCCGTGGGTCATGTGAGCCGTGGGCCACCCCTCATGTGCACGGTTTTCTAGGCCAAATGGCCGTGTGCGTTGTCGTGTATTGTTTTGTATGTAGCATTTGTATTTAGATCGACTTGTATCTTTAATTTGTTGTTGTGTCGGCATGAAATGCCTGGTTTGTAATAGGTAGATCCCAACGGCTCCCCCATTCCCCATCAAGCCTTGTGTGTTTCGTTTGAATGTTGCTAGACTAATCAACCCACATGCTAAATTACAACTTTGACAAAGTTAGTTTAGTTGCATCTAAAACGACATAGAAATTGTTGTCACATGATAGGGTCAAAACAACGTTTGCATATCATACATCGTAGTAGCTATGACCTTGTTTGAACTCCGACACTTGACTTAGTAGAGGCCGTTATTGACGGGCGGGGTTGGGTGTCCTTATGGGCTTCCCAACACGTACCCTCACCCCTTACTCAAGATCTATGGTTTGTGGATCCGTCTAAATACCATTGGATTACGAGAGTCATTCAAATCGAGTGATATAGGGTACAAGTCTTTATCTTTAATCACTCGTAGTCGATTGGCTTTATGCTTTTCGATGAAAGGTGTAAAGTTGACTTGAACGGTTCCAGGTTCCCAAAAAACTTGGTGGCGACTCTAATATGTCTTAATTCGATTCGAAAGAACCTCGAGTCGATTATGCCTAGTGTGGATCCCGCGGACGCAGTTCCCGAGGGCCTTGTCCACAGGGTCGTACTTGCAAGTGATCATATCGAGAGTGGTTTCCTCGATCTGGAGAATAACTGATTGACCGGAATTTTCTACCATAGAAACCTTCCGAGCGTGGCCACGCATTTCCAGTTCATTACTCCTCGAGTGGCCCTGAGATATTGTTTTAACCCTGACAAGGGGTGGACAATTCCTATCGCACTCATTCCCTTCGACTAGCCACAGCCATCATAACCCAAAATATGCCCATTTGACCCCATTTACGAAGGTCGTAGTAACACAAATCAAAGTTAATGAAATCGTGCCACCTTAGGTGAACGGTCTTTAGTCAAAAGAATCGACTCATTAGAATACTATAGTAGCTCTCGCCACGACCAGGCTATATAAATTTGCCAGAACTCTATAAGCGGTCACTGCCTGACAAAGTGTTACTAACAGTCTGCCTATGTGATCGACTAGTCATCTCACATGACTGTATGGCACTGAACTTGCCATAAATCGCATCACACTCTAGTCACTTCGAGACGTCACCTCATACAAGTGACTATGGGGGAATACTATGTTAATCCGGGTTCACTTCAACGGGATTCAATGTTGTCTCTACAACCCGTTTGGATGTAACAAAGTATAAAAGGAGTTTTTTTTTCAGCTTAAAAACTCGAACGACAAATGTGATTATCACATATGAATAGTCAATACCTGATTACTATTTCATATTCTATAATCTAATTTGATCTTGTATGTAGTTATTGATCTCAATCTAATTGAAATGACATGACTCATCATGTTAAGCCTATGAGAAGGCTTTGGTTAGTAGGTTTTATCAACTTCTTGTACCTTACTCAACCTTACTACATACTCGTTTTCCTTTGTAATGTATACATTTGCATTACAAAACTTTCTGAGTACGTATCGAGATCCAATCAAGACATAGGCCTTCTAGCCTTGGAATAGCTCCCACTGTTTTTACTGTGTGCGGGACTCATCCTTCTTGCACATCCCATGATTCCAAGTGTACTCAATTTCCGTTGTAAATATTTCTCATTGTTCTTTATTGCCTAGAACGGTTCTAGAAAATCTATTTCTTAAATAACATAGCCACAATGGTATCTTAACCATCCTAATGTGTTTTGATTATGGTTTTGTCAGAAACCATGCGCAATCTCAATTGTCAATTGTCACTTGTGTAACACCCTTACACAAAATTGCATCAAAAACACTTTGTATTACATCCTTAATGCTTCTGCAAACACTTAAGGGTAATCTTTATGGCTTACTTGGTAACTATTACTTAAATTCGATTTGAAACAATTCATCATACTCAAAGTATATGAAGTGTTATACATCATTTCCTATTTAATTGATTCGGCAGCGGAAGCAAATGGAATCAATCAAATATGTTCAACTTGATTGAACTAGTCATGAATATTATCAACATAAGACTTCTTATTCGACGCTAATATCATGTGGATTTATCTCCATAAATCTGGATATTAAAGATGTATTATATAAATATCTCCAAGTCTTAAATCATTCGCAATGATCAATATATCATCCACATATTAGACTAATTAAAATTTTCGTAACTCCCACTAAACTTCATGTATAAACACAACTTCTCGACTTATCGAGAAAAGTTTTATAACATGATCAAAACATTGATTCCAACTCATTGATGTCCTACTTAAGACAATCTCTTAAGTTGCACATTATCTTAGGATTGCAAGAATCTATAAAACTCATGACATGTATTGAATACATTCCTTCTAATTAAAGAAGTTGGTTTTAGATTCACTCGTTATAAGTATATATCATCATAATGAAGAAGATCCTAATAGTGCAAAACACTTTGCAACTAATCAAGCTTTGATATCTCTCTTAGATATCCAACAATTCCACTCGGAATTTGTTTCGGATTATCATGGCTCTAAGCCTTGTATTGAGTTGTGACTTAAACACTCTTATTTAAGTCATATGATCATTACTTTCCAGAAGTAACTTGAATCAAACAATTTCTTTGTAAGTTGCAAACTCTTTACTTTCTAAAAGTAACACTAATTCATCATCTTCAACAAGTGATGACTTTAACCTCCTAGGTTTTGAAGAAACAACGTCTTACACAAAACATCTCATGTAGCCAAGAAAGACCAGTTTCTTGCGACATAACATTCTTTTGTGGCTCTTGAAAATTTTCTCTCACTCTGTCTTCTAGAAATAAACTTGTATTCTAGGAAGACAGCTTCACGAGCCACAAACTCGTTGTACTCGTGATTATAGTAAGGGAAAATGAGCATTTGTTTCTTGTGAGAACTTACAAGCATGGTACCCTACCATTTCATATATCATATGAATCGTTTAGATTTAGTGGGAAAAACAACTTAGACAAAATGACTAAATCCCCAAAATTAGATCAAGTAACTCAAGGTAACTTGATTAAAGTCCAAACCCTATTGAATAGCGTTTGATTTCTTTATACAACCACACATTATCCCATAATGCGTGCTAAGAGAGTTTAATTTGTGATATTATATCACATTTCCTTTGGCTTATATCAAAGTCTTCACTTTGATAATCCCATCACGACTAAATCGTGATTCTTGGAACTCTTTGAACTTCTTCAAAGATTTCTCTATTTACCTTATTAAGTGAACACATTAGTGTCAACCTAAATCGTTGGTAAAAGAAAATGATCAACCTATTTTGGATCAATGATTTACAACCTTGACCTCCTTTTCAACCAAAAGGCACGAGACATTTTGCTTTGAATACAAGATACGCATATACCATAAGATCTAATGGTTTCAAGAGTACTCGATAACTCTTTGCGTTCATCATTCCAGAATCTAAGGTTTAATCTTGGGTTACCAATTTGAGTCTTGCATCATCTTCATGATATATCATTCTAGTTTGGTTTAGAATATAATCACCTTGATAATGGGCCAGCCATACATCAAATCATGGTGTATAGGGTCATAAAAGTGAAACCTTTTTTGTATCTTAACAAAATTATATTCTTATTTAGGGTCCATGTACTTAATATTCCTAATTAAGGTACAACTTTAAACCCAAAACTAGATTGAGTACACAATGACTCTATCTCTCGACATTATTTGATGCTAGTCGTCATATTCTAATCATCCTATGTATCGCATACAATGATGAAAACCACCATCGGTTTCTAATATTGACGAAATGGTACTAGCAAAACTTATGTCAATCAAATAAATAAAGAACTAAGTCTTATTAGATGTCCCACAACTAACTTGCTTATTCTTTAACAATTTGGGGTAGTTTCCTTTCTAGTGTCCAACATTTAAGACAATGGAAACTTTATCGGTCGGGATTGATAGGTTTAGTATCGTTATTCTCAATAACTTTACTTTTAACATTACCTTGTATCAATTCCATTCTAATTTTTACTTCTTGAACCTCGCCTTTTTCTTAACGGTTTAAGAGAATGCTCCCACTCATTTCAAAGAATCTTTACTTAGAGAAGCAAAGTTGAATGTTATGAAGACTACTCTTCAATTCAATCGTTTTAGTCTTAAAACTTTCATTGAAGTGGTTGCGTTATTTTGGTCAATTACGATTTTTAACAAATCTAGTTACCAAAATGATTTAACGTTTCAAAGTACTTAACTCATTTAAGCATATGAGAAACAATGTATTTTAAGTAGATATGTTAGTCAAGAATCAAAAACCTGTTTGATAATGAATAACTTTAATCTATACTCTTCGCAAGAGATCCTTCCAATGGATAACACGAGGTTTTAGAAGAAAAATTCATATTTGTCTTTAGGTACGATGTTTTAATGGAGATTTGAACTAAAATCGAAATGATATCGTATATGAATTGTGGTAAAGAAATAGAACAATATGATAACGGAATAATGAAAACAAAACATTTATCGTTATATTAATACTTGTAAATAACAAGTGAAGCATTTACATAGTGACCTCTACCCAACTATGATAAATGATTCCAAGATCCAAATTCATATTAACTTGGGCATCGGTAAAGCCGAATACAACCCTCATCAATATAACTCGGTGGATTAACTCTTTAATCGATTCTACTTTTAGAACTCTTGGTTGATAAAATTACATTAATATTTATCTTTAGCCCGAAACACATCCGGCAACCGTCGAGAATACTTTCGTTGAGTTCAACCCAAATTTCGAATAAATGTGTCCATGATCCAAATTTACATCAACTTAGGCATCGGTAAAGCCGAATTCAACCCTTATCTTTATAAATTCGGTGGGTAGACATTTATCACCCACTTCCTCTACGTAACAAGGTTTGTACCCCGGGGTGGCCGAGTGCACTCCCTCGCGAAATAGGTTTTCATGGTTTCTACTTTTTGGTAAGGCGAAGTCTCAATTGTTTATTTTAGCGAGAGGTCATGTCAATTTATTATCTATCACGTTTTAAGTGAACTAAAGCGGTGAACTACGATAATTATAATTGACATGGTCGATAAACTCGATTAAAATGACAATGCATGTTTTAGTTATGGCGATTTAGCGATGCATGCAACATATAAATAAAATGCAAAGCATAAATTAAATCCTAGTATGGCCTTCCTAAAATAGAAAATCTAATTAACTATTACATATTCGGAAACCAACTCCATTGGTCCCTTGAACTTCGGTTTTGGCACGCATATCGAGGTAACACCGTCTTTAATGCATCGCCTTCTTGAGTGGCATCGTCTTCAAGGAACTCCGGAATAATTAAATTACATAACAAATTACATAATTTCCTATTATACATTTGTAATTAAAATAAAATAAATCTATTAAATTACAAAACTGTGATACGAGATCACAATAAATTACAACCGAATTGATATTCCCATACATTTCGGGTAATACCAATTAAAAACTAAGGTCATACTAAGTAAAATTACATAATTCAAAAATTACATAAAATAAAATTATGACAATCATAAATAAAATGCAGCATTATAATATGTATGAACATGCCCAATTTTATGCTAAATCGCCTTTAAGGAGCCAATATCGTATATTAAACGGTTTTTACGGATTTGTGTGATTTAACCTTTTAAAATCACAATAAATTACATAAAATCATATTTATGCACAACTTAATTACCCTAACCAACTTAGGACTCAAAATTAGTCTCCACTAACATATTGACAATAATTAACTTATATTTCTTAAAATTGTTCATTAATGGACTCAAAATTACAATAAAATGCTATAAACTTCAAATACATCACAAAAATTTCAAATAAATTTGAAATTTAAACTCATGAACATTCTGGAAAAATACCATGACACTCATAATGTTCAAAAACTTAGGTTAAAAATTTCGAAATTTATCGGGAAAAATATTGTTGCGGTTTATCGGTTTTAACAAATATAATCATAAAAACATGAGAAAAACTATATTTATCAACTTTTCAATTTTAGATCTGAAATAGGTAATAAAATGCAACATATGACGTTTTTCCTTAGTCATGAAGTATGTTTTAGTAATTATTCACTAATTAAAGTCACTATTTATGCTATTTTTCATCAAAAATTCATAAATCATGCATAACGACTTCATTATAGCCTATTATTTTACATACATCTTGTAAACTTGCATGTGACAACATACTAAATTTTTATGACCAGATTCGAAATATTTCTCATATTAACCTATTTTTCATTTAAATTCGATGTTTATCATGAAAAATCCATATTTCGAGCATAAGAACTCCAAAAATTATGAAAATTTACAGGTCATCTAAAAATAATTTATGTGAAAACATAGCCAAAAACCACTTGAAAATTCGAAGTTTAGCTAATTTTAGTCCGAAAATGACATTTTTATCATAAAATCACATTTTTAATGCCATTATTATATAAAATGAACAATAAAAATCCATAAATTAACCAAAAAATCCTAAATACATTTTAGGATCAGAAACTTTAACATACAAAATTGATTTCGTGATATATCATAATAAACACAAATTTAGAAGTTTTATATGTTAATCGTATAACTCGGAAAAACTATAACCGATTTGCATGCAAACAACCTAAGGCTCTAGATACCGCTTGTTAGAAATCTATATCTCATTAATTTACATATTCATATATGTTACATTTTAATTTAGTCATAAAATTAAAACTTAGATCTTATGCATGCAAACTTAAATTAAAAGAGAAGAAATCATCAACCCTTACTATGATAATTTCGGTCTTATGGGCACCAACAAGATCTCCTTCTTGTTAGTTCTTGAGCTTTCCAATAATGGATGAACATTCATGATTTCAAAATAGAAGCCCTCCAATAAGTAGCACCCAAGACTATCCCTTAATCCCACAAACTAACATGTACTAGATATTTGTAATGTGGTTTACCTTAAAATCGGTTACTAATACTCATATACTACTACTAGTATTATTAGTGTTTAATTTGTACAAATTAGATTCATAAAAATGAATTTTTATGAAGAACAAGAGAGAGAAGGTATTGTTTTTCATAAAACATAAGAAGAATGAATAATGTTGAGAAAACCTCTCAATTCTCCCTCCAAAAACCGGTGGCCTCTATGGTCTTATGACCATTTTTCCTTTTTCCTTTTTGTCTTCACAAGACAAATTGTGTAAGCCTTTGTCTATAGTCATGTCACTATCAAGCATATTAGACAAATGAATAAGACAAATGAAAAAAGACAAAACTACTAACACTTGCCCACCAATTTCGGTTTTATATGTGTAAAATAGAGTCCATTTTATTTTTGTCAATTGTACAATTGTATGTCATGTGACATGTGACATGTCTTATGTCATGTTTTAATTTAAAATGCATATTTAACAAATTAAATATCATTTACAAATTAAATAAATCACATTTAACAAATTGACTAGTAATTCAAAATTACTTTCACATAAAATGGTTATTTAAATACTAGTTAGTATAATTCACAACATCTTGTAATTATAACTAGCTTATCATTCTCATCTCGCGTGTTTCGCAAACACCGATTAATTTTAGTAATGTAACTTCTTAAATTACTAAATAAAATCTTATTTAATCACATTAAAATAAGATGTCATTTTCTCTCTTATAATAAAATTTGTGCAATTTTAAGGAATTAATTAATCTGTATCGACATACAATTGATTAACCTTTTTCAATTAAGGGAATCGTCCTTTAGGGTTGACCTCAAGGGATCAACTGATCACCACCGTCGTATGACAGTAATGTCAACCTCTAGCCAGTTAATCATTACCGATAAGTGTGGACCAGTTAACTATATATGTAATGTATCATCCCTTTCGTATTCTTGAAATGAGATTTAAATATGTGATCAATATGATCGACAATTGTGATCGCATTATTGTCGGGGACACTTACTCCAACAGATCCTCCTAATTAAGACTCCAAGTATAGAAGCCACTCCAATAAATTGCACCCAAGATTAATCCCAAAAATTCCTACTAATATTAACTAGATATGTAGTAGAAATGTAACCTTAATAATACTAATATTTCTATTATTACTACTTCTAGTAATAGATTTAATGTATTAGTATTTGTGAGAGTTTATTGCAATTTGCATGTGAGGGAAAAACTAGAGAGAAAACAAGCAAAAGCACTAGCTTAAAAATGAGCAACTAATGCTCTCTTTTATGGCCAAAAAACCGGTGGCCTCTTGCCTTGAAGGGAATCTTATTGCTTTTGTTTTTACTCTCTTGTATAGTGTAGGTAGAGTGTAGGGAGCATGGGTGTAAGAAGTAGCATGAAAAGGCTTGTGTGATATGTCACAATCACACTATAACCAACACAAACAAAAGACAAAAGAGCATCTTTTGTGCTCTTCATTTGGCCGAAATATTGGACCCAATTTGGTCCATTTTTGCCTTTTGTCATTTGTCCCACAAATGCTTATAAGTCATATGTTTAACTATCTTACATAATTAATTATTAATGTAATCATTTAACACTTAAATATTACAATTAATAATATAATATACACTCCACTTTTTGAGTAGTATACTACCATTATATCAACATATAATGGGTCCCATAATTACTAGTTGGTTAAAATTACAACTTCTTGTAACTTTAAATAACTAATTACCTCTACCTCAAAACTTATATAATACCTCAACTAATTTAGTAATTTAACACTTAATTACTAAATTAAATCTTATTTAATCACATTACAATAAAACGTAAAATTGCACTCCCATAATTAAGGAATTAATTAATCTGTATCGCATACAATTAATTAAATATCTATTTGGGCCTCATCCTATAGGTGTGACCTAAAGGGATCAACTGACCACCACCGTCACACAACAGTAATGTCAAACACTAGTTAGCCAATCATTACCGATTAATGACGGTCAGTCGACTATATAAAGAATCATCCCTCACGTATTCTTAGTATGAGATTTAATAATGATATTTAAATCATGTGATCTCACTATTGTTGAGGACACATTTCCCAACAATCTCCCACTTGTCCTCGACATGTGTGCGTCACCAATTCTCTTGTCCTATTACAATCTCTCACTCAATGCAAGGTGTCTTGCAGGTCGTACTTACATTTGATCATATCTTGAGTGGTTTTCTCGATCTGGAGATTAACGTCGACCGGAATTATCCGCCATAGATACCTTCCGAGCGTGGCCACGCATTTCCAATTAACTACTCCTCGAGTGGCCTTGAGATTTCAAACAACCCCGACAAGGGGTGGACAATTCCTATCGCCCTATTCCTCTGTTCACCCACAGTCCATCATAACCCAAAATATACCCAGTTTGACCTCATTTACGAAATCGTAGAGTATAAATCAAAGCTAATCAGAAGTTGTGCCAACTTGGGCGAATAGTCTCTAGTCAAAAGAATTGACTCATAAGAATACTATAGTAGCTCTTGCCACGACCAGGCTTTATGAATTACAAGAACTCTATAAGCGGTCATCGCCGACAGATTGTCCCATACAGTCTGCCTATGTGATCGACTAGTCATCCCATATGACTGTATGGCACTTGAACTTGCCATAAATCTCATCACACTCTAGTCACTTCGAGACGTCACCTCATATAAGTAACTAGGGGCGAATACCATGTCAATCCAGTTCACTTTAATGGGGTTCAATTTGTCTCTACAACCCATTCGGATACGACAAGGTAGCGGGTGAGTTTAATAAAACTCAAACGATAAATGTGATTATCACATATGAATAGTCAATACACTATTACTACTTCATATTCTATAATCATTAGTGTATTATTAACACTGGTTAAAATGCAATACAAGCTTGGCTAGTGGATATACCCGATATCCATATATTCCAACTTTATTAATTGTTATTTCCTTTCATTTAATGTCATCTCTAATGACATGAATTTATCTCTAAGTATTTGTCTAGTCTTCTTGCTAGATTTGGGCTCTTTAACTTGAAAAATGCTCCCACTGTTATCGCATAACTTGTGATAAAGTCATTTATAGAGGGATTCACCCTTAATCCATACGTTGACTATTTTATCACAATTTTACTTAGATTCCTTTTGTAGAATTTGCAATGCGCGAAACTAAAACACTTTTCATAGTCTCTTACTCCTTAGTCAATAGGTCAACCTAGGATTTCAACAAATCCCTTTTGAGTTTGGAAACTAAAGTTTGTGCAACACTTCAACACCCAACTTAGTTTGTCATCCAAACATGTGAACGAATCCTTAATTCTTCTCAAGAATCTCAAGGATGTTCTTTAAGGCTTTCACAAGCCATAATGTGGGAATTATCCCTTTAATTGACTTATTGTGCTCTCAGCATATATCACATCATGGCACGTGCGTCTGTTGGCATACATGATCATTCTAATGGCGGAAACATTAGAATTTGATTTCATGTGATCAACAACTTAATAGGTTCAGTGAATGATTATGACTCCATCATAGTAATTCCACTTTCATCAACATGAATAGCCTATTTGACTTTGTTGTCGTACAACAGATGTGAAATATCTTATCCTCATAAGACTCTCAACTCTATGCCAATATTCTCTCTCATAGATTCAAAATCTAGAATATTTTGCATCCCTTTCCAAGTCTCCTAGTCACTCTTGCCAGAAGAGAGAATTGGTACATTATTCTCAATAAGTAATATGTTATCAACATATAAGACATGGAGAAACAATTCTAGCTCCCACTTAACTTCATGTATAATCTTGATTCTTCAATCATGTGAATGAAACCATCCACTATTATCACATGAATGAAAAACATAATCCTTTAATGCTAGCTTAAGACCATCTTGTGATCACTTAAGATAGCTACGCATAATATGTTAGGATTCTTATATCTTCATCTAAGATTTCGTGTTTCAAACACTTCCTTCTCTAAATTCCCATTTTAGAAAAGCGAATTTTTAATCTCATTTGCCATTCTTCTTTAATATGAAATGCGGCAATTCCTAACATAATTAATTTTGATCAACATCTTTATGTCAATCTATGCTTTTAAGTACTCTAAAGCTCTATTCACTTTAAGGAGACCCTTTCCTTTAAGTAAATCTACTCTTGAGTAACAATTTTCGGATTGTAATACTATGGCTCGTGTGTAACATGGTCATAATATTATCACTTTCACAAAGTAATATTTTTAAACAATAAGACATGTGCGATAAACTCCCACTGAACTATGCTTCCATTCTATCTTCATAGACAATAGTTCAATACCAACTCCCACTCTATAATTCTATTACTTTCACAAAGTAACATTTCAACTATAAGAGATGTTTGTGACGATTCAATCTACTCCCACTCTATCTCTCAGAAATACATCTATATTCATGAGAGATAGCTTTGTGAGTCACAAACATATATATTTAACGGAGTATTAGGAGTTTACCAAGACTATGTATTAGCTTTCAAAAGGCCATCCCTTTCATGGCAGCTTAATTCATGTAATATGGCAGTCTGATTCATGTCATATGGTTTAATAGACTCTCTATTCTAGGTATCTCATGGTTGACCATCCGTTTAGAATAATGTGTCCATATGGTATCGTAAATTCCCTACTTGATGAGTTCAAAAACTCATTACAACTTTAATTGATCTCACAAAAGTAAGTTGTTACTTTTAGTAAATGATGACATAAGGAGAATCAAATTCATAGCTTATGGACATATAATGATCCCATCATCATAATCGTCTATTTGATCAATTTGAGTTGTTTATCTAATGTTTCTCTACGCAAGTAATTTATGATGATGATTTTAGAATAAATAACATGATAAAACAAGTGATTTGGGTTGAAAACCAAATCACCAATATCCAAAATACAACCCGTGTTTAAAGGATACAAGCCAATTTCCAAGTCACACAAGGAAATCAAAATAGTTCTAAAAACATGAAATACATCATAAAATTAAAGACAAAGCAAATAAAAGCCAAGCTTCCATTGATCCACCACCACGGTCGGCTACTCTAGCTTCCCATATGATCCTCTAGGCTTGCTTCTCCTTGCCCTTGTCCTTGGTAGGGGGCCCTATTTACAATAAAAAGGGTAATCATCACAACTTGTATCACATACTAATTGAGATTGAAACATAAAAGATAGGGATAGTTATATACCTACTGCAATAACCTTTCCAGCTTTGATGTCGCCAAGGTATTTGAAACAGTTCCTCTTCCAATGCCCAACACCACAAAAATAGTGGCACTTGTCTCCGGTGGGGGCACTGTACTTGGGCTTGGAGGAGCTTGCTTCATAAGTCTTAGCTATATTCCTGTTGGGAGTTCGCTTCTTCCCCTTCTTCCCGCTCTTCTTGAAGGTTCCCTTGCTCTTATGATTGACATTGAGCATATCTTTGGTGGTGCTAACACTTAGCCCCATGTCCCTTTCGGCTTGCACAAGCATTTTGTGCAACTCATCAAGGGAAACTTTCTTATCATGCATATTAAAATTCACCCGGAATTGAACATATGCTTTGATTTTGTTGAGGGAATGAAGGATGCGATCAATCACGAGTTCATTGGGAATCTCCACCTTATGCATTTTCAAGGTCTCAACATGCTCCATCAACTTGAGCACATGAGGGCTCACCTTTTGGCCCTATTTGATGTTAAGATCAAAGAATGCAGAAGCCGCCTCATATTGAATGATCCTAGGAGCTCGTGAAAACATGTTCACAAGCTTCATGTAGATCTCATGAGCGGTGCTAATCTTTATAACACTTCGTTGGAGTTCGGCCTCCATAGCAAAGATCAACACATTTTTGATCGCGGCCGACTCCTTTTGGTAAACCTCATAGGTTTGCCTAGCGGCGGGGGTGGACCTAGCATTAGGTTCGGAGGGAGATGCCTCGGTAAGGTAACGAAGCTTGTCGTCACCTTGCGCGGCCAAGCGAAGTTGCGCGTCCCAATCGGCGAAATTAGACCCATTCTTTTCTAACTTACATCGATCCATGAAGGATCGGAGCCATGACACATTGGTAAGCGTGGTGGAACTAGTGGATGCGGACGTGATTGGAGTTGCCATTGCGGTTGATAAAACAAATTTGACTACAAAATAGGAAATGAAGGAATTAATTATCATCTATCGTTTTAATAATACTCGTAAATTTAACTACAAGTATTGCATTTATATAGTGACCTCCACCCAACTATATAAATGATTCCGAGATCCAAATTCATATTAATACGGGTACGGTAAGCCGAGTCATCCCTTATTAATATAACTCGGTGGATTAACTCTTTAATCGATTCTACTTTTAGAACTCTCGGTCGATAAAAATTACTCTAATTCTCATCTTTAGCCCGGAACACATGCGACTACGGTCAACAATACTTCCGTTGAGCTCAATCCAAATTTCGATGTAATAACATTTTACTACCCCACTTCGCCAACGTAACAAGGTTTGTATTACGGTAAAGCCGGCTCAACTCCCTTATGAAATTGGTACTTCATGGGTTTCTACTATTTGGTAAGGCTTTTTCTCAATTATTATATGTGAGAGGTCTTGTCAATTTATTATCTATCACGTTTTAAGTGAACTAAAGCGGTGAACTACGATAATTATAATTGACACGGTCGATGACTCGATATGATATGCATGTATTGTTATGGCGATTTGGCAATGCATGTAACATATTAAAAGAAATGCAAAGCAATAAATAAAATTCCTAGTATGGCCTTCCTAAAATAGAAAATCAAATAATCTATTACATATTCGGAAACCAACTCCTTTGGTCCCTTGAATCTTCAAGTGGCACGCCTCCCAAGACACCGTCTTTGTCGGATCACCTTTCCGAATGGCACCATCTTTGAAGATGCTCCATAATTACAAATAATAATAAAATTACAAAGCTATTCCTATTATACATTTGTAAAATGGAAAAACTAATAAAATAAAAATAAAAGTGATACGAGATCACATTAAATTACAACCGAATCAATATTCCCTTTCATTACGGATAATATTGATTAAAACTAAGGCCATACTAAGATAAAATTACATAATTCAAAATTATATAAATAAAAGACATTCAACAATTGAAATATGTAGCATTATAATATGTACCTATCATGCCAAATGATGTGCCAAATCGCTTTATTTAACTTATGTCGTACATATAACCCGGTTTTATGGAAATGCGTGATAATAACCTTTTAAAATCACTAATTAACACTTAAATCACATCTAAGCTCAATTTAATTATCCTAACACCTTTTAGGACTCAAAAATTAGTCATCACATAATCTTTGACAATAATTCAACTTGATTTAATTTTATGCTCATTTTTTACCTTAAAATCATTATATTTATGAAATAAATCCAAATTAAATTATAAAAATTTCAAAATTTAAATTTTAAATTTTTGAACATTCGGGAATAATTCCATGACACTAATAATATCAAAAATCATGGTTAAAATTTTCGAATTAATTTTGAGGAAAAAATAGTTGTATTTTATCGGTTTTATCTCATAAAATACATAAAGTATCCGAAAATTAATCCAATAATTTTTATAACCTTAGATCTGATTAGTGGGATATTAATGCAACTTAAAATAATTTTCTCAAGCCATGCAATACGTTTTAGCTAATTTTTCTAAAATAGTCACTATTTATGCCATTTTTAGTGTAAAAATCCATAAATCAAGCTAAAAGAGATCTTTTAATCTAGAAATTTACATGCTCTCTTTACATTATGCATGTGACATCATATTAAAAGATCATGGCTTAATTCGAGATTTAATTATTTTTTAACCATTTTACCTCTTTTAATCGATTTTTATCTCATAAAAATCATAAATCATGCAATATTAATCAAATTAACTCGACCTTTTACACACAACTTGTAAAATATTCATGTGAGGTCATATAAAATTTCCAATGTCAGAAACTTAGTTTAACTATTTTTAGCATTTTTAATTCCCATTTTAGTCATAAAAATGTAATAAAATCACTAAAAATCATAAAAATGAGCAATAAATTTTCATAAATCATAAAAATGACCTAAAAACATTTTAGGACCATAATATATAACATGCATGGTGATTTCGTGGCTTATACTTATAAATCACAAATTTTTAGTTTTATATGTTAACATTTTAACTCGGAAAAATAATAACCGATTATGCATGCAACATCTTTATGCTCTGATACCACTTGTTAGGTTCATATACCTATTATTAGACTCCTCTAATAGTGAACTAATTAACTTGTTAATTATTTGTTCTTTAGATCTAGTGCATGCATAACAAAATGAAAGATTTATAAGAAAAACAATGTTCCTTACATTGTTAAATGGTTTGAAATATAGGGCACAAGTAAGGTCACCTTCCTTCACTTGTTCTTGAGCTAAATATTATGGATGATCCTCCCAAGACTCCAAGTATAGAAGCCACTCCAATAAATTGCACCCAAGATTAATCCCAAAAATTCTTACTAATATTAACTAGATATGTAGTAGAAATGTAACCTTAATAATACTAATATTTTTATTATTACTACTTCTAGTAATAGATTTAATGTATTAGTATTTGTGAGAGTTTATTGCAATTTGCATGTGAGGGAAAAACTAGAGAGAAAACAAGCAAAAGCACTAGCTTAAAAATGAGCAACTAATGCTCTCTTTTATGGCCAAAAAACCGGTGGCCTCTTGCCTTGAAGGGAATCTTTTGTGCTCTTCATTTGGCCGAAATATTGGACCCAATTTGGTCCATTTTTGCCTTTTGTCATTTGTCCCACAAATGCTTATAAGTCATATGTTTAACTATCTTACATAATTAATTATTAATGTAATCATTTAACACTTAAATATTACAATTAATAATATAATATACACTCCACTTTTTGAGCAGTATACTACCATTATATCAACATATAATGGGTCCCATAATTACTAGTTGGTTAAAATTATAACTTCTTGTAACTTTAAATAACTAATTACCTCTACCTCAAAACTTATATAATACCTCAACTAATTTAGTAATTTAACACTTAATTACTAAATTAAATCTTATTTAATCACATTACAATAAGACGTAAAATTGCACTCCCATAATTAAGGAATTAATTAATCAGACGCATACAATTAATTAAATATCTATTTGGGCCTCATCCTATAGGTGTGACCTAAAGGGATCAACTGACCACCACCGTCACACGACAGTAATGTCAAACTCTAGTTAGCCAATCATTACCGATTAATGACGGTCAGTCGACTATATAAAGAATCATCCCTCACGTATTCTTAGTATGAGATTTAATAATGATATTTAAATCATGTGATCGCACTATTATTGAGGACACATTTCCCAACATATCTACCATTGGGTTTCATTATAGCAAATCTGATAAGTCTATATTCATATTTTGCCCCGGCTCAAACATTGCTTACTTGCTCTTGTACGTTGGCGATATATATTATCCTCGTAACTTCATCGAGTACACTGCCGGTAACATATTATTTATCAGCTACAATCTGAATTTGGTCATTTTATAAGCTACAATATGAATTTGGAATGACCGACCTCGATCCATTAAATTATTTTCTCTGTGTGACAGTTATTCGACATAAAAATGGGTTGTTTCTCTATCAAAGGAAATATGCTCGAGAGATTATCGCTCGCGCAAAAATATCGACTTGTAAACCTACCCAAACACTCGTTGATACAAAATCCAAGCTCATTGCTAACAGCGGTAAACCCGTCGTGATCCATCCCTATATCGTAGCCTCACGGATGCTCTACAATACCTGACATTCACATGACCCGATATATCTTATGCGGTTCAACAAATATGTCTCTATATGCATGATCCCCGTGAAGCCCACTTCAATGCATTAAAACACATTATCCGCTATATTCAAGGGACATCCCACTATAACTTCCATCTTACCGTCTCATCCACAAACACGCTGACATCCTATAGTGACGCGGCTTGGGGAGGCTGCCCGGACACGAGATGAGCCACATCCGGCTACTGTGTCTATTTAGGTGATAATTTAATCTCATGGTCCTCCAAACGCCAAGTTACTATTTCCCGGTCTAGTGCCGAAGCAGAATATCGTGGCATAAAAAATGTTGCAGCGTTGTTGGCTAGGAAATCTGCTCCTTGAACCCGAATGCCCTCTATCTAAGGCGACGATTGTATATTGCGATAACATTAGTGTCATTTACCTATCTGGCAACCAGTCAACCACCAACGTTAATGCACCAAACACATAGAGATGGATATTTATTTTGTTCGAGAAAAAATGGCACTCGGTCAAGTTCAGGTTCTTCACGTGCCTTCCCGCTACCAATTTGGTGATATTTTCACCAAAGGCTTATCGAAGGCTTTATTCGACGACTTTCACTCTAGTCTCAGCATCCGTCCTCCTCCCGCTTCGACTACGGGGGTGTATTAGTATATGCAAATATTCTTTGCCATATTTTTAAAATGATTGTTATTAATTACCTTTATTCTCTCTTAATTTCTAGGCCTAAATTAAAGCATTAGATTAAGCTGACTATTGAGACTCTTCTTGTATAAATGTAACTTTGTGAAGCAAGAGTTAATTAAGGAATATAACTCTTTTAGTGTAGATTCATGTGTTACTCTTATTAGTATTAGGAGATGGGAGTTCGAATCTCCTTGCTACCATTTTTCGTTCCACTTTTCATTCTTAGTCTATGTGGTCTCTCAATTTTGTCTCCTTTTATACATTTTTTTTTTCGAAAAATGCATTTCACATGTACACGTACGCTTACTTTTTATGGTCATATTATCGTGAGAAGTTATATTTTGTTCAATTTATTGTTCGTTCAATTCTCTTTCCTTTTTTTCCATTTTTTTTAAACTAAAATAGTTTAATTTTTAATACATAAAACATGTCTTAAACAATATTATACCTACAATATGGCCATATACATATGACTTTTTCATGCAATAAATTCTTAAATACTTGTATATATTTTCTCAAAAAAAAAAATTAATACCGAATTACCAATTACAATAAAATATTTGGTCATAGAGTATAATTGTTTTTGTCGAACCCCCTATTCCTAAGATCCTAGAATCACCTCTGGTCATTTGTCATCCAATAATAACAATAGTCACAATTGACCCCTCCTTTATCTTTGACATTTATGCTAAAATCAATATCAATACTATATATTAATTCCAGAAACCAAGGGACTTCAATGTAATTAAATAAATCTATACAAATTAATTATACTATATAGTTTTAAATCAATAGCACTGTGCGATGGACCTGAACAAGGGACTTCAATGTAAATATTATATAGTTTTGGTTGAAATATAGATTTAGAGAATACCTGAATATGGTGATTTTCCTTAAAATAAACATGTCCCGCTTAAGGTATTAATTAATATAAAGATGTTAATTATTTTAACATAAACAAATATGATATGAGTATATTATATTTTGGAAACTATTAAAAAGTAAATAAATCAAGCTAGATTTCCAAAAAATATAATATTCCATAATTATTTCGACTTAATTAATTTAATGATATATGTAATATATTTAATGCATATATGTAAATCACTCATTGGATACCTAAAGAATAAAAGTAATTATGTTAGTAGTGAAAAGAATTGTAGTAACATTGGATATAGTAATATGATAGTAATCACTCATTTGAATAAAAGTAACAGAAGTAACAACGGGAGTAGTGAAATTATCAATATTAATGTACAAGTAGTGAAAGTAACAATAATTATGACGGGATTAGCGAAACTAAAAGTAATAATAACAAATGTAATAAAAGTTAACAATTCTAAGAACAAAAGGAAGTATATATGAAAATTTAGCTAAGTAATCGATTTAAGTAAAATATTAATAGCCTGAGTAGTGAATTCGTCTCATAATTTATTTCATTGTAATTTTAAGATATACTCCGTATCATAGAAAAACATATTAATGATAAATTTATGAGTTATGCAACTTTAAAGTAATTTTAATTAATTGAAAATATATTTTAATGTTAAATAGAAATAGCCCGGGCGAAGCCGGGCACCTATACTAGTTATATATAATCCAGAAATCAAGGGACTTTTATGTATGTAGATAAATCTATATAATATCATTATATTATATAGTTTATTAGATGTACAAAGATGGTTAACATAGAAAAATATAATATAAGTAGCTTATGTTTTGGCAACTATGTAAAAGGAAATAAATCAAAATTGTTTCAAAAGATACAATATTGCATAATCTGTATATTTTATAAAATAAGATAATCAACTGATTTAAAAATTAAATTTCAAAAGATACAATATTATATAATATGTATATTCCATAAAATTAGATAATCAAATCATTTAAATATTAAATTTGATAAAATAATTTAGTAATATTGGATGTAGCAAATATGATAGTAATCACTCATATGTCTAATCAATCAATCAATACTATATATTAATTCCAGAAACCAAGGGACTTCAATGTAATTAAAGAAATCTATACAAATTAATTATACTATATAGTTTTAAATCAATAGCACCATGTGATGGACCCGATTAAGGGATCTTAATGCAAATATTATATAGTTTGGGTTAAAATTAAATTATATAGAGGCTTGGTAATTTTCCTAAATATGGGTCAATTTCCTTAAAATAAAATAATTAATTAAGATGATCAATTTCAAGGAGACTAAAAGAAAGAAGATGCCTGATAATTTTCCTAAATATTTATAGAAGACTAGGATGGTCAATTTCCTTAAAATACAATTATTAATTAGTATAAACATGCACACTTATGATATTAATTATTATCATCATAAAATTATATATTAAATTTAAAATCTATGAAATTGTATTAAAATTTATAGTTTATTAGATGTATAGAGATGTTAATTTATTTAACATACAAAAATATAATAAGTAGGTTATAAATAATTCAAGTTAAATTCCATAATATATAATATTGCATAATTTTTTCGATTTGTGCATATATGTAATATATTTATATAAATATATAATCCTCTTAAAATTGCATGCCTAAGTAGTAAAAGTATTTTCGTCAGTAAAGAAAATAATTGTAGTAACATTGGATATAGTTATATGATAGTAATCACTCATTTGAATAGTAAGAGTAACAATATTATCAACGAGATTAGTGAGAGTGGTAGAAACAACGGGAGTAGTGAAATAATCAATATTAATGCGGCAATAGTGAAAGTAACAATAATTACGGTGGGAGTAGTGAAATTATCAATATTAATGCGGTAGTAGTGACAGTAACAATAATTACGGCGGGAGTGGTGAAAGTAACAATGATTACGGACAAATAGTGAAATATTTTTAGTATTGTTTCATTAATAAGAGTAAAATATTAATAGCGGGAGTAGTGAACTTGTCTCAAAATTTATTTCATCGTAATTTTAGGATATGTTATAAAAAATATATTAATGATAAATTTATGTGTTATGCAACTTTAAATAATTTTATTTAATGAAAAAAAAAATTAATGGTAAGTGAAGAGTCTATCACACCTGAAATACTAGAGGGGGGGGGGGGTGAATTGAGTATTTAAAAACTTATGCCTACTTTTTATTTTATATCAATGATTAATTACTTAAAGTTTATTAATTAAACTTTAACTAATTAACTAAGTGATTATGAACGTAACGAAATGAACGAAAAGAAAAAACTGCAAGGACACACGATATTTGAAGTGGTTCAGCTTCACACGTCGAAGCCTACGTCCACTATTCTCGATTAATAATTTTAGTACCTTTCTCCGTATTACAAAATTATCAACCCACTCGTATAGCTAACTCTAACTATAACTCAATTTGAATATCACTAGATATTCGGTTTTGACTATCTTAAGTTACTAAGAAAGCACTTGATTGTTCTTCTAAGTGTTCACACAATTGAACGAGTAAGAAACAATATGAAGTACTATTATCTTATGACGTAACCTTAAGAAAAATAAGCAAATTAAAGAGCACGACTTTTCGCAAGATTTTCCAAACGCAAAACAATAAGAATAGCCAATTAAAAATTAAACTCAATTTTGTTTGACAGGGATTTTTAATATTTCGAAAAGCTTAACTAGAATAAAGAATGATCATATGTATTTATAGTAGAGGAAAGAACTAGGGTTTGCACGAAACCCTAGGATGCCGTAAGATAGGCGGTTTATCTCGCAAGAGATAAATCTCTATCTCTTTCCTAATTCAATCCAAGATATATTAGTTTAGGTAAATAAGAAAAAATTGAATCTTATTTTTCTATAACTATATCTTTAAGATTTTCAGATAAGTAAACAAATTAAATCATGCATATATTTAAGATAAGAAAATATCTTATAAAAATATAAGCTAGATTTAATTAGATAGGTTACTTGTACTAGAGGACTTGTAAAACCTAAAGGTTCAAAGCCAGCGGCCGAAACCCTAGGCCCGCGTCCATCTAGACAAAAATCTCTCTTCTTGGATTAGGGTTAGGTTAAAATAAACTAGCAAACTCTAGGTAGCATGACGACTCATAAGTCGTTTTACTAACCAATAGAGACATGCAAGTTATCCATTATAGCAACCCATATATCAACTCCACTATAAATATATATGATTTCGAAATATGTTTAAAGAATTTTATCCTTTGAAAAATGATTTTAAAACTATTAAAATCGTGCCATTAAAATGCTACCCAAAGTTATAGTAGAAACAGCTATAACTTAAAGTTTGGTAAGTAAAGTTATAGGTGAAATAACTATAACTTTACCTTCCCAATATTCTTTTCTTAAGATACCGTCATTAGATGAAGACCTATACTAGCTAATCTTCCTGGAGATCTTCAGTAATAGGATCTTCTCTTTATCTTGACCAAAAGCTCTTCATCTTGAGCTTGTTAAAGACTTGATCTAGCCTTTTACTTGAGTGATCATCATACTTGAAACTTGTTACAGTTACTATGACGCTTTAAGAATCTTCAATGTTATAGCTCAAGCTGCTATAACATTACTTGAATGATGCCTCACAAATCTTCAATGTTATAGCTAAGAATGTTATAACATTACTTGCTAAACTCGTAAACCTAAGTCAATCTAATAAAGACTAAACAAACGATTACGAGCAAGAGTATATATAAAACGAAGCACACACTTGTCATTATCAAAACTTAATCATATATCTATATGGTCCAACAGTAAGTAAAGGTAGCCCGGGCGAAGCCGGGCACCAATACTAGTACTATATATTAATTCCAGAAACCAAGGGACTTCAATGTAAATAAAGAAATCTATACAAATTAATTATACTATATAGTTTTAAATCGATAGTACAGTGTGATGGACCTGATAAAGGGACCTCGATGTAAATATTATATAGTTTTAGTTAAAAGTATAATATAAAGATGCCTTGATGAAGAATATTTATGGAAATTACATTAAATTAAAATAATTAAATTTAGAAAACACAAGAATATAGTGATTTTCCTTAAAATTAACATGCCCCACTTATGGAATTAATCAGTATCATCATAGAATTATACATTAAATTAAATGTAGTAAAAGTAATAGTAGCAACAACGAGATTAATAAAATTAACGGTATTAATGTGGGAGTAGTGACAGTTATAATAACATAAATAGGATTATACATCCAATTGTACCATAAGCATTGTACAACCAAGGTATAAGAATCCGAGCTTATAATGTATTCTTTATGAGCTAATTCAAAGTTCATGTTTTTAATGTGTAAATGGATGAGCTCAATAATTTCTAATAAAGCTCATATTCTTTAACATAAAGCTCGGATAATTTATCACAAAGCTCAGATTCTACACCGTACAACATATACAACTGGTTGTATAGTTCATGAATTGTTATACTAATGATAGTGAGAGTAGTGAAAGTAACTACGAATGTAGTGAAAGTAACAGTGGTAACAATGATAAAAAGTATGAACAATTAAATAACCAATCGACTCAAGGAAATATTTTATTTATTTAAATATAGGTCGGATAAAATTAACGGGAATAATGAATTTAACAGAAAAAAATAGAGGAATTAGTAAAAGAAACAATAGTAACCACGGGAGTAGTGAACGTAATGATATTAAGAAAGAATGTCGTGAAAGTAATAATATTAATAGCGGGGTAGTGAACGTGTCTCATAATTTGAAAATAAATTTTACATTTCATCATAACTACAAGATATACCGTAGAAAAATATATTACAAATAGTAAACGTGTGAGTTAGACAACTCCAATATAGTTTATTTCATTGAAAAAAATTTAACGGTAAATAGAGGTATCCCGGGCGAAGCCGGGCACCAAACCTAGTAATATATATTAAATCCAGAAACCAAGGGACTTCAATGTAATTAAAGAAAGTTGTACAAATTAATTATACTATATAGTTTTAAATCACTAGCACCGTGTGACGTACCCGATTAAGGGATCTCAATGCAAATATTATATAGTTTGGGTTAAAATTAAATTATATAGAAACTTGGTAATTTTCTTAAACATTTTTAAGAGACGAAAACATGGTCAATTTCCTTAAAATAAAATAATTAATTAAGATGATCAATTTCCTTAAAATAATTAATTAAGATGGTCAATTTCGAGGAGACTAAAAAAAAGAAGATGCTTGGTAATTTTCCTAAATATTTATAGAAGTCTAGAAGATGGTCAATTTTCATAAAATAAAATAATTAATTAGTATAAACATATACACTTATGGTATTAATTATTATCATCATAAAATTATATATTAAATTTAAAATCTATGCAATTTTATTAAACTTTACAGTTTATTAGATGTATAGTGATGTTAATTATTTAACATACAAAAATATAATATAGGTAGGTTATAAATAATTCAAGTTAGATTCCATAATATATAATATTGCATAATTCTTTCGATTTGATTTAATGCATATATGTAATATATTTATATAAATCTATAATTCTCTTAAAATTGCATGCCTAAGTAGTAAAAGTAATTTCGTCAATAAAGAAAATAATTGTAGTAACATTGGATATAGTTATATGATAGTAATCACTCATTTGAATAGTAAAAGTAACAATATTATCAGCAAGATTAGTGAAAGTGGTAGAAACAACGGGAGTAGTGAAATAATCAATATTAATGCGGCAATAGTGAAAGTAACAATAATTACAACGGGAGTAGTGAAATTATCAATATTAATGCAGCAGTAGTGACAGTAACAATAATTACGGTGGGAGTAGTGAAAGTAACAATGATTACGGGCAAGTAGTGAAATGTTATTACTATTATTTCATTAATAAGAGTTAAATATTAATAGCGGGAGTAGTGAATTTGTCTCAAAATTTATTTCATCGTAATTTTAGGATATGTCATAGAAAAATATATTAATGATAAATTTATGAATTATGCAACTTTAAGTAATTTTATTTAATGGAAAAAAAAATTAATGGTAAGTAGAAGTGACCCGGACGAAGTAAAAGTAACAATAATAACAGCCAGAATCGTGAAAGTAATTGTAATAACGGGTGTAGTGAATATAATAATATTAACATGATATATTTTGCGAAAGTAATAATATTAACACGGGAGGAGTAGATGTGTCTCATAATTTTTTGGGTTTTTCTATAAGGTAACCCCCAGTTTTTTCGATTTCTATAAGGTAACCCTCTGTTTAATTAAACTTCCAGTAGTAACCCTGTACTCTATATAAACTAATGCGCATGACCTCAACTTTACAATCCTTCAAATTTGACCGTTAACTAGGTTAGTGGCTGTTAAACTTGGTGACAAACTTTTTGGCTTCTTATTTGGCAATTTTCTGTACATCAATTTTCCTGCATTTCTGTTATTCCTCCTTCCTCCTTTTCAATTCCCTCCACTTTAATTGTCCTCAACTTCTTTTACATTAATTTTTTTTTCCATTTTTTTCCCAAACAGACAACAAAGATGAAAGCCATCTTTCTTCTTTAACATGATTAATGACTGCATTTTTCGGCTGCCTGTGACGGCTTTTTTTGCTGCCCTGAATGAGATTTTTATCGTTGGTGTTAGTTTCTTGTAAGATTAACTAGATTTCGGAATCTAATTATGATTGGTATCTTTCGAAAAATGCCGAATTGGTTGATTATAGAAGCATACACAATGTTCTCGGTCCTTTCGTTTGAATCTGAGCAAAATGGGGTTACGGTTGTATTAGTTGGAGGGATAAATGTGGTAGCATTGTAGATTGTTAGTTTTGTGGCAAATTGTTGTTTGATGCTTGGGAGGCTGGAAGTTATGGGAACTTTGAGTGAATGGCTTTTTATTACATCATGATGAAGAATGATCTTAATCAATCGACAACAACGAAAGGAAAGGGTGAAGAACCAAATCACTGATTGTATTAGTAAGAAACTATAGCATTAGAAAGTCGTTGGTTTTGAACTGAAGAATTACTTGTGTAAGATAATATTATTGACATATTGTTTTCAACTTTTCATCCTTAACAGGAAGGAGGAGGAGTAAAGAAATGGAGGAAAATTGATAAAAAAAGGTCAATGTCACCAAGTTAACAGCCACATCATCAAGTTAACAGCTAAATTTGACGGAATGAAAAGTTAAGGTCATCCTCATTAGTTTATATAGAGTACAGGGTTACCACTAGAAGTTTAATTAAATAGAGGGTTACCTTATAGGAATTGAAAAAACTGAGGGTTACCTTATAGAAAACCCCTAATTTTTTTTATAAATTTTACATTTTAGTAAAAATGGTAAACATATGAGTTATGCAAGTCTAACGTAATTTTATTTCCTAAAAAATAAAATTTGACAATAAATAGAGATAGCCCGGTCACCAAACCTAATCAGTACTCACAAATAAACAACTAACATTGATTTGATGCATAAAAAAATATAAATGGAATGCCGTCGCGTAAACTGAGCGTTTACCAGGTATTGATAACGCGACTTGTTGTTGGAAAAACAGAAGAAAGAAAACAAAGGTCTCTCATAATTACGTCAACACAACGTTCAAAACAGACTCTCATTCGTTGTCTCAGCCCCCAAAACTTGTAGTAGTCACACACAGACAACAAACAAACCTACTACTACTATCTTCAAGTGTTTGTTTACACAATCAATAAAGATTCAAACTTTCCGCTCTAAACAATCAATCCACAAATAACCCACTAATCTTTTCTCTATTTTTTTTCAAAATTCATACCAAAACAAGTAAAAACTGAAGGGTAATTAGCTGGTAAATCTCTCAATTATTAGATAGAATCGCATATATTACAGTTTTATTATTGAGTGTAGACAGACAATTCCAAACGCAAGTGCCTAACAAAATCAAGTGTTTCTGAGTTGTTCTTTCTTGTTTATCAAATTTCTCATTTTTTTTTATTTCTCTATTTTCATCTTTTTGCATTGTTTTACTCTTTATATCTGTTTTTGTTTTTGCGTCTTAGATCTTCATTATCCCAAGAACTTGGTATCAATCTACATTTGAAGTGGGTGCATCCAAAATCACCTAATTTCTCAGGTATTCATTTGCAATCTTCTTACTACCTCCATTTCAGTCATTTGTTTACCTTTGATTAAAATACGCCTCACATTAAATTTAAAAAGTTAAACAATTGATTGGGGAGGTGGAACTTGGAAGTACTTTAAGTACTTGCTGTTTTCAAATTTTTATGGGATATACCTGGTGTTACCCATTAATTATATTGTTTCATTGGGATGTTGGACATAGTTGTATGATTACATCTAGTTTTTGTGTACCCCTGTACATGGGTTTTCAAACGACGACAACATTGCCCTAGTGCCTGAAAGGCTTCCGCATATTGCGGGGTAAGGGGGGTGTACATGGGGTTTCAAAGTTACTGTGTTTTGTGCGATTATAGAATTATAGTGTTAATGTGGAATTTTGGGAATTTTGGCTAGTGCCCTTTGTCTTTTTTGTTGGGAGTTTATCTAATTTATAGTATGAATGAATGTTGATTTCTGAAGCATGATATGAAAATTATGGTAAGTTTGATAAGTACAAGTAATTTGACGGTTCTAGGGTTTTCTTTTGGCTGGTAGGTTTGACAGTTTGGTTGAATAAAAATTGGTTGTGGACATTTTTTTCCTGAAAGTTGGTAATCTAATTGCTCTGAAGTTCTCATAATTCTGTGGTTGGTGATTTGATAAGGTCAATTGCTAGTGAAATCTATTTGTTTGAGTCAACAAATGTGTGCTGTATGCACTTCTGCTTTCTTGTCTTCTGCATTTTGCTCTTCCATTTTTGCCATTAGTAAGAGCAAACTTCTCTCAATTAGAATTTGAAAGCCAAAGTTTAGGTTCAAAGAAGGTGAGAAATGGTGTCTTCTTTCTATGCTGAGTATTTCAATATGTGTCGTAGCACAGTTGCGTGGTTTGAAGTTCAGTGTGCTGAACTCGAACCCAATTGTCTGACCTAGAAGGGAGTTTGTCTGCTAACTAGACTGGTAGAGTTATATATATTTTAACCTAGTTGAGGACAGGTCGCGTTCTAGGTACTTGAATTTGCTTCTTGAACTGCATCGAACAACAAAGAACAAACCACCACACACCGTAGGTTTAGGAATTCTTTTGTAATGTGATGAATAAAATTGTTTCTACATGAATTTTCATCATTCTTTGGGGCTATTGAAAGTTATGAGTATAATTTAGGTTTCGAGAAGGTCATCAATGGTAGTATCACAATTTGAACTGGAGTTCATATGCTAGTTGGGAAAATATGTGAAGTTTGTCTAATAGAACTGTCTTCTACTTGTTTTTGCAGATTCAGGTTCAATCAGTGTTTGAATTGTCGTTTTATTGACTAGTGATCAGTTCTCAGTATTTGTGTGCAAATAGAGGGAGATCAATTATAGATAGTTGTAAGGAGATAGGTCATGTTTTGGTAGAGCTGTGATTCGTGCTTTGAATATGAAGGCTCCAGATGCTTGGCGTTTAAGCATGCAAATCTTGCCGATGCACCAGCGCCATCGACAAGCTTCCAAGAGACCCATGTGGATTTTGGTGCTGCTTTGCTTGGTTAGCTTCTTTCTGATTTGTGGTTATGTATATCCTCCCCAAAACACCTCGGCTTGCTATGTGTTCTCTTCTAGTGGCTGCAAAGCTTTTTCTGATTGGCTTCCACCCGCTCCTAAAAGAGAATTGACTGATCAAGAGTTGGCATCTCAAGCTGTCATTAAGGAAATGTTAAGAGCTCCACTTCCACCTACAAATAGTCCAAAAATTGCTTTCATGTTCTTGACCCCTGGAACTTTGCCTTTCGAGATGCTCTGGGATAAGTTCTTTTCCGTAAGGCTCTTTTATTCACGTTTCACTGTTCCCTCTTTTGTCGCTGAATTTTTCCTTTCTGTCTGATATGCACTTTTTAGTGTAGATGACTAACTACTCGTAGAATTTGATTGCTGAAATTACTTTCTCCTTTTGTAGAAAGAATTAAAACATTACTTACCAGGGTTACATTTGCATTGTAATGTCCATAGATTAAAGTGCTGTCTGAATCTTTTGCATCGAGTATACTTGTAATTTGTTTCATCTTTCTCAGAAGGGTATGTTAGATACTTAGATTGCTGGGACCTTGTTTATATAGAAGCAAATATCCCACTGAAGTTTGATTAGCTTTATATGGTAAAATTTGAAGGGGCCTAATATCTAGAAATTTGACCTTTCTGATTTTTTTTTCTTCTTTTGCTGAAGTATTGTTCTTAGTAGATTTTTAATATAAAGGAATTAAGCAAATATCCTACTCCTCATATTATCTCGTGTATGATTCAGGGCACTGCATTGTAAACCTAAGATATGAGAATTTTCCGTTAAGTAGCCGAGCCCGACACTTGTAAGTGTGCCTGTGTTGGATACGTCTATGATCTAGCAGTATGATGGAAAATCTCTCCCTTTTTTGTTGTGTAAATGTCAGAAAGAATGTGATAGTGTGATGGCAGATCTCTTCTTCTTGTGTACCATGAAAATTGAGCAGTGAGTGAATTACGTTTTCTCTCTTTGTACATGATTTTTATGATGACATAGTACATTTTGTTTGGCAGGGTCATGAGGGCAAGTTCAGTGTTTATGTACATGCATCACAAAGAAAACCTGTTCATCAGAGCAACTATTTTATCAATAGAGACATCCGCAGTGACAAGGTCAGAAAAAAAATATGATTGCTATCTGATGTTAATCTGGTCATAATAATTCCATTTTGTGTCATTAAATCACTTCTGCATATGCAATTTTTGTTCACCATCCTACTACCCACCTTAGTCCTTAGCTCCTGAGACCAGGACTCCTTTTATGAGATGCCTTTTTCAGGATGAAAAGAGAAGATTGTTACTAGAGAGACTTCTGAATTCACTTTTACCGTAAAGAAACTGAAAGAAAGATAAGGGCTTTCTATGCAACAACAACAACAACAACATTACCCCAGTGCCTCAATGGCTCCCGCAAATTGCGGGGTAAGGAGGGGTTGGATGTACGCAGCCTTACCCTCGTGTTAGCAACACTAAGAGGCTGTTTCCGAATGACCCAAGATGAAAATTGCGTCGAGAACTGCATCGAAGGACCACTACTTCACAAGAGAAAGAAGCGTAGCCACTTTAGTGAGCCATTTTGCTTTATTCCATCGTAATCCAGAACCAAAAAGTAATGAATCTTTGGCTCCATTGGAAATATGGAATCAAGGGCTTTCAATGCGTTGCCGGAAAATCACTCTTTACTTTTTTATGTGTGAATATGAAAATCCAATTTCCTCGTAGAAAAACGTATTTGCCTACAGGATGAATGTTAGTTTTTTCCTCATTATCGCCCACCCCTTGTGTTTTTTCTCTCTTTTGTATACAAAAAACAACACAATAATCCAGTGCCTCAAAGGCTTTATGCTCATAATGGGGGAAGGGTGATCGTTTTCACGTAACCTTGACCCTATATTGAAAATACATAGTGACTTGCTCGGATGTTCTACAATGAAAATTGCATGGGGTAATGCTTGGTACTTCACAATATTAAAAATCATGCATACTTTTGCGAGCTGTTTTTACTTTATATCTTTGGAAGTTTTCATACACCACAATTATGGATTCTGCGTTCAACTGCATAAAAAAAAATGGTCTTCGATATAAACATGTTCAATATTTTTTTCAAAACCAAAAAGGTCATAGGTCCTTCATGGCTTTCCTCCTAATATGTGAGACTTAAGAGGCTGTATCTCCTACCTATTGAAGGCAGTGACTTAAATGTTATATAACGACGGACAATTTGTTATGCATTATGAAGTATTCTACACATTGAAAATGAGCTGACTGTATTACTTGCTTCACTTGTTGATTTGTCAACAGGTTGTTTGGGGTCAAGTCTCTATGATAGATGCAGAGAGACGCCTTTTGGGCAATGCTTTGAATGATCCTGATAACCACCACTTTGTTTTACTCTCTGATAGGTGTGTAATTTTTCTATTCCATCTTTTTACTTTCCCTATTCTCCTTCTGGATGGTTTTGATTAATTGTCTCTTTGTATTGCAGTTGTGTACCATTGCATAAATTTGAATACGTTTACAACTATCTGATGTACTCAAATTTAAGTTACATTGATAGGTAAGTACAACGCTTGAACACCATCTCTCTTTAATTTTTGCTATAAGCCTATGAAGCAAGCAGTCTATCCAGAGGATCTTATATAATTGTATTGTTTTCCAGTTTTGTGGATCCAGGTCCTCATGGAAATGACAGGTTTTCACCACATATGTTACCTGAAATTGAAAAGAAAGATTTCCGTAAGGGTGGTCAGGTTTGACTTTCATAACTTTTCTGTGTTTTGTGTTTGTGCTTCTGTTATAGCCAAATTAAACTTGACACTAACAGAACATTGTCAGTACTTAAATCACATAGGGGAATTATAAACGCCACAGGGCCACAAGGATTATAAAGCTGCCTATTTTGAGGATAATTTAATGGCTAAATCAACCAAGAATCATTGGCCTTTAGTCTACCATTTAACTTCTCTTCTGTCTACCCATTGAACTCTTCATCTGAATTGTTTACTCTCTGATAGCTTGGGCTGAATCTTAACAATTATTTTTGACGTTATATCTGACTTAATCAAATATTTTACGTCGTTTGTGCTTTTTCTATCTTCAATGTTAATTTGTTGTTTTAGGAGTATCCTCTAGACCTCTACCGACAATTGACATTCTTCTGCGGGGTACAAAAAGCAAAATTATGGGTAGATTCTTCCCAGTTTTGGGTGTTTCATTCACAAGGGTCCAGAAATCTTTGGCCACTTGTTTAAGAGATGGGAGCCCTTATCCCCTCCTAGGCCTTGTTTGGATGAGGGGATTTGGAGGGAAAGGAAGGGGAGGGGCGCATACAAAATCCCTTGTTTGGAAAACAAATGGGGTACGAGGGTACTTGGTGTGGGGGGAGATCCCTAGGAGAGATTCGAAGGGAAAAACTCCCTCCCCTTCACACCCCCAACACCACCACTTTCCCCTCCCCTCCCTTTCCCCCCATTTTTAGTATCCAAACAAGGCCTTAGTCTTGGTCAAACAGGGTTGCTTATTCATCTATCTCGTCATTAGTTTTTATCTCTCATCAAGTTTTTATAAGTTGGCTAATATGTTGAAGGCAGTATAAAGCTATTAGCTGTTTTAATGCTGCCAACTTTGGCTGCGCAACAAGTACTGATTATATACATGCTATGCAGTGGTTCACTATGAAGCGGCAGCACGCATTAATAGTTGTATCTGATAGCCTTTACTACTCTAAGTTCAAGAACTACTGTAGGGTAAGCTCTTTTCTTTGGCTACTTATGAACAGTTGAGCACCAATACTTTACATCACCATGATTTTCTGTATTGATTCTAAGTTCTCCTATTATATTTAGTTGATATTTTCGAATCTGGAAGGTCTTCGATGAGATTCTTGCGCAGCACATCACATGTGTATATTTTAAGTGACTGCTGTTTTTCTGAGTCATCCTGAATTTTGGTTTGCGTCTAATCTCTTTGCAGCCTGGTTTCGAGGGACGCAATTGCTATTCTGATGAACATTACATACCTACTTTATTTAATGTAAGCATGACTTCTCTAACAGAATTTTCGCTCTGGAGGCGCTGTTAAATGGCTATCGATGTCAAAATTCTGAATTTTGTTTAATTTGTAATTATAGACGTTGAAATGTCATATTTTTTTTGGCATGCTTTAGATGATTGATCCAGAGGGTATGGCAAATTGGTCAGTAACACATGTGGATTGGTCGGAACACAAGTGGCATCCGAAGTCATATAGGCTGCAAGATGTCAGCTATGAGCTTCTTCAGAATTTGACGGTATGATATTTCCTTGTTTATGAATTCAGGCTATCTGTATAGCTTGTTTTTCCTTTTATGAGTAAAGATGTCATATAAAACACAGTTCACTTGAAGCAAAAGCTTATGGAATCACTAAAGGTATTCATTCATACATTGTTGAGTTATTAAATTCCTATGATGGACTTTAAGTTGGACTTTTCTCTATGATAAGAAAAATTAGTCACGCTCAATACTTAGGATGTGATTATCAGCTATAAGCTTTCTTTAGCTTATTTAAGGAGACTTTTTTCGGGGTCTATAAAATTAGCAGGAGTACTTGTATAAAACCTGTCTCATATGTGGTCAGCTCAAATCCTTTTTTGAATGATATTAGTATTGATGAGCTGGTCTCACAAGCCAGATTGCGAGGCCATCTCATATAATTTTTAGCATATATGTTTTGAAATTTGATACAAGGGAGTGACTAAGTAGACACCCACACGATTGTTGCAATCACAAATGAAATTTTGATTCATAATTTTTTTTCTCCTTGGTTAGTTGTATATTTATTCTCCTTTTATCCTCTTGATGCTGACGATGCTCTTGGCTTTTAATCTACCCTGAAAAATATAAAATTATTCCTTCATATATCTTCGCCAGTATCAGAATTTTTAATCTACTTCAAGATTGGGATTGTTCTTCTGTTAAATGTTCTCACTTTCATTTTTATAGCGACTTAATACTGATTGTTGCTTCAACACTACTTTTGTTTTGCAGTCTATTGATGAATCTTTGCATGAAACAAGCGAGAAAAGGGTAAGAATATTTATGTTTTTTTCCCCCGATATCTGTCTTTAGTAGTCTTTACGCTTGTATTTGTGAAAGTGCCGGAACCGTTTCTTTTATAAAATATATTCAAGATTTTTGGCTTAGCATGAAGCGTCTGTAAAGTTTCATTTGCATTCCCATTGAGTGTCGGACACGGTTTGCATTATGCAATGTAGTACGAAGTATCATAGCTAACGAGTCAAGTGTAAAATATTTATTCTGAGCATCACTTTTTTTGTGAGTTACTTGCAGAAACAAGTGGATATAAAGCCATGTTTATGGAACGGAGCAAAACGTCCATGTTACCTTTTCGCAAGGAAATTTTACCCGGAAACTTTGAACAAACTGACGCAACTCTTCTCCAATTATACTGCTGCGTAATTAGTGCAAATCCAGGTGAATTCTTTTGGGTTGATGCCCTTTCAACCCCCATTTTTCTGTTATATATAGCGCGCTCATTGTTGTACATGCCCATCCATACACCATCATTGAAACACTCGAATTACCGCTATCAAGCAGCTCAAACGTCGTATTTTTCAACTTGAGACAGAATGAAGCTTGGCGATTAGTGTTTTTCCTGAAATGCGAGTGCTTCTGTAGATTGCGGTGACTAAATGATTATTATTTTCAATCATTCTTGTGTAATTTTGGCATTGTGACATTCTGAGAATTCTCTTAGGTAGATAATACAAGAATTTTTGGAGCTCTAATTAATGAAACTGTTTCTGGTTCTGGTACACTTGGTAAAGAACTAACTATAGAGCATTGAACTGTGAAGATTGCGGCATATCGAGAAGTATCATGAAGCGATTTATTTGATTCTTAATCGTGATAGAGCGTTTATTTGAATTAAAAGAAATAAAAATAAAGAAAATCTATATATATATATATATATATATAAAAGAGAGTTTTTTCGAGCGATCTGAGAGCGTCCACATCATCAAAAATCAATTTAGGAAAGTATAATTTTTGATGTAAAAAATAAAGTGGAAAATCTTTTAATTATTATAATATGTATATTTCCTAAATTATATTCAAGTGATATTTCCAATTTTTATATCAAACTTTTACATTTCATTTGGCGAAAAAATATCGTTAAAAAAATTATGAAAATAATATAATTAGTTTTGTGTTAAAAAATGCTATCATTAGAGTATAAATTTCATAATATTTGCACATATTAAAGATGGTGTACTTCTTAATACGTAAAATTGTGTACTTTTTAGTATGTTTTGTCCCACATTGGAAAATAAGTAGGTGTGGTGAATATACTACATATAAATAGTAGAATTATCCCACATCGAAAGATTAGTATAAGGTGATGTGATCCTATGATTATAAATAGGATGCATATTTGGAACTTATGTATCCACCCAAAATTTTTTGAGTCTCATAAATATTGTTTTAAAGAGCTCTTAAGATTTTCTATCATTATCTACAATATGATATAAAAAATAAAGTGGAAATCGTTGGCAACTACCCGGGAAAGAGTTACGAACATGAACAAGAAAATAAAAAAATAACTAAAGGTTTTACTAATGGTAGTCTTCTGACACAATACAAAACGTACGATGTAGAGATCCATATCTAATGATCGAGATTAAGTGGTTTTACCTTCAAAGAAAAATAATATGTATATAATAGTGGTTTTTTTTAAGAAGAGACATGTATTTCTTGTTATGTTATATCTTTCACATTGAAAAATAATGTAAGCATTATGAACATACTACGTCTAAATAATTAAATTATGTATCTCACATTGAAATAATAGTATACGTTAGGGTGATTCTATAAATATAAATAGGAGGCATCCTTGAAACTTAGGTATTAATACAAAATTTTTTGATATAAAAGATATAGACTTTTTAGTATGTTATATGTCCCACATTGAAAAATAATGTAGGTGTTGTGAATATATTATGTATAAATAATAGAAATGTCCCATATATATACATTTTCTATATTATATTAAAGTGATATTTATAATTTGATATAAAAACTTTATATTTCATTTGAAAAAAAGGTATCGTATAAAAATTATATAATTAGATTGTGACAAAAAAAATGCTATCACTAGAGTGTATATTGTATTGTATTGTATTGTATTGTATTTTCTCATTATTAAATCGGGTTGATGTCAAAGTAGGTGCAAAAAAAATGGTGTACTTAGTATGTTATTTCTCCTACATTGAAAAGTAACATAAGTGTGGTGAATATACTATGTATAAATATTAGAATTGTCCCACATTGGAAGATTACCATAAGGCATGGTGATCTTATGATTATAAATAGAAGTCATAACCCAAAATCTTTTGATTCCCTTAAGTATTGTCAGAGATAACTCTTAAAAGAGTTTGTATTACTGTCTCTACAACAATGATTTCTAACCTAAGTTAATGTTTGGAAAATCTTTTATTTATTATAATATATACTATCAAATAGATTTTTCCACATCGAATTATAGCATAAGGTGGGTGATTCTATGAGCATCCTTGGTACTTAGGCATCAACCCAAAATCTTTTGAGTCGCTTAAGTATTGTCTTGGAGTGCTCTTAAAAGTTTATATCATTATACTTTCTACCTATAGATTTTATATGTCACATATTGAAAAATAATGTAGGTGTGGTAAATATACTATGTTTAAATAATATAATTAGAATTGTGTTAAAAAATATTCTATAATTAGAGTATAAGTTCTTACCATTTGCACATATTTTAATTATGATAAAAAAAAATAGAAAACAAACGTCCATGGTAGCATGTGTAATATTTCAAAGTTCAAGGTTACCATGAGAAATTTCCAATATTATAATGATATAGTTAATTAATTTTGCATTTAAAAGAGAGATATCCGTACCAATAAAACAATAAAGGGGGTATTATTTTTTAATTGTTATTTTATTGTCACACCATCAAACTTAACGTCCATTTAACAGCCTTTACATTAGGGGGTACCATGGGCAAAAAAATGGAACCTCAAGGGTACCATAGGCAGATTTTTAAAAGTAGGGTAACATGGAAAATCTAACAAAATTAAGGGGTACCACGAGAAATTTCCGTATCTCAATTATGTTAATTTTTTTTTTTTGAAGAAAAACAACGTACAAATATTAATGGAGAGTACTTGATCATATTATTAAATTTAAATATAACTATTAGATATAATGAGTAGCAATTGTCTGTATTCGGTATTCGAGATCTGGTTGGATGTCGAATTAAGTGCAAAAAAGATGGTGTAATTCTAGGTATGTTATTTGGCCCACATTGAAAAATAATGCAGGTTTGATAAATATATATTACGTATAAATATTAGAATTGTCCCACATCAGAAAAAAAAATCCAATTTTTGTATGTAAACAAATCATTAGACATATAATGTAAACATTAAACGCTTATAACGTTTTTGATGGGGCATATTCTGCACCGCTGACCAAGTCAATATACTGAGCAAGGTCAGAGATATCCACAAGCAAGTCAACGACTTAGACAGCCTTACCGACGCACTCTGTCGGCCTGTCTCTTGGGTCCCGGCCGGGGCAACTAGCCAGCCGGGACACACATCCGCGAACTCATATCCAAGACCCCTCGGCGGCAAGTCAACAGGGCCCGCCGGCCTACCATGGGTCCCTCGGCCGAGGGTAGATCAGTCTTTCCACCTGCTAGCCACTTGGCCACTTGGCCACTACGTGACAAAAGGTGAAAGTCTATAAATACTCCTCAACCTTCATTGAGGAAAGGATCCACAATTTAACCTGAGAATCACTATTCATCTGGTAATATCTTCCTTATCTCTCTACAATATATATTTCACCAAGTAACAACAACTTATCTTTCTAAGTTTACTGACTTGAGCGTCGGAGTGAGTTCGCTCGGCCCAAAGCCGAGCCCTCAGTTTGTTCATCGTTTCAGGAGACCGCAAGGAGGATTCAACCAAAGACGTCATTCTACAAGCACGGGTGGTAACTTATAACTGCTCTGGAATTACACCCGGAACAGTTTTTTTTTTGCATTATAAATAAGCTAATTACCCCGTGCAACGCACGAGCATTCAAACTAGTAAAATAATAAATGGTGGTTCTTTTGCGAGAGCCATTTGCACTTTCGGAGTACAAATTGATACGTAAGTATGTAACCCTCACAGGTAAATGCAGCAAAATTGGCGTGATAGTTGAGTTTGATGTTTAAAAGTCTACCCAAGATGAAAATTGGTTTATAAACCGCATAGAAGAACCACTACTTTACAAAAGAAGAAAGTGCGACTATTTTTGTGAGCCGTTCTAATTTATTCTACCGTAATCCAAAATCAAAGTCTAAGAGACTTTGGCTCCATTAAAACCTAGGAAAATTGGTAGTTAAAATAAAATGTCAGATCGTCCAGGCTTAGTCAAAACATAAAGGGAGAAGTGGAGAACGATTATGGTCGAGTCGAGTTCCATGACTGGCTTTGGTCTGGATTTAAATTCAGCTTGTGTAATTTTTTTGGGACTCGCTAAATCCCGCACACTATTTTACTTAATCCCGCACATTTATACCCGTTATACCGGGTGTGCCCCTCTCATTTTTCAACCCCAAACAAGAGAGAGAGAAAAAAGGGGAAAGAAAAATGAAAACAGAACTAAACCCCAACAGCCAGCCGCCGACCAACTCCTTCACCACCACCCTCCCAGCGCCGCCGACCACCCCTCCACAGCCTCAACCTCGCGCCGACCTTCCCTCCAAAGCCCGACCCCCGATGACCACCCTTCCTTGCTACCATCGCCGCGTCGACAACTGTAACACCCCCGCACACCAGAACGCCTTACCAAGGACCATTCCAGTATATGACGGTGTCACCATCTCGGTTTCCCGAGGAGGTAGATCAAATTAGACAATACAAGAACTATATTATATCATTAGAATATCTGTTACAATACCATTCTATTCAAGGTCTCTAAGATAAAGTTCAATTACAACACTTGTATTTCTACAACTCTAGACCAGTAGCGTGATGACTCGATCCCTCCAATCCCAGCAGCAGTAATCAACAATACCTGCTAAACAAACTGCTCACCATCCCCGAATGGATCACCGCAGATACCACAAAACAACACGGGTCGATCGACTAATCAAATATAAGATAAGACAATAAAGTAACCGGTGATCATCCACCATCTCAACCTTACCGCATCGTACCATAATCGACTACACCGCGAAGGGTGTAGCCCCGCTGAGCTACCCATCGCAACAGTAGCCTCGCCGCCGAGTGGGTGACCGCGATCCACTCCCACCTAGTCCAGCTCATCATCGAGCGACTAACATTCCCTGTCCCTTAATGTGCACATCCCCTCCCGTGGCGGGTTCCACGGAGGGCGAACTAGGGTGTGAAGCCACTCCCGCAAGTGACTCCACCACAATCACAATCACATGACACAGCTGTCACACCACAACGACGTCATCACCCCAACACCCATACTCCGATGATCAGCAGATAGACACAAATTACAATACAATCATAATCTCAAATCAATTAACAAGAGATGGGCGAGTAGGGAGACCCTACCTCATCGCAAAGCATGAAAGACTTCCATCTGACCACGCACGACTCCAACAAGCACCCTAACAATGATAACCATATCCTATTACACGACTATACTCAAAGAATCATTCAAAAGGGCACAAGGCAGCAACTTACCTAACCTTGCACATCGGTGACGACATAGACAACCACCACCCACGTCCTCCTTGCTCCGCGAATCCCGACATTCCCATGGTAGGGGTTTAGGCTAATCCCTTTAAGGTATGAGGCTATGGAGTGATAGAGTAGGGAGATGGTCTAGGGTTAGAGAAAGAGAAACTGTCGAGGAAATGAGAAAATAGAAATGAATCTCGCGAACTCGCATTTATAATAACGCGTCGACAGCAGCCATACTCGGTCGAGTATAGGAATACTCGGCCGAGTAGACTCCACTCGGTCGAGTATTGGTGATACTCGGCCGAGTGGCCTCAGCTAGGTCGAGTAACTAACCTATACGTCTCCTATTACCAGTCTGATCCCTCATCCAATCATCCCTAAGGTCTGTTTGGTCATCAAGATCGGTCAACAACGCTCCTACAAATCCTGGGTGTTACAATCTTCCCCCCTTAAAAGAACTTCGTCCCCGAAGTTCAGCCCGTACGACACTCCCCGCAAGATTACGTACCAAGACCTTCACCACCTTCACAAAGGTACACAAATTCACACTATCCATACATTACCATCAGCCATCTTATTCAACAACAATCGCTTATCACAGCTACCTTTCCAAACAATGCTACTCACTAACTCACACATATACATACGGAGATTAGCGAAATTCCTATGCCTTATTTTGCCAAACCTGGCACCACTATTATCGACCCTAAAACACGTATGCAACCCATTCTCAAAACAGTATTCAACCCTATACTTACACAAGTATGCAATTGCAACACTTTACACAATGTAAGAAAACCATACACAAATGTAAACTATCACGTTCCGTACGCTTATATTAAATATACAAATGCAAAGCGATACACCCTTGTAAAGTACATAAGTACACAATCACCACATTCCGGACACGTATACCAATTATCATCAACTGAATCGAATCTTCATATTACTTGACACCCTTGGGCCATACAATTTTCATATTAATTGAATACAACATAGATGCGGCTTAAAGAAAACATAATTGTAATCCAGTAATTCCGAATGTGAACACACCTAACATACATATGATTCCCAATATTTCATAAAATTAAATACTTACACATAAATAAAATACATATTTCATAAATAAAATACTTATCATAAAAATTGAGTTGAGACATCCGTGTATAGTATAATCTTCATATTACCCGAATACAACATAGCTACCGCTTCAAGGAAACATGAACATAAATTCCGAATGTTAACTACATACATGTGATTCCAAAGTCATAGGTATAAACACATATTTTACATAATTAAATACTTAATTCCGCGACATTACTCTTCCCCCCTTAAAGGAACTTCGTCCCCGAAGTTCACTACCAACCAAAGCTAATACGTAGTATATCTCCCTTTATGACATCGCACACTTATGACTTATAAAGACCGAGACATTACGACACCCCACTAATGTATAACGACTCAATATAATTAATGAGAGTCTTATGCGTAACTCGTTGAGGCATTTATCACTGCAATAAGATATATACCCATATAAAACTTATTACTATTACTACACTGGCTGCGTATGGTGCTACCTTTCACATAATTTAATGATTCGAGTCTTCCTCCCCTAACCACTTAAGTTCCCGACAACCAAGCAATGTCATAAAACGAAACATTCTCAATCACGTATCCGTGATACAACTATCATTCATCTATGCGGCATGTTATAGTATAAAATAACAAAATAAGATATGAACCACTCTCTCATACAGTTGTCATATAACCTTCACATGTGCCTTCTGTTACATCTACATTCGGCCGAGTATGGAGGCTACTCGGTCGAGTAAGCAATACTCGGTCGAGTATATTTGTATACTCGGCCGAGTGAGCTCTACTCGGTCGAGTACTGCTTATACTCGGCCGAGTTTCATAACCAGAGAGCGTTTTAACGACATTACTTAGAGTATTCACAATCAACCTGCACAAAATTCTTCGCAGCAATATCAAGCACAACAAATTCCTACCATAGTCGACATTCAACACATTTGCCTACGATAATTAAGTAACTAACGGCCTTATGGCCAAATACAGTCATCCAACGAGAGATACCAAATTCCGAAAGCAACATCCAAAGAAGAAGCAATAAATCCGACACAACAAAACAAGTCCATCACCACTAAATAAGTCTAACATCCAAGAAATCAACTAAATAGTCTAACAACCTAAGATCAACAACGAGGACCCTCCTCCATGTCATCACCACCACCTGCGCCAGAAGTACCTGCACCTGAACTCCCTGCACCTGGAAAACCCGATCTTTCGCCGAGTAGTCCCCTCCCGGTGGTCACGGAGTTGGCTCCCCACGGTCCTGCGAGGTAGCCAAACTCCGTCTCCTCTCGGAGGTCTCCGAAACTCGGGTCCACCCCATAATCGTGGAACACTCCCGTATCCACTCCCGGTCCTCTCCACCATACAGTGCCGTGCCAAATCGGTCCCGATGCCCCGATTAAGGGTCATCTCGTGTAGGTTGCAGAGCACCAAAGTAGAAGAGATCCGCTCGGCCCGGCTCATGAGGTCGCATCCTAGGGTCATGCACCGTAGGGTACAGTGCAATCGATAAGGGTGGTAAGGGTAGGAGTCGGGGGCGAGTAAGAGGGCTCGGACACAACCGGATCTACCCTAGGTCGCCTAACTCCACGACGCTCCCTAGGTGGGGGAGGTGCTGCTGCTGTCCCTCATGTACGGTGACAGGCTCAGGTAAGTCCAGGAGGATCCGTGGGTCAATCAGGTAAGACTGAGGCTCCGGTCTAGGAATGCCACAAGGCTCCCACTCGGCCAAATGATCAACAACAGGGAGATGAGCTGGGTCCGGAAGCACCATCCACATAGTACCTCTCACCCTCCAAGCATACGACCCATCATCCATCTTCCTCAACCATCGGTTCGACGCCGCGATCGGGCGTCCATGGTGGGTACAACCTCAACATACTCATTCCCCTCGGGAGGTGGGGCCTCAAAGTCGGTCGGTCGGCCGAGCTAGGCGGGTCACTATGGCCCCGCAAGCAATGAATCGGGTCTCGGATCGTGCCATGCGCTCCGGACTAGAGCACACTATACCAGGAGCACCGTAGTAAAACGGTTTCCGGCGGTGGAGGTTAAGGTAAGACATAAGGAGCATAACTTCGTGAGAATTGAGCTTACTCACGTCCTCTCTCGAGTACAACAAACAGGTCATCATCCTTAGAAACATACGAAGGGACACGTCTTTGAATGTCATTAATCAACATGGCACCGACGCTAGGGCGGGTCTGCGCAGTCAAATACGGAAGGTACCGAGGTGCGCCACTGTTCTTGGCCACGTCACTAAGGTAGTCATCATCCTCGGCCTCTAAACCCAAATGGTCAGCCAACTCGTCAAGGGTAAGCTCATGATCCTCATTCATGAGACGAAAAGAGACGGTCTTGCCCTTCCTATCATACACAAAAGAGCTCAAAAACTCTAAGGTTAAGTGGGGGTAGGATTTCTTTCTCAAGTGATACAACCCCTCCATGCCCAAAATCTTGAAAATGTGAACTATGTCCTCCTTAATCCCCAGAGTCTCAAGGATACTAGGGTTGACACAACGGGTGGGGCGAAAAGGACGGCGCATAAGAGCCACGAAAGCCTTACGATGATCGAAGTTAGCAAAAATTACCGATGGATGTGCCTCCACCGGCGGTACAACCGGTCCACTGCTACATTGCCCAGCCTCGAGTTGGACATTCGCGCGAGGTCTCTTGTTGGGTAAACCTCTAGTTTTCACCATACTGCAAGAAAATCATTTTTAACAAAGGATTGACACTTGAAAGTTCTTAGCACAAAAGACGGTCTGTTTTACTTGTATCACTATTTTAGAATGAGGTTTCTAAGATAACTATCAGAAAATCACCAACTACTTTACAATTCATATGGTTCCAAGTTTTCAAATTCTTCAAACCAAAGGATACTCATCAACAGTAAGGGAAATTTCGTTTTTGCTAACCCTAGAATTCAGAAATTGAATTTTACCTCATGAAATTAATCAACCAAAATATACACAAGTTCTATATGTGGTCAAATTCGAAAATCAATACGTTTAAGACAGAATTTCGATTGTTTTTAACAAGAAATTGAAATATAGCATGCTAATACACAAAGTCTTTGAAAACAATTAAGGAATTTGAGTTTAAATCTTACCTTAAACTGATTTAGGGCAATTAAGAACAAGGGTGACACCAAGATTTTACCCAAGAGCTTGAGAAAGGATGAGTATGGAGTTTTAGAGAGAAGGAAAGATGAAGATGGGAGGCGGAAATAAGAAAGAAAAGCACGAAATTAGGGTTTTTGTATAACCCGCAAATGGCCTGCTACAGCAATACTCGGTCGAGTGTTGGGAATACTCGGCCGAGTGTTCACTACTCGGTCGAGTATTCAGTGTACTCGGCCGAGTGTACACTGCTTGGTCGAGTACCTTTCTTACTCGATCGAGTTTTGAAGAACAGAAGCGATTATTACTTTCACATTACAGACACACGAGTATTGTAACTTGATACTCGGCCGAGTATGATCCACTCGGTCGAGTATTCAGAAGACGAACAAGGAGTAGTGACTTTTTGTTATTCCTGCAAGATTAAACAATATCGTTCGGAGTTCCGGACATCCGGCTCGTCACTATTAACACTGATTTCTACCACATTAACACACATCACATAACATCCATCATCGGAACAATCATCATTCCTACCTTTATTCCTCCCTTTCCCCACAACTATCTTATTCTATCTTTATAACATACTAACAAACTAACTACAGTACCTGCAAAGTCTAATTCTTATGCCACATCATCGTTAATTCCGCTAAACACCAGACATATTCCATAATCATATTTGTAACATAGTAATTCAACACATAACACATTCATCGTGAAACAAATTGATTAATTTGTCACTGATCACACATTGCAATAATTCCATATTCACTTCCACTTTTCTACACATATATCTAACACATACCACTTCAATAATAGATACACACAACATACATCACCTAGCAATCCACGACTTACACTAGCTACCCTTTTTCCCGTGTCTGGCTTAAGTCCGATGGGGCCATGATTTTGAAATGAGGGCGCCTACTCACCCAAAATCTAGCATCGGCTGGGGCTCCCAACGTACATACACCAGGTTCATTTTAATTGACACCCTATGTTCATTAATTTCGTTAGTTCAGGTTCCAAAATCGTCGGCTCTGATACCACTTTGTAACACCCCGCACACCGAACGCCTTACCAAGGACCATTCCAAAGATATGACGGTGTCACCATCTCGGTTTCCCGAGGAGGTAGATCAAATTAGACAATACAAGAACTATATTATATCATTAGAATATCTGTTACAATACCATTCTATTCAAGGTCTCTAAGATAAAGTTCAATTACAACACTTGTATTTCTACAACTCTAGACCAGTAGCGTGATGACTCGATCCCTCCAATCCCCAGCAGTAATCAACAATACCGCTAAACAAACCGCTCACCATCCCCGAATGGATCACCGCAGATAACACAAAACAACACGGGGTCGATCTTGACTAATCAAATATAAGATAAGACAATAAAGTAACCAGCTGATCATCCACCATCTCAACCTTACCGCATCGTACCATAATCGACTACACCGCGAAGGGTGTAGCCCTGCCAGGCTACCCATCGCAACAGGTAGCCCTCGCCGCCAGTGGGTGACCGCAGTCCACTCCCACCTAGTCCAGCTCATCATCGAGCGACTAACATTCCCTGTCCCTTAATGTGCACATCCCCTCCCGTGGCGGGTTCCACGGAGGGCGAACTAGGGTGTGAAGCCACTCCCGCAAGTGACTCCACCACAATCACAATCACATGACACAAATTGTCACACCACAACGACGTCATCACCCCAACACCCATACTCCGATGATCAGCAGATAGACACAAATTACAATACAATCATAATCTCAAATCAATTAACAAGAGATGGGCGAGTAGGGAGACCCTACCTCATCGCAAAGCATGAAAGACTTCCATCTACAGCCACGCACGACTCCAACAAGCACCCTAACAATGATAACCATATCCTATTACACGACTATACTCAAAGAATCATTCAAAAGGGCACAAGGCAGCAACTTACCTAACCTTGCACATCGGTGACGACATAGACAACCACCACCCACGTCCTCCTTGCTCCGCGAATCCCGACATTCCCATGGTAGGGGTTTAGGCTAATCCCTTTAAGGTATGAGGCTATGGAGTGATAGAGTAGGGAGATGGTCTAGGGTTAGAGAAAGAGAAACTGTCGAGGAAATGAGAAAATAGAAATGAATCTCGCGAACTCGCATTTATAATAACGCGTCGACAAAGAAAGACCATACTCGGTCGAGTATAGGAATACTCGGCCGAGTAGACTCCACTCGGTCGAGTATTGGTGATACTCGGCCGAGTGGCCTCAGCTAGGTCGAGTAACTAACCTATACGTCTCCTATTACCAGTCTGATCCCTCACCCAATCATCCCTAAGGTCTGTTTGGTCATCAAGATCGGTCAACAACGCTCCTACAAATCCTGGGTGTTACAACAACCCCCTCCCCGCGCGTACAACCTCCAGCAACCATACTCGGCGACACATGCCTGACACTATCACTCGACGCCGCCCCTCCGACCATCCTACTCCGGCCAGACGACCCCATAACCACCCATTCAACAACTCAAGTACTCAATTTAACCCTAATTGTTGATAAAACAACGCGGAGGTAGGGATGAATGTGGTCGGCGGTTTATGACGATTCTAACTCGAGATGTGTGGTCCACAGGGCAGGGTGGTCGTCGAGGTTGGGAGATAGGTGGTCGGGGATGGGGGATGGGTGGTGAGGGCTTGGGAATGGGTGGTCGGGGATGGTGAGGACTTGGAGGGTTTTTGTTTATTTTTTATTTTTTTTTTATTTCTTTTATAAGAAGGGTAATAACGGAATAATAATGAAAAATGTGTAGGATTAAGTAAAATAGTGTTCGGGATTTAGCAATTGCTTTTTTTTTTTTAATTAATGATCTATTTGAGACGTTGAACTTTGGAGCTGATACAATGTAAAACCCACCTGAATTCCCTTCACTACAATGCCTATTGGGTGTGAGCGTCTATTTCGGGTAAATTAGCAAAATGTGACCACTTTTGATAATTAGTGACCACTTTAAAAGGGAAAAAAAAAACATTTTTTAGATCTAAAAATTGGTCACTATTTTACCCAAAAATGGTCGTTATTTACCTAAAAGTAGGGGTGGGCAAAATGCGGTCCGGACCGAAAAAATGAACCAGTCTGGTCTCCGGTCCAACATTTTCAAAGATTCCGATTTTCGGCCCGGCACCTCTTTTTTCCGATCTGCACCGGAAAGACCGTAAGTATTGTTTTTTATTTTTTTTTCTCAAAAATATACTCCGTATTATATCTAGTCCAACCGGTCCCATCCGGTCCAATGGACCGGAATTTTTAGATCGGAATTTGAAAAGATGGGCATATCATGGCAAATTCCAGTCCCGGTTCGAAATTTTTTGTCGATTTCAGTGCCGGTTATGAAGAGATATGAATACGAAAACCTAATGCTAATTGCCCAAATCTTAATCTCGCTCGTCTTAGGTATCCTCACAACAGCTTGTTTCTTCATTTTTTCTTGGATTCAATTAATCCTTGAGAAGCAACCAAACAATGGGTAGATCACGTATAGGTGCAGTTAAAAAAAGGAGATCATGTAATACTTGCTGCCAAACAAACTCCCCATCATCATTATCGTTATCGTCATCGAACATTAATAATTTGACTGATGATCTCTTGCTTCACATCCTGTTACGGTTTCCTCCCAAGTTCCTTTATCGTTCTAAGTCCGTCTCCAAGCGTTGGCAGTCTCTTATTTCCGCTCCTTATTTTGCCCGCTCCTCTATTCGTCTTTCGTCTGAGACCCTCATTAACAATTTCATGCTACTCATCAAAATTAACAGTGGCCTACACGGTATTGGACAAGTTTACGTCTTGTCCTTAGACCGTCCTGATTTTTCCTTCTCATTACCCTTAACCTTTGATTTCATTCCATCCCTCCGCCCAAATATTACTTCTTCCAAGTCTGTCGAGAGGGAGTTGATGGACATGAACTTGAAGGCCACCCACGCTGGTTTAGTCTTACTTCAAGGTGTCTTCCGTGACTATCGCAATGCCTCCTATTTTCACTATTATGTGTGTAACCCTGTCACCAAGCAGTATTTGGAGCTACCTTTCCTCTCAAATCCCGGTTCTATTGGCTTAGCTTGCTACTATTTACAACCTCCCCATTCTAGAATTTGGGCTGATGTTGAGTCCTATCGTAACATCGTTGACCAAAATCCTGATTTTAACCCCAACAAGATTGACTTCACTGTCATATCCGTAAACGTTGATGAGCAGGCTGATGTTTTCATCATTCATGTCTTCTCTTCTGCTGATGATACACCTGGTTGGACCACATTCCGTGCTCCTTGTCCTCCTGGTGGTTGGTGCAGCACAACCGATCCAATTCAGGTCGTCTTCTATAAGGGGAAGTTTCATTGGGATGGTTGCAATGGCATCGCTGTCTATGACCCTTTCAACAACCCTAGGGAGTGTGATATCATTCCGTTCCCACCAATGGGTTCTATCGAACCTAAGTTCAGATATTATAGCTATTCCTTAGAAGCTTGCCAAGGCCGCCTCAGATTGGTGACTTGGTGCGAAGATACTCCAAGATTATTGGTTTGGGAACTTGTGGATTATGCTACTAAGTCGTGGGTTCAAATTTTGTATGTTGATTTTACTGTTTATGATGATATCGATGACGACAGACATCTGACCTATGGCGGTGCTGTTGGCGACAAGATTTACATGTTACATTTTCCTTCAACTGTCAAGGTCTTTGATGTGAGAAATGCATCCCTACGACATTTTTATACATATACTGTACCCTGTAGCAGTTTTTTGCAGCTCATCAAACCATTTCTGTCAAGCCCATGGCCAACTCCTGTTCCAATGCGCCAGCGGAAATAAATTGCTTCAACTCAGTTTGCTCACAAGTCGACTCCTTATGTATTTAACGAGGGGTTTGTGGAAGTCCCTCACTCATTGAACTAACATAAATATAGAAGTGAACCAAATGTAGCTGTAGAAGGCATTTAGTTTACAAGATATCTATTTTCTTTTGAATTTAGCATTTTAACATTTGTTTTGAAGCTGCAAGCTGATCCTCACTACAGCCACGAAATGACATCAAACTCGGGGAGTTGCATTAGCTTCCCTGCGTTGACACGGAGATAATTAGCTTAATATTGGCAAGGTGATTAACAATCTTGGTTGCATTAGCCTCCCTGCATGTGTTTGTTAGCTTAAGGTTGTTTTTATTGTTCTACTTACTTAATGGTTGAAGTTTGGTTCTTTGCTTGTCTTCAGTTGAAGCCGAGTGATACACTTTTTCTGGATTATTGTTTTAGAAAAGTATCCGTATTCAGTTCCGAAGTGTGTAACTTTTTTCAAAGTTAGTTGTTTCATTATATGGGTTGCTCGAGATGAGAGTAATCGAGCTTAAAGGTGGAATTTTGAATTTGAATCAGTAATTCGATAAGAATTTGGCTCAGTTTTGTATCAACTTTTGATCTGATAAAAAACGGAGATATCATCATGCTTATAGCCTAACCAATAAGTCAGTAACACAATTCGGGGCGGTGACCAACAAGGCGATAGTAACATTTCTCTTTGTGAACAATGACTTGGCGCTTGTTACAATGTTACTTGAGCTCGTTTGGTCAAATAACTCGCCAGAATTCTGATGCCAGAGTTAGGCGAGAATTTTGGCAGTTAGCCGCTTTTTACCAATAATAAACGGGTTGTCAAAGACTACATATGCTCCAAGTACATTGGGGGGCACCACATTACGCTCTTCACGATGTCTTGGTACTCTTCACATCTCATTCGAGTTTGAGCATTAAAACTCAAGGGATAGTACCACCACCCGTATGAAATCTATACCCATACTCGCTAAACTGAAGCGGATGCGGTGTGATACTCACATGATCCTGTTTCACTAACATACCTATAAAAGCTGTTAAGTCTAACCCATCCCGACCAAATCCGACGCAATAGAAACCGAGAATGTTGCAAACCGTAACTGACCCGATCAGACCTGTAACCTAGGTAGCACGGACACTCCTCATAATCAGTCGTCCCGTGTCCGACTCCGTGTCGGGCACCAACACTCGTCGGACACACGCCTAAACGTGTCGGACGCCTATAAAGCCGTGTCTAACCTTCTTCTTTTATTTGGGCACGTTTCCGACGCCTGTCCATGGTATTTGGGCAAGTGTCCTACCCGTGTCCTAGGTATTTGGACATCATTTTTGGGCGAATGATGTTATTTAGACGAGAAATGAGTTGTCGAAAGAGATTGATTAGAAGATGGATTTGGGTTGGAAATGAAAATGAGTTATATTCAAAGCCCAGTTTACCATCACTTATCTAATTTTATTATCAAATACTTATACAAAAATAAATCGAACTTTTATGACTATAAAATATATATTTTATTAAATTTAAATAACGTGTCTCGTGTCCTATTTTTCATGAGTTGTTGTTGTAAACTATAAAAATTGAACCTGCAATAATAAATAAAGGCGCACGAAAATAATATGGAAAACAAGAATTTATTATTGAAAGATTGAAGGTTACAATTTCCGTAACTCTCTTGGTTCCATCTCTAGGAGATTTAGGGTTTTGATAGTTCTACGAGGGTCTTATCGACTAATTCTCGTAGGGAGATGATAGGGTCGTTTTGTGACTTATTCCATCCTATCTACAATTTGGTAGTAGGAAGATGGGGTCGTTTGACTTAATTCATGCTATGCTCTTAAACCCTAAACACAAGAGTTGAATTTATAGTCTAGTAGCTTGGAGGGCAAGACAACATCTTCTAGAATATTCACAATATTTTTGATAGTTATGGATGAGTTGACAAGGGATATTCAGGACGACATCCCTTGGTGTATGATGTTTGCTGATGATATTGTTTTGATTGATGAGACAAAAGAGGGGGTGGAGAGAAAGTTGGAATTGTGGAGGCAGACTTTAGAGACTCGTGGGTTCAGGCTGAGCAGGAGTAAGACTGAGTATTTGAGGTGTCAGTTCACTAAGGTGGCGGGGTTGAGATCGACAGAGGCGGGGAGTATTATTTTCGATGGGAATGTTGTTGATGGTTCGGATTTCTTCAGATATCTAGGATCTATTATTCAAAAAGATGGGGAGTTAGACGGAGATGTGGCTCACAGAATTAAAGCGGGATGGTTGAAATGGAAGAGTGCTTCAGGGTTTCTATGCGATAAAGATATGCCCCAAAGATTAAAGGGAAAATTTTATCGCACGGCAATTAGGCCTGCCCTACTTTACGGCTCCGAGTATTGGGCCGTGAAACATTGTCACATTCAAAAGATGAGTGTGGCGGAGATGCGCATGTTGAGGTGGATGTGCGGACATATAAGGAAAGATCGGTTAAGGAATGAGGTGATTAGGGAAAAGGTAGAAGTGGCGCCAATAGAGGACAAGATGATGGAAAACTGACTAAGATGGTTTGGCCATGTGAGAAGGAGACCTATGGACTTTTGATTAGGAGGTGGAGACTTGGAGAACAGAAAAGGTCCCTAGAGGCAGAGGAAGACCGAGACATACATGGTTGAGAGTGATAGAGCACGATATGAGAGTTCTGGGGCTTGAGGAGAGTATGGTGACGGAGAGGGCACAATGGAGGGAAAGGATACATGTGGATTTTTAGTATTTGATGTTTTTTTTGACAGATTTAGTGTTTTTATTTATTTATTTAATTTAAAGAAATTAATTTATTTATTTATCTCTGCTTTATTACACACTTTTTCAACGACCGCTTTCTTATAGATTTTACCTGGTTCATTCCGGATCCTTAACTCTATTTCGGTTTTTTAAAAATCGTTTTAATCTTTTCTCTCGATTTAAATTTTAAGTTTTTATAAAAGAAAGACGAAATTCGATTTTAAAACCCTTAAGTTCACCTTGATTTTCCATTACATTTTCGTTCTCCCTTTTTGTTTTTCATCTTCCCTTTTTATTCGCATTTTGAGGCGTGCGTTCACCCATGGACGGTTCGAAAGGATGATTCATGTCAGCCGACCCCAAATCATTTTGGGATTAAGGCTCTGATTGTTGTTGTTGTTGTTGTTTATCCCTAAATAGAAAATATATCAAATAAAGAATAAATATCAAAATATAAAATTTTAGTGTCTACAGCCGTGTTCGTATCCGTTTTGGTGCTACCTAACCTGTAACCCGACCCGACCTAATGATCAGTGACCGGGGCCTGAACCAAGCCCGACCTGATCCGATTAAATTGATGACCTGACAATTATTAAGCTTAAAATGATCAACATGAGTTTTAGTGTATAATACGATTATTTGACTTAATAATGGATTAACTAAACCTAAAAATAGTTGAAAACTAAAATTAATGGTCAAAATTAAAGTAATGCGATAAAGTAACTAGACCCGATGATGACCCGAGCCGAATTCGATGCATCATTTGACCAGAAATGACCCGACCTGACCTGATACACTAGGTTAACCCGATATGATCCGAGCTGACTTAACCCGACCCAACTGCGACTGACCGGATTGCCACCCATAGGTATTTGCCATAAAATCATCCGATGACAAATATATTAGGCATAAATAGATAATACGAAACAAATTTACAAATGCCAAAACCTAAAATCAATTTCATAAAGAAGCAATTAAGGAAAGCGTCGTAACCTTTCCCCTCACAAAAAAAAAAAACAAGGAAAGCGTGGTAATCTGGAAAATATCGCCAAAGGATAATCTTGTTCCTCGTCTTAGGGTTTTCTAATTGGAATTGAAAACAAATCTTGCTTCTTCATGTGTGTTGGCTATTGTTTTATCATTGATAATCAAACAAATAAACAAACAAACAAACCATGGGTAGTTCATGTGTAGATGTAGCTAAAAGAACGAGATTATGTAGTTGCGGTATTAGTTTGGCGAATGAATCATCTGCTTGTTGCCAAACAAAATCATCGTCATCGAGCATTAATAATCTGACTGATGATCTTTTGCTTGACATCCTGTTAAGGTTTCCTCCCAATTTCCTTCATCGCTGCAAGTCCGTCTCCAGGCGTTGGCATTCTCTCATTTCTGCTCCTTGTTTTGCCCGCTCCTATATTCGTCTTTCCTGTCATACTACCATTAACTTGATGCTAATCTTAAAAACTGAGAGTGTACGTGGCATTAGACAAGTTTACGTCTTGCCCTTGGACCGTCCTCGGGTTTCGTCCTCAGTACCCTTAACCTTTGATTTCATTCCATCCCTCTGCCCAAATGATTTCTACTATCATCGTCGCGCTCATCCTACTTGTTTTGAGGTCGTCGAGAGGGTGTTGATGGACATGAACTCCAAGGCCACCCACGGTGGTTTAGTCTTACTTGAAGGCGACTTCCGTGACAACACTTGTGCCAGGCCATACTATTGCAATCTCTCCTATTTTCACTATTATGTGTGTAATCCTGTCACCAAGCAGTATTTGGAGCTACCTTTTCTCTCAAATCCCGGCTCTATTGGCTTTGCTTGCTACTATTTACAACCTCCCCGTACTCGAGTTTGGGCTGATGTTGCTTCCTATTGTAACATCCTAAACCAGAATCCTGATTTTAACCCCAACAAGATTGATTTCACTGTCGTATCTGTTAACGTTGATGAGCAGGCTGATGTTTTCATCATTCACGTCTTCTCTTCTGCAGACGAAACACCTGGATGGGCCATATTCCATGCTCCTTGTCCTCCTGATGGTGGTTGGTTCACCAAATCCGGTCCAATTCAGGTCGTATTCAATAATGGAAAGTTTCACTGGCTTGGTTGCAATGGCATCGCTGTCTATGACCCTTTCAACAACCCTCGGGAGTGTGATATCATTCCGTTCCCATCAATGGATTCTCTCAAACCTGAGGTCAAATATTATAGCTTTTCATTAGAAGCGCAGCAAGGCCACCTCAGATTGGTGACTTCGTGCAAAGATACTCCAAGAATATTAATTTGGGAAGTTGTGGATTATGCTACTAAGTCGTGGGTTCAAAAAATTGATATTGATTTTAGTGTTTATGGTGATTTCGATGATGGCAATACTCTGAGCTATGGTGGTGCTGTTGGTGACAAAATTTACATGCTAGATTATCCTACAACTATCATGCTCTTTGATGTGAGTAATGCATCCCTAAAATATGTTGATATAAAGTCTATCCCCCTGGACAGTTCTCTGAAGTTGATCCAACCATTCATGTCAAGCCCATGGCCGACTCCTGTTCCAATGAGCCAGCGGAAATAAATAGGTTTTAAGTCATGATACGAGGTTTGTGGAGGTCTAGACCCGAGCTGCTGAGCAGCCTCAGTAATTGAACTAATATTCAATGTCCAAGTGAACCAATGTAGATATACAAGGCTTTTAGTTTACAAGATATCTTTGGATTTTGTGCGTTTTTGCCTTTTATTATGTATTTTCTTTGAATCTGTCTTATTGACATATCTTTGAAGCTGCAAACTGCTCCTCATTGCAGCCGCCGAATGACATCAAACTCTGGAACTGCATTAGCTTAATAGCAGCAAGGTCATTTCTTGAAAGTTGGCGACAAGTAGAACCTGAACGCAAACACTAGAAATTCTTGCAAAGATCAGAGGCAACCATTTTTTTCTTTCAACAAAAACATTCCTCATTTAGTGAATTATTATATCACTTACCAGTTCTTCCCACAACAATGTCATTAGAAAAGGAGCTGCAAGATCAGTAAAAACGTACTTATTTATCTGAAATCTGCATTATGTTCTCAGTTCAAAGCAATATAAGTCCCATAATAATAGTAGTAATAAGAAAATTTCTATTATTTACCGGCCGATGTTTTACAATCTACAAAAATGAGCACTTAGTTGTTTCCTGCCTCGTACAAAATCCTTTCTTCACTTCTATTTGATCATACAACACAGTAAGAACTCGAGGCTGGCATCTATTTACATGTTCTTGAAATAATAAATGTTGGTTCTTTTGTGAAACGTAACTAATGGCTGCCTATGAAGCTTTTCTACATGCAGCTTCAACAACACAAAAAACGATGGCGGGCATTTGCAGCGGGAGCATTTAAGAGTGGAAATTTAAATCTTTTTAGCCGTCGGGACATCCCAGAATCCCTACCGTAGATATCGAATCTTGATTAATGCAAAGGTTATGTGACATACCATTGGTACAAAATTATGGCGTGTGACATGGTGAAGGGGCTTCCGGTAAGAGTCTCCAGGGCTTGACCCTACAAAGATCTGGAATGACGAGTCCTGCCTTTGTGTACCAATCAAAACTGGTAATCTTTCTTAGCGTGTAGATCAACATGGGAAAAAGTATTCAGTTGAAGAAGTATGGCGATTCAAGGACTTCTTCTAAGTCGAAATCGCCTCTTTCGGGCAAAGGAGGGAAGGTAGATTCTGGATATGCTGTCTGGAAGCTTTCAAGAAGCTGCAAAATAATCCAAATGAGACACAATTAACAAGTACAATAATTCTTCAGAATGGTTTCATGATTTCAGGCTAGTAATCCTTGTAATAATAGAGTAGTTATTATTTGATTTATGCTTTTAGTGGGCATGTATGGGTAGGATTCCAAGTTGAACGGCCGCCCGTCACACGTTACATATTAATATAAGACTGTCTCCTAGGAAACTTCTATGCAAAATGGCCTTCTTTCTTGTGTTAACAGTCTTAAACACACAGCATTCTCGTAAATCAAACAAGCCACGTGATTTTTTGAAATTGTATGGGAACCTGAGACCACAGAAGACAAGTTTGTTTGAATGTAAAATCTGAGAATTTGTAGCAAGTCTGTCTCAAAAATTGAGAATCGCTTTTCATCGCATCATTGAAACATGAAAAAGTCCAAAGTAACAGAAATAGAAGGTTTGCTTACATCTTCTAATATGGGTGTGTTATAAAGCTCCACAAACTTTTCCCGGAGAATTTGGTTCATCTTATCCACATCGCAAGCATGTGTCCAAAACGAGTCGTGCACCCCTTCAAACATCAAAACTTTAGTATACAACTTCATATGGCAACTATATCCGTTAATAGCAAAAGAGCTACAGAGGAAACAGGTTGGTTTCAATTCTAATTTCTAACTATACGTGGAAATACCGGAGAACATGAAGTTTAGATAGAAGTATAAAACCTTGGTATTAATATCGGTTATAACTTATAACCGTAGGTCATGAAATTGGTAGTTGCAGCTTAATATTGATCAGCAACAACATAATACTATCACAAGGATTCAGATGTATGCGGCCGAGTCTACGTCGTCGAGCCATAATGTGGTCACAGTCATGGTTCCGCAAAAGAAAATAGCGGAAATTTTGCAAGGGTTTTGAAGGATACTCCAATTGTATTTTGAGGCGCTATTAACCGCATTCATTGCTGCAGCGACTGATTTCAAGATCATAACTAGAATATGAGATACCAAGTTTGGAAACCATCGTAACGATAATCATAGGACCCAATAAGTGGATAGCCGATAGATAATTTTGTGAACCACCCTCTCACAATAACAGAAGTGAGAGAGGGTTTGGAAAGTATTCTATGTAGGGTCTCTAAAAGTTTCAATGATCCAAGCACCAAGTAACATTTTACCAACACAATATATCTTCTCTTTAATATATGCTCACGAAATGAAAGTCACCAAAACCAACGTTAGGCAAACAAACCTGCAAACTGTAATCCTGCATCTCTGCATGCCACAGCAGTCATCATCATGTGAGTTCCGTCAAGAGAGTGTACATAGTTCGGTGGAAATGCAGTCCGTTGTTTTTTAGCTTCAATCTGAGATTAATTCAAATTTGTCAGTTGTTTCAGAGAGTACTCTGGGTAAGAGAAAATAACAAACAGAACGAAATGTGAGCTCACCCCTTCACCTTCTTTCTGCAAAGCCAAAACCTGAAGAGATGTTTTTATCTGCAGACCACAATTAATTTAGTTAAATGACTTTACATGACGAGAGGTAGGGGGAGGTAAAAGTAAATGAAGGAACCTCAAAGCCAAATTCAGTCATTATATGAACCTTTCTGAAAGCAAATAACGTTACAGAGTACGACATACTATTATGGTTATTCAGAAACAGTTTTCCAAGTCCTAAAAACCAGATGGCCTCTACATACTTTCTCTGAAAGTCACCTCTTCGTACAGTTAATTTTCTGAAAGTGCCAACTCAGTATATATTTGGGAACAAAATCTCAGCTCCTTGATGCCTGGTCTTTGTAAATAGTATTCCTCTATTCATTTCATTTCCATCATTTGATTAAAATACTCCTTACATATATCAAACTAGTGTAAGGAAATGAAATGAATGGAGGGAGTACTCCTTAACTCACACTTCCTGCTTGAAGCATCCAAATGTGTCCTCTAACATCAATGAACAGTCTATAGCATTACAAAACCCTATCTAAAGTCTGCTTTTAATTGCAAACTATACCCATTTTACATTGAACATTTCATTCATGGGAATATGTCTCCTTTATTTTACGAATCGGTACGTTGCTAAAATAATTTCATGATACACTTCCAATAGAGAATTTTGCGAAGCTACAATGCTTCAGTTTCTTCAATGTGTCTTCAGTTTAAAATTTCAAGACAGGACGCTGCATTGTTATCTCAAAATATAGGAGTGTATGAGTATAGATATAAGTTAGTCACAGAAACTCACGAGATGTCGTTTACTTTTACAGTACGGTTGTACAACTGGAAGACCTAGAGGCGTCGTCCAGCGAACTGGTTGATTTTGGGAAGCAATAACCTGTAAGAAAAAAGCGATGGTCAAGATTGAACCAGTTACAAATTATCTTGGCTAAATGCATCTGTCGCGTTGATACCTTGGCACAATCACCAAGCCAATCCATTATACCACGTGCAGCTTGAAATAGCTGACCAAGAGCAGACATTGTTACCTAGGAAAAGGTTGAGAGATGTGATAAGTATTTTGCCTTTTTTCAAGCATATTAAATGCAAGTATGAGACTTCTAGTTTGAGGATAATGGGATAAATTTGGCTCACTGAAACATTTACACGCCTTTAATTGTCAAGTATCAATACTTGACAATTGACACAATTCATTATGAGTCATACGAGAACAACTTTTGTCATTTCTCCTCCCCTCATTTCTCCAACATAGGCGGGAGCCTTTTAGAAACAAGGGTGTTATTGTGGTGCATTAGATTCAAATGTCGCGATGATATAGAGAACGAACACTAAAACCAGACATAATTAAAGACTAGATATGTTTTAGTGTTTTCCTATTTTTTTGTTTTCTAAATTTTCCCCTTTCAATATTTTACGAGATTAACGGCTTCAAATGATAATTCGTGTTAGCCGACGTCAAATCAATTTTGGGATTAAGGCTCTGTTGTTGCTGCCATTGTTGTTTGGCATGACATACCAAGTAATCACTAAATAGCATCAAAATTATATAAGCATGTGTCCCACATATAATCCTCGTGCAAGGAGTCAAGGACATCCAGGTCGGGAAGCCTACAAATAATCAGTTTCAATTTCATGGAGAAAATGATTTTTGAGAAAATGATTTCTGACTACTATGTAACCTTACCTTTGCAGAATAGCAAGCCGCAGAGAATAGCAATCTGTCATCAGTGATAATACCCTTTTCCTCTAATCTTCTCTTGATTTGTTCCCTTGCCCCAACAAAAGTAACACCATAAACGGATGTCATCACTGTCTGCTTAACCAGCTTCCTGTCCACCTGATTCAACCTCACATTTATCAGCACATATCTACTTAACTACTTTAAAGCGGACAACTGTTATCAGTCTGTCCATAATGGTGCATGCCAAAAATAAAACTACTGGACAGCATCGGAGAGAAAATTAACAGAAAATGAACCTGATCAACTAAGGCTTTGGCTAATATAGCATTTGGGTCTTCCTGAGGATCTTTCTTGCTATCCTTTTCCATGATTTCACGAACCCTGAAATACAATCTTGGAATGAAGTTCAGGAAGTAGAAATACATGGTAACAATACATGATAAAGAAGCAGAAATCAAGTTGTAAGACTATCAGAGATATAAAAGAGGAGTCTAATAATCTCTCCGGAATCCAGAGAAGCAACATGAACTCTGCTGAGGGACAGCAGAAGAAGAACCTCAGTTAACTCAGCAGTTAAGTCGATTTGTAGGTCTGACAGTTCACTTTTGGGCAGACGCGTTTTACATAAAGAACTCCAATGTCTGCGCAAGGTCCATAACTGTCATGTTTAAAACTTTTAAAACACGGCCAATTCTCAAACTTACAATATTAGACCATACCATGACACATTTCACGAATGAGTGAAACAACTTCACCCAAAATCTCGGAAAACACAGTTTTTAAAAAGTGGGGACAGTAACATCATTTTTCCATATAATGATATATTAGTATACTACTATGTTACTTTGACACTTCACTTAACTGCCGTGTCGCGTGTCAGACACGTGTCGGTGTCCGACACGACACGTCACTTCGACACTTCAATTTAGACCACAAAATAGGAAAATTCACCCAAAACAGCCGTGTCAGACACTCCTGCACGTGTCAGACACGACACCGTGTCGGAGTCGGAGTAACACAGGTATACTGTGGGGGTCATATTATATAAATATAGTAATATTCTTATGTGAGTATACTGAGTTTAATACCTCCGAGTGGTGCAAACTCATTTTTCTTTTTAAAAGGGTCCGAAAGAATTACCTAACAGCAATCTCAGAATAAACATCAGCAGGTTTTTCTCCAGTCACCAAATTAACAGCAGCTGCTTCTTTCTGCAAAAGCAACAAGTATACTTAGCACATGGACAAATTTCACGCATATATAACAACTCAGTATTTCTTTTGTCACACGTAGCTGCTCACAAGACTTTTACAGCAAATATAATAGTAAAATGAGCAGAATATCAGAGATTAACAATGCTTGCGTCATCCATATAAAAGAATTGTTACAAATCGAAATGGGCCTGGCCATACCCGACAGGAGAGAGAATGCCCACTTCACAAGCCCAAGGAAACTCCACCTTTCCTAAAACCAATTGGCTATAAGAGGAGAACCCGTACGCGTTATAAAGTGAGCAACTCTCTACTCCATCATATGTGGATTCCTTACATTCAAACAAGAATCATGGAATTGATATTTCATACATATCTTCATAAAAAAATATAATCTTCAATGATCTTAAAAAAATCATTGGAGTTTAAGAAAACTAGAAAAGTGTAGTACAATTTACAAAAGACAACTTCAGCAAGAAAACAGGTGAGCAAGCATCAAGATAAGCAGAAAACATACACTGTCTCTCCCCAAAGCAGCATAATGCTGTAGGCCATTGCATGAACCATCCTGAAGGAAAAAAAAATGCAAAAACAGCAAGTATAAGACTCAACAAGATATCGAATTCGAAATTGTGAAATGTTGTCTGCTCTGATGACATCATGTCCCTAGGGATAGATTGGCAGACAATGAAACTTTCTGACAATCATTCCAAGGAGGGAACATGAGTACTTACTGTATTTTATAGTTAAGCAACAAAGTGCATTAGCTTGAACATGAACATATGGGTTTATACATTGAACATACTCAGTCATCTTCAAAAAAGTGTACAATACTACCGCCATCCCAAATTTATTATTTTGGTAGTCAACCGATGCCAACCTTGCCCATTAATTTGTCGAAACATATGTAGAGGACTAATGTAAAATTTGTCATATTGAATCATCAAACAGCTACTTCCATTTTTTTTCATTTTAAAAAATTTGTAACTATTTTATGTTGTGAGAAAATATCTGCCAAAGTTAACAATATTTCACAAAAGTCAAACGAGGACAATAAATAGGATGGAGGAAGTTTTGTACTAAAGGAAAATTACTAGAGGGGTTGAAGCAGACTGACACTCTAACTACCTACAGTGCCAAACCTCCAAAGTTTGAAATTTGGACACTAAAGCTGAACATTACTTCTGTATACTATTTGCTCTCCTATATCATAAATTAAAAGTTGATTCATTCAGATGCATAAAAACTTACCAAGCAATTTACATAGGAATAGAAGTAGATATATATAGACATTTTTTTTTTAAAAAAAAAAAAAGCGGAGGAACTTTCTTACAAAATTCACACGTAACAAGTGCCAACACATATCAAAGAAAGAGCTTCAGTAAAACAAAAGAATTAACAATAAGAACTTGGTGATAATTACTGAGACTTTTCCATAAGGTATTACCTGATGTATGGGAAGATGAGAGCAGAAAGTGTGTGGTAATGAACTCATTAAGGCTCCTGACAGATCTATGCATGCAGCTAAACATTGGAAAGGATCTTCTGCTGTCAACCACCATCGGTTGCCATTGATGGGGTTTCTAGCTGAGTCTAATACTTCAGCGAGACGGTTTTCCACAAAAGCTACACGTTCATCATATGAAAGCTTGTCAACGCCACCAGCATAAACATTCGCCAAGTGTATCTTCAGCCAACGTAATCCTGAATGTCCTAAAGGCCGTCCTTCAGCAAACTCAAGCACGCCTCGACAAAGATCAGAACTTAAATGATTCAAATGTGGGTGCATGGGATAAGCTCGACCACGGAAGTCCAGATTATGAGGGTAATAGAAACCTTCCTCGTCTTTCATCTTTTGAGCAACCTGCCACAAAGTACCCCGAAAGAAGCAGTCTCAGATAAAGATGAAAATAAAGTATGTGTCGTATCTTTCCTCTTCCATGTGAAAAAGAAAAAAAAAACACCTAGAATATATCCCTTTTTAACCCAACGGCTCATGAAAATGTTTTCCTATGTATTCGTGGTCATGAAGTTTCAAATATTCATCAGAGGTTCATTACAGCTCAACCGTCTACTTCCATGAGATTGATAAACCTCAATCTCTGAAGAACTAAAAAGATATATAAGATTTATCACAAAATATCAAGATTCCAAATTCATCAAAAATTGAGTTAGAGAAGTAGTCTTTTCATTTTCGACTCGCATAGCTCAAATCAATATGTCGCAAACTAATTCCTTCGTGAACCTCTTCAGATGTGCTAATGAATATTCTTTTTCCTAGACAGTGGGATCAAGAAGCCTTAAAAAAACATAGAGCGGCTGTTTCTGGACCCGTAGTCAAAAATATGTTATCCACATTGGCGACATTGCTACTATAGAATACAAACAGAATAGAGGTTTGTGAGCTGTTTTTCAATAATCCATCATATTCCAAAGCCAAAACCAGTGTCTTTAGCTCCATTGGAAAAGGGAACACACTTTATGTTTCCAATGCTGTAAAAACAATGTACAATAAAAGTGAAAGAGAGCATACAGAAAGCTTAAGCTCAACATCACAACGTAAAGCGTGCCTCTCTCTATTAATCTTCTTCACTTTTCTCACACTCCACTTCCAAGCTTCAATTTCTGATGGATCCTCCGTCAGCGGCTTTTCAGGTAATGGAACCTTGAAACGCAGACAAAATTCATATTTATGAACACTTCAGAAAATGTGAGGATAAAATCATACAAGAAAGGCATCAAGCACAAACTAAAGAGATCATAAAATTAATAGCAACTAAAGGATCAAATAACATGCATAACCATATAAAAGAGTAGAAGCCCAAAAGTATGGTATAAAATACTCCCTCCGTCCCAGTCATGTGTTCCAACTATTCCAATTATGGGTGTCTCATTCATTTGTTTACCTTTCTATATTAGTCAAGCTTCTAATAGGTATTTGGATCTTCCCAATCCATTATTGTCCGCTTGTCATTCAATAACAATAATCACAAATGGTTCCCTTCTCTCTCCTTGGTCTTTGTGCCAAAAGCAAAGGTAAACAAATGACCGGGAAGGAGGGAGTATCAATCTCAATCTTAGACTCGGAATCAGTCCCGTGTCCCAATTTTTTCCCTTACACCATCGATGTGGTTTATACTACCTCAATTCTCAAAGTGTGATACCATTCACAACTTTTATATAGTGGCGGCAAACCTGCGTCGTGGCCTAGATCTAATATCAGGCCCAGAAGCTATGTTACTCGGGCTTGGCTGCAAGTTTCGGAAATGACACGGTGTCGGAGTGTTGGGTACAGTTATTTTCTGCCAAGTTTTCAATTTTTTGGTCTAAAATGAAGTGTCGAAGTATCGGACACTTCAAGTGTGGGACATGCAACACAGGATAGTATCGGAGTAACATAGCCAAGACGGATAATAGTGGGAAAAACATAGGTTATTGCATAAAAACAATAATACTTACATCTTCACAGTTAACAAGGCCAGCTATATTACCACCACTAGCCCATAGACCTTCGACCACACCGAGAACTTTTCTGTTGATCCTCCATTTCGTGGTTCCAAGAGTATTTAAGGCCTGTTAAGTACAGTAGTCATTTCATACAATTCTCGACAGTATTTTTAATTTGAGTCATAAAAAAACTGGTAAGGATGCATACACCCGAAGACCCCACCCGACCCCCACCCACCCAGCAATTTGTGGGGTCCCTTAAAGCAGGAGAATAGTGTTGTATTAAAACTGGTAGTCAACAAAGCGTATTAATTTTCACATAAATCCCTGTAAAACACAAGTTTCAATAACGTTACTGTGCATCCCCTGTTCTTATGTACTCCGTATAAGATTAATAAGGAAGAGTGATAAACTTCCCTTCATGTCCTTAAGACCTTAACTATGAAGTCGGCACCATATAATCTCTCTGAGGAATTAAGTATTTCATTCAGTCTGTAGAAAATTAAACTCTGTAATATACTAACTCAATAAACAATAACTAAAGACAGGCTCAATCATGGTGTACTGGTTTGGAGCTCTGGATTTTATCAATTTACTCTGACTTATGATTCAGGACTAGCAAATCTGGTAAAACCAGTTTAGCTGACAATAAGCAAACACGATATATTCTTTATCAGCAACCAACTTAGATTCATGAAGCTTTAAGGATGTGATCACATGGCGAAAAACAAGGGAAACACCACCACAGTGGTTTCCAAAAATTACAGAAAAACAAAAAAATTGGTACGCGCCCTTTTTGTACGTAGATAACTCAAAGTCAAGTTGGTTCACTTTTGACTTGAGCACAGCTAATTTCATAAAAGTTATCAGCACCAAAAGCCAACGGTGCTTAATACAACTTTACCTCGAACACTTTCTGCATTTCCTGCGGAGGAGTTTTCTTCATAGCAGCTTGTTGCTTTTTGGAACCATGAGTTCGCATAACATAAGAAGGCAGGAACAAGTAGCCACCCTTGTCATACCTACAAAATAAGCAGATATGAGATGTCAACACTATTGGTCAAAGGCTCAAAGCTAGTATGGACAGTGCATGGACAATAGTTGGGGCGGGTCACTGCTCTTAGACAGCACTAAATTTGAATTGAAACGAAGTAGAGTGTGGTATGCGTCGAGGTATTGATGTGAGATGGGCACTACATGAAACTGGTTAGGTTTGTTGGAAATATTTCAGTCACAGATATATGTGCATCATTAATCTTCATTTTTCAAAGTCGTCATGCTAACCGTTGAGGGGGAGAAAAAAGATATATACCAGAAATAATTTAAGATACAGTAAAAAACAGAAAAGGGCATAATGATTTTACCCTTTCCAATTCCTTGGAGGTATTAACATAGGGACGTATGGTATAACCATGTACCTAGCCTGCTCATCAGATGCAGAGAATGTTCTTTAGCTTATGAAATTATGCTAAAAAAATTGAATTCCAGACCTGATACTTGTGAATTTACAACTTTTAAGGAGACCAACATTGAAGAGGATACTTACACTACTATCAATCCCTTTAAGGACAAGCGGGTCGCATTCAATCACTCCGTATCTTTTTACCACTTGCTGTCTTCAAGAAACAAAGCAGTCAGAGTGAGAACAACTAATAACACAAAATTATCTCCATGATATCAGCATTCTCAATAAGGTCCATACTATAACCATTTTTATATATAAAAAAAGGCATGCAACATAATATGCTTGTCACCCATTGTAGCAAGATTTATGTTTCCATTAAATTATTCAGTGATTCATTCGTCAGTTCAAGAACATCTATTACTAGCACCAGACAGAGTGATAAGTGCAAATCTTAAATGAAAAAGATGAGCCTCACCCTAATTCATTGGTCAAAATTTTGAATCTGTGCCTGAATGCAGGTCGTACGTCAGGTGGACTGTCAGCGGATTGATTAGTTGGATGTTGGACATAAGCGGTTTCTATCAGCAACTCTATCAAACGGCTGCCCAACTATAGCATCATAAAATTGAAGATGTGAGACACTGGGACTGTAGTCAATAAGATAGAAAAATTGTTTAAGATGTAACTAGAGAAAGAACCAGCTATCACCTTAGCTTGAGTGTCTTGACTCCATGACTTACTATCTTCAGTCGACATCAGCTTTGCAGCATCAAATAACCTTTTCCTCTTAACTAAGCTTTTAACACGATTTCGCTGAATTTCCTTCTCCTTTAATAATTCATCTGGGATATCACCCGCATTTTTCCGGATATTCTTGGTTTTCTCCAGAAAACTATGAATTTTTATCTGGCACAAGCAAAAGAAAATCAGGGGGGTAAGAAAGCATGCCAGACTGACATGTTTGTGATTATATGCCAAGCCAAGTATACTGTGCAATCCGGACATCATAACAATAAAAATACAGTCTATGGAAGAGAATAATCAACCTACCTTATGCTTCTCAGACATCTCTAAACAATTAATAGAATCAGCTAACAACGGCCAACAAACCTTCTATATAGAGTTACTGTTATTGTAAACAGCAAATACTGTTGCTGCCGTAATACAGGAGATACAATAAGGGATTCATAAACCAGCTTTGATAGTTGATCATAGTCCACCATACATTTCTCATTTATAATTCAATGATGAAAAGCACTACAATTCTGAAGGCTTCTTTGCAAATTCTCATATCTATTTTCAAAGTCGAAGAGAGACTTCATGTTCTAATTGCGTGGATAAACCAGATTTCACTTCAGACATAATAAGCAAATAAGAAGTATAAAGGACACTAAGCTACTCCCTCCGTCTCAGTCATTTGTTAAGCTTTGATTAAAATACCCCCTCACAAAGAATATAAAAGGTAAACAAATGAATGAGACGGAGGGAGGATTTCATATTTTAAACCATAGAAAATGCTAGAAGAAGTTATCTTAAACTATCGTAGCACTGCAATCACCAAGTTGAGGAAAAAACTACTCGAGAATCGAATTCTGAAATTATTCTAACATCACCAACATTTCACGAGTAACCAAGATGAACACAGTAGAAAAGCATCACTACTTTATAATAGATTCAAAGGAATAGCTTTCAGGACTATAATCATGCTAATAATTTCAACACAATTCAGTAAAATAAACTATCACAATCTAACAACAATGTATTTAAAATATTACGCTTAACTCGCAAACTAAAATGACACTAAAACAAACTAAACTAAATATAGGTTAATTTAGCAAAGCACCTCCTGTTCAATTGCAGAACCAATCTGAAGAGCAGCTTGAACAAGTCTAACACAACCGGTTTCGTTCCCAACCATCATCAAAGCCATCATCTTATGCATAACAATGACAGCCATTTTATCAGCAGGCAACATATCAACATAAAACCCATAAATAGCCTTTTGTTTCCTAGACCTTTGCAACTTCTGTTCCTTATCAATTGCCTTCTTCAACGGCTCGAACCAACCCAAAAACAATGCCTTAACTTGTGGCAAATTAGGTGCTAATTTCTTCTCCCTCATTTCCCTCACAAACTCCCTATACTCTTCAACCATACTCTCCCATGCCTCAGTCTCAGCTTTTATCTGTCTCCTCCTCAACAAATTATACTTTTCGCGCTCGATTTCCCTAAATTCCAACCTCAACTCAGCACTACCATTAGCATTACTCTCAGAAGACAGTCCCTTCATGAAAAGAGTATTTACCCATGGTGGGTCATGCATAAAAATCCTACCTTTTAACTTAACTTTTTCAGAATTCATCAAATGCCCATCATTTTTTTGGGCTAAATCTTCCTCAGGTGAGTCTAAGACAACCTGGGATTGAAGAGAAGGTTGGAAAAAAGTGTTCTTTCTGCACAATTTTGGATTGACAGAAGGCAATGAGAGAGTAGAAGGGAAAGAAGGCGGTTCAGTGAAGTTGAGTATTCTTAAATGATTGTTAGGAGGTGGAATGAATAGAGAAAAATGGGTTAAATGGGTAGTTTTGTGATGGGTTTTAGAAGGTTTTCTCCATTGTTTATGGATTTGAAGTTGGGGAATTGCAGAGAATGAAGCTGCAGTTGAAGAAGACATGGGAATTTGAAAACCCAGAGATAAACCCAGAGAAAGAGAGAGAAGGAAGAAGAAGAGAGAATGGTGGAAATGGAAGAAGATAAAGTGTGGTTTGCCGCGTCTAGTTAAGGATAATCCAGGCAACTCGTACAACCAGGGTCTTCTCAGTAATTTGTCTTATCCTTTCGGACTTGGATGCAATTTTCTCTTGCTATTTTGCTACACTGCATGCTAAGTGTAAGGAGCCGCACATTTAGCCGCATAATCCCTGAGATTTCTGCGCGCGGTCCTTTTACTTCGAGTCCGTAGATTTTTTATTTGCACTTATTTATTTCATTTCTGTTTTTAGTTTCATTTAGTACTCCAAGACTACTTCCTGCATGTCGAATCTTAGAGTCTCGTTTTTAGTTTAAGATACGTTTTTAGGTGTTTATAAAACGTATCGTTATTCTACACAATCAATGTATCCCGCTACCAGGACCAAAATATCAAATTTGCCTCTATGAGAGGTGCTAGTCAATAAAAACCGCTTCTCATCTTTAAGCTTGCTACTGCTTGTCTCTTGCTTACAATAATCGTATTGCTTACTTTTATTGCTTTCGTGTGCCGGACTTTGATAATCGTGAGTAGGATTCCCGACACACACACCGACTCCCGAGAAACGTGCTAGTGGGCGATCCCTCACTAGTACGAGACCCTTGTTGCTTGCATTCTTGCCTTAGAGTTGGGCGATGGTGCGCACCACGATCCGGCAAAATTACCGGATCGTGACATTTGGTATCAGAGTCCGGTCTTCGGACAGGTTTCTGCAAGCCGCATTTGTTCATCGGAATCGAGAAAATGGGCAAAAAGGTGGAATAACGAGTGGGTTACTTAGAGGACGCGTTCGACAATAGACTTCCAAAACTCGAGGGCATCGTGATCCGAATGAGGGAGAGCCTCGAGGAGTTAGAAAAGACAGTTAGTGGCTTCGAGTCGGCAATAAGCCGCAATCCATATTTGATTCATATTCATATTCCTTTTTTGATTCAATTCCATTTTTATCAATTAAATAAAGAAAAAGCATATTATTTTATTATTTTCATTTTTTATTTCTTTTTGGTTCTAAACTATAAGTTCTAGTAGTCGACTCATTTCTTTCAAATTGTTTCTCATTATTAAGAAAAGGTAACAACGATAAAATACGAGCTTGTTTTATAGCAATAGTAATTAATCGTTGTTGTTTCAAGGTTAATCTATTTACTCGTCAATGATCGGGATGGATGCCCGGATCCAAGCGGTCAGTAACGCAGTCCCCGAGAATCGAGAGGAAGAAATCACGCACCTCCATCGAAAGATCGAGGAGCTACAGAACATTTGCGCCACGCTCATGAAAGTTGTGGCCAACGACAGGAAATCTTTAGAGGGCCAGAAGGTAAAGGCGCCTCAACCTCGTACCTACGATGGGGCGAGGGATTCGAAAGCGGTCGATAACTTTGTCTTCGATATGGAGCAATACTTCCGAGTAAGTGGGCTCGATGAAGGAGAGAAAGTTGACACGACAAGTATGTACTTGGTGGACGATGCCAAGATGTGGTGACGGGCTAGGTACAAGGAAATCGAAGCGAGCACGATCACGCTAACATTGTGGACCAACTTCAAGAGGATTTTGAAGGATCACTTCTACCCCGAGAACACCAAGTTTGTCGCTCGGAGGAAGCTGAAGGAAGTAAAGCACACCAAATCAATCCGGGATTATGTGAGGTAATTCTTAGCGTGCATGCTCGAGATTACCGAAATGACGGAGACGGACAAGACATTCGAGTTCATCAACGGATTGAAGAGGTGGGCTCAACAGGAGGTAATGAGACAGAACCCCAAGACTCTATCTTCAGCCATATCAGCTACGGAGCGTCTTCTCGATTTCGACGGGGAGCGAGAGGTACCTCGAGATGTGGCACCAATGGAGAATACTGGTGCGCCTCAAATTGGGTTCAATGGAAGAAAGCCACAAGCTAGTTCGATTTCGGTTGGAACAGTTGATTTCGCTCACAAGGGAGCCAAGCTCAACCGGCGAGCAGTGCGAACTTGTCCACAAGCTCGTCTGCAAAGGTGGGAAACCCAACTGCGTCTACAACAAAGGAACCGTTCGCGTGTTTTGTGTGCAAGGGTCCTCATAAGATGGCTGAATGTCCCAACAAGGCAGAGTTCAACGCAATGTTTCAGAAAGTGCCGAAGGGGGCTCAAGAGCGTCTTGATGGGGTGCTGGCCGACTATCACCAAGAATATGACAAAGACTCAGGTGATGAGGAAGACCAGCCGCATATGGGCTCACTACAGAGGATAAGCGCGATGGGGAAGTTAGAAGAACCCCTCGCCAAGAAATCCACCGGGCTCATGTACGTGGACTTGACGGTGAATGGGAGGAAAGCACGAGCCTTGATTGACTCGGGTGCATCCCACAACTTTATGACTAAAGAGGAAGCTGATCGGCTTGAACTAGCCCTGAGTGACGCTAACAGCTGCCTAAAGCCGGTCAATGGGAAAATAAGACGTGTCCAAGGAGTGGCTAAGGAGGTCCCGGTTCAGATGGGTGAATGGGCAGGGGAGCTCGACTTCACCACCGTTCCGTTAGATGATTTCAAGTTAGTACTCGGGATGCAGTTCTTTCAGAGAGCATTAGAAGTGTTGAAGCCAAGTGACGGTTCGATGCACCTGATGGGGTCTTTCGTAGTGAAGACCGTGGATGGGGATTAGGACAATGGTAACCCTTGGATATCGGCAATAAGGGTGATACCGACGCCGGTATGAGGGGTGCAACCTTGGAGAGTGCCCAATGGTTCAGCGGAACCGAGGGTGAACAAGACTGGGGCTAACTACGCTGCTAGATGGCATGGGAGACAGAATGAGAGTCTACCATCTCAGAGGGGAGTAGACAATGAGGGTCGTGAGACCCAAAGAAGAAGGTATCGCGACATTAGGGGGCCGCATCGATGTGCTAAATCGACGTCCTGGTGTGAGGGTCAGCTGACCCAAATGAGAAGGCCTCATACCATTAGGAGGTCGCGTCGAAATGCTGATTCGGTGTCCTGGAGAACTCACTTACCCTTGAATGCAGGTACTGAAGTGGTGATGGACAAGGTGAAGCTGCGCTAGAGCAAGCACCTGGAACGATCTCGTGAAGTTTCCGCTCGAGCAATGAGAACATGGACTTTCCAGAATGACTAGAGACGAGTGATAAACTTGGAGGACATGATGTTCGGTAGTCTCACCGTCAAGGAAATGCACTCTATTCTTGAAGGGACGATGAATCCGATCATGGTGTGGACCGAAAAATATCTACGAGTCGAAGCAAAGAGAAAGCCAAACCTCAATGCAGCATGGACGGCCACAGCTCACCGAGGATGTCTCACTGAAGCGTCGTTCGAGATTTTTGTGTTGCCAAGGGCGGCAACAGATTAGGTGGGGGAGAGTGTAAGGAGCCGCACATTTAGCCGCATAATCCATGAGATTTGCGCGCGCGGTCCTTTTACTTCGAGCCCGTAGATTTCTTATTTGCACTTATGTATTTTCATTTCTGTTTTTAGTTTCATTTAGTACTCCAAGACTACTTCCTGCGTGTCGAATCTTGGAGTCTCGTTTTTAGTTTAAGATACGTTTTTAGGTGTTTATAAAACGTATCGTTATTCTACACAATCAATGTATCCTGCTACCAGGACCAAAATTTCAAATTTGCCTCTATGAGAGGTGCTAGTCAATAAAAACTGCTTCTCATCTTTAAGCTTGCTACTGCTTGTCTCTTGCTTACAATAATCGTATTGCTTACTTTTATTGCTTTCGTGTGCCGGGCTTTGATAATCGTGACTAGGATTCCCGACACATACCCCGCGTCCCGAGAAACGTGCTAGTGGGGGATCCCTCACTAGTACGAGACCCTTGTTGCTTGCATACTTGCCTTAGAGTTGGGCAAGGGTGCGCACCATGATCCGGCAAAATTACCGGACCGTGACACTAGGACACTAGAGCGGAAATTCTTTGGTACACCGTACACCCTATGTCTGGGTGACCCGATTATTTGTTTGCCTTTGGTATTGGCACATGATTAAGGAAAGAGGAGGAGGTTAATTATTACTCCCTCCGTCCCGATCAATTGATGTCCTTTGGTTTTGTACAAAGATCAAGGAAAGAGTATGTAACCAATTATTAGATAATAAGTGGATCGAATTGAGTGTGATTGATCAAATTCCTCATCAAATGCATTCCTAAAATGGAAAAGACATAATTGACTGAGACACCCCAAATGGAATAGGACAACAAATGACCGAGACGGGGGGAGTAGATGAGAAGTGAACCAAATTGAGTGTAGAGGATCTAATTAGCTATTAAAGATATTCCTAAAATAGAAAGACAAACAATTGAGTAATTGGCTGAGACACCCAGAAAATGGAATAAGCAAACAATTAATTGGGACGGAGGGAGTACAATGTTATCGACTTATCGTACACTAAATTAATGTTGGATTTAATAGCAGTATTTTCCATAAATAACAGAAAAATCTATATGTAACAAAAAAAGAATTTAATTAGTTAGGTACTAACACGTTGATAGTGCATTTATGTAACACCCCCTGTAATACCAGGATATTTTGGGACCCACAAAGGACCTCGGGATACGTGAGGGGACCCACGTGTACTCGGAAGTAAAGGATGACCATTCACTAGACCAAGTAAGACCTAACCTAGATCTACTAGACTTCCAGTGGACCGAGTAGAACCTCTAGCGGATTAGGTGACTGACACTCGGTCGAGTGAACCGGTCACTCGGTCGAGTGACACTGTGCAGTACCCGAGAAATGATATTTCGGTATTTCATCTTATCCAAAACCTCTTATCCCCTTCATTCTTCTTCTCCTTTCTTCTTACTCTAAAACACTCTCCCCTCTCTGTAAATGCTCCCTAAACCCCTCCCATTGCTTTCAAGCTTGGATTGAAGATGGAACATCCCTTCTAATCCCCGATCTACCTTTGTAAGTCAAAATCTCACCTTCCTCCTTTGTCTTATGTTAATCTCAATTTTAGGGTTTTACTAGGGGGATATTAATTAGTAATTGCTTATGTAATATGGGTAGTTAGTGACTAATAATAAAGGGTTTCATATTATTGTAGTGTAGAATGCATTGTGATAGTGTTGTATGATTTATTTAGGATGAGACAGTTTTATGAGACGGAATCGAGTCGGAATCGAGTAGCTTGTGAAGAATGCGAAAAGGTAGGTTATCCTACTCGGTTTCAATATTTTGTATGCATATTTGGGTGTCTTTCCTCACTATTACATTTATGAGTCGGTTGGTGTATCATGTTGGTATTTGAGGGATGGGTTATTCATAACATGTTGGAATTAACTTCATAAATTAGTCATATGGTTGTGTTGTTCTTCATTTGTCACATATGGTCATGGTTGAATTATGTGGAAGGTCTTTGATGGGGGTACTTGGTTGTTGAGGAGACGTAAGACGGTTGGAAAACCGTCTTACGCTTGGGTCGCCCCTTGGAGCTTCCCACTTCAAGGGGAATGTGCACATTAATGGCTTGAATTAGGAGGGACTCGTGTGGTGAGACACGACGTCTGGCAGGGGATCCGGTTGGCTTCCGGACCCGGTACGTCTAGGCGTGTCCCGGTACCTAATGGTGTGGTGTAGTGTCGTGGGCGTGTCCCTGACACCGGTGGATATGGGTATGTCTGGGCGTGTCCCGGTACCGGCATGGTATTTGTGTTTCCTTTAGATTCTAGCATTGCGGAATGTTCATTTACTAAGTTGTATTTCATATTAAAGTATTGAAACTGACATTGTGTGTCTGTGTAAATGTCACCTATTTCCGGGGTGGCATGTGTCGATCCATATGATATTTCTGATCATATGGGGAGCAGGTTATGTACAGGTTAGCTTTAGTAGCACGTGGGAGACGGGACGAGCCTTGATGACATCCGAGTTGAGCATAGTCGGCTAGAATAGTATGGTGGTCATGAGTTGTATTCTTTTATTTATTCATTCATGGTTGTGTAATTCACTAAATACTTTATTTATATTTAATTGTTTCTTAATTGCAACTCCGATTTCACCGCCTCAGGAAACCGAGATGGTAACATCCTCCCATTACCATGACCGGGTCAGAAGGGGGTGTTACACCCCCCAATAAGTCGGCATCCTTCCTCAAGGTAACCCCAACCCATGAGAGTGCCACAAGACTTGGTTTCCCAAGTTTGTAGTGCGAACAAACGAGTAAAAAGTAATTTAAGACAACGATTTAAATAGATAAGTTGTAGTTAAATAATTAAGTTACAAGTTAAGGGATTCAAATACAATCCCAATTAATACAACCAAATTAAAGTAAAAAGTGGAGTCTAAAAGAGTAAAAAAAACTAGACAACAAGGAATGGTGACAAAATGATGTAAGCCCGCTCCCAAGCCTCCCAAGCGCATATGCAAATATGTAAACCTGTCAAACCACTGCTCCTCATATGAGCGGAAATCATCATATGGTTCACCACATATATTTTAAAACATTGGTTAGCTTCAATAATACAAATGTTCATCTATGGCATGCTACTATGAGAAATTATATGATTATACAAATGAATGTCAATGACAACAATACACAATACCTCATGGCTCCACATCCATCACACCGATGCCAGGGACACGCCCACGACACCGCACCTCACAACTAGGTACTCGGAACATGTCCGTGTTACCGGGCCCGAGAGCGACTCGTATTCCCTACCAGACGTCGTACCTCAACCACACGAGTCGTCCCTTCGAACTCAAGTCCTTAATGTGCACATCCCTCTTGGAGTGGGAAGCTCCAAGAGGCGACTCAAGCGTAAGACGGACTCCCAACCGTCTTACGTCTCCTCAACAACCATGTATCACAACAAAAGGCAAGCACCAACATATCCTACACCAAACAACACCACATAGGATGACAATCACAAACAACTAGTACACTTCTCAAACAACACAAATTGTAACATGATAATAATGCTCAATTCATCATTTACTCACCCTTTTGCACAAATGCCTTATGTACATGTTATAATGCATTCTATCCAACAATATGAGACTAACTATACTTACTAAATTCCCACATGTATGAATATTACCAAACAACAACATGCTATCAAACCCTTACTACCACTACTCATGTTATAATGCATCTATTATGTTACTAATGCCAAATAATGCACAAATAAACATTCATATCACCAAAGCTAAGTAGGGAAACCCTACCTCTTGCTAGTCTTCCACTAACTTCAAGATAAGGGGCTATAAGTGCTCCTCAATGAAGTTTCCTCCTACATAATCCATAGCTAACTATTACTACAACATACTAAAACAATAACAATACTAATTAAACTCTTATTACCCCATTTATTAGTCATAACCCTAATTAATTTCTTAAGACCACATACTAATTGTAATACCCCGTAATTTGATAAGTATTTATAATAATAAATTATGTAATTCGAATAATTAATTAAAAGGCATTTATATTAATAATTGCAAATAAGACGATAATTAATAATAAAATAATGGATGAGTCGGGAAGACGAGTTGGGCCGAATATTTATAATAATAATAATAGTAGTAGTAGTAGTAGTAGTAGTAGTAGTAGTAGTAGTAGTAGTAGTAGTAGTAGTAGTAATTACAATAATACTAATAATAATCGTATTTGTATAATAGTAATAATATGATAATTACATAGTTTCCTAATTGCTTCCTTATACCCTATGACCTACCTATATAAATAGACCTTATTCATCATAAAACACAAATAATTCACATAAGAGAAAAGAGGAGGAAAAAATAATTCACAATAGAGAAAAGAGAAGGAAGAACTAGCTAGGAGATCGTCACAAGGTAATTTTCTAATCGTCTCATAACATACTCACCTTAAGATTGATATAACTAATTAATTAGACTGCCGTTGACTAACTCGAGACCATGACCATGACCGGGAAACATCAGAGAATGTCCGGACCCACCGTTGACCACCATTAACCGACGGGAAAAGGGTGTTCGAAGGGTTTTTTGTAGGGTGGTTGTGTTGTTACCATATAACTGAAAATGCTAAATTGAACCCGTAACTTTGAACATCGTGACCTGGGTTTGGGTTGGTTGGTCATGGGGGGAGGAGTCGACCATCGTGGTGGTGTCATGGTGGTCGGAGATGGTGGTTTCCGGTGGTGGTGGCTGGAAACACGCGAAAATAGGGGAGGGATGTAATACTACGGTTTTATGAGCTGTTGGGTACTCTATCGAGTAAGGCTTACTCTGTCGAGTAAGTGAGTTTTGCGTTCTGGACAGTGTTCTGCCTGATGGGTACTCGATCGAGTAGAGGCAACTCGATCGAGTAGGGGCTACTCGATCTAGTACCTCAGTTACTCGATCGAGTACGTTGGTTCTTACGTGTTTTTGGCCGGGTTTTGATAGCAATGTGAGAATGATATATAAAACATTTTATAAAGGGAAAACAAAAACTACGTTGCATTCTTCTCTCACATTGTTATCAAATCCAAGGGTTTGAGTCGCCGGATTCCAGAGTTCTTTACACCGTTGAGACCGTCGTATTATGGGTAAGATCCTAGTACCGTTTTTATGTTAATTCGTTAGTTTTGGTTAAACCCTAATTGGGTAATTTGGGGATTTTTGGGAGTATTATTGGTTATGGATTGTGATTGTATGATTATATGTTGATAGGAGGTGATTTCGTAGAGGAGCGCTTTTGATATGCTGTTGTGTTGAATTGTGGTGATTGCATTCCAGGTAGGGTTTCCTACTCAATTATTTTATACATGATTATGAGATGGTTGTTGGTTGTTGGCTGTTGGCTGTTGGCTGTTGGTTGTTGGTTGTTGGCATTTGATTATATCGTGATTGATTTGGCATTGTTGATATTGTAATTGGTTGTTGTTGTTTGTCTGTGGTTCGCGAGGTGCGCCCTCGGCTGAGTGGAGTCACTTGCGGGAGTGGATTCACGCCCTTGATTCGCCCCTTGTGGAACCCGCCACAAGGAGGGATGTGCACATTAAGGAACATGGGTTTTCGCTCGGTAAAGATGAGCGGGGCTTAGGTGGGAGAGGCTGCGGTCCCCCACTGGCGGTGTGGATTACTGGTTGCGACTGGTAATCTGGCAGGGCTAGACCTTCGGGCTAGTCAGATGAAGGCTAGTCAGATGATTGGTGATGTGACGGTATTGGAGAATTGTGATAGTGTACTTGCTGTTGTATTATCTTATATTGTGTATGCCAATGTTGTCAGGATCGAGATTCTACTTTGGATCGATGGGGAGGGTAGGATCGAATCGGTAGAATCGGATCGTAGAATCGTAAGATTCTACAAACTCACCAATTATAGAGTTTTATTTGATAAAAACATATCATTGAAGATCAAAATACTTCTTTATTAATATTTATTCATAAAATATTGATAATTAAGATTTTAATATTATTATTATATGAACATGTTTCTACAACTTACCCGAAATTTGAGTTTTACGATGTCATTATATAAATATATATATTAATTTTTTACTATGAAATCGGATCGTAGGATCGTAAGATCGTAGGATCGTATTATGATTCTAACTTTAGAAATTTTCAAATGATTAGGATCGTAAGATTCTACAACCATGATAGAATCGCAAGATCTAGGATCGGTCAAGCATTTTTAGATCGTAAAATCGTAGAATCGTAGGATCGAATTGGGATTCTGACAACAATGGTGTATGCAGTAACTGACCCCGTTTAATTGTTTTAAAAACTATGGTTATCCATTTGGGGATGGTGAGCAGTTATTGAGCAGGTATGACTTGGATGCGCGAGGGTTAGTTGGGTATGAGTCACCACGAGTCAGCTAGTAGTCTTCCGCTGTTGTGTCAAGATACTTTTATTTATTTAGTTGGTTTGGTTTGGTTTTTGGAACAGTTGTATCGTACTTTTATCAGTTTGGTTTTGGCATGTAATCATTTTAAACTTATTATTTAAAGTACGTTCTTGGATGGTCTATTTGATATACTTGGCCTCGGGCAACCGAGATGATAGCACTCTCATGCATTAAGTGGTCTTGGTAAGGCACCTTGGTGTATGAGGGTGTTACAAGGGATGCTTGTGTTGTTGCTGCCGGTGTGGGGTTGTTGCTGGGGTGTTGTTGATGGGTCGGGTTTGTGATGGTGGTTCGTGGCGTGTCAGGGGCGTGATGGGTGGCTATCGTGGTGGCTGTTAGTGGCGTATGGTGGCTGTAGTTGTGTGAATGTCGTATGATGTTGTGGTTGTAGGTGTTGTGAGTGGTGTTGCTAGGGCGTGGATAGGTTGTCGTGTTGTGGTGTTGTTGCAGGTGCTCGTTGTGGGGCTGAGTACGTGGTGGTGGCGGCTTGTGGCGGAGCTGGTGGAAGGGGGTGGTAGCTGTCGGGGTTGGGAGTAGGACACTGGTTGAGTGGGTGTTGTTGAGTTAGTTCGTAGGTGACTAGTTTATGCGTTAGTTTTATAAATTAGTTTTAGTTATGGGTCGGGACTTGAGTTGGGTTGAGACAGGTTTTTAAAATTAATACTTTACGTAATAATATAATTTATATAATTAATTTATAATTAGTTTAATTGTGTTACATAGTTAATTAGTTAGTAATTATAATTATTATGATTGTTAGGTGACGGGTTGTTGAAGAGTTATTTAATTACTTTGCTTTGCTTGGATTGCTATTTGGGAGTATTTGCTGAAAAGGTAGGATAACGATTATACTAGACTTTCTTATTTGTGTATCTTGTTTTAACTGGGTGCTGTGATTACTGGATTGTGTTGTCTTGGATTGGATTATTATATGTCTAACACATTGTGGTTAATAGCTTTTGGTTGGGTTATCTTTGAGATTGGTGTGGTTAATAGTCATCGTTGTTGCATCTGTTGGCTTGGTTATGATTTGGTAATCAGGTTTAGCCCTGCAGACATCATGGTAAGAGCCTTCGGGTGATGTGATATAAACTTACTGGCTGAGGTAGACATCATGGTAAGAGCCTTTGAGTGATGTATTATAAACTTACTGGCATACACTGTTTAATACCTTGGTGGTGGTGTAAGGCCCAGGCTGGTTCTATAGACTTGTCTCTGGTGTGTCTACTCAACTGGTGGTTGAGGGCTAAATTGTGACTCAACGGAAGGTTGAGGGCTGAATTATGAGAACAGTTGATTTGGCATTTGTGTTTGAATCTTTATACTATTTATATTATCTATCTTGAGATTGTTATCCTACTCAACCGCGAGGTTGACCGTGTATTCGTGTACACCTGTGATGAACCATAAATGGGGAGCAGACTTGCAGGTGCTTGAGACTAGCTGGCTAGGAGTTGATGGGGATGCGTGAGGACCCGGCCAGTCTACCTAGAAGTCTAGACCATTTAGTTTATTAATCACTTTATTTATTTCCGTTGCGAGTTGTAGTTAATTTTATATTGAGTTTTTAGTTTGGTTAAGTTGTAATAAATATGTAATCGCTAAATTTTATCTAAAGTACTTTGATTTGTTGTACTTTGTTATTCACTACCTCGGGAAACCGAGATGGTAACGCTCATATTTACTTGGGATGTCTTGCTAAAGGCTCCTGAATAAATAGGGGTGTTACAAAGTGGTATCAGAGAGAACGATCCTCAGGCCTAACCAATGAACAATAATGAACTTAGGATGTGTCTAAATAAAATGAACCCCCGGGTATAAACTGTTAAGAGCCCCTCTTAGTGCGGTTAAGAAGCGCACCTTAATTTGTACCATGGCCCTCTCAGTTTTGAACCGGGAACCTTGAGAGAATACTTGAGAGTATGGGGTAGTTATAATGAGGTAAATGTTATAGGATATTTGATATGAAATTACTAACATTGTTACATGGAAATATTACGGTAAGTATTATGAATGATTGTTGGCTTGGCCATGAGATGAGAATTAATATTGTTTAATGGATGAAATAAGGATTTGATGATGAATTGTTTTGATCCTGAGCATGAATGTAATTTTGAATCGATATTGATTGTGTGGTTGGATGTTTTGTGATAGTAGTATCATGTCTAGTGATAGGCGGTTATGTGAATCCCGAAACCATGTTATTTACAATATTATGAAATGATTAAACTTCTGATAGGAATGCTTTAGAGTGGATGCTAGTCGTGTGTGAAGTATGATGACCAAGTTGTATTAATACATGTATAGGAGGGTGTTAATAAGCGCTTATGACCTAGTAAAAAGGAACCTAGAGCTGAACCTTATTCTGTCAGATTTTACCCCTATTTGATTTAGTTGCCGTTTGATCTCTGTTTATCGTCTAAGGTCGAAGTTTTTATGAGTGATAACCTAAGGAGTTAGCTATCCAATGCCGGTGGTATCATGTTCAAAAGTTTTACGGTTTGGGAGAAAAAAATATTTTAGTGGACAATGGTCTGTAATACTACGTTTTTCTAAGTCCTGTTACTCGACCGAATAAGGCTTACTTGGCCGAGTAATGCGTCATGTGTTTCTGGTCAGGCTACTGTCCAGGAATACTTGGCCGAGTATGGTAATACTCGACCGAGTAAGGGATACTCGGCCGAGTATACTCAATACTCGACCGAGTATCCGGTCTGACGAAGATTGTTTCCGCGGTTTGATTAAAGATGAGTAGAGTTATAAATTACGATTTACTGTTTCACTTTTCACTTTTAACAAAATCTAAACATTCCTACGTAACTCTAATAATCTCTAATCTCTCCCAAGATCGTCGATTGTTCATGAGTCCTTGTTCATTTCTCTCTTGTGTCTCTTGTGTCGGTTTCATCGGTAAGTCGCTAGTCTTATGGCTTTGTCGGTTTTGTCTTTTAGGGTTTTAACCTAGTGATTGGAATTTGGGGAAAGGGGTTGTTTTTCATGTTGTGATTGGATTGTATGGTTGTTGTTAGGTGGAGAATTCGTAGAAGAGTAGTTCTAGCTTCCTTGTTGAATCGTGATCGGATTTTTGTTAAGGTAGGGTTTCCCTGCTCAGTTGAATGCGTAATTGATTTAAGATTGATGTTGTGATTTAATTGATGTGATAATATTGTTGTTGATTGTATTCTGGAGTATTTGAGATGTAATGGTTGGACTATGATTGTGAGGTGCGTCCTCGGCTGAGTGGAGTCACTTGCGGGAGTGGCTTCACGCCCTTGATTCGCCCCTTGTGGAACCCGCCACAAGAGGGGATGTGCACATTAAGGAACATGGGTTGTTGCTCGTTGTGACGAGCGGGGCTTAGGTGGGCAAGGTTGCGGTCCCCCACTGGCGGTGAGGATTATCTGTCGCGGCAGTAATCTGGCAGGACTACACACTTAAGTGTGTAGTCAGTTATGAGATGTGATTGTGAATTGAAGATGATTGTAAAACAGTTGCTTTTGACATTGTTGTATTTTGTCTTACTTTAATTATGCAGTGAACTGACCCCGTTGTTGTTTTGTAAACCTGTCGTGAGCCATTCGGGAATGGTGAGCAGATTGTGACAGGTGATGATTGTCTTTAGCTATGGGGACGAGATGGGATGTCATCATTTCGAGTCTAGCTTCCGCTGTTACGATTTTAGCTGTTTTGATTTCAGTTGTTTGAGATTAGTAAACATTTCTTTTGGTTTGGTTTTGAGACAATGTAATAGTTAACTTTATATACTTTAATAAATGTTTTGGAATGGTTACTTTTGATATACTAGCCTCGGGCAACCGAGATGGTAACAGTCTCTCATGCTAGGGTGGTCCTTGGTAAGGCTCCTTGGTATGTGGGGGTGTTACAAAGTGGTATCAGAGCGACGATTCTGGAACCTAAAACCAATGAACCTAATGAACACAGGGAGTCTAAATAAAATGAACCCGGGGAGAGTTGTTTGGAGCTACCACAAAGACTTAGGAGACGTCCTGAAGTCGCATTGAGGCCCTTACGATTTCGAGCCGGTCAACATGGGGGTGTCTTGGGAATCGTTATGTGTGTGGAGTAAAGTGTGTGGTACTTGTAACTGTGGTTTTTGTGAAGTTGTTGGATGAAATGAGAAAGTGAATTACATAGCTTGAACATGATAGACTTTGAGCATGATATATGATTTATTACTTGACTTTTGAAGGGTAGTAAAGTGTTGGGATATCGAATTGCATGTTTAAGTATGTTTCCCATAAGTATATAGCTCATTTTTGGCATGACTCGGCCGAGCATGGCGGGTACTCGACCGAGTAGGGGATACTCGGCCGAGTAATAAAGCACTCGACCGAGTGTTTGTTGATTATATGAAGCAGTAGCTACTGGTTGTGATCACTCGGTCGAGTAAGAGGGGTACTCGACCGAGTGACGCATACTCGGCCGAGTAACACGTATAATCGACCGAGTGTGTTTTATGTGTTTTTGAGGTTGGCTACTGGAGTGGAATACTCGGCCGGGTAGTATCATTACTCGACCGAGTAGTCCTTACTCGACCGAGTGTTTCACAGTACTCGGTCGAGTACTTCTTTGGCGGAGGGTTTTGTTTATTTTGAGTCGTAGGCTATGTGCTTACGTTTGCTTGGTTATATCAGCTCAAAATGCCGCCAAAGAGGTCAATTGCTTACATCCAAGCTTCTGAGATGTCTGTGGATGAGATTGCTCGTATGATTGAGCAGCAAGATGCGCTCATGAAGGCACTCAAGAACGTGGGTAAGGGAGGTGAGAAACCGGTGGACGCATGATATGTGGTTAGTTTACGCCATTTCACCTCCCGTTTCTCATGCATTTTGCCTTCTTTAGCGCGTTTTTAGCCCACTCTCGCTCGTGTTTTGCCCTTTATTCCATGTACCTCGATATTATGACTCCCCGTACTCTTTTGTAGGGAATTGGCCTTGGAAAAGGCAAGATGGAATGAAGACCGAGTGGAGGAGCTAGCTCGTGTTAGCTTGAGAAGAAAAGGAGTTGAAAAAGGCTGAGAAGTGTGTTCTGCCGGCACACCGGCAGCCGGTCCTGCCACTGGCAGAACACCCCCTCTAACAATGCCAAGAGAAGAATGAAAAGATGCTGAAGGCTGTGTTCTACCGGCAGGCCGGCAGCCGGCCCACCGGTAGAACATAGCAGCTAGAGTTGAATTGGAATTAGAGGAGAAAAAGAATTTGGCCTCGCTACCGGCAGGCAGGCCGGTAGCCGGCCAACCGGTAGAACGCAGCAATTGAAGAATTTGAAGATTTTGAAGACCGTGTTCTGCCGGCAGGCCGACATCCGGTCCACCGGCAGAACACACTTACCAGCTATTTCTCAAATTTTCGACTTCAATTTTATTTGACCTCGCTACCGGTAGGCGAACCGGTAGCCAGTCCACCGGCAGGAAGCAGCAGCTGACGGATTTTGGGCTTTCTCCTCTTTTCTCCTCTTTTCCCCCAAAATCCAAGGGGAGACTATAAATACCCCCTCCCTTAACCATTTCTAGACACAACCCCAGATCTGAAAACTTTCCCTAATTATTGTAATCTTTCCTTAATCAAGCTTTAATCTTTCCATAATTATTGTTAATCATTTAGTAAAATTAGCTTAGTATTAGTAATTATCAATTGTTTACACTTGGTTTTTGGGATTGTATTGAGAGATTTTGGAGGATTTCCTTCATTTATTCAATCAAAGCAATCATCTTTACTCTTGTTGGTACATCTCTTCTCTTATTTACTTGCTTAATCAATTGTTTACATTTTAAGTAGTCTTTCATAATTGTTGGAATATTTACCATGTCATCTCTTTTTGTTATTTGTTCTTTTCCATTTATTTGCTTGAATAATTTGAACATGAGTGAGTAGTAACCCTTCTAGGGTTTAAGGGGAGTCTAAATGGGATTTTTGGGCATGATAGTTTGATTATTTTGAGTCTTTGGTGAAGTGTTTGTCTTTCTTAGTAATGCACACAAGGTGTTTGATGATTTGTGTGAGTGAGAACTTGTGCTTTTTGTCATAGTTGCTTAATTCCTCCATCGAATGAGAGTTTGTGGTGGTCTTGTTGCATGCTTTAGAATGGTGTGTTGCTCAATGAGAGTTGGTAATCACCTTTAGGACAATCAAGAGATTGATTTTCATCCTAGGACAAACCTCATCATAGACTCCTTGAATCGACTTGTTTGCCCTTAAACCATTTAGATAAACCCGAAAACCCTAGCCTTTAATCAATCGTATACATTACCTCTTGATTGCTTGCATTAGTTACAACTAGTAGTTTAAACCAACTCACTTCCCTTCATTTGTGACTAAACTAGACTCCTATTTAGACTAAGTAGAAACCCCTCCATCCTTGTGGTTCGACTCCGATTTACGCACTAAATTGGGTTATATATTGTTGATGGTAAGAGACTTGACCCTATCATAAAATCTTGCACATCAAATGGCGCCGTTGCCGGGGATGGCGTTAGGTTATATTTAGTTTATTAAGAGTCTTTGCTTTAGTCTTATCTCACTTGTTAGTTTGTTTTAGTAGTTGTGTGTTTCATTGTAGAGTGTGTGATTTCTTGCCCTCCCCTAGTGTGTAAAAACACTAGGAGACTAACGGTTTATTGAGTGCATGCCTAGAAGGAACCACCAAGCTCTACTCTTCAATTCCGACCCCGAGAGGCTTTTTAGGACCTTGAGGACAAGGACCCTTGATAGAGTTCGGAACCCTCCACAAGCAAACATTGATCAACCAAACTCACACACCCCACAAAATATTGATACCACAACCACACTTCAACCAAACATCACAATTGAGAATCTACTAGAAAACCCTTTTCACAACTTCCCTATTCCAAATAACCAACCTCAATCACCACCCCCTCATATACCAAATCCTCCACCACAAATGGCTCTACGAGATTACAATTGGCCTAACCATAATGATTCATGTAACCATATTAATTTTGGCACCTTGGCCCCAAACAACTTTGAAATGCATCCCGCCCAAGTCGGGTTGATTGAGAAGGATTTGTTCGGGGGGCATATTGAAGAGGATGCTCATGCTCACCTCCGGAAGTTTAAGAGGAAGGTTTCAATGATGAAAAAGAATGGGGTGTCCGAGGACACCTTGAGAATGATGTTGTTTCTGTTTTCATTGACGGGCAAGGCGGACCGGTGGTTGAACATTCACCCCCCGGATACCTTCACGACATGGGATGCCTTGGCTAAAGCATTCATGGCAAAATATTACCCTTCATCAAAGACCGCAATGCTCCGTAATGAGATTCATACATTTCAACAAGAAGACGGGGAGTCTTTAGGTGAAGCTTGGGACCGATATCAAGACTTAATAGCAAGTTGTCCCCATCATGGAATCCCGGAATGGTACATCACTCAAACATTCTTTCAAACTTTGCTACCTAGGACTAAGGAGATGGTAAATGCCTCCGCGGGGGGAGGATTTGATCACTTGAATGATGAAGAAGGCACGGCATTGATCAAGAAAATGGTAGACTCGGAAGCAAACTATGGGTCGAGAGGAAACATGCTAAGAAGGAATGGCAAGTTCCCTAAGGAAAACCCCTCCAACTCCGAGACAAATGCCAAGCTCGACTTACTCACAAAACAACTTGAAAAGCTACAAAGAAATCAAGTGCACCAAGCCACAACCTCACATGGGCCACGCATGGAGGAAGTGGTTCAAACTTCAAGTTGTGAGCTTTGTGGAGGGAGCGGTCATACCTTTGATTTGTGTGCCAACAACTATAACGATGGCTATGAAGAGAATGTTCAAGATGTTAATGCTTTCCAAAGCTATAACAACAATACAAGACCACCAAGACCACCCTACAACAATCCCAATGTCTACAATCCAAACACTAACTTCTACCATCCCGGTTTGAGGAACCACCCCAATTTTAGCTACAAAAGTACCAATGTTCAAAACCCACAACACCTTCAACCACAAGCCCCAAATAATCCACCCGGTTTTTCTCAACATAGGGGAACATTCCCCAACCAAAGGACTAACCCCGGAAATCAAAACCAATGGCCAAGCAACAATCAAAACCAAAACTATGGTAACCAACCACAAGGGTACCAAGATTTTGGTGGAAATCAAAGCAACCAAGGGTTTTACCAAGGGAATCAAGTGAACCAAGCAAATCAAGGATTTGGGCAAGGGTATGTTCAAGGGTTTCAAGAACAAGGACAAGGATCAAACCTCAACAACAATGGTCCTAGAGCTAACTTCCAAGGGGGATAAAACAATAACCAAGGTTCCAACACTCGGTATGACTATGGGTTCCCTCTACCCATAGCCAACCAACCTTATCAAGAACCCCAAGGTGAGCTCTCACAAAATTAGCTTTTGAAGATGATAAAGAACATGCAACTTCAACATAGTCAAGAAATGGCTAATTTTGCTAAGGCAACCCAACAAGAACAAGCAAACTTGAGGGCTACCTTCCTTAAAGACATTAGAGAAATGGAATCAAGGATGGCCTCTCATGCTATTGCTAACCCTCAAAGGCCGCCCGGTGGTCTATTAGCCCAAGGTCAAAGCTCCGAGGACGCCTCAAATAACCACCACGCGCATGCGGTAGTGTTGAGAAGCGGTTTAGAGCTTGAGGACCCCTACAAGGACCTTGAGGTGGAAGTTGATGAAGATCCCAAGGGGAATGGGTTGGAAATGAATGGTGAAGAGGGAATCTTACCCATGGTACCATCGACTAAAGTTAGTGAAGATAAGAAGGGGAACAAAGCTTGTGAAGATTCGTCAAGAAGTGGAATTCAAGTGGATAAGGATGTTGATGGATATGTGGAAGACCTCCCTTATGAGGAAGAAGCTATTGAAGAAGTTCCTTTGCAACACTCTAAGAAGGTAACAAAGAATTCGGCTCCTCCAAAGGTATCTTCCAATTCTCAACTTGTTCCTAAAATTCCTTACCCTTCAAGAGCCATTAAGAGTAGGGAAAACCTTAAGTATGCCAAGTTTTGTGATATGCTTGAGAAACTTGAGGTTACCCTACCCTTTACGGAAGTGATTATGAACATGCCAACTTACTCAAAGTTTTTAAAAGACATTTTGACCAAGAAAAGAGTCTTGGGTGACCAAGAGATAGTGGCTATGGAAGAGGCATGTAGTGCTCATATCCTTAACAAAATGCCCACTAAACTTGGTGACCCGGGAAGCTTTTCAATCCCATGTGTAGTTGGTGGTGTTCCTATATCAAGAGCTCTTTGTGACTTGGGAGCAAGTGTGAGTGTTATTCCTTTAAAAGTTGCAAAGAGGATTGGCATTCAAAACCTTGCTCCCACTACCATGACTCTCCAATTGGCGGATAGGTCCGTCAAGCACCTTATGGGGGTGCTTGAAGACGTACCCGTCAAGGTTGGAAAGCTTTTAATCCCCACCGATTTTGTTGTCCTCGATATTCCGGAGGATAGCCATACCCCCATCATCCTAGGTAGGCCATTCTTGGCTACCGGAGGTGTGCTTATTGATGTCAAGAATGGGCGGCTAACCTTCCAAATTGAGGGCAACAATGTCGAATTTAACCTCCCGAATTTGATGAAAGGACCAAGGATGGAAATGTTGAGCACTATCGAGTTGATTGATGAGGTAGTACATGAAGTAGCCCGAGAAGAAGTTGAAATGGAAGAGGTTTTTCAAATCTCTTTGCATGATGAGGCTATGAAGGAAGATCATGAAGTTGATGAAGAACTTTTGAAGAAAGTGGAGGGTTTTCTCCCTCCAAATGTACAACTCAAACCCTTACCTCCCTCACTCAAGTATGCTTTCCTTGTTTAGGGGGAGGCTTACCCGGTGATCATAAATGCTAACCTAAGTGAGTCACAAGAAAAGAAGCTTTTGCAAACCTTGAGAACTCATAGAGGGTCACTTGGGTATAGCATAGATGACATCAAGGGTTTAAGCCCGAGTTTGTGCATGCATAGAATTGTCTTGGAAGAGGGGAGTCAACCCAAGGTATATGGTCTTAGGAGGATAAACCCTAAAATGGCCGAGGTAGTTAAAAATTAAGTGTTGAAATTACTTGAGGCCGGGATTATCTATCAAATAATCGATAGCAAGTGGGTTAGTCCGGTTCATGTGGTACCAAAGAAAGGGGGGGGGGGGGGGTACAAATGGTTGAACAAGAGGATGGGACCACCCTACCTATTAGACCGGTGACGGGATGGCGTATGTGTATTGACTATAGAAAACTTAATGCCGCCACCCTTAAAGACCATTTCCTAATCCCCTTTATAGACCAAATGCTCGAGAGACTTCCGGGCCATGCTTATTATTGCTTTCTAGATGGTTACTCCGGGTTCTTCCAAATTCCCATCCACCCGGATGACCAAGAAAAGACAACTTTCACATGTCCAATAGGAGTCTATGCTTATCGTAGGATGCCATTCGGGCTTTGCAATGCGCCCGACACCTTCCAAAGGTGCATGATGGCAATCTTTTCGGACTTTCTAGAGAAAAGCATGGAGGTTTTCATGGAAGACTTTAGCGTCCATGGGGACTCGTTTGATCATGGTCTAGACAATTTGACTAATGTGTTGAAGAGATGTGAGGAGCACAACCTTGTCCTAAATTGGGAAAAATGCCATTTTATGGTGGAGGAGGGAGTTGTGCTCGGTCACATTGTCTCTAGAAGGGGTATTGAGGTTGATTGTGCTAAAGTTGCCGTTATAGAAAACTTGTCACCTCCTTCCAATGTGAAGGGAGTGAGAAGTTTCCTAGGCCACGCCGGATTCTATAGGCGTTTCATTAAGGATTTTTCAAAGATAGTAAAACCATTAACTTCATTACTCCTCAAAGATGCCCCTTTTGTATTTGATGAACCTTGTCTTGAAGCTTTTCATATGTTGAAGAAAGCATTAGTCACGGCCCCGATAATCCGGGCTCCGGATTGGAGCCTTCCTTTCGAGATCATGTGCGATGCTTCGGACTTCGCGGTTGGTGCGGTCCTTGGGCAAATGGTGGATAGGAAGCATCATGTGATATATTATACAAGTAAGACCCTTGACCAAACACAATGCGGGTATTCTACAACCAAGAAGAAAATGTTAGCAATTGTTCATGCCGTTGAAAAGTTTCGACAATACCTAGTTGGGTCTAAGGTGGTGGTTTACTCCGACCACACCGCCTTGAGACAATTGATGGTGAAGAAGGATGCTAAATCCCGACTTTTGAGATGGGTACTACTCTTTCAAGAATTCGATCTAGAGATCAAGGACAAGCCGGGATCCGAAAACCTTGTTGCGGATCATCTATCGAGGTTAACTAAAGAGTCCCGAGGGGACAAAGACGATGGGGTCCCTATTGATGAATGGTTACCCGACGATTCTATCCTTGCTATTACCCATTCCACCCCTTGGTATGCGGATATAGCCAATTTCTTGAGTTCTAGCTTTATCCCCGAAGAATTCGATAACCAAGCTAGAAAGAAGTTGAGATATGAATCAAAGATATATGTGTGGGAGGACCCTTACCTCTATAGAAGATGCAATGACGGGATTTACCGGAGATGTGTCTCTCAAGAAGAAGGTCATGCGATCCTTCTAGCTTGCCATTCTACATCTTATGGAGGGCACTTGTCCACGTCTAGAACCCAAGCTCGGGTTCTTCATTGTGGCTTCTATTGGCCCTCCTTGTTCAAAGATGCATATGCTATGGTGCACTCTTGTGACTCATGCCAACGAAGAGGCAACATTGGGAGAAGAGATGATATGCCATTGAACAACATTTTGGAAGTTGAGCTTTTCGATGTGTGGGGTGTGGATTTCATGGGACCATTCCCATCTTCATTCGGCAGCCAATATATATTAGTTGCGGTGGACTATGTGTCCAAGTGGATCGAAGCAATCGCCGCCCATACCAATGACTCAAAGGTCGTCTCCAAGATCTTCAAAGACTACATTTTCCCCCGTTTTGGAGTACCCCGGGCCGTTATAAGTGATGGTGGGTCACATTTCATCAACCGCACCATCTATACACTCCTCAAGAAGTACGGTGTCCGGCATAAGGTAGCTCTTGCATACCACCCCCAAACCAATGGGCAAGTGGAAGTTTCCAATAGACAAATCAAAGCTATATTGGAGCGGGTTGTGAACAAGTCTAGGAAGGATTGGGGTGCTAAGCTCAATGATGTGTTGTGGGCTCTAAGAACCGCATACAAGACCCCAATCGGCACTACTCCTTACCGGTTGGTCTATGGTAAGTCTTGTCACCTACCTCTTGAGTTGGAACACAAAGCAAGATAGGCTCTTAAAGAGCTCAACTATGATTTAGATGCCGCGGGAAACAAGAGGTTTCTTCAACTCAATGAACCTAACGAGTTGAGGATGTATGCCTATGAAAGCGCAAAACTTTACAAGGAAAGGACCAAGCAATGGCATGATTCTAAAATTACAAGAAAGGAGATCGTTGTGGGTGACAAGGTACTACTCTTCAACTCCCGTTTTCAACTATTTACCGGGAAGTTGAGGTCTCGGTGGTCGGGACCCTTTGAGGTAGTCACCGTGTTCCCTTACGGTTCCTTTGAGTTGAAGAATGACAAGGGAGAGTGTTTCAAGGTGAATGGTCATCGAGTTAAGTACTTCTATGAAGGTCTACCCATTGAGACCCAAAACGAAGTTGATTTGGAAGATCCCCCATCATTGGGGGATGAATAATCCCAAAAATTGAACAAGCATCGGTTTGGTGGAGTTCCACAAGAACCACCACTTGTATATAACATGCATTTTAGGTAGACAATGAGAGATTTGGAACCTTATCTTGTCGACTTTGGATTGGTGACGGAGGTCACTTTTGAGAAAAACAAGCCTTATTTTCGTTTGACCAAAAATCCCGACATGATGCGTCGGCGTAGTTGTGGAAAACACGAGTCCCAAGGTCCAACGAAAAATCTCGAATTACGAGTTAATGAAATTTGAACAAGTTGAAAGAAAATGTTGAAAAAGAGCTGTATGTTGGGTTCTGCCAGTAGGCCGGCAGCCGGTGCCCCTACCGGCACCGAGACCAAATTATTTTGAAGAAAAATTGAAGTGGGAATGTGTTCTGCCGGTAGGCCGGCAGCCGGCTCACCGGCAGGAAGCACATAATGACTACAGAGCACTTGATAAAATTGAACAAGGCTGAGTGAAGGTGTGTTCTGCCGGCAGGCCGGCAGCCGGGTCACCGGCTGGACACACATGAAGATGTTGAGAGACCTTAGTAAAATGAGTGGAGTAGTGTTCTGCCGGTAGGCCGGCAGCCGGCTCACCGGCAGGACACACCTGTCAAATAAAATTGGAAATGAGGAGAGTGTTCTACCGGTGGACCGACAGCCGGTTGGTCCACCGGTAGCGAGAACAAATTATTTTGGAGAAAAAGTCGAAAAATTGGAACGGGGGGGGGGGGGGGGGGGGTGTGCTCAGCCGGCAGACCGGCACAACACACCTAATAGGCCCCGATTAAAACACAAAAACCCCCAATTTTATTTCATTATCACGCCCTTTTCTTCTTCTTTCTCCTTCATTTCTCTGTCATTTCCCATCAAAAACCAACCTAACTCCCTCCAATCTCAACCAATCTTCAATCTACCTTCACCAAAGTCCCTCTAATCTTCAATATGTCGGGAAGGAGAACAAGAGCTGAAATTGCACGGTCTCAAGCGGAGCTTATTGAGCGCGCCGCCAACGATACCAACCCGGACCCGGATTTCCCATCGGTAGAGTTTGCCACCCAAACTCAAAAGGGTAAGTTTATTCTCTTTAAAAATTGTCCCCTAACCCCCACAAAGTTTTTACATCATCTGTCTTTATCAGCCCTTGGGTTAGCTAGGGAGAAGGAAGCTCTTTTTACCGGGGTAGGAATGAGGGGAATGTACCACATGCATGAATATACTTACCCTCGACTCACTTGGGAATTTCTGAGTAGTTTGAGAATTAGCAAGCACCGTCAGACGAACATGGTGGCTACTCTCAGCTTTCGTCTTATGAACCGGGACCATACAATTTCTTTGGGTCGTTTGGCTAATATGTTTGGGTTGGAAATTGCTACATCCTTTAACCCTCCCGCCGACTTTCATTACTCCCGAGTTTGGAAGGCAATTTCCGGTCTAGAGGATAAGGTTGGGGTAAAAAGGGCCGCCATTAGTTGCCACAACCCCGTCATTCGGGTGTGGCATAGATTTATGGGATGCACTATTCTTGCGGTGGATGAGCCGTGGGTATTTCGGACCAATGAACTTGAAATTTTGGGGTCCTATTTGTTTACAAAACCCACCGCCTTCAAGATTAATGTGGCTCACCACCTTGCAATTCATTTGTCAAAAATTGCCAATTCGCCGGGGCAAAAAGTCCCAATCCATGTGGGTGGCATCATCACCCGTATTGCTCGAAATTTAGACCGTCCGGTAGACCTTTCTACCATGAATTGGATACCCGGGGAGACTTATTTGACCAAATGTTACTTGGCCAACAACCTTGAGTGGCTTAAGGTCAACCCCATTGACGATCGCGAGTATTGGCAAATCAACTACAAGAATTCAATCCCGCTCCCCAATGTCACGGCAATCAAAATTGAGAAGGACAAGGAAGAATACCTCCTCCCGATAGAAGCGGAGGTATCCACCGATCAACCTCCCCCTAACCCTCCACGTGTGTATTCACGGGATCGTAGAGTGGACACTCCTTCCTCCCTCCAATACACTATGCCACAAACTCACCAACCCCCACCATGGAAATTCCAACCCGGTGAGGGGTCCTCCTCGGGTCAACCCTCCTACCCTCCCTTACCACCTTCCCTTACCGAGTGGATGGAGAGGATGGACATTTCTACGGCTAAGGCCGCGAGTGAGAGAGATGTGTTGGGGCGGAAGTTGGACCGCATCTATTATGATCAATCTACCGGTTCCTACCCGATCTATGATGACTTTTGTAGACGGGAATACATCCCCTTTGATGCCCCTCACCCCTCCTACTTTACATGGCCCGATGGGAACTACACTAGCGCTGGCGGGAAGATCATTCACGGAGGTCTTAACCTCCAACCGGACTACTTCTCCGCTCCTAGCTTCCCTCCTAGGCCCGAGCAACAACCGGAGGGGCATGACGCCCATTGGATGGGGGGCATCCACCCCTACTTTGCTAGTGACGTGGGTGCCTCGGGGTCCGGTGGCGTTTTTATGGGGGATCCTTCGACTGGAGGTGGCGGTGGCGTGATGATGATGAGTGGAGACTTCACGGGAGGTCTCATGGGTACCGGCGGTAGTGGAGGTGACCTCACCTTCAACCCCGATGACTTGATTCAAGGCTCCGAGTATGGTACCGGAGAAAATGATGATGATGATATGGACTCCCAGTCCTGAGGGCCGAGTTGGTGGCCCAACCTCCTCCCGATTCAAATCCAAAATGACAGGTATGGTCTCTCCCTTAAATCCAAATCCTCTCATTCATGTTTAATTTTCGCATGCATTTAGCTTATAAATTCATATAGTTGCATCCATCTAAGCTTGCATTAGATTTAAAATTTGTAATATATCGTCGCATTTAGAAATTGCATTCACGTAGTATACCTTGCATTGTAATTCAATTATTGCATATAGAATAGAGCATGCATTGCATTCTTACTTAAAAACAACTAAAAATTTGAAAATTTTCAAAAACCCTAAACATGTATTCATTTCCGAATTTCCTCCACACATTTATTTCCATTGGAAATATGTAAATAAATAAGTGTGGGGAGGAAATTCCACGATCTAAAAAAAATACCAAAAACATGTTATTTAATTTCAAATATTCAAAAAATCCAAAAACATGTTCTCTTAGTTTTCTTCTTGCCCTCCCATGTCTATAAATAAGTGTGGGGAGGGCCTAAAAAAAACCAAAAACCAAAAATATGTTTTTAGCTTCCGAATTCCCTCCACATATTTATTTCCCTTTAAAATGTGTAAATAAATAAGTGTGGGGAGGAAATTCTATTATTAGAAAAAAAATACAAAAACAAGTCATTTCTTTTCAAAATATTTAAAATCCAAAAATATGTTATTTCATTTTCACAAAAATTGGAAAAATACAAAAATATGTTCTTTTATTTACCCTATTCTCTCCCTATACTTTGTTCCATTGAGGACAATGTAAATTTCAAGTGTGGGGAGGGAAATATCCACTTTGTGAATATTTGTTTATATTTGTATATACCTTTAAATTTGATAAAATTTCAAAAAAATCCATAAAAATTGAAAATTTCAGAAAAAATACAAAAACATTTGCATTGTATATATATGTTTTGTCTAACCTTCGGCATAGCGCATTGATCATTTGAGGCAAAAAGGAGCTAGAAGACCCGCTTGGTAAACTCGTTCTTATCTCTTTCTCCTTTTTCATTCTTTCTCTTTTTATATTGTCGTATAATATGGAGGAGGATGGGATTTTTGTGCCTTGGATGTTCCTTCTGGGAACTTTTGGTTTGATGTGTTGGTGTTGACGTGCTGCTAGGTTTAGTCAATTCGTTGCATGTTTATCTTATGTTCATTTCAGTTTCCGCATGCATTATAACATGTACATATGTGTTTGTCTTAGATTAGAATCATTTCCATCGGTTTGTATATAAGCATGGTCGAGGAAGGGAACCAAGTACCCCCGTGATGAGCTATGGGTCCAATTGTGCCTTTCCCTTTCCCGTGACTCGCACCCGTGGCCTCTTAGTTAGCCGAGGGAGGTGGGCTTGGCCAATGAGTTTAGACCGATCTTGTGAGACCTAGGGCCGCAGACTAGACCTAAGGCTCGACTTAGCTACTCAAAGGTAAAGGTAGAGCCTCCTAGGGTGGGTACATTCTGTTAGAAATTATTAATCTCATATTTCGACATATTCATATATGTGATAATCTATTTAGTCATAAAATAAATTGTGATCTTATGCATGCAAACATAATTAGAAAAAGGGAAGAAATCGTCATTCTTACTATGAAAGTTTCGGATTTTGGGCACAAATAAGATCTCCTTCTTACTTGTTCTTGAGCTTTCCTTATATGGAAGAACAAAGATTCAAGCTTAGAATCTCTCCCAAAGATGTATACCCAAGATAACCTCTTAAAAGACTAATATTATTATTACTAGAACAATACTAATCTTAATAAAATTGACCAAAAATATTGTTTTGTCCTCTTGAATTTTCGGCCAAGAGAAGAGGAATTTTGGAGTATTTATTTCTCTTTCTAAACTTCTTTAAGTTATTTTTGTGAATGAATAAATAATGTGCACAACACACTAGTCATTATCTATTTCATAATACAGATTATAAAAGGGTAAAAACCCTTTGCTTGCATGGTTGGCAAACCGGGTAGGAGGTGAGAAAAGGGGCCAATGCATGAGCTTCAATTCTTCCCAAGAAATTAGGCATGCAAGGCTATGTATTTAGGTCTTATGATTATGCTTTCCACTAAACATATTTAACATAATTAAGCTTAATACTTCCTCCTTATTTTCGGCACATATTGTGTAAAATGGAAAGTCCATTTTACACATTATTTTGTCAATTTGTCACATGTAACATGATCCAAGACATTATGTGTATTAAATGTATTTTTAACAATTAAAAATCAACATATTAATAAAATATGTCACTTATAAAAATTAACATAGTAATTCATAATTACCTGTACCAAAAAGCGTTTCCAAATTATAAACTACAACATTCTGTATTTATAATAATTTATTCATTCCGTTTCAATTTGTTTCTGTAAACAACAATTTCATCCGAGTAATAAAACAATTCGATTACTTAGACCGTAGCTAATTTAATCAAATTATAATGAGATACGTAAATATTACTTCCAAAATTGTCCGTCAATTTTAAGTAATTTAATTAACCCGTATCGTTATACGATCAATTAAATAATCAATTAAGAGTGTTACCCTTTAGGTATGACCTAAGGGGATCAACTGATCACCACCGTCGCACGACAGTAATGTCAAACTCTAGTCAGCCAACCATTACCGATATGTGTGGACCAGTTGACAGTAAAATATTACTTCCCACATGTATTCTTAAAATGAGACTTAAACATGTGATCATCATGATCGACAGTTGTGATCGCATTATTGTCGGAGGACACATATTCCAACACATTCATACCCCGCCCTCATCTAGGTTTGAGAGTAGGCCTCCTCGCGAGGAGTGTCACATCAAGATGCATAAGTGTGTCATTTCGTCCTTAGACCATGAAATTGCATTTCATTTTTGTGCACAAGTTATGAAATAAAATTTGTTTTCACATGCATATGAACCTCACATAGCCAAATTGCCTTGTTTTATCCCTTCCATTATCTCCCTTTTTGATTCATCCCCTTTGAGCTTTAGCCTTTCCATTTGGCAAAGCCACCAAAATAGCTACATTCCATAACCACCCTTCCTTGATCAAGAATTGGTCTGTATTGTAGTTGTGTTGTAGGAGGTGACTTGGGTCATGATGGTGGATAGCATGCATGTCCACTTGGGTCGGAATTTGGTATGCATTTGGCATTGTATATAAATAAGAGGTTTTGAAAAAGAAATGAAAAACAAAATAGAAAAGTGAAAAAGTCATGAAAAATCGAAAAAAATGAGTTACATGTGTTGTATATATGTTGTCAAGAAAAGAAAGAGGCAAGCAACACCCCTCCTCATCATTAAACGGGGTAGAAAAACCCGTTGCTAAATAAAAGGGCAAATTGATGTTTTTCCAAAATGAGTCGGGTTTACACATTTTTTGCATGGCTTGGGAAACCGAGTCTTTGTTAGGGTGTAGACGTTACCATTTGTTGAAATAAGAGGAGTACTTTTGAGTTTTTCCAATTTGAGTTGGGTTTATGCAATTTTTGCATAGTTTTGGTGATCCATGCTATGTTAGGGCATAGACGTGTCTCATGTGTTGCAATAAGAAATGGGTTACGACGTGTCGGCAATTCTTGATTTGAACTCCACATATCCAAACGGTGCTTGCACCAATCCCGTTTTGTCCTACTCCCTAGCCCCGTTACAACCCTTGTTTCATGTCGTGTGCACTTTGCCATTGTTTGCATTTCATTGGACATAGGACGGTCTTACACATTAGATTGCGGGCACGTTTTCGCTAGTCGAGTTAGGAGAGTGATTTTGGTTACTAATTGTCACAAAAATCACCTTGTTCGTTCATTGAGTGACGAGTGAAAACCGTGAGGATGTCGTTGCCTAGGTCCCCTTAGTCATGGGTCTCATGGTTGAATCTCGTGTCGGTTTTGAAATTCTCGGCGGACTTGCCTACTTCCCCTTACCCCGCTCTTGAATGTGTTTCTTGAGCATTGGTCACGCTAGGGTTGCTCGAGCCACGCTTAGGGGGTTGGCACCTCCGTTGGAACTTCTGAGACGGTACTCCCGACCAAGACCGTGTTTTGTTGTTTGAAAATCCGGCCACTTAGATGAGGAAAGTGGACCATTTTGTTAGATGCATTCTATTGCTTGATTACGTGCTTTCATGATAGATACATCGCAATTTTGTAGCAAGACCCAACTTGCCTTGCAATAGGGCACTCTTCCCTCATGGGTGTCAAATTGTGAGTTGAAGGGGCGTTGAGTGCGATAATACTCATTCGGCTATTAACTTAGAATAATTGAGTGATGCTTATATTGTGCACGCACTCTTAATGGTTATTATAGTAGTCGCTTGTGCATTAGTTTTGGACTTACTCGAGGACGAGTAAGGTTTAAGTGTGGGGAGATTTGATATGTGGTTAGTTTACGCCATTTCACCTCCCGTTTCTCATGCATTTTGCCTTCTTTAGCGCGTTTTTAGCCCACTCTCGCTCGTGTTTTGCCGTTTATTCCATGTAACTCGATATTATGACTCCCCGTACTCTTTTGTAGGGAATTGGCCTTGGAAAAGGCAAGATGGAATGAAGACCGAGTGGAGGAGCTAGCTCGTGTTAGCTTGAGAAGAAAAGGAGTTGAAAAAGGCTGAGAAGTGTGTTCTGCCGGCAGCCGGTCCTGCCACCGACAGAACACCCCCTCCAACAATGCCAAGAGAAGAATGAAAAGATGCTGAAGGCTGCGTTCTGCCGGCAGGCCAACCCACCGGTAGAACACAGCAGCTAGAGTTGAATTGGAATTAGAGGAGAAAAAGAATTTGGCCTCGCTACCGGCAGGCAGGCTGGTAGCCGGCCAACCGGTAGAACGCAGCAATTGAAGAATTTGAAGATTTTGAAGACCGTGTTCTGCCGGCAGGCCGGCAGCCGGTCCACCGGCAGAACACACTTACCAGCTATTTCTCAAATTTTCGACTTCAATTTTATTTGACCTCGCTACCGGTAGGCGAACCAGTAGCCGGTCCACCGGCAGGAAGCAACAGCTGACGGATTTTGGGCTTTCTCCTCTTTTCCCCCAAAATCCAAGGGGAGACTATAAATACCCCCTCCCTTAACCATTTCTAGACACAACCCTAGATCTGAAAACTTTCCCTAATTATTGTAATCTTTCCTTAATCAAGCTTTAATCTTTCCATAATTATTGTTAATCATTTAGTAAAATTAGCTTAGTATTAGTAATTATCAATTGTTTACACTTGGTTTTTGGGATTGTATTGAGAGATTTTGGAGGATTTCCTTCATTTATTCAATCAAAGCAATCATCTTTACTCTTGTTGGTACATCTCTTCTCTTATTTACTTGCTTAATCAATTGTTTACATTTTAAGTAGTCTTTCATAATTGTTGGAATATTTACCATGTCATCTCTTTTTGTTATTTGTTCTTTTCCATTTATTTGCTTGAATAATTTGAACATGAGTGAGTAGTAACCCTTCTAGGGTTTAGGGGGAGTCTAAATGGGATTTTTGGGCATGATAGTTTGATTATTTTGAGTCTTTGGTGAAGTGTTTGTCTTTCTTAGTAATGCACACAAGGTGTTTGATGATTTGTGTGAGTGAGAACTTGTGCTTTTTGTCATAGTTGCTTAATTCCTCCATCGAATGAGAGTTTGTGGTGGTCTTGTTGCATGCTTTAGAATGGTGTGTTGCTCAATGAGAGTTGGTAATCACCTTTAGGACAATCAAGAGATTGATTTTCATCCTAGGACAAACCTCATCATAGACTCCTTGAATCGACTTGTTTGCCCTTAAACCATTTAGATAAACCCGAAAACCCTAGCCTTTAATCAATCGTATACATTTCCTCTTGATTGCTTGCATTAGTTACAACTAGTAGTTTAAACCAACTCACTTCCCTTCATTTGTGACTAAACTAGACTCCTATTTAGACTAAGTAGAAACCCCTCCATCCTTGTGGTTCGACCCCGATTTACGCACTAAATTGGGTTATATATTGTTGATGGTAAGAGACTTGACCCTATCGTAAAATCTTGCACATCAACGCATCCCAACTAAGCACCGCCATTTCTCGCTTCCACCCCTCTACTTATGAGGGCACTGGTGAGTCAAAGCTGCTCGATAACTGGCACCGCGAGATGGAGAGTCTTCTAGAAGTTGTAAAGTGTCCGGCGGAGATGGCGGTAGAATAAGTTGCATCCTACCTAAGAGGCGAAGCTGGGCTCTGGTGGCAGAATATGAAGGAGGATGCCAGAGCATACTACAAGGACCAGGGATATGATGCTATACCATGGGCAGGCTTCAAAAGCGCTATGAGGGAACATTTTGTGCCGGAGCACATCCGTCACAAGCTGAGAGCCGAGTTTGATTATTTCACCATGGCTGATGATATGACTGTCACAGAGTACTATCACCGGTTCCTAGAGTTGTCATGCTACGTAGAGGATATCCCGTTGGGTCAATGGGGTTTAGCTCTTCGTTTTGAAAAGGGGTTGGCACAAAAGATCATGGATAGACTACCTGTCGGGGTACTTACCGATCAGAAAGAGGTGTATGCATGAGCTGGGCATGCTGAGAGGTTGGTGGACTTGGCCAAGGAGGCTAAGGAAAAAAATGCTGAAAAGAGGAAGGCAGAGAATGAGAGTGGTAACCAGTCGGGCCACAAGAGGGGCAATCACGGTCAGTCTAGGGCTTTTTCTGGAGGATCTGGGTATGCAAGGGGATCCCGAGCTTGGGGAAGGGGCGGCGGTCGGAGTAATAGTGATAATTCCAACCTGACATGCTTCAACTGTGGCGGAGTGGGTCACAAGAGGCATGAGTGCACCAGTGCTAGAGGAGGAGGAGGCTTTCCAGGGACTTGTCAGAGGGACTTTTCTCAGGCTCTAAGCCAAAGCTTTGCTAGCAACAGGCCATCTGGGTCATGGGGCAATCGTGGAGGGCAGAACAACAACAATGGCGGCTTCAACCACAACAATGGAGGGTCCTATCAGCGTCCGAACAATAGTGTGACTCAGAACTCGGCAGCTAAGCCGACTACTTCGACTACCACGGTCCAGGGTGGAGGTCAGAAAAGCAGTGGGAAGTTCTTTATGATGGACAAGCAAGAAGCAGAGAACGATGCTTATGTGGTTACCGGTACCTTTCTTGTTCATAATACACCATCTTTCGTTCTGTTTGATTCGGGGGCAACCCACTCTTTTGTGTCTAAGAGTCATGCCTTAGCGATGGGTTTGGGAGCGTCATTTCTGCATTAAAACACAAAATAGCGGCAGTATCGACAATTCACTATAAAAGGCATATAAATGACATAAAAGGCACGGAAACGGTATATAAATCATCATGAAAAGAGTTATAAAAGTGTATATCAAAGTGATACATCAAACTCCCCCAAACCAAACCTTTGCTTGTCCTCAAGCAAAGCAATCAAACCATACAAAAGACTAACATACAAATTGTGAATGAATAACTCAGAGCAAATGTCTAGGCACATACAAATTCCAGCTATCCATATCTATAACAAAGTAATGACCAAAAATTGTGCCAATAAAACAAATTCAAAGGCACGGGTAATAGATTAACGCAGCTCTAGTCAAGATGTGACATGATACCGAGACTCAGCCAAATACTTTTCAATCTTGCAAGACAATTCTGTTGGATTCTCGCGGTTTCACTCATGCACTCATAAGGGGTGAGATATATGTAAGATAGAAAGAATAAAGACACTCACTCAACTTATGAAACATGTATGCAATCTAATGTGATAGTAGATTCTCCAACTAGTGCGCACTCACAACATAGACCAAGTACATGTATCAAGGACAAATTGGTGGTAAAGAGGCATGGGTATAGAAGTGGCTTGTGCAAAAGCACGTATGGATATGTGAGACTAAGACGGTAGTCGCAGCGCTAGACCAATAGCCAAATCTAATAATAAACAATACAACCATCCAACTAGAGAAATCATCTCAACTTTGACAACATATGAGAGAATGAAAAGACTCTCCAAAAGTGCATTAGACTCTAGTAATTACCACTCATGATCTCCTAACAAAACTTGATGAAGCAATTCTTTTTTTTTTCCTTCTCTTTTTTTTCTTTTTCTTTCTTTTTCTTTTTTTTTTTGCTTCATAATATTCTTTTTTCAACATAGGAGATCACATAATTGCTACAAAAATATAGCTACTACCCACATGACATAAAAGTCCCAACCCAACCAAAGTAGCTATAACAACATAAGACTCAAGCAACTGCGACTGTCCCGAAAAAGGTAGGCAAATTCTGGAATGTAGCTAAGAAATAGGATATAAAATGGCTACATGGTTCAAACGGGCTAACAAAACTGGGTAATGTATGGCATATTTGAACAACAAGAACCGTCTTTCCTCATGTACTCAATCATATGAATGTGCAAAAAGCTAAGAAACTAATGTCACACTTATGCAGTTTGATATTACATATTCCACAAGGAGACCACACTCTTTAGCCTAAATAACAAATGAGACCGATTTATTAATGTTCCCGGCCTAGGAAGCTCTAAAGACCTTAGAAATTTAAGTGGTTTACCAACAAAATATAGTCAAATTTACTCGGCATAAGGCATATTGTGACGGTCAAGACTTGAGTAAAGAGCTTTGTTTATCATAGCTAACATGTCAAAACAATGTACATGGATAACTTAATGGGATTCAAATGCAAAGACAAAGCAAATTATCATCATTGCTAAACAAATTCACCAAGACTCAACTCAAAATAAATAAAAACATGTTTTTATATTTTATAAATTTTTCAATTTTTCAATTTTTATGGATTTTTTTTATTTTTTGTTCACACACAACAATAAATAAACACACAACAGAAATAAATACTCTCCCCCAAACCTAAATGTCACAGTGTCCTCATTGTGACGCCTACAGCATAGCAATCACACAGAAAATCCAGCAACCTATAAGACACTACTAACAAAGGGAAGAGGGGAAAATAAGAAATGCAATAAAACAAACAAAAACAAAGAAAGATAATACCAGCTGTGTAGCAAAGTCTCCCCCAAACCAGCTGGAAAGTGAGGGAGGTAGTGACCAGCTGTCTCTACTGTGCTCCATCATCATCATCGTCATCATCATCATCAAGGTTGGCCTCATCAAAGCCATCAATCTCCGTGTACATAGCTAACAACTCGGGATCATGAACATGAGCTCCACGACCCCTAGCTCGTCCGGCTCGTCTACCACGGCCTCTAGCACGGCCACCTCCAGGAATAGCAGCTGCAGCAGAAGTAGAAGTAGAAGTTGCAAACTGGCCAAAAGGCCCTCTTTGTGAAACAGGAACACCAACATCCTCTGTAAAAACACTGGTAGGCTGGTGAGGACGTACAAGAGTGTAAAAGGGGCGACCCAGAGCGCCATACTCCGTACTAAACTGTCCAAAATCCGCAGGGGTCACATCGTAGAGGTGGAAAACACGGCTGTCGTCACCAGGTGTGGTGTAGTAGCTCGGAGAAGCATCCGTGTATTGCCCCCCCCAGCAAGAGTAACAGCCTCCATCTGCTCCCACAAATGCCGCTCGGTCAAAGCGGTGTTAACACCCTAATGTACTCTCACCTCTCTCTCAATGACTGGGTCAAAGTTGTAACCAAAGGAGGGAAAGGATGTAGGAGGAGGACGGGGCTGGTAAGAACCAGGCAAGTGAGTGGCAGGCTGACGACATCTCCGACGCCCACCAGTAGTAGCAGTAGTACTAGAACCAGGAAAAGTAACCAGAAGCTCATCTGGAATTAGATAGGTGACAGGGGCAGGTCTCAATGTAGTTGTACTCTCCTCAAGAGGCGGAATAGGTGGCAAACGATCATTAGGCAAAAGCAGATAAGACTGACCACGCACTCTCCAATAGTGATCCCTCCCACCCCGAATGTCAAGGTAGGAAATGTCATAGCGTAGGTGGTCATCATCTACCAACGGCTCATGGTCATCCATCGGCTCATAGGGGTCATTCCCCTCAAAATCACACAAGACTCTAGCAATTCTAGTAATGATGGCACCGCAATCCAAATCAGAATACCGCCCAGTCATGCGGTAAAGGGCCTGGCAAATGAGTGCAGGGGGAGAAAACTGAAAAGTAGCTTCCTGAAACAGGTTCAGGTAGCTAGCCCATATCAAGACCTCCAAAGAAGAGGCCTTGCTCCTATCATGTCTCCCATATAATAGATAACTCAGATACCGCAAGAAAACCCTAAGACAAACATGCTGGACATCAAGTAAAGACATGCTACTAACATCTGCGTCCGCAAAACCCGTAAACAATGGGAAATATCGGACCGCAGACAACCCAGAACCATTATACAAGTCACCATCAGTATGTTTATCTGATACCGTCGTAGAGTACCAAAGATAAATTTATAATCCAAACTACTACTATAGCTAGTGGCAGTCAGGGTCGAACCACAGAGAGGCGATGCAATTAATAGTTGTCTAATTTTAGTCTAAGGTAACAGTTTTGAGGGGGGTTTGATTTGAATGAATCTATAACTAATGGCAATAAAATCAAAACTAAACTAAGGTAAATAATTGAGCAAATAAAGAAAATGGATATAATCAAATATTAAAAGGATGCTAAGATGGTCGGTTTACTGTAGTTTCGACGGCGGTATCCTAGGTAAGTCCGAGATAATCACGTAAGACGGGAAAATAAGAAGTCCTCTCGGTCCATTCTTAAAAGGTAGCATCATTCGATCTAGCTACGGGTCCCTAATATCACTAGTACTGACTCTCGCCCTGAAAAGTGATTCTTAAAAGTCTAAATTAACTTATCTCTCGATCTTATTAATTTAGTCGTCTTAATTAGGTAGTCTATTTCCCTCCCCTATCTTTCGATCTATCGGGTCGGTCAATTCCTAAGCATTCAACTAGTCGCGTGCACTCGATTCGTCAAATATAGCAATTAAATTAATCAAAACGAAACTGATCTCACGTGAGCCGGTCGATCGACCAGGGTAGGCAGTCGATCGACCATGGCGCGACTCAGGCCTACGAATTTCTACGCCGCCTACACTACAGATCCCCTACATCCTAGCACGAGGGATTTAGCTACTCATGATAGTGATAATAACAGCAGTAAAATCAACAAACAAAGCAATCGAATTCATAATTAAATTAACTAAATAAACACTAACATGAAACGATAAATTGGCTTTTGGGAAACCTAAACTAGCAATTCTAAACTACGAAGAGGAATAAAACTTAGAACGAAAATTACCAGAATTAAAGTGGGCAAGAGAAACGAAACTGAATTGCAAAAGTAGAACTTCCTTTCGAATTAATGAAAAAAACTATTGAACTAGGTATGTAATTTTAATCCCTCATCTCCATATGAATCTAAAAGAGCAGGCAGGGGTTACGTTATATAGGAATATCACGTAACACTTATTCCTAAAACCTAATTACAATGGGCTTCTAGCTTCTCGTCCTTTTGACTTGCGTCAGATTAACGGTTTGGTCGATCGACCACTGGGACCGGTCGATCGACTGAGATGCTCTGAACAGTAGCTTCTGATTTCACTAGAAATCGCGCACTGGTCGATCGACCATGTAGGTCAGTCGATCGACTGCTTCATCAGGTACTTGGCTCCAAAAGCTTTGTGAATTCGTCTTTCGGGCCTCGATACGCGCACCAAGTTTGCTTCCCGAGTCTTTACTCCATGTCAAATGTAATGCTAAGTACTTAGGGACGGATTCGGCTCGATTTCCGCTGGATTCTTCACATTTCTGCAATATTATACAAAAACACGAAAGTAGACGGAAATAGGGAAAATAGTAGCATAAACTACATAATTGAGCTCTGAAATGCGTGTAAAATAGGGTGTAAAACATCATATAAATGACACGCATCAAACTTACCCAAACCAAACCCTTGCTTGTCCCCAAGCAAGAACTAGACTCGATCCTAAAACCTAATGGAACGAGTTCAATCTCAGAGCGAAATGCAACTATAAAGCCTAAACCAGTTTAATGCAACAACTAACAATCAATTAGCAATATGAATCATGCAAACGAGTTATGTAGTCGTTAAAAACTGCTGAACCGTCAACTATAGAGACTTATCATTATGGACTCTCACGGGTCGCTCATATCACACAATGAATACGGGTGAGTATATGTAAAAGATAGAAAGAAGTAATATTGTAATGACACTCACCTAACTACGACCTATAAGAACATGCCTGCAATCTAATATGAAAATAATCTCTACAACCGTACATATGCATTCCAACCAAACTAATGACCATGACACATGCCGAGGTAAATATGGATATGTGAGGTAATGGGTAAGAAGGGCTAAAATAATTTTTGATAGAGGAGTTAAAGCCAAGCTAGTAACTTACTAAACCAAATTATAACAACATCCACTTCCTTACTCAAAATTAAATCGATGAAACGGTGCTAACAACGAGCACAAATCTCACAACCCAACAACAACTAAACTCCCCAACAATTAGAAATAATACATGGGAGTACAAAATACCAACTCATAACAATTGCAACATGTGATTTTTTCGAATTTTCTTTTTCTGCTGCAGTACTCAGTCGATCGACCACTTGGTTCAGTCGATCGACTGACCTCTTTTTTCGAACTCTTTTTCTCTTTTTTTTTTCTTTCTTAGCGTGTCATTTATATGATGTTTTACACCCTATTTTACACGCATTTCAGAGCTCATTTGTGTAGTTTATGCTACTATTTTCCCATTTCCGTCTACTTTCGTGTTTTTGTATAATATTGCATAAATGTAAAGAATCCAGCGGAAATAGAGCCGAATCCGTCCCCGAGTATCTAACATTGCATTTGACATGGAGTAGAGACTCAAGAAATGAACTTGGTGCGCATATCAAGGCCTAAAAGACAACTTTACGAGGCTTTTGGAGCAAACTACCAGCTAAAGCAGTCGATCGACCGCCACATCTGGTCGATCGACCAGAGCACGATGATCAGAAGTTCCTGTACAGCGCACTTCAGTCGATCGACCGGTCCCAGTGGTCGATCGACCAAACCGTTAATCTGACGCAAATTAAAAGGACGAGAAGTTAGAAGCCCAATGTAATTAGGTTTAAGAATAAAAGTTACGTAAGATTTTCTATATAACGTAACCTGATGGCAGCAAGTTATTATCATCGAATTTTAGGGATCGAATAATTAGGGTTCAATATCGAGTTTAACATCAGGATTCACAATCGTTCAATACAATTTACTTTCGTTCGTGCTTTCGGATTCTTCTTCCTGTTTTCAACTGGTAATTTTGATTCCATAATTTCAGTTTACCTTTACTCGTTCATAGATTAGAATTGCTAGTTTAGATTTCCCAAAGCCGAATTATCGTTTCCTGTTAGTTAAATATTTAGTTAATTCAATTATGCATTCGATAGCTTTATTTGTTAATCATATTGTTGTTTTTATCACGATCATGAGTAGCTAAACCCTTCGTGCTAAGATGTAGGGGACCTATAGTGTAGGCGGCGTAAAATTAGTAGACCTGAAATCGCACCATGGTCGATCGACTGCCTTGCATGGTCGATCGACCGGCTCACGTGAGATCAACTTCGACTTAATTAATTTAATTGCTATATTTGACGAATCGAGTGCACGCGACTAGTTGAATGCTTAGGAATTGACCGACCCGATAAGATCGAAAGATAGGGGAGGGAAATAGACTACCTAATTAAGACGACTAAATTAATAAGATCGAGAGATAAGTTAATTTAGGCTTTCAAGAATCACTTTTCAGGACGAGAGTCAGTACTAGTGATATTAGGGACCCGTAGCTAGATCGAAAGATGCTACATGTTAAGAATGGACCGAGAGGACTTCTTATTTTCCCGTCTTACGTGATTATTTCGGACTTACCTAGGATACTGCCGCCGAAACTACAGTGAACCGACCATCTTAGCATCCTTTTAATACTTGATTTTATCTTAATTCTCTAATTACTCATTCATTTGCTTAGTTTAGTTTTAAATTTTATTGCCATTAGTTATAGATTCAACCAAATCAAACCCCCCTCAAAACTGTTACCTTAGGCTAAAATTAGACAACTATAAATTGCATCGCCTCCTTGTGGTTCGACCCTGACTGCCGCTATCTATAGTAGTAGTTTGAAAATTATAAATTTATCTTTGGTACTCTACGAAGGTATCAAATTTTGGCGCCGTTGCCGGGGAGGCAATTGTTTAATTTTTAGTTGTTTTTTATTTTAGTCTTTTTCTTGGTTTAAGGGACATCTGTTCCTTAAACTATTCTCATATTCTACTTGTATTTTCTTCTTATGCGCAGGTCACAGGGTGGTGAATTGCGACCACTAGATCCTGAGATCGAAAGGACTTTGCGTAAGTTGAGACGATCATCTAGAGTATTGCCGACAGAGGAAGAGCTGAGTACTCTGTCCAATTACTACGAGAACGCTTTATTTGAGGAGGATCCACCTTCATCTCCTATTTCTGCCTCATCAGCTGAGACCGTCACATCTCCAGATTTTCTAGAGATGGCCCAAGAGGCAAGTATAGCCAGTCACTCCGAGCCAACAGCTGAGAATCTCTATAAGGGATTCGCATTGCCTGCCGGGACGGATAGAAAATTGAACTAGGCTAAAAATTGAACTTAATCTACTTAATACCTGTATGCATTCGGGTTGTGGTTTGTTGACACATGTGGTAGAGGTCCCCTTTTCTCATTTTACCCATGAACCTCACATAGCCAAATTGCCCTTTTGTCCCATAAGCTACATACCCATAAGCTACATACCATTATTTAGCCTACCTTATCCGAGCTAGTATTGGTAGTTGTGGGAATATGTTTATTGCATTTTTGGCTATATTTCTCTTTATGAGAAGGATGGTGGGATGTTGGAAAGGAGGAAGGAAAGAAAGAAAAAAAATAGAATTGAAAAAAAAAGAAAAAGGAAAAAGAAAAAGAACAAAAACAGAACAGTGTTCGACAAAAGAGCAAAATCTAGTCGGTCGACTGACCATCTTGGTCGATCGACTGAAGTCCGAGAAAAGAAAACAAAATCACATGGTTGAAGTTTTGAGTAAATGGTGATTTTATTCCCATGCTTTATTATTATCATTTGGGGAATTAAGTTTGTTGGAGATTGTGAGATTTGTGCTCGTTGTTAGCACCGTTTCATCGATTTAATTTTGAGTAAGGAAGTGGATGTTGTTATAATTTGGTTTAGTAAGTTACTAGCTTGGCTTTAACTCCTCTATCCAAAATTATTTTAGCCCTTCTTACCCATTACCTCACATATCCATATTTACCTCGGCATGTGTCATGGTCATTAGTTTGGTTGGAATGCATATGTACGGTTGCAGAGATTATTTTCATATTAGACTGCAGGCATGTTCTTATAGGTCGTAGTTAGGTGAGGGTCATTACAAAATTACTTCTTTCTATCTTTACATATACTCATCTGTGCCTACGTGTGATATGAGCGACCCGTGAGAGTCCATAAGGATAAGTCTCTATAGTTGACGGTTCAGCAGTTTTTGACGACTTCTTAACTCGTTTGCATGATTCATATCGCTAATTGATTGTTAGTTGTTGCATTAAATTGGTTTAGGCTATTCGGTTTGCATTTCGCTCTGAGATTGAACTCGTTTCATTAGGTTTTAGGATCGAGTCTAGTTCTTGCTTGGGGACAAGCAAGAGTTTGGTTTGGGGAAGTTTGATGCGTGTCATTTATATGATGTTTTACACCCTATTTTACACGCATTTCAGAGCTCATTTGTGTAGTTTATGCTACTATTTTCCCATTTCCGTCTACTTTCGTGTTTTTGTATAATATTGCATAAATGTAAAGAATCCAGCGAAAATCGAGCCGAATCCGTCCCCGAGTATCTAACATTGCATTTGACATGGAGTAGAGACTCGAGAAATAAACTTGGTGCGCGTATCAAGGCCTGAAAGACAACTTTACGAGGCTTTTGGAGCAAACTACCAGCTAAAGCAGTCGATCGACCGCCACATCTGGTCGATCGACCAGAGCACGATGATCAGAAGTTCCTGTACAGCGCACTTCAATCGATCGACCGGTCCCAGTGGTCGATCGACCAAACCGTTAATCTGACGCAAATTAAAAGGACGAGAAGTTAGAAGCCCAATGTAATTAGGTTTAGGAATAAAAGTTACGTAAGATTTTCTATATAACGTAACCTGATGGCAGCAAGTTATTATCATCGAATTTTAGGGATCTAATAATTAGGGTTCAATATCGAGTTTAGCATCAGGATTCACAATCATTCAATACAATTTACTTTCGTTCGTGCTTTCGGATTTTTCTTCCTGTTTTCAACTGGTAATTTTGATTCCATAATTTCAGTTTACCTTTACTCGTTCATAGATTAGAATTGCTAGTTTAGATTTCCCAAAGCCGAATTATCGTTTCATGTTAGTTAAATATTTAGTTAATTCAATTATGCATTCGATAGCTTTATTTGTTAATCCTATTGTTGTTTTTATCACGATCATGAGTAGCTAAACCCTTCGTGCTAAGATGTAGGGGACCTATAGTGTAGGCGGCGTAAAATTAGTAGACCTGAAATCGCGCCATGGTCGATCGACTGCCTTGCATGGTCGATCGACCGGCTCACGTGAGATCAACTTCGACTTAATAAATTTAATTGCTATATTTGACGAATCGAGTGCACGCGACTAGTTGAATGCTTAGGAATTGACCGACCCGATAAGATCGAAAGATAGGGGAGGGAAATAGACTACCTAATTAAGACGACTAAATTAATAAGTTCGAGAGATAAGTTAATTTAGGCTTTCAAGAATCACTTTTCAGGACGAGAGTCAGTACTAGTGATATTAGGGACCCGTAGCTAGATCGAAAGATGCTACCTGTTAAGAATGGACCGAGAGGACTTCTTATTTTCCCGTCTTACGTGATTATTTCGGACTTACCTAGGATACTACCTTGAAACTACGGTGAACCGACCATCTTAGCATCCTTTTAATACTTGATTTTATCTTAATTCTCAAATTACTCATTCATTTGCTTAGTTTAGTTTTAAATTTTATTGCCATTAGTTATAGATTCAACCAAATCAAACCCCCCTCAAAACTGTTACCTTAGACTAAAATTAGACAACTATAAATTGCATCGCCTCCTTGTGGTTCGATCCTGACTGCCGCTATCTATAGTAGTAGTTTGGAAATTATAAATTTATCTTTGGTACTCTACGACGGTATCAAATTTTGGCGCCAATGCCGGGGAGGCGATACCGTCAACGGCGCCAAAATTTGATACCGTCGTAGTGTACCAAAGATAACTTTAAAATCCAAAATACTATAGCTAGTGGCAGTCAGGGTCGAACCACAGAGAGGCGATGCAATTAATAGTTGTCTAATTTTAGTCTAAGGTAACAGTTTTGAGGGGGGTTTGATTTGAATGAATCTATAACTAATGGCAATAAAATCAAAACTAAACTAAGGTAAATAATTGAGCAAATAAAGAAAATGGATATAATCAAATATTAAAAGGATGCTAAGATGGTCGGTTTACTGTAGTTTCGACGGCGGTATCCTAGGTAAGTCCGAGATAATCACGTAAGACGGGAAAATAAGAAGTCCTCTCGGTCCATTCTTAACAGGTAGCATCTTTCGATCTAGCTACGGGTCCCTAATATCACTAGTACTGACTCTCGCCCTGAAAAGTGATTCTTAAAAGTCTAAATTAACTTATCTCTCGTTCTTATTAATTTAGTCGTCTTAATTAGGTAGTCTATTTCCCTCCCCTATCTTTCGATCTATCGGGTCGGTCAATTCCTAAGAATTCAACTAGTCGCGTGCACTCGATTCGTCAAATATAGCAATTAAATTAATCAAAACGAAACTGATCTCACGTGAGCCGGTCGATCGACCAGGGTAGGCAGTCGATCGACCATGGCGTGACTCAGGCCTACGAATTTCTACGCCGCCTACACTACAGATCCCCTACATCCTAGCACGAGGGATTTAGCTACTCATGATAGTGATTATAACAGCAGTAAAATCAACAAACAAAGCAATCGAATTCATAATTAAATTAACTAAATAAACACTAACATGAAACGATAAATTGGCTTTTGGGAAACCTAAACTAGCAATTCTAAACTACGAAGAGGAATAAAACTTAGAACTAAAATTACCAGAATTAAAGTGGGCAAGAGGAACGAAACTGAATTGCAAAAGTAGAACTTCCTTTCGAATTAATGAAAAAAACTATTGAACTAGGTATGTAATTTTAATCCCTCATCTCCATATGAATCTAAAAGAGAAGGCAGGGGTTACGTTATATAGGAATATCATGTAACACTTATTCCTAAAACCTAATTACAATGGGCTTCTAGCTTCTCGTCCTTTTGACTTGCGTCAGATTAACGGTTTGGTCGATCGACCACTGGGACCGGTCGATCGACTGAGATGCTCTGAACAGTAGCTTCTGATTTAACTAGAAATCGCGCATTGGTCGATCGACCATGTAGGTCAGTCGATCGACTGCTTCATCAGGTACTTGGCTCCAAAAGCTTTGTGAATTCGTCTTTCAGGCCTCGATACGCGCACCAAGTTTGCTTCCCGAGTCTTTACTCCATGTCAAATGCAATGCTAAGTACTTAGGGACGGATTCGGCTCGATTTCCGCTGGATTCTTCACATTTCTGCAATATTATACAAAAACACGAAAGTAGACGGAAATAGGGAAAATAGTAGCATAAACTACATAATTGAGCTCTGAAATGCGTGTAAAATAGGGTGTAAAACATCATATAAATGACACGCATCAAACTTACCCAAACCAAACACTTGCTTCTCCCCAAGCAAGAACTAGACTCGATCCTAAAACCTAATGGAACGAGTTCAATCTCAGAGCGAAATGCAACTATAAAGCTTAAACCAGTTTAATGCAACAACTAACAATCAATTAGCAATATGAATCATGCAAACGAGTTATGTAGTCGTTAAAAACTGCTGAACCGTCAACTATAGAGACTTATCATTATGGACTTTCACGGGTCGCTCGATCATATCACACAATGAATACGGGTGAGTATATGTAAAAGATAGAAAGAAGTAATATTGTAATGACACTCACCTAACTACGACCTATAAGAACATGCCTGCAATCTAATATGAAAATAATCTCTACAGCCGTACATATGCATTCCAACCAAACAAATGACCATGACACATGCCGAGGTAAATATGGATATGTGAGGTATGGGTAAAAAGGGCTAAAATAAATTTGGATATGAGGAGTATTAGCCAAGCTAGTAACAACTAAACCAAATTATAACAACATCCACTTCCTTACTCAAAATTAAATCGATGAAACGGTGCTATAACTAGCACTAAACTCACAACCCAACAACAACTAAACTCCCCAACAATTAGAAATAATACATGGGAGTACAAAATACAACCTCATAACAATTGCAACATGTGATTTTTTCGAATTTTCTTTTTCTGCTGCAGTACTCAGTCGATCGACCACTTGGTTCAGTCGATCGACTGACCTCTTTTTTCGAACTCTTTTTCTCTTTTTTTTTTCTTTCTTTTAATTCTGTTTTTTCTTTTCTTTCTTTCCTCCTTTCCAACATCCCACCATCCTTTTCATAAAGAGCAATATAACCAAAACGCAATAAACGTATTCCCACAACTACCAATACTATCTCGGATAGGGTAGGCTAAATAATGGTATGTAGCTTATGGGACAAAAAGGGCAATTTGGCTATGTTAGGTTTATGGGTAAAATGAGAAAAGGGGACCTCTTCCACATGTGTCAACAAACCACAAACCGAATGCATACAGGTATTAAGCAGATTAAGTTCATATTTATGCATATTGATATAACATGTCTTACAAGGAGTAACTACTCACAATCCTAGATGAACTGGTCATAGATGTCACCAGTTATAGGCTCTAAACCTCAGAAATATAAGTAGTTTGCCAAAATTCTAAGTCAAGTTTAAAGTTCAGCAAGATATTTAACGAAAACTCGTAGACTATGCATATTTGATTCTACTTATAACACGTCAATTAAGCAAGGCTCAGGCATAAACAGATGAAAATGCAATGTCATCATTGAAATGCTACCGTTCCGACTCAACCTATATGCTAAAATAAACATGCAATTTTTGGAATTTTTGAAATTTTTCAATTTTTTATTTTATTTTTGTGTATATATAAGAGAAATGAAAAAACAAATGCATACGGAAACGCAATAAACGTGAAACAGAAATGCAATAAAACATATGAATGCAATGCAAAACCCTTCCCCAAACCAAATCACACAATGTACCCATTGTGCAAAATCATATAATGAAAATAGCAAAGGAAATGGGATTTTGCAGAATTATAACTAAAATTGACATAAAAGAAGGACTCGGAAACTCACAAGACTTTTAAGCGCAGCAAAAGGAAACCTCCCCAAACCAGCGTGAGCTAGGAGGTTTCAGTAGCCAGCAGTGCTACCATAGGTACCTGAAAAGAAACAAAAGTACCGCGCGTAATTCCGAGAAAACAATTTACGAAACGCAAAATTATGTGCAAAATAAGAAAACAGAAGAAAACAGAAATGAATCGGAGAATAAAGTGGAGAAAAGACTACCTCAACTCCGCAAATCGACCAAACACATCAGGGGAATGGTCGTGAACAGGTACAGCAGCGAAGGTGGTCGATCGACCATGGTAACAGGAACAGAAGCTCTTGGAGTCGCGGCTCAGTCGATCGACCATAATAGGCAGTCGATCGACTGAGATACCTGCTGTAGTTTTCTGATTTCTTCGAATTAGCTCAATAAATTGAACTAATTTGGTCTATGAACCTGCAAATGCATATAATAACGCGCCCAAAATTGCGCAAAACCCAAAGTAACAGTTCTAAAGTCTAAAAAAATCCTAAATAAACTTATTAGAGCGAAGTCTCGCGCAAACCAAAGCAATAAATAGTCTAACAAAAGCAATAAAATGTTTTAAAAAGTCTGAATCAATTAATAGTTGATCAAGAATGGCCACGGAATGGCCCACTTGCTCGGCTCCTGACTACAAGAGGTAGCCTCTACAGTGCTCATCTCCTCAACTGCACTCCTAGCAATTCCAACATCCGCAGAACTCAACGGATCAATGTCTCTAGCATCTTCCCAATCAACGACCTCGTCTGGCTCGTCAAAATCCAAATCGATCTCCGTCACCTTGACTGGATCCTCATCAGGCTCCTCATCTGTGCCATAGCTAAGACATCCTAGACCGCCTCTTTGAACGATTGGCTCCTTCACAGCTGGAGGAACATGCGGCTCTTCCTTCCCCAAACCATTACCTGCAATATCTAAAACAGAAGAATTGTCCTCCAATTTGCTCCCAATCTGGGGCGGAGGTGTCACAACAGGAATAGGTACAGGTACTAAAGTAGGCATCTCAGAAAGCACAAAATAAGATTTCTTTTCAGAAATCACATTACAAGTAACTGGGTACATAGCATCCTTTTTCTTATAGGTCTGGGCAAAAACGATGGACTGTTTTCCCACCTTAAAGGTCAATGTCCCTGAGCCAATATCTATAACTGCACCAGCAGTGTGCAGAAATGGTCTACCCAAAATGATAGGAATGTGAGCATCCTCGGGCATATCTAGCACAACGAAGTCAACTGGGAAAAAGAACTTTCCTATTTGCACAGGAATGTCCTCTAAGACTCCTATAGGCTGGACCGCAGAACGATCAGCCATCTGTACTGTCATATTAGTGATAGCAAATCTAGTCAAACCCAACTTCTTAGCTAGACTCAAAGGCATAACACTAATGCTAGCTCCTAGATCACATAATGCCTTCTCAATTGAGAAGGTACCAATATTACAAGGAACAGAGAAGCTACCAGGGTCAGCTAACTTATGAGGTGCGGTATGAGTCAAATAGGAACATGACTCCTCAGTTAGTGCGACAGATTGCACAGTGCCAAGTGACTTCTTTTTAGACAACAGTTGCTTCATAAATTTCATGTAAGCAGGCACTTGATTAACTAACTCTAAAAAAGGAACTTGCACATTTAAACTACGAATAACATTTTCAAATTTGTTAAACGATACCTGTTCCTTCGTCGGCACCAATCTCTCCGGATAAGGGGCTGTAAGAAGCAACTTAGCCCTCTCCTCTAGGTCTCTCATACCGGCATCAGTGGACTTAGGCTGAAAATCCACTACCTTGTCCTTGTTGTAGCTCGAACCTTCTTCAGACCGTCTCAGGAATGAACCATTAACCGTCATAGGGTCATACTTTGGAACCGGAACTGTCCCATCAGCATTTGGATCTTGCCCCAATAATTTCGGAGTTGTCGTACCCCGAAATAAGTGGTCCCTCAAGTTATCTGGCATTGGAGGACGAAAAGGTTCACGATCAGCAGTATCCTCAGTCGATCGACCATGTAGGTCAGTCGATCGACTGACTTCCTCAGGAACAAAAGCTGTACTGTTGCGCGGGCTGGTCGATCGACCATGTGTGTCAGTCGATCGACTAACATACCTGCTGATCGTCTTTTTCTTGTTACTGTTCATTCTAGCCTTTTTCTTGCTTGGTTCCGCCTCATCTTTTCCAGTAGCATCTTCGACCATAGCGGGGCCATCAAGGGTAGACCCACTCCTCAAAGTAATCGCATTCAGAGTCTCTTTTTGACCGGTTGCGACGGTAATTGCCCAGGAGCTCTAGTTGCATTTTTGCTTGCCAATTGAGCGATCTGAGACTCCAACATTTTTATCCCAGCCTCTCTAGCTTGAGACTCCTTTAGCAACATATTTTTCAACTCAGTAAGATCGGAACCTTGGAACTGCTGCTGCTGCTGAGGGACATACGGAGGCTTTTGGTATGGCTGCTGCTGCTTATGAGGGGGCACATAGTTCTGCTGCTGCTGCAGTGGTGGACCCGGATTAAGGACATTCTGGTTGGTCCACCTCAAATTGGGGTGGACGTTAGAGTGATCGGGGTAAGTACCAGTCTGCCTATAATGTTGAAAGGCAGCACATGTTTCATTCGAACTAGTACAAAACTCCGAAACATGTCCCTCTCCTCCACATCTTTTGCATGTAAAGGGACCGTCTGAAACAACGTTAACTTTGTAGATACCTCCCTTTTGAGATCCTCCTCCTAGCTCGTATTTGTCAAAACGCGCAGTAAGGGCTTCTAATGCGGCTACAAAAGGAGATTCAGCAGCTCTCCTTTGATTTCCCCTTGAGTTTCCATGCTCAGCTTTATGGGTGGCCATATCTTCAATAATCTTCCACCCCTTAGTCTCTCCAACATTCTATTGGAATCTGCCATTAGCTGCAGCATCTAGGATAGCCCTCTGATCATCATAAAGCCCATTATAGAATTGATTGCACAGGCTCCATTGCTCGAACCCATGGTGCGGAATAGATCGCACCAGTCTATTGAAACGGACCCATGCCTCATGAAAATCCTCATCGGGACCCTGTTTAAAGCTCGTGATCTGACCTCTAATCGCATTGGTCTTCGATGCAGAGAAATACTTCTTATAAAATGCCAGCGCCAGCGAATTCCAATCAGTGATCCCATTAGCAGCTCGATCCAGATCACGGAACCACTCCCTAGCAGCATCACGGAGTGAGAATATGAACGTCGTCTCTTTCACCTGGTCCTGGGTTACACCTGCTGGTGGGGGTATGGAACAACAATAGTCGGTAAATATCTCCATATGTTTAGCTGCATCTTCATTTGTAGCTCCCCCAAATTGGTTTCTCTCAACCAAGTTAATATAGGATGGTTTCGCTTCGAATTTTCTATCCGTCCCGGCAGGCAATGCGAATCCCTTATAGAGATTCTCAGCTGTTGGCTCAGAGTGACTGGCTATACTTGCCTCCTGGGCCATCTCTAGAAAATATGGAGATGTGACGGTCTCAGCTGATGAGGCAGAAATAGGAGATGAAGGTGGATCCTCCTCAAATAAAGCGTTCTCGTAGTAACTGGACAGAGTACTCAGCACTTCCTCTGTCGGCAATACTCTAGATGATCGTCTCAACTCACGCAAAGTCCTTTCGATCTCAGGATCTAGTGGTCGCAATTCACCACCCTGTGACCTACGCATAAGAAGAAACTACAAGTAGAATATGAGAATAGTTTAAGGAACAGATGTCCCTTAAACCAAGAAAAAGACTAAAATAAAAAACAACTAAAAATTAAACAATTGCCTCCCCGGCAACGGCGCCAAAATTTGATACCATCGTAGAGTACCAAAGATAAATTTATAATCCAAACTACTACTATAGCTAGTGGCAGTCAGGGTCGAACCACAGAGAGGCAATGCAATTAATAGTTGTCTAATTTTAGTCTAAGGTAACAGTTTTGAGGGGGGTTTGATTTGAATGAATCTATAACTAATGACAATAAAATCAAAACTAAACTAAGGTAAATAATTGAGCAAATAAAGAAAATGGATATAATTAAATATTAAAAGGATGCTAAGATGGTCGGTTTACTGTAGTTTCGACGGCGGTATCCTAGGTAAGTCCGAGATAATCACGTAAGACGGGAAAATAAGAAGTCCTCTCGGTCCATTCTTAACAGGTAGCATCTTTCGATCTAGCTATGGGTCCCTAATATCACTAGTACTGACTCTCGCCCTGAAAATTGATTCTTAAAAGTCTAAATTAACTTATCTCTCGATCTTATTAATTTAGTCGTCTTAATTAGGTAGTCTATTTCCCTCCCCTATCTTTCGATCTATCGGGTCGATCAATTCCTAAGCATTCAACTAGTCGCGTTCACTCGATTCGTCAAATATAGCAATTAAATTAATCAAAACGAAACTGATCTCACGTGAGCCGGTCGATCGACCAGGGTAGGCAGTCGATCGACCATGGCGCGACTCAGGCCTACGAATTTCTACGCCGCCTACACTACAGATCCCCTACATCCTAGCACGAGGGATTTAGCTACTCATGATAGTGATAATAACAGCAGTAAAATCAACAAACAAAGCAATCGAATTCATAATTAAATTAACTAAATAAACACTAACATGAAACGATAAATTGGCTTTTGGGAAACCTAAACTAGCAATTCTAAACTACGAAGAGGAATAAAACTTAGAACGAAAATTACCAGAATTAAAGTGGGCAAGAGGAACGAAACTGAATTGCAAAAGTAGAACTTCCTTTCGAATTAATGAAAAAAACTATTGAACTAGGTATGTAATTTTAATCCCTCATCTCCATATGAATCTAAAAGAGCAGGCAGGGGTTACGTTATATAGGAATATCACGTAACACTTATTCCTAAAACCTAATTACAATGGGCTTCTAGCTTCTCGTCCTTTTGACTTGCGTCAGATTAACGGTTTGGTCGATCGACCACTGGGACTGGTCGATCGACTGAGATGCTCTGAACAGTAGCTTCTGATTTCACTAGAAATCGCGCACTGGTCGATCGACCATGTAGGTCAGTCGATCGACTGCTTCATCAGGTACTTGGCTCTAAAAGCTTTGTGAATTCGTCTTTCGGGCCTCGATACGCGCACCAAGTTTGCTTCCCGAGTCTTTACTCCATGTCAAATGTAATGCTAAGTACTTAGGGACGGATTCGGCTCGATTTCCGCTGGATTCTTCACATTTCTGCAATATTATACAAAAACACGAAAGTAGACGGAAATAGGGAAAATAGTAGCATAAACTACATAATTGAGCTCTGAAATGCGTGTAAAATAGGGTGTAAAACATCATATAAATGACACGCATCATAATCAATGCCTAAAATCTCAGAAAGACGGTCAAAGGTTAAAGACCGTTCAACATTAAGCAACCTGAAACGGATTAAATGGTCCCTCGGAAAGTAGGTAAAAGAACTCAAAAACTCAAGGGTCAAGGCACGATATGATAACTCATGCAACAGAAAAAGACCCTGCAACCCAATCTCGATAAACATACCAAACATAATCTCATCAATCTTTAAAGTTCGCAAAATTTTCCGATCAACACACCGAGTGGCATTCATAGTCTTGGACATCAAGAACTCAAATTTGTTCCGCTGCTCCTTGTCACGAAATTCAATAAAAGGGAATTCGTCAAATGGTGATAAATCCTCCTCCTCTTCGGAAGACTCTATCACCTCCGGCTGACGAACGGGAGCGCGCCTCTCCCGTGGCCTTTTATTACCTTGCCCACTAGTCGACATACCTGCAAAGAATACAAGTATACAATCACAACCCAACTTTTATAGCAAAACGGTCCCGTTTTTCAGCATACATGGGTCGAAAAATTCGATTTTAAGGTTGAAAATCACATATAAACCATCTAGAAGGTAAGGGAATTGCAATTATATGTCAATTAGTGAAGAATCCAAGCATAAGAACACAATTTATATCCAATTTAATGCAAAAATTGAACCCGGATTTGAAGAACCCTAATTCCCAAATTAGCAAATTAGGCATTTAATTCAACAAATAAAGGGCTAATAAGCAAGGAAATAGCAATTGTATATGAGCAATAGAAGATTCAAGGCAAGAAACACAAGATTTGAGCATAGAAAATCAGAATTTTCGGACCAATTTAAGTATAAAACGGGACTTACCTTGAGCAATAAAGGTAATGAGAATAAAAAATAAGCACAAAGGATTGATGTAAATCACTAACAAGCAACTAAACACAAATTTAATTGGAGATTTGATGATGAATGTGGAGTGATTGAGAGGGAAAAGGGGAAAACAATTAGAGAATGCAAAGAAGAAGTGACGGAAAGAAGAAAGAATAGGAATTATAGAAGCAAATTAAAATAGAAAACCAGGCGGTTCAAAACGCGGAACCTGGTTCAAGGTGGTGCCTCGATCGAGTCTGGGTGGACTCGATCGAGGAACCAAAATCATAACATGCCAACTTTCGTCCAAACTGCTTTTTAATTAGTCACTAGGTGCCTCGATCGAGCCCTGGGTGCACTCGATTGAGCACGTTGGTGCCTCGATCGAGCCTGAGTGCACTCGATCGAGGAACGTGTTGTTGGCCTCTTTTCTCGTTGTTTTAATTCCTAACTTCAAATTCCGTCAAATCCTGCATAAAAACACTTGGAAACATATAAAGTACCCTCCCTCACATCTTTCAAAACTCAAGGAAATGCTTAAATTTAAATGCGATAATTAAATTGAAATCCTAATTTACAAAATTTTACATTACAATTTCCGAGCCGCCTCTCGGTAGCGCTGGTTTAAGCGGTCCCGCACGACCGTATTACCTCATCAGTAAGAGGAATCAATGGCAAAGAGGTCAACGACCTCTATTACCCCAATATGAGCACCTTCATAGTAGATTTTCAATCGTTGCCAATTCACTACCTTTGTCAGTTTGCAGCGTAACTGACCCAAATTTGTTCACATCAACAACAGTGAACGGTCCAGACCACCTACTCCTCAGCTTACCTGGGAACAGACGCAAATGAGAGTTAAACAATAATACTTTGTCACCAACATGAAACTCCCTTGGCAAGATACGCTTGTCATGCCACTTCTTTGTTCGCTCCTTGTATACTTGAGCACTATCATAGGCATGCAGTCGAAAATCATCAAGCTCATTCAACTGCATCAATCTTTTCTCACCCGTCAGTGAGGGATCCATATTCATCTCCTTTATGACCCACATAGCCTTGTACTTAAGCTCCACAGGTAAATGGCAAGATTTGCCATAGACTAGACGGTAAGGTGATGCTCCAATCGGCGTCTTGTATGCAGTACGGTAAGCCCAGAAAGTGTCATCAAGCTTCTGACTCCAATCTTTTCTATTCTTGCTTACTACCTTCTCCAAGATTTGTTTCCATTCTCTGTTAGAAACCTCCACTTTTCCACTGGTTTGAGGATGATAGGCCAATCCTCTACGGTGCGTAACGTCATATTTCTTCAATAAAGAATTAAGATGACGCTCATTGAAATGCTTTCCTCCATCACTAATCACCGCGCGAGGCACTCCAAACCGTGGAAAGATAATCTTCTGAAACAACTTAACAACAGATTTAGCATCACAAGTGGGGGTGGCAATTGCCTCCACCCATTTAGAAACATAATCTACAGCTACTAGTATATATTGATTCCCGTGAGAAGTAGGGAATGGCCCTTGGTAATCAATGCCCCAAACATCAAAAATATCCACTTTTGAGATTCCAGTTTGAGGCATCTCATGCCTTTGCGAAATATTACCTATTCTCTGACACGCATCACAAGAACGGACAAAAGTAGTAGCATCTTTCAAGATAGTAGGCCAATAAAAACCCGATTGCATTACCTTAGCAAATGTCCTAGAAGGACCATGATGACCACCATAAGAAGAAGAGTGACAATGAGAAAGGATGGCACGTACCTCACCCTCTGGAATACATCGTCTGTAAATATCGTCTGCGCACTCCCGGAACAAATATGGATCATCCCAGAAGTACCGCTTCACATCATGCATAAATCTCTTCTTCTACTGATATGACAAGTCAGGAGGAAGCATACCTCCTACCAAATAATTGGCATAATCTGAAAACCATGGAGTGTTTGCAACTACAGCCAGAAGATGGTCATCTGGAAAAGAGTCATCAATGGGCAAAATCTCTCTTCCTGAAAATCTCAATCTGGACAAGTGATCTGCAACAACATTCTCAGCACCAGACTTATCACGAATTTCTAAATCAAATTATTGCATCAATAAAATCCATCTAATAAGTCGTGGTTTAGCTTCTTGTTTAGTTAAAAGATACTTAAGTGTTGCATGGTCAGTATGAATAATAACTTTAGAACCAACAAGATAAGCTCTAAATTTGTCTAAAGAATAGACAACTGCAAGAAGCTCCTTCTCCGTGGTAGCATAGTTGATCTGCGCATCATCTGCATAGTCACTGGCATCACACATAATCTCAAAAGGAAGGCTCCAATCCGGAGATCGGATTATGGGAGCTGAGATAAGAGCTTGTTTAATCATGTCAAAGGACTTAACACACTCATCAGTGAAAACAAAAGGTGTATCTTTATGAAGTAGTCGAGTTAGAGGTTGAGCAATTTTAGAGAAATCCTTAATAAAGCGGCGATAGAACCCTGCATGACCAAGAAAACTACGCACACTTTTAACATTGACCGGGTATGGGAGTTGCTCAATTAACTCAACCTTAGCTTTATCCACTTGGATCCGTTTACCTGACACCAGATGACCGAGTACCACCCCTTCAGTAACCATGAAGTGGCACTTCTCCCAATTAAGCACAAGATTGCTCTCCTCACAGCGCTGCAAAACCTTAGTCAAGTTTCTCAAGCAAACATCAAAGTCAGTACCATAAACACTGAAATCATCCATAAAGACTTCCATAATAGACTCTATGTAATCCGAAAATATGGCCATCATACAACGCTAAAAGGTAGTAGGGGCATTACACAAACCAAAGGGCATCCTCCTATAAGCAAATACACCATAAGGACATATGAAGGTAGTCTTTTCCTGATCGTCAAGATGAATGGGTATCTGAAAGAAACCGGAGTAGCCATCTAGGTAACATAAGTAACTATGGCATGCTAATCTTTCTAACATTTGGTCAATGTAAGGAAGTGGGAAGTGGTCTTTCTTAGTAGTTGTGTTCAACTTCCTATAATCAATACACATCCTCCATCCTGTAACAAGTCTAGTAGCAATTAACTCATTTTTATCATTCTTTACTACTGTAGTACCTCCCTTTTTAGGTACAACTTGGACGGGACTGACCCACTTAGAATCAGATATAGAGAAAATAATGCCAGCATCTAGTAATTTCTGTACCTCTTTTCTAACCACCTCCTGCATTGGAGGATTTAGTCATCTTTGACCCTGTGCACTAGGCTTGTGGCCTTCTTCCAAGTGAATACGGTGCATATAAAAGTCAGGACTAATGCCATGTAAGTCATCAATGCTATAACCAATGGCCTTTTTATGAGTTCTCAAAACAGTCAACAAAGCAGAAAGTTGACCTTCAGTTAGGCTAGCATTGACAATTACTGGGTTCATCTCACAGTCATCAAGAAATTCATATTTAAGATGAGAGGGGAGGGGTTTTAGTTCAGGTTTCTTTACCTCAGTTACCTTAGGTGCGATACCCAAACTGTATACCTTTTGATGGGGGCATTCCTCTCCAGTTAGAAGCCTCTCAATCTCATAAACTTCTGGACTCCATGAACCCGTCTGAGCAGCTAAATCAGAAACCAGGGCAATCTCCAGAGGATCCCTGTCCAAGCACATAGAAAGACACTCATCAATAGTAAAATCAACAACATCTATACTATGACAAGTTTCTTATATCATGGGATGTTTTAACGCTTTTTCTAAGTTAAAAGCAATAGTATCATCCCCCACGGCTAAAGTCAGTCTCCCTTGCCTAACATCTATAACCGCCCCCGCCGTGTGAAGGAATGGTCTACCCAAGATGATAGGGATTTGGTTGTCCTCAGCCATGTCTAAGACAACGAAATCTACAGGAATGAAAAATTTCCCAATTCGAACGGGAACATCCTCCAACACCCCCAGTGGCTGTTTAACAGATCTATCAGCCATCTGCAAAGTCATATTAGTAACTGTCAACTGACCCATATTTAATTGCTTGCAAATAGAATAGGGCATGACACTAACGCTAGCTCCTAAATCACAAAGAGCTTTACTAATAGCAAGATGACCAATATGACAAGGGATAGAAAAACTTCCTGGGTCCTTTAGCTTAGGTGTTGAATTAATTGGCAACATGGCACTGCACTTATGAGTGTAGGCAATAGTTTCCACCGCATCAAAGGATCGTTTCCTTGTCAATATCTCCTTCATAAACTTAGCATAAGCCGGCACTTGAGTAATTAATTAAGTGAAAGGAACACTTGCCTTTAAGTTCTTTACTCCCTCCATAAACTTACCAAACTGCTTATCCAGCTTAGATTTTTGTTGACGGTGAGGAAAAGGTAGTGCAATAGTAATGGGCTCGGCTTGTTTGGCATTAGAATCAACTTTTGAAACACCGTCATCTGCCAGAGAGGTGCCTCGATTGAGCCCTGATGTCACTCGATCGAGCACAGAAGTTCCTCGATCGAGCCCGGGTGGACTCGATCGAGGAACCTTAGCAGGTTCGTCTTTTTCATTTTTTTTGCTTTTATCTTCAGCTCGTGTTTCAACTTTGTCAGCTTGTTTTTCATCGTCACTAAGCTCCAAATTGCCCAACCCCTTAGAATGCATATAAGGTAACTCATTATCATTAGTGGGCAATTCTTCATCTTGACTTTGTAGCTCGGGATTCGCATATGTGGTACCGCTCCTCAATTGAATGACATTAGCTTGCTCGTGAGCTTGTTTACCTTGAGGGGGAAGACCTCTGGGCTGTTTTGATGGATTTTGAAGTGCCATCTGAGCCACCTGATTATCTAGCATCTTATTATGGGCAATCAGCTCAGAAATTTGAGCCGTCTGCTTTTGCTGCATTGACAAAGTTTGTTGCAAAAGATTGCGCAACTCTGCCATCTCATTGTTTGGGGATTGTTGAGGAGTTTGTTGAGGAGGCTGTTGATATTGATTGTTAAATTGTTGACCTCCTTGATTTTGCCTTTGATATCCCCCTTGTGGTTGATTACCACGATTGTTGGAAGGGATATAAGTATTCTTTTGTGGTTGCTGCTGCTGCGGGTTTTGCACATTCTGACAGGACCATTGAAGGAAAGGATGCTCCTTCGTTCTTTCATTGTAAAAGTTGGAGAAAGGTGTGCCTTGTGTACCTTGTCTGTAAGACTGAAAAGCATTGACCTTCTCCAATGTGCTGAAACACTCAGCTGCATTGTGACCGTCTAAACCACATCTAGCACATGACTCCTCTTGCTGTTGACTCATAGCATGAACTCTTTCTCTATTACCCAATGATTGGGTAGTCTTCATCTCATCAAGTTGGGCATTAATAGCCTCTATTTGTGCCGCAAGAGCACTATCTCCACCATTTCCTCGCGTGCTTCCCCTAGGATTTCCATACTTAGCAGTATGGGTGGCAATCTGATCAATTAACTTCTACGCGGTAGCATCATTGGTGTTGTCCTGAAACCTCCCATTAGCTGAAGAATCCAAAAGGGCACGATGATCGTCATACAACCCGTTATAAAACTGGTTGCAAAGAAACCACTTTGGGAAACCATGATGGGGAACTGATCGGACTAAACGTTTAAAGCGAATCCAAGCTTCATTAAAATCTTCAGTAGCTCCTTGCTTGAAACTAGTAATTTGACTTCTCAGCGCATTAGTCTTCTGAGGTGGGAAGTACCTCTTATAGAAAGCAAGAGCTAAAGTATTCCAGTCAGTAATTCCTTCACCCTCCATATCTAAATCTCTCAACCATTCTGCAACTCCATCTTTCAGAGAAAATGGAAAAAGGACCTGCTTTATCTGATCTTGTGTCACTCCAGCTGTTAAAGGGATTGAACAGCAGTAAGTGACAAACTTCTCCATATGTGTCGCAGGATCCTCAGCAGATGTCCCTCCAAATAAATTCCATTCCACCAAATTGATGTAAGATGGACGAATTTCAAAGGTTCCATTAGCAGTAGTGGCCAGCTTAAATCCTTGTGGGATAGAAGCTAGGGTAGGCTTGGAGTGACTGGCTAGAGTAGGCATGATGGTGATCTTAGGAATGGGAATTTCTTCCGGAATTTCAAGTTCGGGAATTTCGTCCTCTTCGTAGGACTGATCGGCCGAATCTGTTGAACGCTCCGTCTCGACATCAACTATACTCAAGTCTTCTACTTGACCCACTTCTTTCTGAAACTTCTGTCTGTAGCGAAAAGTCTGCTCCGGTTTGGGATCAAAAGGAATAATCTCGGACCTAGTCGACCTGGGCATACACGGAACTAACAAGAAAAGTGTGAGAACGGTCTCAAGGAACTAGGTTCCCTGAGACAAAAAGACAAAATAAACAAAAACAAACTAAACAATTGTTGCCTCCCCGGCAACGGCGCCAAATTTGATAAGGCTAAAGTCGTATCACCAATATCAAAATAAATCTATCTCAGTTACTAACAAATTAGCTAGCGATAAGACAGGTATCGAATCCACAGGGAGGCGGTAATAGTCAGTTTGCTAATATTTAGATCGTCTGAACGTAACCGTTTCTTGGGGGTTTTTTGGTTTGTTTGTTATCTATCAACTAATAACGAGTGAATGAAAGGTTTATAACAATAATATTAAAGGTCTAGGATTTCCGGTTCACTAGGTCAATTAATATAGGCTGCGATAATCAAATAGATTGTGTCTAATTATAGCGATTGCATGTTAGAATCGATCTAAAGGACATAAACAGAATTAATCAATCTTGTGACCTTAGATAACTAGAAGAAGAACTATAATCAAATGATAACTTATGCGATTTTACTAGCAATCAATTAATAATCCCCTTTCTAATTTATCTAGATCCCCTTCATCCTAGATGAGGAGTTTAGCTACTCATAACGAATCTAGCAACAACAACAATAATGATAATTGAAAGCATGATTAACAATATGAAATAAGAACAACTAATTAAGAGCATAAAACTAGAACGATTAATTAATGAAGAATGATTAATACCGTAGCAACAAGGAAAGATTAAGAACAATGTATGAAAGCTTAAGAGAGTTTTTCAGCCGTCCTAAGTAAAATAAAGCGTAACCTAATAATAACATACGAGTTTTGCATTTATATTACAAAATAACTGTTTTAGGAAAATACGGAAATTAATCCGTCAGACAGGTTCCTCGATCGAGCTTAGCAACACTCGATCGAGGATGATTACTCGATCGAGCCTTAATGGACTCGATCGAGGAACCAGCTTCACAGGCTTGTTCTCTTCTTTCTTCACTTCTAATCTTCAAGCCACCTCGTTCCTCGTGCCATACTTCGTGTATTCCACTATGCCATATCCGCAATGCTCATCTTAGCTCTATTATCCTCGCAATGCGTCATTTCTGCATTAAAACACAAAATAGCGGCAGTATCGACAATTCACTATAAAAGGCATATAAATGACATAAAAGGCACGGAAACGGTATATAAATCATCATGAAAGGAGTTATAAAAGTGTATATGAAAGTGATACATCATTAGTGTTGTGATTTTCTGGAATTTTGGTTTTATACCCAAAGTTTCGCATTATAATTGTTGTATTTTGATAGACATCATCTTTAATTATTGTTATTCATGTTAGGAATTGCAAATTTAAACCCAATTAGTAACTATGCTCAACTCGGATTTTTCTAGGGTTTGCCTCAAATTTTGATTTTTGTTTATCAAATTCATCTTATAGTGTTGAAAAAGGATAAGGGGTGTTAGTAGTATCATATTTGGTGCTTGATTTTGATTATTTTCATCAAAAATTTCGTCTTAAAACTTCGTCTTAAAAGTGCACAAATCTGAAATTTTGCCCCAAATTTCTCTACCATGACCAACTTATTAAGCTTGTTTTGGTAGACGTTCAGCCCAAGTTGCTTCTATAGCTTGTTTAAGCTTCATCTTTTGAAATTTTAAAGTATCTCTTATGTATTCCAAAAGTTTGAGGAATTGGCAAAAAAAATCGTGTTTTGTCTCAAAACTTTACATACTTTTACAAGGAACTTATCTTGAGCATCATCTTCATCATATATATATAAAGTAATTGTAAGTTCTATCTTGATTTTATAAAAAAAAAAACCAATGTGTGGCTAACATGTTGAAACAGATGCTGCGAGCTGCTGCTGCAACCCGACAAAGCAAGAGGTCACGCACCGCTGAGCCAGAGGTAGGGGAAGGAAGTCAGGGACCGACTGTTCCACCAGTTCATGGGTACCCTACGGTAATCCTTGCTGATTTTAAGCAAAGAGAAGCTTTTGTAGAATTGCTGAGTCGCACCATGAAACCCACTAGGTGCATAGACACGAGTGTGTTAGAGGAGCTGAAAAGAGAAGTAGATGTCCGACATATCTTTGAGACTCTGGGTTTGGAGGGGCTATATCACTTGAGGAAACACTCTTATGCCTTTTTGACCTTAGAGTTCATGAGTGCCTTCACTTATGATGTGACTGAGAAGATGGTAGGTTTCCGGTTGATGAACACTAGTTTCTACCTGACCCTGGACCAGTTCGCCGATCACCTGAGGCTTTCACGAGCCAAAAAGGGATATCTTAGAGATGTCCCGACTGAATGTGGTGTCAGTGGCTACATGCCTTCGTTCACCGGTAGACATGCCCTTACTTCGAGTAACATGTTGATTAATGACGTGCAGCATGTGACTTTGAAGATCTTTCTCCGAGCCCTGACCTGTTTGCTCTATGGTAGGAAAGATGTGAGTAAGCTCAACTCACACGAGGTCATGTTGTTGGTTGCTTACCTGAACCCCACCCGACAGGAACACGTTGCTTACAGTGCCCCGACCATCGTGTGTGCCAGTTTGGCCTTGATGGCCAAGTCTTCGACCCGTTACCTTACCTGTGGTGCTATTGCCACCCGCCTAGCAGAGAGGTTGACTAGTTTTGAGGCCTCTTCGGCTCTCAAACCCTTAGTTCCGGTTGTCCCGACTTTGGACAGGGCTTATTTCATCTCTCAGAAGTGGCTGAGAGTGTTTGATGATTGTGGGTTAGCCTGGAGGGTAAGAGGTAGGATTTGGATGAGAGTGCCCGACCCGGACCATCTTCCAGTGACGGAGCCGTTGGCTGACAGTGACCTCCCCGAGAAGACCTACCTGATCATAGACGACCTCCTAAAGGAGATGCCTGAGCCGGTCGGGGGAGACCACGCTAGGCCAGAGGACCAGGTGCCCAGGGTGGGGAGAGGCCCCAGGAGAGTGAGAGAGGTAGTTGGAGAGTCCTAGCCTGTGCAGCCTGGACTGCCCCAGTACCAGTATCCCAGCTACCCGTTCTCCTTCAACTCTCAGATGCAGGTTAGCGAGCTTACGGAGAGATTTCCAATGCTTTGGTGCTTTGAAACCTCCATTAGATGGCCTATGTGCAGGGTATTGGGACCGACTTGGCCCAACCGGTGTGGTGGCGAGGCGTGGGAAATGATAGTGGTGTCTTTCAATCCTACGAAGTTGACCCAACTACATGGGGAGATCCCACGAGCTACCCCTACGGGTGCCTTGCACGATGGAGAGCAGAAGGAGACCCCAGTACAGGAGCGACCACCGGAGGAGGCGCGTCAGGAGCCAGCACATCAGGAGGAGGATGAGGACGAGATGAGGAGATGGAGGAGGATCGAGGTGGCGACCTCGAGTGATTTTGTCTTGGTTGTGTTATGTTAGAGGACTTATGTTTATTTGTTACATTTGTTTTGATCGTACTTGAATTTATCTCGGTTTGTATTTGGCCATAAGGCCGTATTTTGTTGGATTTTCTGAACTTGTTATGCAGGTATGTGATGTCGGGGATGAAACCCCGGAGATTAGTATATTCTCTTTGCTTAATGTCGCATTTTGGGAGCATTCTGACCTACAGTTACTCGATCGAGTGCCCTCAACTCGATCGAGTACATGCTTATGACCATTTAGAGAGCATTTTGATCTATAGATACTCGATCGAGTACGCTTAACTCGATCGAGTAGCCTGACCCGAACTCGATCGAGTAGCTTTAACTCGATCGAGTGCCCCTGTTTATCCTTGTAATCCTTTTTCTTGTGATCATGGGAGTACTTTGTTGATTTACATATTGTTTTCATGGCTTTTAGTCACGATTCTTATGCTTTACACTGCAATACATGTGATATCAAGACGGTATACACTAGTTTTCATCCTATGTGCTTACTAATTTCGTTAGATATCGTTCTAAACGGTTGCTAAGTTATATAATTGTTGGTAATATTTCAAGAAAATTATGTTGAGTAATCATATTTTCGTAATGTCACATAAACAATTATCTTACTTTTCACATATTTTGGCTTGGTATCGCTGCGCATAATTTAATTATTTTGTATGTTATTTTATTCAATGTACCCACATGCATACATGTTGTACAAGTAATGTCAAAGAAGGTTGGATCGTTGTCGTTCGTTCATCATGTTTTGACTCATCTCGTAATGTCAACGTTGGATGAGGGTTTCATTTCTTGTAATATTTCTAACTCGTCTTAAAGGTGAACTTCGGGGACGAAGTTCCTTTTAAGAGGGGAAGAGTAATGTCTCGAATGAAAAATGCCTAAATATCGTCTTTTAAGTACTTCGTTGGTAAGGTAATTGTTATGTCAATTGTATAATTCAATGGTTGTTCAAGTAATTTAAATATTTGATTGAGTAATATAATTGTTGTGTGAATTATTTAAACGGACCTCGAGTAATGTAGTTGGTAATTTAGGCTTTGGACGTTTAATGAGTAAATTAATTGTGGATAGTAAGTTCATTGTGATAAATTTGTATGACGTTGTATGGTGTTAGACTCGTCATGTAAAATGGAAGTGATAATTTGTGTTTGTATATCTTTTAACTGTTAGCATACGAGTGATGGCTTGGTAGAGGAGTGGTGTTTGATGGTCATATGCGTGAAGGTAGGTGATGATGATTAGTCGGCATGGGAAGTTGGGTAGTATGTTGGGCATGACTGTAACAGTTATCATCAGGCTAAGTTGTGTTAGTTGTCTTGGCTTAGCATACACCTTTGGTTGCGGGAGATGATGAGTTGAACTTCGGGAACGAAGTTCTTTTTAAGGGGTGAAGACTGTAATACCCACCCTATTAGGGACCCGTAGACTAGTAGTTGACTGACTTTAGGCATATGGTAGACCCTTGAGAACCTTTCATACAGACGGACTTAGCATTTGGTGACCTTTAGATGTGGAGAACTCAATCTAGCGTAGGCTACTCGATAGAGTAGTCTAGAGACTCAATCGAGTAGAGGCCACACGATCGAGTAAGTCTATGGTGGCTGTGTTTTCTTCGTACGGTTGTATGAGGTGTTGATGCTGATTGCTAAAGGTAGGTTTTCCTACTCAGTACTGTCGATTATTTGTCTTGTGTGATGTATGGTATCGTTGATTGTGAAAGTGATGTTGTGTTAGTATACGAGGTGGTCCCTGGCTGAGTGGAGTCATCTCGGGAATGTCTTCACGCCCTTGATTTGCCCCTTGTGGTTCCCGCCACATGGGGGATGTGAACATTAATAGACATGGGTTATTCGCTCGATGGAGATGAGCGGGGCTTAGGTGGGAACGACTATTGTCCCCCACTAACGGTGTGGAATACCTGTTGCGATGGGTATTATGGCAGGGCTACACACTTTAGTGTGTAGTCAGATGATTGGTGGGGTGACGGTGTTTGGGAATTGTGTTTGCGTGTTGTATCTTGTGTTTTGGTTGTCTTCAGTTACTGACCTTGTGTGGTGTTGTCTGTCTTTCTTCTTATTGTGTGTCTGCCGTGATCCATTATGGTGAGCAGCCAGTCTTAGCAGGTGTTGATATGTGGAGCTTAGCTGGGTGCTCTGGAGGGACGATTCTGTCGCTGAGTCGTGACATGGATAGTGTCACCGAGGTTGTAGTTGTTGATATCAGTTGTACCTTTTCTATTGTTATATCAAACTTGAAATAAACTTAACTGTTCTTTTATTGACGTTATGATATTTACTATTCTTCGAGCAACCGAGATGGTAATGTGCTTATCTGCTGGGGAAGGTCTTGTTAAGGCTCCTTGGTTGATGGGGGTGTTACAAATTAGACCGCCGTTGACTGACCCGAGAACCATGACCATGACCGGGAAACATCAGGGAATGGTCGGACCCACCGTTGACCACCATTGACCGACGGGAAAGGGGTGTTCGAAGGGTTTTTTGTGGGGTGGTTGTGTTGTTACCATATAACTGAAAACGCAAAATTGAACCCGCAACTTTGACCATCGTGACCTGGGTTGGGGTTGGTTGGTCATGGAGGAGGAGTCGACCACCGTGGTGGTGTCGTGGTGGTCCGAGATGGTGGTTTGCGGTGGTGGTGGCTGGAAACACGCGAAAACAAGGGAGGGATGCTTGTGTTGTTGCTGCCGGTGTGAGGTTGTTGTTGGGATGTTGTTGATGGGTCGGGTTTGTGCTGGTGGATCGTGGCGTGTCAGGGGCGTGATGGGTGACTGCCGTGGTGGCTGCTAGTGGCGTATGGTGGCTGCAGTTGTGTGATTGTTGTGTGATGTTGTGGTTGTAGGTGTTGTGAGTGGTGTTGCTATGGCGTGGATAAGTTGTCGTGTTGTGGTGTTGTTGCTGCTCGTTGTGGGACTGAGTACGTGGTGGTGGTGGCTTGTGGCGGAGCTGGTGGCAGGGGGTGGTAGCTGTCGGGTTTTGGAGTAGGACACGGGTTGAGTGGGTGTTGTTGAGTTAGTTCGTAGGTGACTAGTTTATGTGTTAGTTTTATAAATTAGTTTTAGTTATGGGTCGGGACTTGAGCTGGGTTGAGACGGGTTTTTAAAATTAATACTTTACGTAATAATATAATTCATATAATTAATTTATAATTAGTTTAATTATGTAACATAATTAATTAGTTAGTAATTATAATTATTATAATTGTTAGGTGACAGGTTGTTGAAGAGTTAATTGATTACTTTGCTTTGCTTGGATTGCTATTTGGGAGTATTTGCTGAAAAGGTAGGATAATGATTCTACTTGACTTTCTTATTTGTGTATCTTGTCATTCAATTGGGTGTTGTGACTATTGGATTGTGTTGTCTTGGATTGGATTATTGTATGTCTAACACATTATGGTTAATAGCTTTTGGTTGGGTTATCTTTGAGATTGGTGTTGTTTATGGTCATCGTTGTTGCATCTGTTGGCTTGGTTATGATTTGGTAATCAGGTTTAGCCCTGCAGACATCATGATAAACTTATTGGCTGAGGTAGACATCATGGTAAGAGCCTTCAGGTGGTGTATTATAAACTTACTGGCAGACACTGTTTAATACCTTCGTGGTGGTGTAAGGCCCCAGGTTGGTTCTGTAGACCTGTCTCTGGTGTGTCTACTCAATTGGAGGTTGAGGGCTGAATTGTGACTCAACGGAAGGTTGAGGGCTTAATTATGAGAACAGTTGATTTGGCATTTGTGTTTGAATCTTTATACTAATTATATTATCTGTTTTGAGATTGTTATCCTACTCAAACGCGAGGTTGACCGTGTATTCGTGAACACCTGTGATGAACCATAAATGAGGAGTAGACTTGCAGGTGCTTGAGACTAGCTGGCTAGGAGCTGATGGGGATGCGTGAGGACTCGGCCAGTCTACCTAGCTAGAAGTCTACATTTAGTTTATTAATCACTTTATTTATTTCTGCTGCGAGTTGTAGTTAATTTTATATTGAGTTTTTAGTTTGAAAGTTGTAATAAACATGTAATCGCTAAATTTTATCTAAAGTACTTTGGTAGGTTGTACTTTGTTATTCACTACCTCGGGAAAGCGAGATGGTAATGCTCTTATTTACTTGGGATGTCTTGCTAAAGGCTCCTGAATAAATGAGGGTGTTACACTAATCAAATTAGGGTTTACTAATTAAAGACAAAGGGGAAAAAAGTGAATATAATCTTACCAAGATATGAACAAGTGTCAAAAACAACGATTTGGGAAGCAAATCTTCAAATATTGTGGGGTAATATCCGTATAATACCCTTAAAAATTAGGACTATAACGCAAATTTTATATGTGATTATTGTCATAAAACGAAAATACAATAAAGAAACGATAAAGCATTAGAAATAACCTCGGGTCCTTTGAGATGTGGCCTAAGAACAGAAATCAAAGTAGATTTCCTCCTAATCGATACACCCAAGACCGTCTGAGACTATGCCCTTATGCTAGAAATGAATTCTCTAATTGCCTTGCAATATTGAGAGAATTTGTTGTGTGAGTTTTTGCTAGATGTGAGATCTAAAGTTTTGAGAGAGAAATGTTTCTCAAAACCCTAATTTTTGTTGCAAAATGAATTAGGTTACAAAAGAGAGAGAACCTCTCTTTTGTTTCCTCTTGCTTGGCCGGCCGAGAGCTTACATGGGGAAGTGGGCTTCCACTTCCTCTTAATTTTACCTCGTGGTCCGGTTCGTAAAATGCTAAATGTATATGACACGGTTTTATTATAAATCGTCATCGGTTATCGGTTATTAATATATCGTCTAGTAACAAGGATTAGCCGATATATTAATACATGTCCGACGAAGACAATATTGTATAATTAATTCAATATACATTAATTAAATATAATCGTTTATATTTAATTTACGAATTAACTGTTTAATTCGCCTTAGCCCATTTTATTTAATCCGTATTAAGTAAAATATCTCAACATCGCATTTTGACTAATTACTAGTCAAATAACTCGGACTAACTGCTTAGTCAATTTTCTGGCATCAACATGACTGTATTTTCATACCGTCACATCTCTCAAACGTATCCTATAGGTGTGAATTTTAGGGACCAGTTGATCACCGCCATCTGTATGACAATAACGTCAAACTTATCTAGCAAGCCAACCGTTATTGATAAACGTGGACCAACTGATTATAATACAAAAGTATACCCTTTGATCCTTTTAGAGATTTATAAGTCCTTGCACTAACTGTAAAGGACACCAGCCCCAACAAGCTCCCACTTGTCCGTAGAAGTGTATGTGCAATGACGTTATCCGCACTAATGGAGGACACGGCTCAACAATCTCCCACTTGTCCGTACAAGTGTATGTGCGATAACCGATTCTCATATTCATTTAAAATTTCTCCCACTCAATGTAAAACAATTTGCAGATCTGGATCCGCAAAGGTCGTATTTTACAATCGATCTGTATCTAGAGTGGTTTCCCCGACTAGAGAGTAACTCAACTGATAAAACGAATTCGTATTCGAGCATGGCCATGCATTTCGATTCTGACTCCTCGAGTGGCCCCGAGAAATATCGACACGATAAAGGCTGAATATTTCCTTCAACTCGACTCCTTCCGATCTAAGCACAGCATGAAATGACCCAGAAAAAAACTACTTGGCCCCCTGTTACGGATGACCGTGAGAAAGAAACCAAAGTCACCCAAAATCTGCCGTAGTCTCAAGAGACAGTCGATAGTCAAAAGAATCGACTCTTAGGATCACCATGGAGGTCCTATCCACGACCTGGCACCGAATGTTATAAAACATTTAGGACTCCACGTCGATGTCACAATTGTGTCCTACGAGATATCCGTATAACTCGCCTCTGTGATTGGTCAGTCAACCGGTTGACTTATGGCTCGTTGAACCCACCATCAACCAACGTCACAAAATAATTGCCAGAGTTATCAGCTCATGTGGGCAATTAAGAACCAAAAATATAATGTTTGTTCAGTTCACTTTGTGGTGTTCAAAATTGTCGTACAATTCCACATGAAAAACAATATATATATATATATATAAATATCAAAACGATGATGTCGTATAGAGTACACAAGAAATGAATCTAATCCATAAAAGAGTACTACAACTCAGGAACACGTTTAATTCCCATGGAATTAACATGCCCTTCATGCTTATCTTGTCGTAATGGTTTAGTGAGAGGATTTGCTATATTATTTTCTGTAGCAATCTTTTCTATCACTACTTCCTTTTGCTTCACGTAATCTCGGATTAGATGAGCTTTCCGTTGTACATGTCTAGACGCGACATAGTACTCGGACTCAGTCGTAGAATCTGCTGTAACAATTTGTTTGGAACTCTTCCGGTGATCGGCGCCATTAAGAGTAAAAACGAATCCAGATCGATATTTTGAGTCATCTCGATCCGTTTGGAAGCTAGCATCTCAGAATAGGTTCGCATAGCTTTTGTTCGCCTCCATGAGTCAATGCCCAATCTTTAGTCCTCCGTAGGTACTTAAGAATGTTCTTGACAGCCATCCAATGTGATTCACCCGGATCTTTGTTGGAATCGACTTGTCATACTCAATGCATATGTCACGTCCGGACGTGTGCATATCATGGCATACATGATTGATCCTATAGCCGAGGCATAAGGAATCCGTGTCATGCGCTCTTTCTCTTCCGGTGTCTCTAGTGCCTGAGACTTGCTCAAATGCACCCCTGGAGCCATAGGAAGAAAACCTTTCTTGGAGTTAGTCATGCTGAATCTCTCTAGGATTTTGTCTATGTAAGACTCTGATCGAGAGATAACATCCGTCGTGATCTATCTCGATAGATACGGATGCCCAAAATTCTTTGTGCCTCACCCAGATCTTTCATCTGGAAGTGGTTTTTCAACCATACTTTCACCGAAGTTAAGAGAGGTATGTCATTCCCAATCAGGAGTATGTCATCGACATACAATATTAGGAAGACAATCTTGCTCCCACTCGACTTGATATATAGACATGGTTCCTCGATCGATCGAGTAAATCCATTTTCTTTTATCACTTGGTCGAAGCGATGATTCCAACTTCTGGAAGCTTGCTTAAGTCCATAAATGGAGTCCACCTCGGATTTCATGGCCTCAAGCCATAGCTTTGAGTCGGAACTAGTCATGGCACCTTTATAGGTTGCGGGTTCACTACTCGTTAAGAGTAGGATGTCATCTATGTCATGTTCCTCGACCATACCAATGTATCTGTCCGGAGGAATAGAGACTCTTCCCGACCTCCTAGGTTCCTCAGGAATATTAACCGCAGCCGAGATTGAAGGAATTGGTTCCTCCAATGGTTGCTCGGTACTTGGTTGGAATCTCCGAACGATTCGAAGGTTCTATCACTCTTTGCATTCTCGAGAAATTCCTTCTCTAAGAATGTCGCACTAGCCACAACAAAAACACGTTGTTCGGTTGGCGAATAAAAGTAATGACCAAGCGTTCCTTTAGGATAACCTATAAAGTATGTCTTGACCGATCGCGGGCCGAGCTTATCCTCGTGTCTCCACTTGACATAAGCCTCACAGCCCCAAACCCGTATAAAGGACAAGTTAGGGACCGTTCCCTTCCATAGTTCATATGGAGTCTTGTCAACAGCTTTAGACGGACTTCGGTTAAGTATTAGAGCGGTGACAGAAAGAGCATAACCCCATAATGAGTCGGGCAACACGGTGTGACTCATCATGGATCGAACCATATCAAGTAGAGTTCGATTTCTCCGTTCGGACACACCATTCAACCGAGGTGTTCGGTGGAGTTAAGCGTAAGGCAATCCCACAGTCTTTAAGGTGTTGATCAAACTCGTGAGAAAGATACTCGCCACCACGATCCGAACGTAGTGTTTTAATCTTTCTACCCGGTGAGGTTCTGTACCCTATTCTGGTATTCTTTGAATTTCTCAAAGGATTCACGTTTATGCTTCATTAAGTAGACATAGCCATATCTACTTAAATCGTCCGTGAAAGTGATGAAATACCTATAGCCTTCTCGTGCGATGATTGACATAGGTCCACATACATCCGTGTGTATGAGTCCTAATAGGTCAGCAGCGCGCATTCCAACACCTTTGAAGGAAATCCGAGTCATCTTACCGATGAGACATGATTCACACGTGCCAAATGATTGAAAATCAAAGGCCGAGATAGCTCCATTCTTGATGAGCTGTTATACGCGTTTCTCATTAATGTGTCCCATACGGCAGTGCCATAGATACGTTTGATCTTTGTCACCAACCTTTAACCTTTTATTCATTACGTGTAATATATCGGTGGTCTGATCTAAAACATAAATTCCGTTCATGGAGACTGCCTTGCCATAAATCATATCGTGTAATGAGAAAATGCAAGTATTATTCTCTATTACAAATGAAAAACCAAGTTTGTCAAGTGCAGAAACTGAAATAATGTTTTTCGAGAGACTGGGTACATAATAGCAGTTATATAAAAATAACTCAAAACCGCTAGGAAGCTGGATCACATATGTTCCCCTTGAGACGGCAGCCACTCGTGCTCCATTCCCAACACGCAGGTCCACCTCACCCTTTACGAGGGGTTCGATGTTCCGGAGCCCCTGCACATGATTACACAGATGAGAACCACAACCAGTAACTAGTACCCAAGTTCCGTAACTTGTGTGGTAAATCTCAATCATATGAATAAAAGTAGAAGAAGAAGACATACCAACAGGTTTAACGCGACCTGCTTTTATGTCCTCATGGTAGACAGGACATGTACGCCTCCAATGCCCAGTCTTGTGGCAATGATGGCATTCCATGTTTTCATTCTTGCTCTTTGTCGCGCCTGATGAGTTGCTCGACTCACCAGGCCCACTCTTACCTGAACCCGACTTCTTAAACTTCGGTTTGCCTACTGCTAGGCCTGGCTGAACTTTGCCCTTACCCTTGCCCTTGTTTGACACAACGAGAACATCCTGTTTCATGCTCCCACTGAACTTCATGTCCTTCTCGGTCTGTACGAGAAGGGAGTGCAGTTCATGGGGACTTTTCTTCAAATCATTCATATAGTAATTCGCTCTAAAGAGCGCAAAACCATCGTGGAGTGAATGAAGCATGCGGTCAATCACAATGTTCTCGCTGATTTTACAATCAAGCGTCTCCAGCTTCTCGACATTCTCAATCATGCGGAGAATGTGTGGGCTAACTGGTTGGCCCTTTCGGAGTCTCGCATCACGAAGCGAGTGGTATGCTCATAGGTCACGATTCTCGGTGCTTTCGAGAATTCCTTAGTGAGCGTGGTGAAAATCTTGTTTGCACCTTGGGCTATGAAGCGTTTCTGCAAATTGGGTTCCATTGCAAAAATGAGTACGTTTTTAATCGCACCCGCTTCCATACAGAAATCGTTAAACTTGGCGATCTCGTTAGCTCTAGCCGTGGGACCTGGGTTTGGCGGGATGGGCTCTACTAGATATTTGAGCTTCCGTCGCCGGCGGCGGCATTCCGTAAAATGCCGCCTCCCGGTCCGCGAAGTTTGATCCATCATTCTTGATCGAGTAGACTGATTCATCTGATTCATGAAGATCCGAAGCCAGGACTCACGGTCCAATGTGGCACTTGGCATTGGGTCGTTAGTAGGACCAGCCATTTCGTTATTAGCAGTTTAAATGTTCGTGTTCTACACTGAAAAAGAAAGGAAAACAAAAACGAAATAAGCAAATCATCGAGGTGATTTAAGTCTATTTAAAATTCATTTTAATCGTGTAGACTCATTGCACTTGCATAATTGATCTCCCTCAAGAATGATACAAGTGATCCCAAGACTCAATTTCCGTAAATTGATAAGCCAACTGTTTAGCTAGTTCTTCCGTAAGAACTCCTGGTCGATAGATTTCCGTAAATCCTATCTATAGTCCACCATAATCACAGGATCGTACGAGTGACCATAGTGTTGAGATAAAATAGGTCAATCAGTTCCAACTTACCCGACGTAGAAGGGGTCATATTATGCCTACCGACGAAGAAGGGACTCATTGGAGTTTGACCTATAAAGACTATTCTCAATTTTGGTTTATACGAGGAAGATCCCATCAACTTAGTTTAAATTCATTTTAAGTGAACGAATAACTAGCAATACGTGAATGAATTAACTTAGGTGATGGCTTATTAAAAGACGAGTGATATCTGTATATCAATGAAAACTAACGCGTGACCTCTATATGAGTCAGTTTTTATGCAATAAATTAGGTGGTTTGGTTTTTAGGCGGAAAATGATGCATACTATCGTTACAAAAAAAAATAAAAGAATGCAATACGTAAATAAAAATTCCTGGTGTGGCCTATCCTAGTAAAAATAACATAATACAACTTTGGAATCCACCGTTGGACCCGAAAAGCTTGTCTTGATGTTCCATCTTTGTCCATGCAGCGGGAGTGAGCATCCGATCTCCATCTTTGGTCTTCTCAAAATTACAATTAAAATTTACAAAATAAACCTATTTACATTCTAAATAAAAACTGTAATTACAAGGGAAAAATAAAATTGGAGATACGAGATCTCAAAATACAACCAAGACCGTGTTCCATCATTACGGTAACACGTTCTACTAAGGCCACACTAAGTTACAACCGATTGTAAAATAAATAAATACGTAATGTAAGCATTCAAAACATTCAAAATAACGATAAATAAAATGCATCAACTAAAAACAAATTCATTCGTGACATAATTCCGTAATTATGTTAAATTTATCCAAACCACCTTTAATGATTAAAATTATGTGACAAAACCGCTTTAATCAACTTAATTTTAATCCGAGATAATCCGTTACTTTAAATTGCTTTAAAATAACAAAATGGTACGTGAGTGAACCGTTTCACTATTTAGCGAATGCATAAAATCCGTATTATGCACATAATATGGCCGAAAAATTTTTTTTTTTTTTTTTTTTATATCTGCTGCAAATCCGAGAACAGCAAAAAGAACAAAACAAAAAAAGTTTTAAACGGCTTAGAACTGAAAACGGCCGAGAAAAAAAAAATAAAACAATTTTTTTTTCTTCACGTCTGACCGTGAACAGTACCAAAAAAAATATTTTTTTTTTTTTATTCAAGGTGCTGATGCCGTGAGCACAAAAGAACAAAACACAAAAAAAATCAATCGGCTCAAAAACCGAGAGCCTTCAACTTAAACAAACAAAATCGATTTGTTAAAAACCAATTGTAAATTGAACATAATCCGTATTAAAACAAAATTACAATTGACATGATCTTCACATATTGTTATAATTATCGTTTAAAACAACAATACGCAAAGAACAAATCGAAAACAAAACAGAAGATCGTCACAAGGCACGATTTCCAATGCACAAAAAAAAGAACAGCCGTGTAAAAAAAACAAACCAGCCGTGACAAAAAATGATGCCTCACGTTTTTTTTTATGCAAAAAAAATATCGATTCAATTTCGTTTGATGAAAAACACATAGAAAAATTTACGTGGCCTCGCTCTGATACCACTTGTGGGGTAATATCCGTATAATACCCTTAAAAATTAGGACTATAACGCAAATTTTATATGTGATTATTGTCATAAAACGAAAATACAATAAAGAAACGATAAAGCATTAAAAATAACCTCGGGTCCTTTGAGATGTGGCCTAAGAACAGAAATCAAAGTAGATTTCCTCCTAATCGATACACCCAAGACCGTCTGAGACTATGCCCTTGTGCTAGAAATGAATTCTCTAATTGCCTTGCAATATTGAGAGAATTTGTTGTGTGAGTTTTTGCTAGATGTGAGATCTAAAGTTTTGAGAGAGAAATGTTTCTCAAAACCCTAATTTTTGTTGCAAAATGAATTAGGTTACAAAAGAGAGAGAGCCTCTCTTTTGTTTCCTCTTCTTGGCCGACGAGAGCTTACATGGGGAAGTGGGCTTCCACTTCCTCTTAATTTTACCTCGTGGTCCGGTTCGTAAAATGCTAAATGTATATGACACGGTTTTATTATAAATCGTCATCGGTTATCGGTTATTAATATATCGTCTAGTAACAAGGATTAGCCGATATATTAATACATGTCCGACAAAGACAATATTGTATAATTAATTCAATATACATTAATTAAATATAATCGTTTATATTTAATTTACGAATTAACTGTTTAATTCGCCTTAGCCCATTTTATTTAATCCGTATTAAGTAAAATATCTCAACATCGCATTTTGACTAATTACTAGTCAAATAACTCGGACTAACTGCTTAGTCAATTTTCTGGCATCAACATGACTGTATTTTCATACCGTCACATCTCTCAAACGTATCCTATAGGTGTGACTTTTAGGGACCAGTTGATCACCGCCATCTGTATGACAATAACGTCAAACTTATCTAGCAAGCCAACCGTTATTGATAAACGTGGACCAACTGATTATAATACAAAAGTATACCCTTTGATCCTTTTAGAGATTTATAAGTCCTTGCACTAACTGTAAAGGACACCAGCCCCAACAAATATGTGTGTTGAATCTTTGTGGATAAGGTGAGTAATGTTTATGAGAGGTTTTTGGAGTGTAAAGGATAAGGTGAAGAGTGAAATGGGTCAAGGAAATCTGAAAATATAATGTTTAAAGGTGATAAGGCCACCTACCATTTCTCGTGTAAAACAATGAAAAACGACAGGGCACTCGGTCCACTCGGTCGCGTGACCCTATTTCAGAAACTTCAAAAATTCCTAGATGTCACTCGGTCCCTCACTCGGTCGAGTACAACTTTAGAAACTACGATGTATTACAATTTCATATGCGCATTTGCATCTCATTTTCCTTATCATTATGTGCTTATAATGTGCTCTTGTGAGGCATTTACTACCAAATTCTCCACGTTTGCTAATTCAACGTATTATTATTGCTTTTACAGGAATTTTGAGTTGATTCTCGAGCACCTGGAGATTTGGAAGAGTTATAGGCTGCGCTCATAGCGGGACGCCTGCTGACCCGTCACCCGTGCATGGGGCGTGCCCGGTGGGCGGCTAGACATGACGGGCCGGAACGAAGCACGACCCAGCCTGCCGAAGTGCCATCGCTAGCAATTTAGGCTCTCAATTGCGTATTGGGTCAATATTGTACGTGGGTGGGGAGTAAGCATTTGCTTTATACTTGCCATCCGCTTTCTCCATTTAAGATCGTCGACACTTTTACTAATTATTGTCGACATTTAATGTAAATTTCCATGTTTGCCCTCCATAACACAACTCCATTTCCGTCTCACTAAAACACAACTCAATTTTCGTCTCACTAAAACACAACTCAATTTCCGTCTCACTAAAACCTCTCCAAAAAAAAAGACGGTTTCTCAAAAAAAAAGCGGGTTTTGTAATTAACAACATGAACGAGAACGATTTTAACAACGATTTCAACAATGAAGCTAGTAACGAGGTGAGTTTACGATTTAGTTTTGTCTCAAATTTATGTTTTATTAGCGATTGATTCCCGAATTAGGATAGATGCCTTGATTTTAGACGAAATTAGGATAGATTTGTTGACGGAATTAGTTCAAAATGGATTCGAAAAAAAAAAAATGGGGAATGGGTTGGACGAAGAAATTTTTCGTCCAAACCCAGGCCTGGACGAAAAATTCCTTCGTCCAGTATGGGCCTTGGACGAAGGAATTTTTCGTCAGTGTCCGGGGTTTGGACGAAAAATTCCTTCGTCAAGGCCCATACTGGACGAAGGAATTTTTCGTCCAAACCCAGACTTGGACGAAAATTTTTTTCGTCCAAGGCCTATTTCGCATTTTTTTTTGTTTCCATCTTATTTTTTTCGTATTTTTTATTTTTCGTACGTTGTATTATATTTTTTTTTAATTCTTTCTGACTCGTTTTGTATAAAATAATTAATTACCGTCTTATTTTTTCCGTATTTTTTAGTTTTCGTACGTTGTATTATATATATTTTTTTTAATTCTTTCCGACTCGTTTTGTATAAAATAATTAATTACCGTCTTATTTTTTCCGTATTTTTTAGTTTTCGTACGTTGTATTATATTTTATTTTTTAATTCTTTCCGACTCGTTTTGTATAAAATAATTAAAATAATTAATTATCGTCTTATTTTTTCAGTATTTTTTAGTTTTCGTACGTTGTATTATATATATTTTTTTTAATTCTTTCCGACTCGTTTTGTATAAAATAATTAATTATTATTTACTAATTTATCGAAATGCGTGCGCAGGTGAATAACGATAATATCGGTGGCGACGGTATTGATTACTCAGATCATTTTACGACCACCAAAAATTTTTCGTCAATTATGGAAGGGTTTACTTGGGCATTTGAGATCGGACTTAAACTCGGGTTTGGTATAAAAAGAGCAAGCAACAAGAGAGTTGGTCGTCACACGAATTTGAAACAGGATTATTTTGTTTGTCGGATGGCTGGAAGAGGTCCCGTAAATAATGATGTCGATGCTGTAATGATGGCTAACACGGTTACCGCGTGGTGCAAATGCAAATTTCAAATGAAAGATGTTGAAATAGGAGAGAATAAGTGGAAGCTAGTCATGCTATCCGGGTTTCATAATCATGCTTTAACGTTGTATTGTGACGGCGATAGATACTTTGCAAAGTTTGATGAAGAGGAGTTGGCTTATATCGACGCCCAAGTTAGAGCTCACGTAAGATCGGCTATTATTAGTGCGGGTTTGCATCAGCGGAATCCGGAAAAGTCAAGACCTAATCGGCGACAAATCTACAATCGTTCTCAGAAAGTAAGGGCCGAGGAAAGAGATGGGAGAAACTCGGCACAACATATGTTAGCACTTGCGGTTCAGCATAAGTACGTTCATTATTGGGTCACTGATCAGGAGACCGAGGAGCTAACCCACGTGTTCATGGCTCATCCAGAAGCCGTTAAGATGTTTCGATCATACAATTATGTGGTCCTAATTGATTCCACGTACAAGACAAACTTATATCGTCTTCCGCTTGTTGAGATGGTTGGAGTCACACACGTTGGGAAGAGCTTTGTGATCGCGTATGCTCTTGTGACGCATGAGTCCGAGGATGGATATCGTTGGGTCTTACAGAAACTGAAGGCCCTTCTCAATGATGCCGTTCAACCTAATGTTATTGTTACTGATTGAGAGCAAGGGTTGTTGAACGCGATTCCCACTGTTTTTCCGGATTCGTCTCACTTGCTATGTCTTTGGCATATATATGCTAACGTGGAGACGAGAGCACTTCATATCACGTGTCGGGATAGTTGGGCTAAGTTCATAACTTGTAACTTGTTTAAAGCGGTTGTCGAGGCGAAGACCCGAGATGAGTTTGATGCGGCGTGGGCCAATTTGGCAAGGCAATGGGCGGGAGTGGCGGCTTATATTGAGAGTCAATGGTTCCCGCACGTGGATAAATGGGCCAAGTACAGAACGAACAAGATAACTCATTTTGAGAACACTTCTACATCCCAGGTTGAGTCGGCTCATGCGAATTTGAAGAAATGGTTGAATAGCGCGAAACTGGCCATTGATAGCATCTGGATCCGTTTTCATTCTTTGATGGAAACGCAACATGTTGAGATCCGACACTCGTTGGAGCTATATAGACCGAGACGGTTGACGGGGATTCATCGATTATTCTCCAGACTTTCTTATAAAATATCAAAGAATGCCGTCATTGAATTGCGTGGAGAATTCGAAAGAGGCGCCAAGATGACGGAAGATGCCTTAATGATCGATTGCGCTTGTGTAAAGACTACTACACTTGGTTTCTTATGTGCTTGTTCACTTCATCGCATTGCTAGAAATGGATCTCCAGTCCCTCTTGATGTGTTACATGTATTTTGGAGGAAGTTGGAGTACGATGGTTCGGAGGCAATGCCGGCTTGTGACGATGATCGACTCGAGGAGTTATTTGATGAAATTCGGAATGCAGATCCGAGTATGAGATCATCCATGTTCGATGCCCTTTACTCTCAGATACATCCGGATGAGGAAGATGTATACGAGCCTCGGGTGAACGAGAACCCTAGAGGACGTCCGAGTAGGGGAACTCGTAGAGAACCGTTCGTCGTTGATCATGCACGATTTCGGGTTAGCTTAGGCAGAGGTAGAGGCAGATTAGCTACGCCCCAAAGAAACTCGTCTTCACAACAACCTACCACCCCCGGGTCCACTCCGACGGTTCCTTTTACTCCGTCTAGTACCCCCCGTTCCACTCCGATGGTTCCTGTTACTCCATCTACTACTCCCCGTTCCACTCCGACGGTTCATTTTACTCCGTCTACTACCCCCCGATCCACTCAAACGGGTCCCGGTACACCGTCTACCACCGCTACCACGAGTACGGGGAGTTTCAGCACATCGCATTGCGCACCTCTAGAGGTAAACTACACTATTGGTCATTGGAGGTACTTTCCTTATCTTGAGTTTTTGCCTTCCTGGTTTACACAGTATCTAGAAGCGTGGTATAATCCTTCCGGAGACGGTCATTGTGGTTACCGAGTTCTCTCACATGCTGTTCGGGGTGACCAATCTCATTTCACGATGGCTAGAACAGATTTACTCAGGGAAATCCGTAGTTCCATTTACCGTGATCATATCTATGGCCCGGAGAGATTTGATGCGGAGGTAGCTAGAATTACATTTATGGATCAGGTACAGTGTGCTCGGCTCATTGGATGGACGGTTTCGATCTATATGGTTATGCTACGATGTACAATTGGGTGATATGTTGCATTTCTTCATGGGTAGATCAAGAAGGTCACCGACATTGGGGTAGTAGTCATACTTACTTGCCTTTACGAGCCCCCACTAGAGTACGTACCCCTTATGGTGTCTTATGGATATTACATGCGGGAAACCACTATATGAGGCTCCGGGTACGCCCCTTGTCACCTATGCCTCCAATAGCCCCTTGTTGGGAACACGATGATAGCGTAGCTCATTATAGAGGCATGTATCGACATCAGCTTTCTTTGTGGCGCAGTTTCGAGACCGGATGTTATCTTTTATTTGTCCGATTATTGTACCTTATATTTTATTTGGCCGATTATTGTATCTTATATTTTATTTGTCCGATTATTGTACCTTATATTTTATTTGTCCGATTATTGTACCTTATATTTTAGTAGCTTAATTTAAAATGCAACATTTAATTAAAACATTCCTTAATTTGAAATACAACGACATTACATTACATAACTAAACCTGAAACCCTAAACCCCATACCTCAAACCCTAACCCTAAACCCTAAACCCCAAACCTCAAACCCTAAACCCTAAACCCCATACCTCAAACCCTAACCCTAAACCCCAAACCCCAAACCTCAAACCCTAAACGATAAACCTCAAATCCTGAAACCCTAAACCCAAACCTCGTTACAACGATATTAATTAAAACATAACATAATTAAATAACTATCGAACTTAATTATCTTCCGATGATGAAGATGACGATTCCTGATCTTGTTCATAATCTTGAGCCTCAATTTCTTCAGGTTAGGTAACCATATATTGATACAACAAATCAGTGACGTAGAGATAAACATTTCCTAGGTTGAGCACTCTACCGGCACATAAGTCTGATAGTCTTGCGTAATCGAGCACGGTCAGGATACGCTCAAAATAGACAAAGAGATCACTTCTTAACCTGCGAAACTTCCACATCTTCTCGGTTAATGTTTCATCAGAAACAACCTCATCAGTAACTGCTGGAGTTAGTATTTGATCCGGGTTTCCGGCTAAGATGATACAAAGGCTACCAAATGGAGGATTTTCAAGCAAGTTCCATACAGTGGCACTAGGAACCACTAATTCAAGTCGAGAAACTAGCACTGGTAAATTTTAAACAATTAGATCGATTCTTAGTTGATAAGCTCTGATTTTTTTGAGTATTTGTGATAACCATTTCAGTATTGTAGTGAGTGAATAGGATTGGATGTTATGATTGAAATTGACATAGAATGGGATATTTATAAGAAGTCGGTTCAAAACGGTTATTTTGAATTGTAACGGTTATTTTTTGAATTGTAACGGTTATTTTGAATTGTAACGGTTATTTTTTTGAATTTTAACGGTTATTTTGAATTGTAACGGTTATTTTTTGAATTGTAACGGTTATTTTGAATTGTAACGGTTAGATTTGAATTGTAACGGTTATTTTTTATTGTAACGGTTATTTTTTGAATTTTAACGGTTATTTTGAATTGTAACGGTTATTTTTTGAATTGTAACGGTTATTTTTTGAACTGTAACGGTTATTTTGAATTGTAACGGTTATTTTTTGAATTGTAACGGTTATTTTTTGAACTGTAACGGTTATTTTGAATTGTAACGGTTATTTTTTGAATTGTAACGGTTATTTTGAATTGTAACGGTTATTTTTTGAATTTTAACGGTTATTTTGAATTATAACGGTTATTTTTTTTTAATTATAACGGTTATTTTTTGAATTGTAACGGTTATTTTGAATTGTAACGGTTAGATTTGAATTGTTTTTTGAATTGTAACGGTTATTTTGAATTGTAACGGTTATTTTGAATTGTAACGGTTATTTTTTGAATTGTAACGTATATTTTTTGAATTGTAACGGTTATTTTCCCTCCATTTTTTCCTAAATCTCACCTATATTAACATCTTCATATTCTTCTATTTTTCACTCATCTTCATCTTCTTCTATTTTTCACTCATCTTCATCTTCTTCTATTTTCTTCTTCATCTCTCTAGTTATGTCCACATCATCCTCAATGTGGAGAAACCACCCAATTGAAGGCCTTAATTTTAAGAATCAATGTTGCAATCGTTGTGGCAAAAACGCTATCATCAAGATTTCCGGGTCAATTAATAATCCAATGAAAGCGTATTTTAAGTGTTTAGATTGCAATAATTTGTGTCGTGGTTGACTGAAGATCATTTGACAATAATAAAAAGGTTGAAGATAGCATGTGAAGCTGAAGGTGATGATGCATCAAGTGGAAATGTCATGAAAGAGCAAGTGATAGGTATGAAAGAAGAGATTTCGGAAATGTCAAGGATGATGAAGTTTTACTTCAAGTGTATCTTGTATTTGTTTGTTTTCCTTATGTTAGCCATTGTCATGAAGTAGTGAGTATTTTCAGAAATTTCCGAATTTGCATCAGTTGCTATGTATTCCAGAAATTTCAGAATTTAAAACCGTCATGTTTTTTGAATTTAAAACGGTTTGAATAGTCAACTAACATAGTCGTCCAACATAGAGAAAGTGTTTAAAAACGTACAAAATAAATGAAAACAAACACAAATTAGTCTCCCGACTACTCATCACCCTCACCCTCGCTATCAGTAAACACACCATCTGATCTACGCTGAATACGATCATCGGGTGTTTGACGGGGTCCTCTAGTACTCTGTATGTGCCTAGCCCTGTCAACCAGTGGTTGGATGTTTTTCATCATCTTGCGGAAGAAGGAAAGCTGTTTCTTGTCATCGCCAATCCCTTGGGCTTGGGCAAACTGAAACACTAAAGCACGTGCAGTCTGCAAATTGACAAAAATAACTAAGACATTTTAAACATTATCGACAAACAGTAAGAAATTTAAACAATTATTACAACAACTGTAAGTAAAATTATTACCTCAGCAGGGACATCAAAATCGTCATGTGCAGCGGGGGCATCATGGTGGTCGGGATCAATGATCAACGGGTGAGAATTCCCATTATACCAATCCTCGTAATCTGGCGCCGTCTCCCCCGGGAAACTAACTAGTCTCGATCTACGAGAAAGGTGAACCAAGTAGTCTCGATCCTCCCAGCAATCCCAAAGATGATCGGCCACCGTCCCGACACTAACCTCGTACCCTATCCCCGAAGCAGGACGATGCGCTATCGTTCTCATAATGGGATTGGGTATTACCTGCACATACCCAAACTGACGTAAACACCGATCGGGCTGGTACGGCTCGGCTATGTCCATGAAACGAACACAACCGGCAAAAATAGTACGAGGATGATACTCCTCCTGACGCGGCCCATACGGATCCTACATAATGGAAGCATAAGTAAGCCCATCTAACACCCTCTGATACTCCAACAATTTCTCCGCATTTTGAGCGAAGGGACCAACGGATCTCCAAGAACACGACCGAGGCTGAGTAGGGTCAATTACCGAAGGTGGACCGGGTCTGAACATAGGAAAATACTCATAGATCCACGATTGGAACAAAGTCAAGCAACCACCAATAGTCTTCACACCAGCACGTGAAGCCACACCCAACTGTCGGTACATGAAGGCTAGTGCACCGGCTCCTCAAGCGTAGTGGTGTACAGAATCAGTATCAGTCACTAAGGGAAACAACTGAGGACGTAACCTATCACCTGATTTGTCGTCGAAAAGTGTCGACCCCAACACCACAGCCAAGAACCCCTGAGCATGAACAACATCACAACTAGCTACCACCATGTCACAAACTGCATCTACCAATATACCCCCACTCTTGTAAATAGGGGCCTTCTTATTAGGGTTTAACGGCAACCTCAACTCGTTTTGTGACTTCGCAGAGAAGTCACAAACATACATAAGGGGATCCGCCAACGTCCCGTCCACACTCTCCACCTTACAACAGTCACCATATACCCGAACACCTAAGATCTGGGCAACATCGTGAAAGAGTATGGACATCTCCCCAAAAGGCATGTGAAAACAGTTGGTGTCGGGTTGCCATCTCTCAACGAAAGCAGAAATAAGGGGCATGTTAAAATGCTCGGCCATGGAATCTGTAAGGTGAGAAAGGCCACTACCGTCATAAATAGTCCGAACGGCCGAAGGTAGTCGCCAGCTACTCATCAACCTCGTCCTACCAAACCGGTGGTAACCCGTCAAAACTGGTCGACCGACCTCATTAGGAGTCGGCCATAAGGTGTGGGCAATGTGGCTCCCAAAGCTGGGAAACACGTGGGCAAACATCAGACCACCCGGAACAGGATCGGAAACCAACCAAGAGACATCCTTACCCGACTTCTTCTTCTTCGGAGCCACGACACTACTAGAACTACCATCCGACATCCGCTGAAAAGGCCCCTCCTCATCCCGTCTACGGGGCCCCCTACGCACTCGCTCCGCACCCGCCTTATCCTCACCTATCTCATCAGCAGCCCGAACCACCTCCTCCAACTCCTCCGCAGTTCACGACTGGGTACTACCCTCTCCAGCCTCAGACTCAAATTGGAGCCCCTTTCGAGGTCGAACGTGACGGTCTTTTCCTCCACCGACCATCTATTCACAAAATAACAAAAAGGCGTTGATTAGTTAAATTGATAAAACCGAAAAATTTATTAATTATAGTGTTATACTTCACTATTTCTTTTTATTTGTCGTGAAACGGAAAAATAAGTTTAAGTAAAAAAAAATTAAAATACAACGAACTAGCCCCGAACGGGGTTTATTAGTAATAATTAATTATTTTTTTACGAAAACAAAACAAGACGGAAAAATATATTTTAAAAAATTTAAAAAATAAAATAAATAAAAATACAACGAATTCGGCACGGACGGGGTTTATTATTAATAATTAATTATTTTTTAACGAAAACAAAACAAGACGGAAAAATAAGTTTTATAAATAAAAAAAAAATATCGACAAATTCAAAAAAAAAACGAAAAAAAAAAAACACAAACCTGGGCTCGGACGAAGAACATTTTCGTCCAGATCCAGGCCCAGCCGAAAATGTTTTTCGTCCAAGACCCATATTGGACGAAGAACATTTTCGTCTGGGCCTTGATCTGGACGAAAATGTTCTTCGTCCCAGCCAGGTACGTGTTTTTTTTTTCGTTTTTTTTTTTTTTTTGAATTTGTTCGATTCAAAGGTTGCAAAACACGATTAAATTCGTCTCAAATCAAGGCATCTATCCTAATTCCGTCTACAATAAAGGCTTCTATCCTAATTCCGTCACAAACATACAAACTACGAAAATATTCAAAAAAAAATTAATAAAGAACACATACCTTGTTGAATGTTTGAATTTGATGACGGAAATGATGTGGTTGAAGCGAGTTTTTGTTGTTATGTGAGTCGGTTTTTTTTTTTAAGTTAAGTGTGAAAGGGTGATTTTTGGAGAATATGAAAAATACAAGGGGGAGTGTGAGGGAGGGGTAGTTTAGGAAATTCATTAATAATTGTCGACGATAATTAGTAAGGTGTCGGCGATCTTTAGCAGCTAGGTTCTTTAATTTGCTTGGCCCATAGTTCTTGTAGGATGTCGGCCCAAAATATTGACAGTCTTACTTAGCTAATATATTTAAGTCGACAGCCTCTCAAATCTTTTACTCGGAAGTCACAAGGGTCGTCACCTGTTATAATCAAAAATAAGAATGAATTAGCTCACTTATGGTTAAAATAATATTTAAATTGTACAATTTCAAAACCAACAAATGTAACAAAAGACTCAAATAATACAATAGATGACCGTAAAAAAAAATATAAAAACGAGCTATAAATATGAATAAATATTTTATTATCAGCTAGGTGACGAATAATACATAAAAGAGTACGAAAAAGTTGTTTTTCAATAACTTTTTTTTTTTTTAACACGGTGTTTCAATAACTTATTGAGAGACGATGTTTAAGTTAATCAATAAGATTACAAGACAAATACTCTATTTCCTCTTTGATGCGATTCCTCTGTGTTAATGCTTGTAAGTTGTAAGCTTCGTTGTTGCTTTAGAAAAAATTGTGTGTCGTCCGTGAAGACCATCCTCCTTATACTTAAAGGCAATCCACCAAATGAAATATTATAAAGCATTAGGTGTGTACAGTCCTCCCGAAAGACACACGAATTTTTCGTTGCTTTAATAGTGATCTCAATCTCGATTTTTGTGACCTCCGGGAGTACGGTCCTCTGGTTACTTACTGTGTTGATGCTTGTAAGCTTCATTGTTGCTTTAGAAAAATTTTTGTGTCTTCGGGGAAGACCGCCTTCCTCACACCTTCGTCAAATGGAATATTATAAAGGTTTAGGTGTAAGGAGTACGGTCCTTCCGAAAAACACAAGAATTTTTCATTGCTTTAATAGTGAGCTTAATCTCGATTGTTGAAGGTATTTGCACAATTAACATCCCATTGAAAATTTGGTTTCCAACTGACGCCCAGATGAATAGAGCAAGACAAAATTGCGAGTAACGGTGATCTGGTATTGGTTCTTCAATCGGTCTTACTTGTGATTGTTAGTTCGTCATAAGCTTATGACCTCATATAACCCCCATTCCACTTGAGGTAACTCATACACTTGTGTCTACCCCTTGGTTGTCACAAGTTTGTGACAAAATAGTGTCGTCACAAATGAGAATTATTTGTCACAAAAGTAAAAGGGATATTCTACATGGTACCCCTCAATTTTTCGACTTTCTACATAGTACACCTACACTTTTTAAAACATACATGGTACCCCTAATTATTGTCATTATCACTAAGTGTACCCCTAAACTTTATTTTCCGTCAATTAAACTCAGTTTTATGCGTTAAGTGATGACTTGGACGCGTAACCAAGCTTGTCATTTATTATCCTATGACATAAGAACTCTATCACTACAAGAATTCCAGTCTCGGGCGACCAAAATAGGCGACTGATTTTAGTCGCTAAAAGGAAATTGGCGACCGAAAGCAGTCGTCCCGCGTTAGTCGCAAGGCCTAGTCGCCTAAATTACTCGGGCGACCGATTATGGTCGCCAAATTGGCGACTACCACATAAACATCGTCGCCAAATCAGCGACTACTATTCGTCGCCTATCCTGTCACCATTTTGGCGACTGCCACGTCATCCGTCGCCAATTTTGGCATTAAAAAAATAAAAAAAAATCGAGATCTGGATCTTGCATAGAAAGAAAGAGGCTTCCTAGCCACTTAACAAAACCAAAAAGCGACTCTTTATTTACAAGATTCCTACAATAAATCTACACCAATAAATTTACATCAAAGATTTTCTCATTAATCAAAGTTATTTACATCAATAATAACATTAAAAATTTACATTACATATCGGCCAAAAAAGCTATTACAAAACAGCCACTGAATTTGCACATTAATCAAAGCCCGATCCGTCTTCTCTGCTTCTCTTTTCCTTTTTGTCTTCAAATTTTTGTGGGTTTGGGTTTGGTAAAGTAAGAAATTATTTTATCAATTACACCACTATAATAATAACTTATTTGAATTTGAAAGGAAAAATTAGAATCAATACCTTTAATTAATCAAACAAGGATAAAAATAAGATGAAATTCGAATCAATACCTTTAAAAATCTTATCTTTATTAATTCAGAAGACAATACTCAATCCAGGACGTGCCACGTCATTAATACAACCTTTTTTTTGGAAATTCATGTTATGGTGGGACCCGTTAGTGTGCAAAGTATTTATTTCTTCAGAATTTCGTCAATACAAACATACGATAAATTCCGTCTTAGAACAAATACTATGAAATAATACTATGAAATAATTTTATACATTCCGAATAAATGAAATTAATGGCATATAAGCGGTATGAATTACAAATCGGAATAAATGAAACTAATTACAAATTATAGAATTTACATAATTTTACAAAAAAAATTGAATAACAATAAAATTACATGATTACGAGAAGGATTTATATTTAATTATGGGATTGAATTACATATAATGTGAATAAATTACAAGCATAATTTTTTAAAACTAGATAGTACGATATATTTGAAAAAAAAAAATCATGACGGAGTATTTACTTACAGTTAAAAACTCGGCAACTTAACTACTAGCCGCGCACATCGAAAATGGTAGGTGACAATGATAGGCTACCGAGTAAATTTACTCTTCAACAAACGTCGAGAATGTTCATTTCCAGTTAGATCACTGATCTACATTAAACATGTAGATCACTGATATAGAACTATTAGATAATTACAATAGAAATGTAAAAATAAAATATTCATCAAAAAATATTCATACCGTCCTAAATACATACCCGTGCAATTTTGCACGGGTTTAAAACTAGTAAGATGAAATCCGAAAAGAGAAGTAATAAAACTGAAAATTTGGTGAAGGTTAATCTTGTTTTAGCGAGATGTATATTTGGAGATCATTGAAATTTTGTGGTTTTACTAGGAAAACACAAGAGAAAGATGAACTGATGAAGTTTGGGGAAGCCAAGATCTATTTAAAAGATGAATTTTTGTAGTTTTTTGTATAGTGAGAACAAAATAAAAGAGGGAGTCTGGGATGCGTTTTGGTAACGGGTTTGCTAAAGATCGCCCCTAATTTTACTCATCTCGCCCCTAAATATTACCTTTTTGCCCTTGTGTAATTAAAACCCCATATACCTTCCTTTTTACTCATTTTCGATTTTAAATTTAAAATTTCAAAAATACCGCTTCATAAATTAACATAAACAAAACCGTCTCAAAATAATACGAATTAGCGATTTAAATTGGACAAAATTTGACGAATAATGAACCAAAAAACTTCAAACGATCATAACTTTGTGCTCGGGTGTCCGATTTTGACGAATTTTTTTTTCAAATCACTTAACTCGACGAGACGAACGCAATGGGATTTTTTTTTTTTTTTTTGAGAAATGGTCCATTCGTGTAGAAAACACGAATTGACCTAGGCCGATTCATGTGGTTTACACGAACCAGCCTGGGCCAATTCGTGTAATCCACATGAACTGGCCTAGGCCCATTCGTGTGATTTACATGAACTGGCCAAGGCGGGTTCATGTAAACCACATGAACCGGCCTAGGCAAGTTCGTGTTTTTCACACAAATGGGCCCGCTTTCCAATTTTTTTACCAATGCGTTCGTCTCGTCGAGTTAAGTGATTTGAAAAAAAAATTCGTCAAAATCGGACACCCGAGCACAAAGTTATGATTGTTTGAAGTTTTTACGTTTCTAATCGTCAATTTTGTTTCGAATTAAATTAACAAAAACAAAACCGTCTCAAAATAATACGAAATAGCGATTTAAATTGAACAAAATTTGACGAATAAAGAACCAAAAAACTTCTAACGATCATAACTTTGTGCTCAGGTGTCCGATTTTGACGATTTTTTTTTTTCAAATCACTTAACTCGACGAGACGAACGCAATGTAATTTTTTTTGTTGAGAAATGGTCCATACGTGTAAAAAACACGAATTGACCTAGGCCGATTCATGTGGTTTACACGAACCAGCTGGGCCGGTCGTGTAGTCACACTTGAATCGCTGGCAGGCCCATTCGTGTGATTTACATGAACTCGCCAAGGCTGGTTCGTGTAAACCACATGAACCGGCATAGGCCAGTTCGTATTTTTCACACGAATGGGCCCGCTTTCCAATATTTTTTTTTACCATTGTTATCTCGTCGAGTTAAGTGATTTGAAAAAAAAAATCGTCAAAATTGGACAACCGAGCACAAAGTTATGATCGTTTGAAATTTTTACGTTTCTAATCGTCAATTTTGTTTCGAATTTAATCATGCTTGATTATTAATTATCGTAAAATGGGTCACCGTCACTCATATTTTGAATTACCGATAAAAATTAGTTTTGAGAATGTTTTAGAATAAAGGGCAAAATTGGAAAGTGAAATGAATATTAGGGGCGAGATGAATAATATAGGGGCGATCTTTAGCAATTATGTTTGGTAAAGTGACTAATGGTGGGGTTTGTTTATGTAAATGAGGAGGTGGATACTGGGGGAGGTGGATCTATGATTTATTTGTGTTCACACAGTTGGCGACTGAAAGTTTTTGGTAAAGTGAATAATCCAACCTTATGCTCTACTTACTCTAATGTGTCGATATATTTAGCATCCTTGATCAGTGTAAAATGGTGTAAAACAAAAGAACCAAAAAAGTCGCAACAAAATAGATGGCACAAAAAGAAGGCGAAAATAGGAGGAAGTTACACGCAGTATGCGTACCATTCCCGGCACAAGGTCATATAACACCAATGTTACAACTAGCCAATATCCTTAACTCTAATGGCTTCTACATTACCTTTTTCCATACTCAACACAACTACCGTTGCTTACTCCACGCTAAGGGTCCCAACTCCCTCCACGGTACCCCAACGTTCCGGTTCGCAACTTTTCCTGACGGACTTCCACCCTCAGACAGTGACCTTCCACGCCCACTCCATACCCTTGTACCGTCTCTAGAACATAACAGTCTTCAACCTTTTGTTAATGTCCTGCTTAAGCTTAATGAACCCTCCTCTGGCTGGCCGCCCGTTTCGTTGATTATTTCTGATGCTATTATTCCGTTCGCTGTTGATGCTGCCAAACACTTATCCGACTGTGCTGTTGTATACTTTACACCCTCGAGTCCTTCCAGTTTTATTGCGTCTTCCCAGTATGATGTTCTGCTTCAAAGGGCTACCCTGCCTTTCAAAGGTTTGTTCTTCTCTCTTATGCTTTTATTTTCAAAGGTTAGATTTTGACAGGTCTATTCAAAAGTAGTAATAACTAGTTTTCTTGCCCGTTGTACGGATTTTAAAATAATGTGTGATAAATTTCACAATAATATGGAATATAGACATATAGTACATCGTTCATGTCTAAGTTTTTATGTATGTCGCATGACCAACAAATAATTATTAACATAGTATTGACATGTAAGAATAAAAGAGTGTTTGATTAATAAAATACTTTTTTTTTAGGAAAATAAAACCAATATGAAGTTTATATATATATATATATATATATATATATATATAGAAATGGGATCAAGTGAGTCCCTTAGTATAGGTAAGTCATTTAGTCTAATCTAAACCATTAGATTAAAACAAAATCAATGGTTAAGATTAATTCTAAAAATAAAGAGGCTATATAAAACCCACCAAACCCTAATTCCATTCATTTTACAACCTCCCAGTTCTCTCTCTTCCTCCCTTTCTCTCTCCGTCTCTCTCATGCCTCACTCACCAACCAACCCTAAATACTACCCAACCACCACTGCAGCCACCACAACACCCCCGTTTCCGCCGACAACAACAGCCACCCCGCTCTCCCTTTGTCTGCCTCCCTCCTATCCACCGCATATGTCCTCCGTTTCCCGACAACAACAATGACCACCACAACACCCCCGTCCTCCGTTTCCTCGAACTACCGCCACCCCGCTCTCCCTTTGCCGCCTCCCTCCCGTCCACAGCATCCTCGTCATTTGCCTTGTTGTCTTTTTTTTTTTTTTTTTTTTTTTTTTTTTTAAATTTTGGTTGTGTTTTAATGGTGTCGTAGTGGGCGGTGGTTGGTGGTAGTTGGTTGTAGCGTGGGCCGTTCTACCGCGCTCTCCCTTCTCCTTTCTCTTTTTTTGTTTTTTTTTTTGTTTTTAGATCTAAGTTAAGGACGTGATATTGTGGTTGTTGTTGTTGGTGGTGGAACATTTATGGGGTAGGGAATGGTGGTGATGTCGTGTACTTGAAATTTACCAAAAAATGACAAGGAGAAGAGATCAAAGAAAAGGAGGGAGTATACGTTATCATTCTCATAGTTGACATTAGTCTGTAACGAAAATGAAGAAGAGATTTTTTTTCTCTCAATTTGGTGGTCCGAGGTTGTCGACGCGTGGTGGTCGTGGTGGTGTCGTGGTAATGGGTCGTGTGGTTGGAGGAGGTGAGGGTGGTGGTTGTAGGTGGTTATTACTATAAAGTTTTAGGCATGGATTAAAGTTACGCATATATGGACTAAAGTTACGCTTAGATGGACAAAAGTTACGCTTTGATATGGACTAATTATGACTTAAATTACATTAAAGTTTCAAAAATTATGACTAAAGTTACAATCGTAAAACATTAAAGTTACAATTATAAAATAATAAAATTAAATAAATTGAAATTTTTATATTAGAAATTGAAAAAAAAATTAAAGTTTTAATTTTTAGCATTAAAGTTTCTCTCGTAAAATATTAAAGTTATATTTAAAAATCAGTAAAATTAAATAAATTCAAATTTTTATTAAAAATTGTTTAAAAAAATTAAAGTTTTAATTTTTAGCATTAAAGTTTTACTCGTAAAATATTAAAGTTATATTTAAAAATCAGTAAAATTAAATAAATTCAAATTTTTATATTAAAAATTGTTTAAAAAAAATTAAAGTTTTAATTTTTAGCATTAAAGTTTCACTGTAAAACATTAAAGTTATATTTAAAAATCAGTAAAATTAAATAAATTCAAATTTTTATATTAAAAATTGTTTAAAAAAATTAAAGTTTCAATTTTTAGCATTAAAGTTTTACTCGTAAAATACTAAAGTTATAATCAAAAATCGATTTTATATATTTAAAATAAAATTTTATAACACAAATTTAAATTTTTATTTATAAAATAATCTTAAACATTAAAGTTATAATTATAAAGAATTAAAGTTACACTCTTAAATTAAAGTTTCATTTATAAAACATTAAAGTTTTCATCTTAAAATTTTAAAATCTCAACCATCCATTTTAGTAGATCAATGGCTAGGATTAGGACTTAGTGGACTCACCATTTTAGGTGGACTCATTTGAACTCCTCTATATATATATATATATATATATATATATATATATATATATATGATACTTGTACTGATAGTTTTTATAATTTGTTCATTAATACCTGTTTATTTTTCAATTGGTCAAGGAAAACAATAACATCTACTTTGCATAATCAACTCAATGATAAATCTCCTTCTTTAGAATAACAATCATAATTTAATCATTGTTGAGTCAAATGGTAGTTACGTAAAAACATTTACAGGTAGTTAAATGTTATTTTCCGGTCAAACTATAGACGTACCTTTGAATGTGAACCAAATTCCAACGCAATACTACATGGTTGGGGCTGCTTATGACACCCCCCTGTAACAGTAGTCTTGCCCCCATCCGCTCATTTGAAACAAAATCCTTCACGCAGACCCCTATTTTTCTTCTCTATTCACACACATGATCTAAAACAATCTCATCCCTTGAAAGATCGATCCTTGTCTTCAAAACTTCTCTCAAATTTATCCAACCAAGTGAAAAACTAAACCTCTACTTCAAGAAAAATCCACAATCCAATGAAAACTAACCCTTGCTCTCGACAATGTTCTTAGAATTAAGATTTTACTTTAATTTGGATTGATGGGGTCAAGATTAAGTTTATCAGTATGACCTTTTGAGATTTCTTGTTATTATTCATGTTACCTATATGTTTTAAGCAAGCGATATTTTACTGATAAATAACCTTATTTATTATCACTATCCTCGTTAAACTCATCACCCTCCACAAATGCACCCTCCCTCCACCCCACTAATTTACCCGCAAAATAAAACATCAGCCACTGTGATTAGTTCTTACTATTACTTGAAACAACCTCCAATCCACTACCACTATCACTACCTTTCTGCCACGTTTTACATCTAAGAAGTCATAAATCACATTCACCTCCATGAAACACCAATCTTTACTCTAGATGATATGGATCCTCGTCTCCCTTATCGAAGACAATTTATTTCTCCTTTAACAAAGAGAAGTTTAAGAAGCAATCTTCCCTCTTATCTCTCTCTCTTTCCCTTCCTAGTCTTTTTCTCGTCCCCTCCCCTACCTCCATTCCAGATACTCAAACAAAGTGTTTGGGTACTATGTTTGTAAACTGAATAAGTTTGAATATTATATATATACACGAACTTTGCTATTTATTTCATTTTGCATAAATAAATCTTACTACTTCCATCTCATTTTTATTGTCCTTTTTTCTTCAAATTTTATTATCTCATAATTATTATCCCCTTTCTAGATCTAGTAAGGAAAAACTTTAGTCAACCAACTCGTCGCAATCAACCTCATTCCCACTCAAAACAACCTTTAGTCAACTATTTAATCCCTTCGGTTCACACATAAAACGGTCTAAAATGCAAAGCTTTCATGTCTCTCTTAGAAAGTTCATCTAACTAATAGAAAACTAACCGCTACTATCTAAACTTCATCATTTTTACATCCCGTAAAGATTAAGTTGAACATGACAAAAAAAAAAATGCAGAAACTTAGGTTTTGTTTGTTAACGACAGAGTGAACATTTTTTTTTAGCATTTTGAGAGTTTTTACACTATTTAAATAACAAATGTGCTATTTTGAGTGTTGATCATCGACATATTGAAATAGTAGATTGTGGTGTAATTTCATGTTTTAGATTATGACCTTTAATTAGTATATTATAAGAAAATAAAAATTGAGTTTTTTTATCTCTGAGGAAATTAAAGATCAAACTTTATCTTTATCATATTTATAATTAATATTCTTCACTTAAAATATATAAATTTAAGCAAGTTCAAATAAGTTAACTAAAAGTTATAAATCATAAATTGTACGAAGCACTATAATCATTTTTTTTATTAATATGAAATAAATGTCATAAACTTCATGAGAATATTAATGAGGTAGAGAACTATAGAAGAGTTGGCAAGTACATGACCCCCTTTTAGGTTTAAATTTTTTCATTTATTTTTACATTTTTGCTAAAGGTGGTTAAAACATCGTATTATGCATGACGAATATGTCTCACCCTTCCCCAATTCGTATCTCTCCCTAAATTATAGTGATGATGTGCTCAACTTACAAAAAAAAAATTATAGCATCAACAATAATTAGTTGCTCCATATAATTGAATAGTATCGTTTTTTATGCATGTAAATTTGTCAGAAGAAAAGCTTGAGAGAGACGGTCTTCACTATGTTAGGGAAAGACTACTCTTACCCTTTTATGTGTTTTTCATGACTTTTTTTTAATGTTGATCGTTGCTTGAATTGAATCTTAACCTTATACATATTTCTATAATAAGTGTATCTAATTTACCTTCAAGCCTCATTCAAATATATTTTATTACTCGTGGTACCATTTTTACTTTAAATTGTAAAACAATCGCACAATAAAGTTTTTCAAAACATTTACTCATTTTTCATAATATGATATTTCGATTCGCAAATTAGCAGCAACTTTCTTTATCTTTTAATACTCCTTGAAAAATAGATATCAAACTTTGTACTTATCAATAATTTATGAATATCTTATTTAAATTTTGATTAATATACTTTTATATAATGACAAATGAATGTAAATAATATAATAATAAATTATCAATAGAAGTTGAAGTGTATTGTGAGGGAAATAACTTTAAAATTAGTAGGAGAAATACATATGACATTTGAAAAATAAACTTCGTATTATGTATAATTAAATATGACATTAGCAATAACAAAAAACGTAGAGGCATATATTTCAGCGTTCATTTTACTCTTTACATGAGTAAATTCCATGTTGTACATATTATGCATGTACATTTGTCACAACCTAGTTCGGCCTAAGGCCTTTTAGCCTCATAATACCTCATTTTTTTAATCGGAAGTTGTTATAAAATTGGATATTATAAATATATCAAAGGTTTTTTTTCCTTCTAATTTAATAAAAAGTGACCAAATACTACTGAATAATTTTTTAATATTAATAAATTGTAGATAATTAATTTATTTCCGGTTTCTAATAATAAATTATAAAATAATTAATTAATTCTCATTTCTAATAGAAAAATAATATTCCTAATTATAATAGAAAATTTTTAAATAATTATTATCTCCTAATTCTAATAGTACAATTAGGAAAAAAAAGTCTTAATAAATTGTTAATTTATCTCCTATTTCTAATAGGAAAATTGTAAAATAATTAATTAATTCTCATTTTTAATAGAAAAATTATATTCCTAATTATAATAGAAAAATTATAAATAATTAATTATCTCCTAATTCTAATAGTATAATTAGGAAAAAAAAACCTTAATAAATTGTTAATTTATCTCCTATTTCTAATAGGAAAATTGTAAAATAATAAATTAATCCTCATTTCTAATAGAAAAATTGTATTCCTAATTATAATAGAAAAATTGTAAATAATTAATTATCTCCTAATTCTAATACTGATAGTATAATTAGAAAAAAAGCCTCCTTTAGTTATATATATTGATTTAACAAAAATAACCTAATCTTTGACAAGTCTTCCAAAAATAACCCGACCTTTTAACTTAAAAAATAATAATCCAACCTTTAAATTTTTGTCACATAAATATCTCGAACTCTCAACTAAACAAATTTCTACCAAATATTGATAAATGATATTTGTAAAATAGTTTCATAAATCTTTAAAGTCTATTTTGTGATATCATATATAAAAAAAAACTCATAACCAAAAACCTGGAAAAATTATAATTTCCTTAGTTTGTCAATGGAAAATTAATTATAAAACAAATATATAATTTTTTGAAAATAAATAAGATAGATTTAAATTAGTGGAAATAGTTATCAGAGAAATACTTTTGATTTTTTAAACCGAGGATTTGAGGAAACAAACAATTTTTTAAACATATCATTTATGCCTTTTGGGATTTTGAATAGTAGTATAAAATTTTTTCAATTTTTTTTCCATGCTTCAAATTGTTCTTAAATAATTTATTCATAATTTTATATAATTACTTATGCAAATATATGGTCAATATGTTAATGGATTGATTAATACTCCCTCCATTCAACTCCACTTTGCAGGTTTCTCTTTTGCACACTATTCACAAGCGGACATTCAACTTCAATTTTCTCTCGATACATAAGTTAAAATATATTCATGTGAGATCTTATTTGATTCGTCTTTAAGAGTACTTTAAAAATATCTAACTTTTATAATTTTTACAAATACGTAGCTAAAGATATTTACCGCGTAAAAGTCGCGTTGGCAAACGTGATAAAACAAACATGTAAAGTGGAGTTGAATGGAGGGAGTATATGATTAAATTATTATTTTTCGAAATATAAGTAAAATGTTGGGACATTTATGTAACACAAAAGCAAACGTTGGATTATTCTTGTTAAAATCAAAAGGTTGGGTTATTTTCAGAATACTTAACAAACGTTGGGTTATTTTTGTTAAATTTGCCTTTTAGAAAAGAAATAAAAATATTAAAGTAACGTGTATGGTATCCTCGAACTTTACTATTTTGCACGTGGTACCCAACTTTTTAAAATATAAACTTATTGAAATATTGGGTATCATGTGCAAAATGACAAAGTTCGAGGGTACTATGTGAATTTTCCGTTCTCCCATAAAATATTGAAATACACCTTCATTTTTATCACTTCGTCATATTCTCTAACATCTTCAACATTTCTTAAATCGACAAATTCACAAAAATCTTCCACTTTCCTTATTTGTCCACTTTTCTTATTTGTGGTTCTAATAACTTATGACCCAAATTCTCTCTCCTACCTTTATTTACATCCACAAATCATCATATCGCTAACCGCGAAAGTGACAATTTAGCCCCATTACTTTGGTTAATCGTGAGATCAAACCCCTTAAGTTTACATTGTAGCAATTAAGTCCCATAAGTTAGGCAAAAGGTGAATTTAAGCCCTTTACCCAAAATCTCATGATAAATTCAATATATCATATTTCATAAGTGAAATTGATTACACTTTTTTACAATATATACAAACAAAATAAAAGTTAACAATGAAATCAAAATTTAAAATGTATTAGCATCAATTTGAGAATATTTTCAATTATTTCATAAAAATAAAAATATTTATGTTTTTATTAAAGAACTGAATATTTTTCTTAAATTTGTTAACCATTCTTTAAGAAATAAAAAATATAAATTTAATATTTTTTTAGAATTTTTTTTGTGAAAATATGAGAAATACAAAAGATATACGTGCATAATTTTTTTTGGGTAATAGAGATATATTTTTAATAAAAATGACGATTTTCTCGAAAAAGTAAAATAAAACTAAAGTTTTTATTTTTCCAGGATTTTAAAATATTGTCTTTGTTTACATTTTTAAAAACAAAAAAAAATTGCACTTTCTTTAAACAAAATATAATCTAATTAAGTTTTTGTGGCATGAGAAAATGAATTTCTCATGAGATTTTGAGTAAGGGGCTTAATGTCACCTTTTTCATAACTTATGGGGCTAATTGCTACACTCTAAACTTAAGGGGTTTGATCTCACGATTAGCCAAAGTGATGAGGCTAAATTCCCACTTTCGCGTGTGACTCAATATTTGTTCAAAACAATTATGGAAAAAACTTAAAGAATAAGAGAGAGTAATTTCTTCCACTTTAAAAATACAATCCGTCTCATTGTAGACGGACACTATCCGTCTAAAGTTGTAGACAAATAGTGGTCTCTCACAAAATGCAAGTGGGAGGGCAAGTGGAGATATTCATTTCCCGCCCATTTGCACTATCCACTCCCATTTTGTGAGAGAGACACTATCCATCATCTACAGTTTTAGATGAATAGTATTCATCTAAAATGAGAATTTGTGTTAAAAATAACGCTTTTTTTTCTAAAGAAAGATACAATAATTTCTTCCACTTTAACCGGAACTTATATCAAAGAAATAACATAGAGTAGGACTACGGAGTACCACACTAATCATATTGGACATCAATGAATAATAAGAACAAAAATAGTTAAGCAAAAGTGACTTACTCATTTTCACAAATTCTCATCTAGGACGGGTATTATCTATTTTAAGATTAAAACGAGTTAAATATTACCACGTGGGAATAACAAAGACAAATTTTTTGGCATTTTCTAGGCAACAAATAGGGTGATTTGATATGTATTTAACTCGTTTTAAGCTTAAGACAGATATTGTGCTGCTCTTAAATGAGAATTTGTGATTGAAAATAGTTATGTAAGGCGACCTTACACAAGTTATACCGAAACGGGTCTTTTCTTATAGTTGCTTTTACTTAGTAATGTGGTTATATTAGGGTCCGTTTTACGTTATATTTACGTGAAATTGCCTTACACAAGACTTACTTACTCGTCTACTCAGCACACTTTTAACTTTCTTTTACTTTTCTTTTACTGTATTATTGTACTCCGTATGTAGTTTGTAGATATAACATATAGGCTCACGGAGTCACCTTTAGGTAGCATCAAAATTGATACAGACACGAAACAGACACGTAACACAATATTATACTACCTCCAATCCAATCCAAATTACTCATTTGACTTTTTACGGTCTACGAGACGACACTTTGACCACGTTTTTCTTCATTTATATATTATGTTTTTTGGTCGAAATTATAATTTTCCGAAACCTCTTTTTATACCAAATGTAAATATGTAAATTTTAGGTAAAAAAAATAAAAATTTGGCTTTGTATAATTGAGGTCAATATTTAACTAAGTTGACTTTAAAAAGTAAATGGGTAGTTTGGATTGGATTGGAGGGAGTATGAAATTTAGAACAATGGACACGGTATTTAAATTTAATAGAATATACTCCCTCATATCCTCTATTTTCTTTCCTATTTTCTAAAACAGATTATTAAGGTTTTCTTCCCTATTTCCTTTTCTGAGAGATTTGTGTGGTTCAAATTCATTTGCATGTAGAATAATGTGTTTTGTGTGGTCTAAATGCATTTCTTTATTTCTTATATAAAATGAAAGGGGAAGAATATAGTGAATAAGAGAGAGTATATTTTATAATTATAAACGTACGATCTTATTTTTGTACGTAAAAGTATTTATATTAATAAATTTAAATAAGTGAAGATAAAACTTGATATTGACTATAACTCATTTTCATTTGTCACCCATATACATCTTTTGATCAATCTCTTTCAATATCTAATTCCTTGTATAAAGAATAACATTAACTTCGAGTTCAACTCATTTCCTCACTAAGCCCTTCATCATAACACAACACTCTTTATTCACCTAAAATTTGAGAAAAAGGATTGTACATCGGATGTACTACATCATATTTAATGACTTTTTGAGTTTTTGTGTATTTTTTTCGAGTATTATAGAGTTTATAAATTACATTTTAGTTTTATGATGTCAAAAATCAAATCTTTTTGAGCTTATATGTAATTTTTTTGAGTTATAATGTAACTTTTTTAGATTAAAGTTTAAGTAAATAAACTCAAAAACTTTAAAATAAAACTCAAAAATTTTAGATTAAAACTCAAAAACTTTAAATTAATGCTCAAAAACTATAACATCTGATGTACTACATCAGATGTATGATCCACTTACTGCTAAAATTCAACTTAATTTCGTCCGAAAGTGTGTCCAAAATATGTTCAAATACCATGAATACATGTTCAAGACGTGTCTAAACGCCATATACACGTAACAGATACGTGCCCAAACAAACGAACGTGTCATGTATAGGTATCATTGTGGTGTCCTACTACTACTGTCTTCTCTGGGGTGTTGTTTCGCCCAAGATCTGTACAATTTTTATTAGAGCTTGCGGTGGCCAAGGACGTCCACTCCCATCACGTGCCACTGCTTCCTACTCCATACATGCCTTTATTATACTCTTTATTTTCATTGATTTTTTTTTTTACCTTTTTTCGACATTTATTTGTGATCTTCTACCTTAGTTTTGGGGTAAAATTTAGTGGTATGGTGATATGCGAATATAAATGAAAGTAAAAGAGAGAATGCGGGGTCACAAATTACTATAACTACAAATAATAGAAAAATAAAGAAAGTGAAAGATTTTAGTGAATTTATCGTTTTAGGAAATGTGGGAGATGTTAGAGAATAAGAGGAAGTATAAGTTCTACTTAGACATTTTCGCATTTCACTTCTCTCACGTCTACATGACCCACCTACATTACTAAATAGTAAATACTCCGTAATGTTTTTGTAGTAATTGTCCTATACAACGATCTTTTTTGCCGTTTTTTAATAAAAAGTAACCACTTTTTCGTCAATAATTATCATTTGGGAAAAAGAATTGTACATCAAATATATTACCTCACACTTAATGAGTTTCTGAGGTTTTGTATATTTTTTTTTTTTGAGTTTTATAGATTTTATAAATTATATTTTAGTTTTATGACTCAAAAACTCTTATTTTTCTAAGCTTATATATAATTTTTTGAGTTATAATATAATTTTTTGAGAATAATGTTTAAATAAATGAACTCAAAAACTTTATAATAAACTCATAATTTTTAAATAAAACTCAAAAACTTTATCTTAATACTCATAATATTTTATGTGAGAACTAGAGTATGAAACGACTTCTTATAAGAGCACGTGATAACAACAACATCTAATTTACATGCTAAAATCTTGGGATATGGGTAGTTTCTCCAACAAGTCATATCTTATGAGTTGTCTCGATCCATTAGTTACGGTCCTTAATCAATAGCTTAGTGGTCAAGTTCCGTCTTGAGACGTTCTAACACAATAATAAAATAACACAGTCTATTTAAAATAAATACATATTTCGCTATTAAAATATGAGTTCAAAATAACTAATAAATATATTATAAAAAAAAAAGGAACTAACATTTCAAATAAATACAAATAGTTTATAAAACGACTTACTATTATATTGAATAAATACGACGACTTATAAAATATATAAAATCATTTAAAGAAGTTTAAAACTCGTGACTAGCTAATATTATGACGGAAAAACGCGGGTGTTACCGTCTCAAAATGTAACAACCACGATAATACAAGAATATAAATTAAGTTCAAGGTGGCGGAAACACCCTGACATCGCGGTAGCTACTAAACAAAACTAAGTACTCAAAAGGAAATACAAGGTTTACGGGGAATAAATACCCCTATAATTGAAAAGAAATAAAATCTAAAACAAGAGTCTAATTAAACTAATAGAGTGCGCTAAAACAGGCGCTCGCTAGCTCACTCGATGCAACCCCAACAAATAAAATAAGCATCCATCAACCACCTGTCAGTCATAAGAATGACAGTCACCGTCAGTGGGAGTAACTCGGACGTCCTCCCAGCCATATCACTTCACGATAAAGCAACCAAGCAAATAAGACAGATCAATAATAAATAAATGAATTACCAATTAACTTGTCACACAATTAAAACCATAAGCTCATTATGAAACTATTAACACTTTACACTAACAGATCAAATGACCCATTTAACAAACGTAAACTTATTAAACAAACATATTAACTCAGTTACCACTCAGTAAGGCGAAACGTCAAGGCAACCCATCACTCTTACCCTATCCCTACGGTAGGACTACGATAAATATACGGACCAGTCTAAGTATGGCCACACTCTCGGGATAAACGTACCCTGATTCGACAATCACCAAGCCTATAAACATCCGGGCTGATGACCCCATAGACGCCAGATCAGCCTATAAACAACCGGGCTAATAGGACGACTCCGACCTGCCTAGACTGCCCATACACACAGCTACTAGGATACAAGTGAAGCGGATAATAAAAGACAGATTCATACTTACATTGGTTCACCAATTAATATGGGCAAGCGATTATAAACTTAGGACAGTCAAAGACCGCAAAAAAGACTAAACCATATGAAGGAATGAGTTATGACCACAACTCCACAAAATACATTTAATAATATGAAGTAACACATACTCGTATTATACCCATCCAAACATTGATGTAAACAAAGTGAGATGTCGGCATGTTTCATTATTAGCAAAATTCGTCAAAGGCACTACACCATCACCTACTGGTTTTATAAGCATCTTAATAACAATGACGAGAAGTCCTGCCCATTTTCCAAAAACATGCAACGTCACTATTAAAAACCCCAATAACCATATTGATATGCTACACTCATGTAATTAACTATCTCATACACAACATATAAATTATGAATGCAAAGAATAATGCACATCACAATCTTATACGTACAAACTCAATGATAAGCAATATTTTTTTTTTTTTTTGAAATGAACCCCGAAGGTTCTACTTCATTAACGATAAATCAGCCATAACAGCATCGTTCGCAATCAAAGGCAAAACCTCTGACCACACGACTCGACCAACAACTCTAGGAAAAGGATGAGCTAAAGCATGAGCCACCCCATTGCAACTACGACTAATGTACGACCAGACAATAGAACTAAAAGAATTACATAAAGCAAGAATGTCATCTAAAACTAAAGAAAAAATACTCCTGCCAGTAACCGGCTTCCGCAAAGAATTCACAACTTGTAGGCAATCACTTTCGACAATGATTTTAGCATGACCTCTCCGCCCAGCCTCTCGAACAGCTTCCAAGACCGCTACCGCCTCAGCCATATGAGCCTCCCACGTTTGTTCCATGACGGTCGACAAACCCCATAGCACCTGCCCCCCTTCATCACGGCATGAGTTCATAATGTTGTTTGAGTACGCATTAGCAAAAGAACAAAGGCCTAAAACGACATGGTACGTATTTCGCTATTAAAATATGAGTTCAAAATAACTAATAAATATATTATAAAAAAAATAAACTAACATTTCAAATAAATACGAATAGTTTATAAAAAGACGTACTATTATATTGAATAAATACGACGGCTTATAAAATATATAAAATCATTTAAAGAAGTTTAAAACTCGTGACTAGCTAATATAATGACGGAAAAACGCGGGTGTTACAGTCTCCCCTACTTCTAAAAAGTTTCGCCCTCGAAACTTAACACAAGAAAAACGAAGGTAGGAAAGAAAAGAAGGGATCGAAATAAATGAGATGATAATAATTAATTACCTCTCTTAAAAAGATGGGGGTGCTTTACTCGCATAGAGTATTCAGTTTCCCATGTCTCTTCCTCGAACATGTCGCACCTCCAAAAGACTTTAACTAAAGGCACAACCTTATTTCTAAGGCGTTTTTCCTTCTTATCCAAGATGCGAATAGGTCGCTCCTCATAGGCCAGGTTAGGCTCAATTTCCAAGACTTCAGTTTGCAGGACGTGACTGGGATCGCTAATGTACTTCCTGAGCTGAGAAACATGGAACACGTCATGAACCTTCCCAAGACTAGCTGGAAACTCCAACTTATATGCCACCGAACCAATTCTCTTGATCACCTCATAAGGACCCACATACTTAGGACTTAACTTCCCTTTGATCCCAAACCTTTTAACACCCTTCATCGGTGAAACTTTGAGAAACACCTTGTCACCCACCTCGAACACCAAAGGTCGTCGTCTTATATCTGCATGAGATTTCTGTCTATCTTGAGCTGCCTTCATCCTTTCTCGAATAAGCTTGACGCCGTCAATGGTCTCTTGTAGCTTCTCAGGACACAATTCACGGACTTCACTAGCTTGATCCCAACATAACGGACTGTCGCATTTCCTCCCGTACAAAGCCTCATAAGGAGCCATCTTGATAGTTGCATGGTAACTGTTGTTGTAGGAAAACTCGACCAAAGGCAAATTCTTCTCCCAACTGGCTTGAAAATCCAAGGCACAATCACGGACCTTGTCTTCGAGGGTTTGAATAGTTCTCTCCGTCTGCCCATCAGTAGCAGCATGAAAAGTTGTACTCATCATCAACTTGCTACCCATAGCCTTCTGCAACGCTTGCAAAAAACGGGAACAAAATCTTGGATCTCGATCAGACACTATCTCTAAAGGAACACCGTGAAATAGGACAACCTCATCTACATATGCACTTGCCAAACGATCTAAACTCCAAGTCTCCTTGATTGGCACGAAACGAGCACACTTCGTCAGACGATCCACGATCACCCAAACAACATCTTTACCACCAACAGTTCTCGGCAATGCCATCATAAAGTCCATAGAGATAGACTCCCACTTCCAAGTAGGAATCGCCAACGGCTGCAACAAACCACCCGGTCTCTTATGGTCAATTTTAACCTGCTGGCAAGTAAGACACTTACTCACAAACTCAGCCATGTCATTCCTCATGCGGGGCCACCAAAACTGGAGCTTCAAATCTTGATACATCTTATCACCACCTGGATGCACTGAATATGGTGTGTTATGCGCCTCACTCAAAATCTTTACTTTCAACTCGGCATCGTCATGGATACACCATCTACCTCGAAACTTGAGAACCCCATCTAGATTGACTTCAAAACCAGTCCCCTTACCATCACCCAACTTGGAAAGGAATCCAGCTAACTTAGAATCAGCTAGCTGCTTCTCTCGTGGAATAACTCCGGTTCAGCCACCATGGCATTCAAACACGCACTATTAGGTTCTACAAACTCCAAGTTAAGCTTCCTGAACTCTGCACACAAATCATTTGGCAAAATTCTGATAGAGTTAACAGAATGAACGGTCTTCCTACTGAGAGCATCAGCTACAACATTGGTCTTCCCTTCATGATAAAGCAACTCGACATCATAATAATTAACCAACTCTAACCACGTCTTTGTCTTGGGTTTAAGTCCTTCTGAGTGAAAATGTACCTGAGACTCTTGTGGTCGGTGTAGATGCGGCATCGAACTCCAATCAAGTAGTGTCGCCATATCTTAAGAGCATGTACCACAGCTGCTAATTCCAAATCGTGTGTCGGATAATTCACCTCGTGAACTTTCAACTGCCTTGATGCATAAGCAATCACCTTCCTATTCTGCATACCTTCCTATTCTGCATCAGGACATAACCCAACCCATTCTTAGAAGCATCACAAAAGATGTCAAACTCAACACCGTTTTCGGGTAAAGTCAAAACAGGAGCAGTGGTTAGTCTTGCTTTCAACTCTTGAAAAGCCTTCTCACACGCCTCAGACCAAATAAACTTTGATTCCTTCTTCAGTAACTGAGTCATCGGTCTCGCCAGTTTAGAAAAATCCTTGACAAATCTGCGATAATAACCAGCCAAACCCAAGAAGCTTCGAATCTCGTTGACATTAGTCAGACTCTTCCATTCCAAAACAGCCTCCACCTTAGAAGGATCCACCATCACGCCTTCCTTTGAGATGATATGCCCCAAAAATGACACCTCCTTTAACCAGAATTCACGCTTAGAAAATTTTGCATACCACTTCTGCTTACGAACAATATCGAGTTTTGCGCGAAGATGCACTTTATGCTCGTTCTCATCCTTGGAATAGATCAAGATGTCATCAATAAAGACCACCACACACTTATCCAAATACTCCCTGAAAGTCCTATTCATCTGGTCTATGAAAACTACATGAGCATTCGTCAACCCAAAAGGCATCACCTTAAACTCGTAATGACCATATCTCGTACTGAAAGCGGTCTTCGGTATATCGACCTCTTTAACTGGAATCTGATGATAGCCTCATCTCAAATCAATCTTGGAGAACACACTTGCACCCCTCAATTGATCGAAAAAATCGTTAATCCTGGGCAACAGATACTTATTCTTGATGGTTACACGGTTTAGTTCACGGTAGTCTATACACAGCCTCATACTACCATCCTTCTTCTTGACAAACAAAACAGGAGCACCCCACGGGGAAGCACTCGGGCGGATAAAACCCTTCTCGATCATTTCATCTAGCTGCTTCTTCAATTCTTGCAATTCGATAGGAGCCATACGGTAATGAGCCTTCGCAATAGGTCCGGTCTCTGGTACAAGATCGATAGCAAACTCAACGTCCCTCTCTGGAGGTATACCTGGTAGCTCATCTGGGAAATCATCTGCATACTCACTGACAACCGGAACATCTTCAAATTTCGGTAACGATGAAGCACTCGTCACCACACATAGATACACTTGGCGTCCTTTCCTCCGCATGCCAATAAGCTTCATTGATGAAATTAACTTGATACCTGGTTGCATTCTCATTCCCTTATAAGTCAACTTCGTACCACACAGACTCTTAAGAAAAATCTTCTGGTCTCGGCATTGAAATCTAGCATCGTAACGGGATAACCAATCCATGCCTAGAATGATGTCAAACTCGGCTAAGGAGAAACTAATAAGAGTAGCTGGAAGGATAGATCCCACAATAGAGATAGGAACATCCTTGAATACCGTGGAACATGAAACAACTTTGCCCGACGGTAAAGATATAGGAGTGGTCTCAGCAGAATGGGAAACAAGAGCAGCTTTCTTGGCAAAGGATGCAGATATAAAAGATAAAGATGCGCCAGTATCGAATAAAATATAAGCAGGAATATCTGAAACTGTAAAGATACCAGTAATCACATCTGGGTGTGCCTCAGCCTCAGCACGGCTCATCACGAAGATAGGTCCCTTCGGCCTAGGGACATTCACAGCAGTAGAAGTAGTATCTTTCTTGGGACAATCAACAGCTTTGTGACCCGGTTCTTTGCAATTATAACATCCCAAAATATTACCCTTACAGTCCTTCCCAGGGTGGTAGGTCTTTTGGAAACTGAAGCATACTTTGTCTTTGATTGGAACATTCTTCTGAAATCCCTTCTGGTTCTCATGCTTGCGCTTCTTGAAACTGTAGGACTGCGAAGTAGAAAGAGTAAACGGCCTCTTGGAAGATTTAGCATTCTCAGCTACCGTTTCATTTCAAGTCTGACAACTTCAATAACACCCTCAGCCCAAAGAGATTCATCGTAAACACGAGCGAACGTATCAGTATCTCTTCTCACCATACCCTGGATCTTAGCCTTTAACCCTTGCCTGAAAAACAATGTCTTCTGTGCTTCATTGGGAATCATAGGTTCAGCAAAATAGGCTAGAGCATTAAACTGATCAGTATATTCTTGTACGGACAAGTCCCCTTGCTTGAAATTCAGGAACTCTGCCATCTTCTGGTGTTTCAATTGAGCATGGTAGAATCTTGCTTCCAAAAGAGTCTTAAACCTCTCCCAACCAAAACCCGGTTCCAAGGTAGCAGTGGGACCAACCATAGCCCACCAACGATCAGCTTCCTTCTCGATAAAATGTGCAGCAATGTTAACTTTATCAGCCTCTGCAACACGGTAGAGAATGAAATGCTTCTCCATGTCCCTGGTCCACTCTGACATCAGCACAAGATCAACCGTTCCATCATAAATCTTTGCATTACTCATGTCAATCCGGCTTGTAATATTAGTAGTTGTTGTTGTTGTTGTTGTTGTTGTTGTTGTTGTTGTTGTTGTTGTTGTTGTTGTTGTTGTTGTTGTTGTTGTTGTTGTTGTTGTTGTTGTTGTTGTTGTTGTTGTTGTTGTTGTTGTTGTTGTTGTTGTTGTTGTTGTTGTTGTTGTTGTTGTTGTTGTTGTTGTTGTTGTTGTTGTTGTTGTTGTTGTTGTTGTTGTTGTTGTTGTTGTTGTTGTTGTTGTTGTTGTTGTTGTTGTTGTTGTTGTTGTTGTTGTTGTTGTTGTTGTTGTTGTTGTTGTTGTTGTTGTTGTTGTTGTTGTTGTTGTTGTTGTTGTTGTTGTTGTTGTTGTTGTTGTTGTTGTTGTTGTTGTTGTTGTTGTTGTTGTTGTTGTTGTTGTTGTTGTTGTTGTTGTTGTTGTTGTTGTTGTTGTTGTTGTTGTTGTTGTTGTTGTTGTTGTTGTTGTTGTTGTTGTTGTTGTTGTTGTTGTTGTTGTTGTTGTTGTTGTTGTTGTTGTTGTTGTTGTTGTTGTTGTTGTTGTTGTTGTTGTTGTTGTTGTTGTTGTTGTTGTTGTTGTTGTTGTTGTTGTTGTTGTTGTTGTTGTTGTTGTTGTTGTTGTTGTTGTTGTTGTTGTTGTTGTTGTTGTTGTTGTTGTTGTTGTTGTTGTTGTTGTTGTTGTTGTTGTTGTTGTTGTTGTTGTTGTTGTTGTTGTTGTTGTTGTTGTTGTTGTTGTTGTTGTTGTTGTTGTTGTTGTTGTTGTTGTTGTTGTTGTTGTTGTTGTTGTTGTTGTTGTTGTTGTTGTTGTTGTTGTTGAGCAATTGCGTAAAAGCTTGGAGAATCGCATTGTTCACGTTACTAGGTCTGCCTGCCATCTTTTCTCAAAATAAGACAAGGTTAGAACCTAATAATGGTGCTAATCACCCAAGCAAACAAACACATGCAGACTACCACCTTAGGTCCTTAACTGTCTACCCATCTCTCACTTTAGTCATTAAGGTTAAGCTTAAAATTTAATATTTTATTTGGGTTTACCGAGTGTAAGCGTCGGGATCAACCATGCTCTGATACCACTTGTAACACTCCGATCCAAACCTAGGGTCGGGAGCGGTCACTCATGGTAGCTCGCCAGGCTGTGTACATGACCCACAGATCAACACGGATCCTTTCCAGCGCATTTTGTCCTCACTCATGCGTATCCCGGGAACCTTCCCAGGAGGTCACCCATCCTAAGACTACTCCCAGCCAAGCACGCTTAACTTTGGAGTTCTTTTGCATGGATAACCAGAAAAGAAAGTACACTTTGTTGATATGAGTAGTACTTTCAATCCCTTTAAGCACTAGTCATTTAAGCCTATCAATGGACCTCTTCAATTACCGTGGAGTGTTACACCTAATACGACTGTACCACACCAATGGTAACATACTATAAATGGGTTGTTTTTTTTGCAATAATACCCTTGTATCTTTCTTATATTTACACAAATGTAAAGTAGTGGGCCTCTCACCAACCCAACATTAATCCTTATTATATTCAGCTTACTTTCCATATTTGTCCCTGCTTTTACCCTTTTTTCTTAAAACCCCTTTTTTTACCATGTTACCATTGGTCTGGTATGGAGAGAGTACAAGTTAAGGGGTGCACAAGGCCACTCCAATATTACAAACCATCATAAATAAAAGGAGTTTAAATGTCAAAAAGTTAGAATAACAAAAGTGATGACTCGCTAAAAGTGAAGACCGCTCCCCAAAGCCTCCGAGTCACTATATGCAAGTCCTACTTGTCAACACTGCTCCCCATATGGGTGAAAATTACCATATAGTTCACCACAAACATTTTAAAACACAAAGTTAGCTTTAACAATACAAATGTTCATAAATGTCATGCCACTATAATAACCTACACACTTCAAAATGAACTGCACACCCATATTTGTACTAGTACTAGTTTTATACCCGTGCAAAAAATGCACGGGTCGTATTTATATGACAAACACGGAGTACATAAACTTTTCATGGAAATTATATGAACTGATCTAATTTAATAGACTCGTTCTTGCAAGCCCATTTTAACGTGCATAATTGCAAGGGATTGGATATGTAATAACTTGTTGGAATGTGTAAATAATATTGAAGACTAATTTTTACAAAATATAATTTAAAATAGTAATCAATATAATATAATTTAATTTAAGTTATGCAGATAATATAAATAATGTAATAAAATTACAAATATTCAAAAATTTCTTTATAAATTATGTTAGAGCTTGTATACTTGTATTAGATGTATATTTATTGCTATCACACTTTATAAATGATTTTCTCGTCATTGATAAGCGGTGTTTTATTTAAAAGAAAAATGATAGAGGAATGACAAAAAGAGAATTAAATTGAATGTAAAAATGGATCAACATATCCTTCAAAAAAAAATGGATCAACATAGAATTGATTTTTAAAGTCGCTAATTAAGCCAACGATTCATTAGGTCCATAAATCTTATTGAGTTGGGTAACATATTATGGGCTCAAAATATAAATAGAGTCAGTAACCCAACTGCTAAAGACACAATTGAACAATATAATCCATAAATAATCTACACACATCATTTACGGATTATTTATGAATTAAACCCTACCCACATTAAACAACCCCCACCCCCAGCCTCTCATAAGTCATCCCTCATCTCCCTCAAATCTAAAATTTCATCCCATTAACTCATCACTCATCTCCCTTGTATAACTCATCACCCTCAATAATCAATAATTATGGAGTATAAACCATGATTTTCTCTTCGATTTTGTATTTTGATCAACATGCAGTTGATTATTGCAAGTCTAAGTTTGATCTTCCTATTTTTTTCTTTTTAAGTTGGGTACTGGTGTTTTGTACTATAATTATTTATGATTATTTTAATTTTTAAATAGTTAAATAAATATATAAAAAATGATTTTCATATTTACAATTGTTATTTAGCTGTGTTGTGTACAATAATTATTTTGCTCGTTATATTTGTTTAGGTAGGTGGTTAAATACAGTCTTTCTATGGTGATGTTTATTTTTTTATTTTTTTTAATTACGATTATTTTAAGTGATAAGTTTTTTGCAAATATAGATCTCATTTTTAATTACGATTTTCATATTTATATTAGTATTTCCATATTTTATTCAGTTTGTAATTTTCTTAATGTTCAGATTGAATTCCGAATTCCTAATTCCGAATTCCTCATATTTTAGAAAATGCATACTTTATTGTTTTGTATAGTCTTTTATGTAATTATAATGCATTTTTTTTTTTGCATAGGAATGAACAACAGTGGCAAAAATTAAGTAGAAATGCAGAATCGTATAGTTGGGCATATAATATATAGTTTTTATATAATAATAATTAATAGGGGGGAGAAATGGAGAATTAATACTCAAATAGTGAAATTAGGAGATAGGGAAAATAAATCTAAGAGGAAAACGTGGGGTGGCTGAAAAAATTAAATCTTTTTCCCTTCCTAAAAATAAGGGACCAATATAAATCCAAAGAAAAACCTAACTTTTATACTAGGTAGATAAGAAAGAATGTTGTAGATTATAACTAAACATGCATTTGGATGACTCTTTATTTTTGTAGCTAGATTATTATTCTTATATGAGTAATTTGTTACATATCTTACACTTCTTAAGAATTTTTTTAGATAACTATTTTTAACGAGTTTGCGTTAATGCTATTGTCTTAGCAGATCCTGATTACATGACGAATGGATGTTTAGATGCAGAAGTGGAGTTGGTACCCGGTAGCATGAAAGGTATGCGATTGAAACATCTTCCAAGTCACATAAGAACACATGACAAAAACCACCATGTCTTTGATTATATGAGACGTCTTATCACAAGGTGTAGTATGCGGCCTATTATTTTCAACACATTTGAGGCCTTAGACCATGACGTGATTCAGGACTTGTCTACAATAATGGCTGGCCCTATATACACCATGGGTCCGTTGAACGCCCTTTCATGCAAATTATCAGACACCAATGAGTTTGGGTCTACCTTTTGGAAGGAAGACTTGGAGTGTCTACAATGGTTAGACTCGCAAAACCCAAACTCGGTCGTATATGCGAGTTTTGGAAGCACAACAATGATGACCAGCTTGCAACTCATCGAGTTTGCGTGGGGGCTTGCCAATAGCAAGCATCCGTTTTTATGGGTTATTAGGCCTGATACTATTATCGACCAATCTGATGCTAGTCTACCCGTCGAGTTTGAGAATGAGGTTAGAGGTAGAGGGTTGATTGTAAGTTGGTGTCCTCAAGAGAAGGTACTAAGCCATCCCGCGACTGCTGTTTTTTTAACGCATTGTGGGTGGAACTCAATTTTGGAGACTATTAGCAGTGGAGTACCGGTAATTTGTTGGCCGTATAAGGGAGATCACCAGCCAATAGGGTGGTGGTGTTGTTATAAATGGGGCATCGGTTTGGAGCTGAGCATAAACGTTAATCGGGATGAAGTTGAAAAGAGAATTGTAGAGGTACTAGAGACTGAGAGAGGTGGTGAATTGAAGAGAAAAGCAATGGAGTGGAAAAGCTTAGTCGGAGAAGCTATAAGTTCGAGTGGGTCGTCTACTTTGGATGTTGCTAAGTTCATCAATTATGTGGTTTCTTTAAACTAAGAAAAAATGGTTCAATTTTTTATTTAAGTTTGCTGGCAAGATGGATCGCATTATTATGTATTTTTAGAACTTATTTATGTTAATTTCTATATCAGACGGTCTTGTGATAAATTTATCGTAAAATTTCTTTATGATCGTATGGCGGAAGTCTTATTCAACTACTAATGTTATCAAACGATAAATTTAGCAAGTTGTGTTGGAGCTTGTGTCCTCCACAATTAGTGTGCTAACATTTATAAATCTCTTATAGGTTCACAAGGGTATACTTTGTATTTTATCAGTTGATTAACGATTACCTAATAACGGTTGGCTTGCTAGAAAGTTTGACGTTATTATCATCACGATAAGCGGTGATCAACCTGGTCCTAAAAAGTCACACCTAAAGGATGTGTATGAGAGATGTGATTATGGAAATGTAATCACATTGATGCCTTATATGACTAAAAGGTTAGTCCATGTATTTGACTAAAAAGTTAGTCAATTTGATGATGAGACGATTATTTAATACAATTAAATAATATTAGTGAGATTTAATTAATCTGTCAATTCGTAAATTGAATATAAACCGTTATATTTAATTAATGTATATAATGTTAGCTTAAACGAATTAAGATGTTAATTCGTGATTAAATGTAAACGATTATATTTAATTAGCAAATTATAAATATGTTATATTTATAGTTAATGTATATATTATGCGGAATTGTCATAATAAAATGTTGACAGATTTGGTATTGATAAATCGATTTAAAAACCGTTATAAGTGGACTTATTAATACATGTCGACATATATATGACAATTGATATAAAATACACATTTTATACATTTATAAAATAACCAAAAATAAGAAGATTTATCTCCTTATTTTTGGGTTGGTGAAACCGAAATAAAGAGATAAAAGAGGAAGAATAAAATCTCCCCCTTGGACTCATTATTCTACACGGTTTTGAAGAGCAAAAGGGAGATCATTTTTCTCTCTAATTCTCTTGACCTAATTCTCTCATCATTCACACAAAACCCTAAAAATTAATTTTCAATTTTGGGGATCGATTCTAGCAAAGAACAAGGGCATTTCTTATAGCATCTTGGGTGCAACGATTAGGCGAATATCTATTTTGATATTGTTCTTAGACCGAATTTGCTAGGACCAAAGGTTGATTCTTTATCTTTTCTATTTTGTTTATGCAATTCTTTTATGACTAGTTTTCATAGATTATAATTTCGTTATAATCCTTATAATGTTAATGGAAGTATACCGATATTTCCTACAAGTGGTATCAGAGCCAAGACCACGAAATTATTTTTGATGATTTTCATAATTGAATTAAACAAAATTTCGAGAAAAAAAAAAATCGGCCGTGTTAAAATTTTTGCCGTGTAAATTTTTTTTTTGCCGATTGTTTTTTTTTTGTTTTGTTTTTGATGTCGATATTTCCATTTTGATTCATTCATTTTGTTGTTTTAATAAGTTAAAATGATTATATGATGAATTTGTAGATGTTTGATTTAATAAGGATTAAATTAAAATGTAAATGAGAATTAGTTATTGGTTGTTCAATTGTTTTTTTTATATGGTTTTTGGCAAACAAGTTAATTTAACATTCAAATCAATTGTGATGATCGGTTTTATCATGATTTAGATGTTCCTTTTAATAGGTTAAATTGGATCATCAAGTTTGAATATATGTTTAAATTAAAAGGATGTTTAAGCCAATCTTGTTCTAATAGCAACTATAAACCAATTGTTCATCTTTATGTTTTTTGTTTTGATAAAATAAATATTTGGGCTGTTTTCGTTTTAATTCAGCCGGGAAAAAAAAAATTTGGTGTTTTTGCTGAAATGCCGAGAGAAGAAGAAAAAAAAAAGGAAGAAAAAACTGTTTTTTTTCGTTTTGGCTAAAAAGCCGAGAGCAAGAAAAAGAAAAAAAAAGGGGCTGTTTTTAAAAATGCCGTGAGCTGGTATGAATTTTTTTTTTTCTTTTGTTGTTTATTTTGGCCAATATCTATTATACATCAAATTTACAATGTATAATAATTGTTGTGAAGAAGTTCACAATTTTTAGATACCTAATTATTTTAAAGAAGTTTAAAATAATGTTGGATTAAATTCATATTACAAGATTAATGTGAATTTAGATTAAAATTAATGTGAGTAATTGAGGAATTGTCACATAATTTGATCATTTAAATAGGTGGTTTGGATAAATTAATCTACATAATTAAGGAATTATGTCTTGCATGTTTAATTTATTAGTTGATGCAATTTTTTTAGTTGAATGAATCGTTGAATGGATTTATTTACGTATTTTTGCAATCGGTTGTAATTTGTAATACCTAGTGTGACCTTAGTTAAATTATGTTTTCGTAATGAAGGAAACATAATTTTTAATGTAATTTTGAGATCTCGAATCTCCTTTATATTTCTTTAGTATTGTTTTTGGAATTAGAAGGTAAATAGGTTCAATTTTGTAATTTATTTAATTGTAATTTTGAGAAGACTAAAGAATGGAGATTGGATTGCTCACTCCCGCTACATGGACCAAGATGGAACATCAAGACAAGCTTCTCGGGTCCAAGGATGGATTCCAAAATTGTATTTAATGTTCATTTTGGTAGATAGGCCACACTAGGACTTTATTTTTGTTTTACGTTTTACCGTTCTTATTGCTTTTCATTCACATGATAGTTAGTGCATCATATTCCGCCTAAACCAAACCACCTACTAAAATGCATGAAAATTGACTCATATAGATTGTATGTTAGTTTTCATTGACATACAAATGTCACTCATTTAAGCCATCACCTTAGTTTATTCATCCTCGCATGCTAGATATTAGTTCACTTAAAATGAATTAAATAAAGTTGATGGGATCTTCCTCTAAAACTGAAATTGAGATTAGTCTTAATAGGCCTAACATCTATGAATCCCTTCTTCGTCGGTAGGCATATAGGACCTTACTCTCCATATGACCCCTTCTACGTTGGGTAAGTAGTTTGTTTTGACTTAGTTTATCTAAACATTATAGTCCGAAGAGTTTCTCGTGATTATGATGGACTAAAGATAGAATTTACAGAAATTTATCGACCAAGAATTCTAAAATTAGAATTAGCCAAGAGGTTGGCTTATCAATTTACAGATAATTGAGTCTTGGTATCATTTATATAATTCTTGAGGGAGGTCAATTGTATAAATGCTTGAGTCTTCGCGTTATAACAATATTTCATTAGACTTAAATCATAAACGATGAGTATGCTTATTAAATTTTTCTTCTTTCGCAGTGTAGAATACGTTTTATTTCGATAATACTGTTACAACAAATGGCTGGAAATAACGAAATCCCAATGCCTAGTGCCACACTTGGACGCGAGTCCTGGCTGAAAGCTTTCATGGACCACATGAATCAGTTCACACGTCCGAAAAATGACGGGTCCAATTTTTATGGATCGGGAGGCATCATTGCGGAATCCGCCACTGTTGACGGTAAGCTCAAGTACTTAATCGAGCCAATACCGGTAAACCAGGCCCAAGGCTGCGGGGAGTTAACGAGACAGTTGCTTATAGTGACTTCGTTATGGAAGCGGGTGCGATAAAGAACGTACTCATCTTTGCAATGGAAACCAATTTGCAGAGACGCTTCATTGCCCAAGGTGCAAACAAGATTTTCACCACGCTCACTAACGAGTTCTCAAAAGCACCGAGAATCGTTACTTATGAGCATACCTGTCGCTTCTTTGATGCGAGACTGCAGAAGGGCCAACCGGTTAGCCCACACATTCTTAACATGATTGAGAATGTCGAGAAATTGGAGGCACTTGATTGCAAAATCAGTGAGAGCATAGTCATTGACCGTATGCTTCATTCACTTCATGATGGTTTTGCCCTTTTCAGGGCAAATTACTACATGAATGACATGAAGAAAAGTCCTCATGAGCTACACTCACTTCTCGCATGCACCGAGAAGGATCGAAATTGAGTGGGAGCATGAAGCAAGATGTTCTCATGATTTCCAACAAGAATAAGGGTAAGGGCAAAGCTCCCGGCGACCTAACTGTAGGTAAGCCAAAGTTTAAGAAGCCAGGAAACGGTAAGAGTGGGCCTGGTGAGACTAGTGGCTCACAAGGCAAGGCAAAGAGCAAGGGCGGTGACATTGAGTGCCACCATTGTCACAAGACTGGACATTGGAGGAGGAACTGTCTCGTGTACCGTGAGGACATAAAAGCAGGCCGCGTCACTCCTGTTGGTATGTCATCTTATATTCATATGATTGAGATTAACCATGCAAGTTTCGGAACTTGGGTACTTGATACTGGTTGTGGTTCTCATCTGTGTAATCATTTGCAGGGCCTAAGAAACATCAAACCCCTCGCAAAGGGTGATGTGGACCTGCGAGTAGGAAATGGAGCACGAGTTGCTGCAGTCTCCATGGGAACATATGTAATCCAGCTCCCTAGTGGGTTTGTGTTATATTTATATAACTGTTACTATGTACCTAGTTTATCTAAGAACATTATTTCTGTTTCCGTACTCGATAAAGACGGTTTTACATTTTCAATAAAGGATAATAGCTGTATTTTCTCTTTCAATGAAATGATTTATGGCAAAGCAGTTTCCATGAATGGAATTTACATCTTAGATCAAACTACAGATATATTACACGTGAATAATAAGAAATTAAAGGTTGGTGACAAAGATCAAACCTATCTATGGCATTGTCGAATGGGACACATAAATGAAAAACGTGTAAAGAAACTCGTCGAGAATGGGACTATTCCCGCATTCGATGTTTCTACTTTTGGCACGTGTGAATCATGTCTTATCGGCAAAATGACTCGAATTTCCTTCAAAGGTGTTGGAATGCGCGCTAGTGACCTATTAGGACTCATACATACTGATTTTTGTGGACCTATGTCAATTACCGCTAGAGATGGCTATAGATATTTTATCACTTTCACGGACGATTTGAGTAGATACGGATATGTCTACTTAATGAAGCATAAAAGTGAGTCCTTTGATAAATTCAAGGAATACCAGAATAAGGTTGAAAACCAACTGGGTAGAAAGGTTAAAGCACTCCGTTCAGATCGGGGTGGTGAATATCTTTCAAATGAGTTTGATCAACACCTTAAAGACTGTGGAATCGTTTTACAGTTAACTCCACCTGGAACACCTCAATTAAATGGTGTGTCCAAACGGAAAAATCGAACATTACTTGATATGGTTCGATCCATGATGAGTCACACGATAATACCTGATTCATTATGGGGTTTTGCTTTTTTGTCAGCTGCTCTTATACTTAACCGAAGTCGGACTAAAGCTGTCGATAAGACTCCATATGAAATGTGGAGGGGAACGGTCCCCAACTTCTCCTTTATTCGGGTTTGGGGCTGCGAGGCTTATGTCAAGTGGAGACACGAGGATAAGCTCGGCCCGCGATCGGTCAAGACATACTTTATTGTTTATCCAAAAGGAATGTTTGGTCATTACTTCTATTCGCCTACCGAACATCGAGTTTTTGTTGCGGCTAGTGCGACGTTCTTAGAGAAAGAATTTCTCGAGAACAAGTCAAGTAATAGAACCTTCGAGCTGTCGGAGATTCAAGAACCAACAACCGAGGAACAGATGGAGGAAGTGGTTCCTCCAACTAGTGATACGGTTAATATTCCTCAGGAACCTAGGAGGTCGGGTAGAGTCTCTAATCCTCCGGACAGATACATTGGTATGGTCGAGAAGAGTGACGTTTTACTCCTAGAGAGTAATGAACCCGCTACCTATAAAGGTGCCATGACCTGTTCCGACTCAAAGCTATGGCTTGATGCCATGCAATCCGAGATGGACGTATGGGATCTTGTTGATTGACCTAATAAGGTAAAACCTCTACAGTGCAAATGGCTTTACAAAATAAAGCATTCTGTAGACGCGCAACCAGATACCTATAAGGCACGACTAGTGGCAAAAGGTTTCACTCAAGTGCACGGATTGCATTATGATGAGATTTTTGCACCCGTAGTTATGCTGCGTTCCATTCAGATCATCTTAGCGATTTCCGCTTTTCATGACTATGAAATTTGGGAAATGGATGTGAAAACCGCCTTCTTAAATGGTTATTTGGAGGAAGAGTTGTACATGGTACAACCCGAAGGTTTCATAGATCCTGAAAATCCTAAGAAAGTGTGCAAGCTTAAGCGTTCCATTTATGGACTTAAGCAAGCTTCTCGGAGTTGGAATCATCGTTTCGACCAGGTGATAAAAGAGTATGGTTTTACTCGATCGGTCGAGGAACCATGCTTATATATCAAGTCGAGTGGGAGCAAGATTATTTTCTTGATATTGTATGTCGATGACATACTCTTGATTGGGAATGACATTCCTCTCTTATCTTCGGTTAAAGGATGGTTGAAGAACCATTTCCAGATGAAAGATCTGGGTGAGGCACAACGCATATTGGGAATCCGTATCTATCGAGATAGATCACGACGGATGTTATCACTGAGTCAGGAGTCTTATTTGGATAAGATTCTTGAAAGGTTCAACATGACCAACTCCAAGAAGGGGAACCTTCCAATGACGCCTGGGGATGCGGTTGAGCAAGTCTCGTCACCCACGACGCCTGAAGGGGTTGAACGCATGAGTCGTGTTCCTTATGCATCAGCCATAGGGTCGATCATGTATGCCATGATATGCACACGTCCAGACGTGGCATATGCATTGAGTATGACGAGTTGGTACCAACGCAATCCAGGCGAAACACACTGGATGGCTGTTAAAAACATCCTTAAGTACCTACGGAGGACTAAGGATTGGGTATTGACTTATGGAGGAGATACTAAGCTATGCGCAATCGGTTACGCAGATGCTAGCTTCCAAACGGATCGAGATGACTCAAAATGTCAGTCTGGATTCGTCTTTACTCTTAATGGTGCTGCGGTCAGCTGGAAGAGTTCCAAACAGGATGTTGTAGCAGATTCTACCACTGAATCCGAGTACTATGCCGCTTCGGAAGCAGCAAAGGAAGCTATATGGATGCGTCAATTCTTACAAGGACTTACGATAGTTCCTAGTTCGAATGACCCGATCACCATCTATTGTGACAATAAAGGTGCCATCTTCCAGGCTAAGGAGCCTAAGTCTAGCAATAAGTCTAGACATGTACATCGGAAGGCTCACCTAATTCGTGATTACGTGGAGCAAGAGGAGATAGTGATTGACAAGATAGCTTCGGATGACAACATCGCGGACCCTCTCACTAAACCGTTGAATTATGATAAGCATGTAGGGCACGTTATTTCCATGGGAATTAAACGTGTTCCTGAGTTGTAGTAATTGATTATGAATTCGATAAATTATCTTTTTCATATGCTATTTATAACTTCATCGTTTTATTTCATATTTTGTTTTTCATGTGGATTGTACTGACAACATTGAACGCCACAAAGTGAACTGAATTACATTATATTTGTTTTGGTCCGTAATCGCCTACATGAGCTGATAACTCTGGCTATTATATTATGCAGTCGATTGATGGTGGGTTCAACGAGCCATAAGTCAAACGGTTGACTGATCGATCACAGATGCGAGATTATAACGATACCTCGTAGGACAAAAATTGTGACAACGTAATGGAGTCCTAAATGTTTTAAAAACATTCGGTGCCAGGTCGTGGATTTGACGTCCATTGTGTTCCTAGAGTCGATTCTTTTGACTATCGACTGTCTCTTGAGATTAAGGCAGTTTTTGGGTGACTTTGGTTTCTTTCTCATGGTCTGCCGTAACAGGAGACTAAGTAGATTTTTTCTGGGTCATTTCATACTGTGCTTACATCTGCAGGTTTCGAGTTGAAGAAAATATCCAACCTTTATCAGGTTTAGTTATTTCTCACGGCCACTCGAGGAGTTGTAACTGAAATGCATGGCCATGCTCGAATGATGTTTCGTTTATCAGTTAAGTTACTCTCTAGTTGGGGAAACCACTCTTGATATTGATCACTTGTAAAATACAACCTTTGTGAATACGGATTTTGCAAATTGTTTTACATTGAGTGGGAGAAATTTTAGGATATGAGAATCGGTTATCGCACATACACTTGTGAGGACAAGTGGGAGTTTGTTGGAGCTTGTGTCCTCCACAATTAGTGTGATAACATTTATAAATCTCTTATAGGTTCACAAGGGTATACTTTGTATTCTATCAGTTGATTAACGATTACCTAATAACGGTTGGCTTGCTAGAAAGTTTGACGTTATTATCATACTGATGGCGGTGATCAACTGGTCCCTAAAAGTCACACCTAAAGGATGTGTATGAGAGATGTGATTATGGAAATGTAATCACATTGATGCCTTATATGACTAAAAGGTTAGTCCATGTATTTGACTAAACAGTTAGTCAATGTGATGATGAGACGATTATTTAATACAATTAAATAATATTAGCTGAGACGAATTAACTGTCAATTCGTAAATTGAATATAAACTGTTATATTTAATTAATGTATATAATGTTAGCTTAAACGAATTAAGTTGTTAATTCGTGATTAAATGTAACCAGTTATATTTAATTATCAAATTATAAATATGTTATATTTATAGTTAATGTATATATTATGCGGAATTGTCATAATAAAATGTTGACAGACTGGTATTGATAAATCGACTGCAAACTGTTATAAGTGGACTTATTAATACATGTCGACATATATATGACAATTGATATAAAATACACATTTTATACATTTATAAAATAACCAAAAATAAGAAGATTTATCTCCTTATTTTTGGGTTGGTGAAACCGAAATAAAGAGATAAAAGAGGAAGAATAAAATCTCCCCCTTGGACTCATTATTCTACACGGTTTTGAAGAGCAAAAGGGAGATCATTTTTCTCTCTAATTCTCTTGACCTAATTCTCTCATCATTCACACAAAACCCTAAAAATTAATTTTCAATTTTGGGGATCAATTCTAGCAAAGAACAAGGGCATTTCTTATAGCATCTTGGGTGCAACGATTAGGCGAATATCTATTTTGATATTGTTCTTAGACCGAATTTGCTAGGACCAAAGGTTGATTCTTTATCTTTTCTACTTTGTTTATGCAATTCTTTTATGACTAGTTTTCATAGATTATAATTTCGTTATAATCCTTATAATGTTAATGGAAGTATACCGATATTTCCTACAAGTTGTACGTGTACACTAGTTGTGCATTACGAAAAGAAAGAAAAACCAAAATAAGTTGAAGCTAGCATAGGAAATTTAATTAAAACAAGGAAGTCAATCTAGATAAATCCAATTCAAGGACTTATAGTAATTGCAAGATTTCATCAATAATCATTGAGTTATATTCAAAGACACCAACAATTAACAATTAGCGGCCGTACAATCAAGGTCGACGTCAGAACAAGTCGGGCATGAATTTTCTAAACTAAACTAGAAATTAACAAGCAATCTAAGAACCATAATTCCGTCCCTAGGGCACCGTACACTTTTATCAAGTCAGGATAAAACCGTACACTTGCGGGAGGAGTAAATATAAAACTTCTATCAAGCTTTTGGCGCCGTTACCGGAGATAGGCTTAGTTTACTCTACTTACTTGTTTTTCCACCTTTGTCCTAGTACATTCATTGCATTAGGACCATTTGATCTTTCTTTGAGCGTATGTATAGATCTCATATTGGTCCTCTTTTCCCTCTTGATCGAGAGATTGAGAAGACTTTCCGGGCAAGAAGACGGTTGGCACTTAGAGCATCTGCAAAGGTGGGATTTTAGCTCCCCATATACGTTCTCTCTCCTCATATGAGGCACCTCATTGTTGTACACACCTTCCCATAATATGGGGTTCCACTACTTTTAGGGGAAGTAGTCTTAAAAACGAATTTACACAAATTTTAGTTAGACGTGAGGAGAGAAAAAGGGAAAATCCCCAAAATAAAAAATCCCCCAAAATCGATTGATCTCGCCGACGACTTCTCCGGTCGCCTCTTTAGGTTGCCGGCGAGGCTACTACAGCTCTTTCCTTTCCTTTCTTGATTCTTACCACCTTCCGGTGGCTTTGCAGTTCGTGATTTTGATGGTCATCCGGTCCGTGGCTTTGCAATAAAGGTTGATCGTTTTTCGATTGTGTGTCGCGTCTACCATCTTGTGGTGCAATTTCCTTGGACCGCTTTATCGTCGCTGATCAACGGTCCACGCAATACCACCGGTGACATCGTCTTCTCTTTTATTGTGTTTGTCTGTTAATTAGTTATTTTGTATAGTTTAATAAGCTACTCCAGTTTCTGCTTGGTTTTCCATATCCAAATTACTGTCTTAGTTACTGTCTTTTGGGGTGGTTTTCATTACTAATTGTTTTCGTAGCATTCGTATTGTTGCTCTTGCTGGGTTTGTCGTCTGTGTGCATACTTCCATTTGTATGCAAGCTTTATTTGGGTTTTCAAGTTGTTTTGGAAGTTAAATGTCCTATTTGATCGTCATCTTGAAGTTTTTTCTCTCTTTCCTGAGGTGGGTTTTGGTTTGCTGGAGTGCTCGAGTTTGGGTCTCAGGCTGTCGTAGAACTATGACTTCCATTGACGATCATCAGCAATTTCTGGAAGCTTTTGCGTGTGCCCATATTAGCGATGGGTTTATGGAGAATGATGAGGATAAGATGTTAGGCTATTTTATGAAAATGCAGAGGTCAGCTCGATTAGCTTTAGCCGAGGTGAGGGAACTTAAAGATAAGGGAAACTGTTTTTTTAGGCAAAATGACTTTGATATAGCCGCAGCGTGCTACGATGAAGCTTGTAAACTGCTTAGTTTAAGCTTGGGAAATAGTGGAGGTGAAGATATTCAATCATTATCTGACCTTGCTATTTCCCTTATTTCTAATATGGTTGCGTGTGCCTTGAAACTTGAGGAATACAAAGCTGCAGCGGGTATGTGCTCCATGATCTTGGACACATTTCCTCGAAATGTTAAGGCACTGTTTCGAAGGGCGGTTGCTTATATGAAGTTGAAAAGGTTTCCGTTAGCTGAATTGGATTTGGTCGAGGCCTTAGTTATTGAACCTAGTAATAAGGATGTATTAAGGGAATTAGATGTGGTAAAAGGCCACCTTCTCATTAAGGAAAATGGCAAAAGAGTGTTGGAGGTTGCTACTGAAAATGGCGTGGATGGGAACAATAAGAAGCTTATTCATATCTTGGCATCTGACGTGGGTATAAAAGTTAGTGAAAGCGTGATCACGGAGGTGATGGAAACTAAAAGTGATGTGAGTGTCAAGGAAAATGAGAGTGTGAATATGGAGGTAACGGAAGCTCAAAATACTTGTGCTAATAAGTCATTTATTGAGTTCTCCAAAAAAGGAGGTGGTAGTTCCCATCTAAGGATCCCCGCACAATCTTATAAAAAGTTGCTGGATGGTAAAAAGGTGAGCTTTTACCGTAAACAAGATTTGTCAAGTTTAAAAAATTCAGATTCTTAAGGGTGAGGTTACTAAGGAGAGAGACACTATAAGAGAACGATGTAAGAAGAAGAAGAAGAAGAAGAAGAAGAGATGTTCTAAAAAGTGGAAACCTAAGATGATGAGGGCAATAAACGAAGACATGACTCCCCCTGATATTATCAAGGTGAAACTTGCTTTTCCTAGCGAAAGTTTGAACGCGTCCTCTACTGAGACCGCGACTTCAAGTGCGTCTTCAATATGTGACAATTGTTCCCCTCCTGGTACTCTTACCCCCTAGATAACACTAGGGGTGTTGTTAATGATCCAAGCGTCCCTGTCTCTCTGGTGAATGAAAAGGCTACTTTTATTTGCTCTCCAGCTCAGAAGGCTTCTAATGACCATCAACTTTTCATTTTCCCAGCTCGCCCCAGAAAGTGTAAGACTTAATCGTTTGAGAAACCACCATACAACCTTTTTACACCTATGCTTTGTAGGTACCCCTCTACTCGTCATGTGCATAAGAAATGGAGAATGACCATTTTCAAGAAGAATCATAGCCAAGGGGATGAATCTCCAAGACACAGTTTATCTACTCTCTCTGAAAGTAGATCTCTCTCCCATAAATTTTTACGTCCTCGTGGCGTAAGTGTGTCTTGTTGCAGGTACTCTCCTAAAGCTCAATTACCGAAGAAAAGAAAAGATCTGGCCTCCTAAATGTGTTACTCCAACAACTCTTTGAAGAAGCCCCGGATTTTAAGTACCACCACCCCTAGTTTAAGTTTTTGTAATAATAATGTAGTGTTTGCACCTGACTTAGAGATGCATGTATGCTTCATGTAAGGAACCTTTGTTTATGGTTGCCAAAAAAAAAAACTACTTTTAGGGGAGGTTCTCAACAAAATACAAGGCAAAATGTGTGTTCTTTTGGGGAGGTTCCCAAAATATTACATGTATATTAGAATTGTTGGGGAACATCATTGTTGCGGAGATGTAATTATAAAATGGGGAGGGTAGATGGAAAAGTTAGTGGAAAATGAGGTGGACGAATAAAAAAAGGAAAGATAAAATATGGGACACCTCACCGTTACGGATGCTCTTACATCCTTGAGAAGATCCCCACCCATCGTTACACCCTCTCAAAACACACCAACATCCACAATACATCTACCGCCCTCTATTTCCACCTTAAACCCCATTACCATTCCAACAAACCATTCCCCAATCATCTCTCCCATGAACTCACCCACCCACTCACATCATACCAATAATACCAATTCACCTAGATCGCCAAATACCCCAATTTCACCCATAAACAACCTTGTGAACGACGACATGACAGACCAACCAATAGGCTACTACAATAGGCCGGATGCTAATCGGTCTTGCTCGGCAATCAATTATGGGGTAATTGCTCCGAATACTTTTGAGCTCCGTCACCATGTAATCTCCTTCATTCAACAAGATGTATTCCATGGGGTGAAGAATGAAGATGCTCATGGACATCTAGTCATGTTTAAAGAGAAAGTGGGTATGATCAAGCATAATGGTGTCACTGAAGACCAAATTTTTCTCATGTTATTCCCTTTCTCCTTGAAAGACAATGCAAGAAAGTGGTTGAGTTCTCATGAACCGCGTACTTTTACAACTTAGGCTAGCCTTTCTAAGGCCTTCATCAACAAATTCTACCCTTCATCCAAGACCGCAAGGATAAGACATGAGATTCAAACTTTCAAGCAAAAGGATCTTGAGACCTTAAGTGAAGCTTGTGAGCGCTTTAGAGACCTCCTTACTTCTTGTCCACATCATGGTAATTCCTAAGTGGATGACAACCCAAATCTTCTTTCAAACTCTTGATCCAAGGTTTAGGGATATGATAGTGTCGGCTTCCGATGGTAACTTTGACAACATGAATAGTGCAGCAATTATGGAGATGATTCAAAACATCTTGGGAATGGAAAATAGCTATGGATCAAGGGAAAGTGAAGGTAGAGGAAAAGGGCCGTCTAGACTAGAGTTGGAGACCAAGGTCAAATTGGATGAGTTGTCAAAGAAATTTGATAGCCTTATGGAGGAGAAGAAACATGAAAATGCCTACCATGATGAGAGACCAAGTCACTCCAAGGTCTATTATGTTCAAGGACCAAGATCTGCACCAAGGTTCCATACTCACCCAAGGTCCCCTCCAAGAGAATATCTCCCACAACCGATTTGTGAGACTTGTGGTGGCATAGGTCACACCCATGACATATGTCCCTCTTATCCACAATAATGCTATGCTTTACAAGATCAACAACGAACCAAAGCAATTCTCCCATCAACGCCATGAAACCCTCTACCGAGCCCTACCGAACCAAGATCCAAGGTCTTTTTATGAGGGTCAATCTTTGGACCTTAATTACCAAGCTCAACGATACTTGCCCCCAAACAAACCCGAGTTTCAAAGGTCACCACAACAAAACTACCCATCTCCCAATCAACAACAACAATTCCAACCCCTTCCATTCATTGAACATCCCAACCCCAACTCCTCTATTTTAAAAATATTGAACAATATGGAGTCTAAGGCTCTTCAAAGAGAAGCTCAAGTGGACCAACAATTTAAGCTTTTAAAGTCCGACCTCACAAATGTCCAAGCTCATTAAAGGTCGTTTGATTCTTATATGGTCAAATAAGGGGCTACTAATCCTCCAAGAAGGCCACACTCCCTTCCAATTCAATGCTCCAAACCCAAGGATGGACCACCACCTCATTAACAAGTCCATGCAATCACCTTGAGAGGCGGAAAATAATTGGAAGAACCGAGGAAGAAAGATGCAATGGGAGGAGGATTTGAGAACTCCAAGAAAGGGAAAGTGAGTGAACAACTTGAAGATGATGAACATTTTGTCTTGGAAGAAATTGTGGTTGACAAAGTGGTTAGCATGGAAAAAGACAAAGAAGCCAAAAAGATAGATGACATCAAGCAACACCTGTACTCAACCTGCTCCCCATATGATCGAAAATATCATATGTGATAGGCAATTGCACACCTATGCAAAAATAAATACCCTAGACACAAATTAATGTAGTACGTAGGGGTCGAATCCATAGAGAGACGAGAGTTGTTAATTAGTTGTTATGGGGTGAAATTTATCAAGGTCGGTTATCGTATGATTGGTTGGTTTGGATGATGGAAGAAAATAATGATAAAGAAATAGTCTAGGGAGGTCGGGTCACACATGAAAATTATGTAAATGCTTAAATTAAACATAGGAGTTGATGAATCGTTAATGGTTTAGGCTTAGAGACAGCCACTTCTCGATATTAGTGTCAACCATAGACCGGGTCCTAGAGAAACTCTCGTTTATAACTAGGTCGTCCTACTACACATGCTTAGTCTAATCCGATTCCGTGCCTCTCGACTTATAGAATGAATTAACAAACTTAATCAATGAATAAGGCCTTTAAACAAAGATTAAACGTGGTGGTGCAAACATGTGATAGAAACAATTAGACAATATTATAACATCCTAGTTTATCATATGTTACAAATACTTTTTATGCATGACTCTCTTCATTCCCTAGACAAGGTAGACTACTCTATTATAATTTAAATGTAAACTAAACTAATGATAATTGAAATGATAAACATAATGAAAATAGGAATATGATTACCTTGAAATGGAAATGGAAATGGAATTGAAGAACAATGCAAATATAAATAACTTGAATATAACTTCAAATGGAAATTTTAATATAAATTGAAATGCTTAAAGGAAATTGTTTATAATAAATCTAGTCTAAACTAAACTAAGAACTAAACTAAGAACATGAAAGTAGTGTAGAAAAATACTAAGAAAAATGGTGTGTAAAAGTGTGTTGATCAGCACCCTTTATATAAGAATAAGGGAGTAAAATTTGCATAGGAATCCAAAATGGCATCCTAAGCACACTCTTAATTTTCCTTCAATTCTTGAGTAATTGCCAAGAGAATCCCATGTTGGCCATTAACTCCTTCTTAAACACCCGGTTAATTGCACAATTAGCACCCAAAGAGCATCCTAAGATGAGCATCCAAGGCATTCTCCCATCTTCTCTACTTGGGCTTTAACACTTTTATATTTAGGCTTATTTCTTCATTTTTCTACTAACATAAGTTAGTGTCATTTTTGCTTGGACCAACACTCCTTATAAATTGCCATGACATGATCAAGCTTGCCTCTACTTAGCCTTGCAAATTCCGATGTTTGCTAAAATGACGGGAAAAAGCTTCCGATCGCTTAGATTCCTACAAAATGTAACAAATACGAACAATACACCTAAAATGCAATATTAGCTCTCAAAAACACTAAATAAAGCGCAATAGTCAAATAAATCGAGCTAAAATAGGGGGTTAAACTATATATAAAATGGACACATCAAACTTCCCCAAGCTAAACTCTTGCTTGTCCCTAAGCAAGAAACCATATCCCATCAATTACAATATCCCAAAACAAGCTATGCATAATGATTTAAAAACCCGAAACAACATGGGCAAGGGAATAAAGCAAGAACATGGATGAGATTTACATGATGGCGTAGCACAAAAGACTTTGAATGAACCTTTAAGCTCTTGCATGATCTTTTGACTAATGGACTCTCACGATGCACTCAAACTCATTTGTATGTGAAAGGACATTTTTGTGTGAAAACACTCACTTATCCTCGACTCATGAGAATGTGCCCGCAATCTAATATGGTAAACATTTCAAAATTACAAGCCAAAAGCAATCATATGCAAGCATGAAAAAGAAGCCAAATGGGTAAGAAGAAGACAATATGTAATGGGTAAGAAAGGGGAACAAATGAATTATGGATTGTGGAGCTAATGTCAAGCTAGCAACAACCAAATGTAAGGATGCTCAATCCCAATTCTAATCCCAAATTACAATACAAATCATAAGTAAACTCTCCAAAATATGTAAATAATGCATGAGAGTTTCTCACATCAACTTCTTCTTTTCCTTTCTTTTCAAATCATACCTTTTTTTTTTTTCATTTTCTTTCATGCTTTTCCATTTCTTTTTTCTCATTTTTTTTCATTTCAATTCTTCATTTTTTCATCCTTTTCCATTTTTTTCTCTTTCATTTTTTTCTCTTTCATTTTTTTCTCTTTTTCTCATTTCTTCTTCAAGAGCATTAAGACCAAGCTCACAATGATTTTTCAAAATAAAACAAATCCCAAATGAGCACCCAAACACAACTAATCAAAGCTACTAGCTCAACAAGGTAGACAATTTTATATGTAGCTAGGGATGAATTTTGTGAAGGGGTTCAAAGAGGCAATTTTAATCATGTGAATGGCTCCAAAATGCTAAAAACATATGAATGCATGCTTATAAAGAGATGAAATGAAGATCATACTTGTGCGTTTTGATGAAACACACATCATAAGGAGACACCTACACTCACCTAGGAGAGACCGGATATGGATGCGTCGGTCTAAAGAGGTTCTACCTTACCAATTTTGTAGCTTGCCAATAGTCAAGATCAAGCCTATTCGGTTCATTTTCCATCTCCCACCTACTATGTCAAGACATCCCCCTGTAGCAATTATCCCATCATAAAAGAGTAAATCATTAGCTATAAGCTATCATTAGGATAAGCAAGAGGGAAAGTAGGCTAAAAGCAAGCAAAAACACACAAATTTCTCTCAAATTTTTCTACATGCAAACTATACTACAATGCAAATGCAATCTCCCCCCAAGCTAAACACAACATTGTCCTCAATGTGCCAACATGTAAATTACCCAACTAAACCATAAAAATGGCTCAAAGCACATAAACAAGAAGGACAAGAGGTCATATTTAATGGGTTGCAAGACATAAACTAAAGTGCAAAGCAAAGTAAACTTACTAGACTAGCTAGCCTCCCCACAAGCTAGAACGTATACGGGGGACTCTTCCATTCATCAATAATTCAAGAAAAGGGCTAAAAATTGAAAGTTTGATGAGGGAATGATTTTTGCAAGTGATTTGGCAAAAAAAAAAAATTCTTTTTTTTTTTCGGAAAAAGTTGCGTCCCCGATCGGGGTTGACCGCGTCTAGGCAGATTTTGAATTTCCTCCGTATTTCTTTTAGCTCCTCCGTTGTTGAAAGTTACGACCCCGAACGGGGTTTCTTGCATGGGGAAGCGTGCATTTCTTCTTTGAGCCTCCTTTTCTTCTTCCTTCACCTATAAATCACAAAAAAAAAACACCGTCAAGTCTAGTAATTTTATTTCTAAATCTAAGAAAACATTCAATTTGCGAAAAATTAAAAGCAAAAACAAATAAAAGAGATTTCCCGAAATGAATATCCATTGTCCTCTAAAAAGCATGTCAACGCCCTTAGAAGTTGATCATATTTCTGCGCATGAGCAATACACAAGCATATGTAAGCAATTGATAAGATATAAGCATGGAAGATCAAAGGCAAGAAAGGATTAATCTTATCAAAATGCCCATGAGAGATTTCAAATAGAACCACCGTACTCCCCTCGTCAGCAAGAGATGGAGCATCATGCTTAAGATCATAAAAATAACCGTTAGTGCATAAATTATAATCATGAATGGTCTCAAATTGGTGGTATGGAAACTCTAAGTGGTAGGACTCATCAAAAATGGGGGGGGGGGGGGGGGGGGGGGGTTTCATCCCACTTATCCATTAAATGAAAATCGCTAAGTCCTCCATCAACCTCAAAAGGGTCAACTACATCCACCACGAAAGGATTCTCAAAGGAGTCTAAGGTCTCGAGTAAAACCTCATCCTTTTCATTATATTCGGTCCCAACATCATCCATGGTGAGTGTCTCATCTACTACAAGGTCATTTTCTTCAACATCAGTCTTTAAATTTTCCATTGGTGTGACATCAAGGGGAATTTTAAAAGAAAGAGTCAGACCATCGTCATCATCATCTAATAATTTAAAATCATTAGATTGAAAAGACTCACATTGGGGAGGTAGAAAAGCAAAATGAGAAAAGATAGGCTTACGTGGTCTCGGTTTCTCTTGAGAATTGTGTTTCAAACGAGCCTGTAACACTTTAAGCTCCTCTTCGATGCGCCAATAATGGAATTGGCGTGCTAATTCCCAACATTCGAAAGCCATGAAATCTAAGAAATTCCAAAGTTCCGGCCCGACCACGTAGTAGACACTCCCATTACTCAACTTTAGAGCCAATCCACGGGTCTCAGAATCCATGCCACCAAGCACGAAATGACCCAAGTAATCCCCATCAAGGACATTTCCATGGGAGATAAGACCATCGCAAAAGTAGTATAATCGGTCAAGATAGTCAGGAAAAGCCTCATCTTGGAGTTGTGGGACGAATTCGTAATTCATTATGAAGGCCAAGATTTATTACCTACAAAATAGGCACTAAAACTACAAAGAAACCGTGAGAAGATCTCAAGGAACAAGTGTTCCTCGAGACAAAATAAAACAAGATAAAATTCAACAACTAATTAGCAAACAAAACCGTGCTCCCCGGCAACGGCGCCAAAATTTGATAGGCTATCGCACACCTATGCAAAGATCATATTTATACCCTAGCAAAACAAATGAATGTAGTACGTAGGGGTCGAACCACAGAGAGACGGGAGTTGTTAATTAGTTATTATGGACTGAACTTTTATCTCGGTAGGTTAACGAATGATTGGTTGGTTTGGTTTGATGTAATGATAAAACAATAATAAATAAAATATCTAGGGAGGTCGGGTCACACATGCTAATTATGTAAATGCTCATGTCAAGTTAGGAAGTTGATTATACGATAAATGTTTAGGCTTAAAGACACTCACCTTACGATATTAGTGTCAACCATAGACCGGGTCCTAGAGAAACTCTCATTTATGACTAGGTCGTCCTACTACACTTGCTTAGTCTAATCCGATTCCGTGCCTCTCGACTTATAGAATGAATTAACAAACTTAATCTACGATTACGGCCAATAACCAAAGATTAAACGTTGTGGCGCAAACATGTGATAGAAACAATTAGACAATATTAACTTATCCTCATTTTGACATTTACATATTACTTAAACATGCATGGCTCCCCTTACTCCTTAGACAAATGAAACTACTCTAACATGATGAAAATGCAAACTAAAATAATGACAAATTAAATGATGAACATAATGAAAATATGAATAGGATTACCCTGCAATGGAAATGGGAATGGAACTTGGAAGAACAATACTTGAAATGTAAATTGTAAATAAACTTGAATGGAAATTATATTGAAATGCTTAAGGTAAAATGTTTGTAACATAAAACTAAAAGTAATTCTAATCTAAACTAAACTAAACTAGAGACTAAACTAACCTAAGACTTAAAGAGAATATTATGTGAATAATGTATATGGAATGGTGTGTCCAAGTGTTGAAGTCTACACCCTTTATATAGGAAATCAGGGGTGAAACTTAGAGTAAATACAAGGGGTCAACCCCAAATATTTTCTCTTAATTGCTTGATTAATTACCAAAGGAATCCTAAGTGAGCCACTAATTTCATCTTAATTCACTTGGTTAAATGTGATATTAGCATCCTAAGCTTCACTAAGCATCCAAAGTTTCCACCTTAATTGGACTTCAAATCTTGGGCTTGACTTTGCATAAGACCTTATTTTACATTTCTCATTTTAATCCATATCTTTATGAATGCAAATCCATGTAACATCTCTTGGTTGGTCCATCATACTCTTCTATTTAGCCTTGCTTCTAGTGTTTGCAAAATATGTAGAATTATGCTCCTAAAAGCTCAAATACCTACAAAATATGACAAACCATGCAAATACAACTAGAATGCAATATTAGCTCAATAACACTAAGATTAGTGCAAATTAGCATGTAAAATAGAGCTAAAATATGGGGTTAGAGTGTATATAAAATGGACTTATCAATATGGATTAACAAAGGCCACCCCGGAAATAAGTGACAATTACACAGACACACAACACGTCAGTTTCAATAAATAAAGTGAGATACGGCATAAAGTGTCTGAGTATGCAGCATGACTATGATAGGAATGAGACGCTGTTGGACCATATAGATATATGATTAAGTTTTGATAATGACAAGTGTCTGCCTCGTTTTATATATACTCTTGCTCGTAATCGTTTGTTTAGTCTTTGTTAGATTAACTTAGGTTTACAAGTTTAGCAAGTAATGTTATAGCATTCTTAGCTATAACATTGAAGATTTGTGAGGTATCATTCAAGTAATGTTATAGCAGCTTGAGCTATAACATTGAAGATTCTTAAAGCGTCATAGTAACTGTAACAAGTTTCAAGTATGGTGATCACTCAAGCAAAAGGCTAGATCAAGTCTTTAACAAAGCTCAAGATGAAGAGCTTTTGGTCAAGATAAAAAGAAGATCCTATCACTGAAGATCTCCAGGAAGATTAGCTAGTATAGGTCTTCATCTATTGACGGTATCTTAAGAAAGGAATATTGGGAAAGTAAAGTTATAGCTATTTCACCTATAACTTTACTTACCAAACATAAAGTTATAGTTGTTTCTACTATAACTTTGGGTAGCATTTTAATAGCACGATTTTAATAGTTTTAAAATCATTTTTTAAAAGGATAAAATTCTTTAAACATATTTCGAAATCATTTGTATCTTTAGTAGAGTTGATATATGGGTTGTTATAATGGATAACTTGCATATCTCTATTGGTTAGTAAAACGACTTATGGGTCGTCATGCTACCTAGGGTTTGCTAGTTTATTCAACCTAACCCTAATCCAAGAAAAGAGATTTCCATGGACACAGGCCTAGGGTTTCGGCCGTGGGCTGTAAACCGATGGGTCGTGTAAGTTGTTTTGTATAAGTAACCTATCTAATCAAATCTAGCTTATATTTTTATAAGATATTTTCCTATCTTATTAAAATATGATTTGATTTGTTTACTTATCTAAACATCTTAAAGATATAGTTATAGAAAACAAATAAGATTCACTTTTATCTTATTTACCTAAACTATAATATCTTGGATTGAATTTGGAAAGAGATAGAGATTTATCTCTTGCAAAGCATGCCGCCTATCTCACGGCATCCTAGGGTTTCGTACAAACCCTAGTTCTCTCTTCTACTATAAATACACATGATCATTCCTTGTTTAAGTTAAGCTTTTCGAAATATAAAAATTCCTTGCAAACAAATTAGAGTTTAATTTTAAATTTACTATTTTCATTGTTTTGCATTTGAAAATCTTGCGAAAAGTCGTGCTCTTTAATTTGCTTATTATTTTTCTTAAGGTTACGTCATAAGATAATAGTACTTCATATTGTTTCTTACTCGTTCAATTATGTGAACACTTAGAAGAACAATCAAGTGCTTTCTTAGTAACTTAAGATAGTCAAAACCGAATATTCAGTGATATTCAAATTGAGTTATAGCTAGAGTTAGCTATACGAGTTGGGTTGATAATTTTGTAATCCGGAGTAAGGTACTAAAATTATTAATCGAGAATAGTGGACACAGGCTTCGACGTGTGAAGCTGAACCACTTCAAATATCGTGTGTCCTTGCAGTTTTCATTTCAGTCATTTCATTACGTTCATAATCATTTAGTTAATTAGTTAAAGTTTAATCAATAAACTTTAAGTAATTAATTACCTTGATATAAAATAAAAAGTAGGCATAATTTTTAAATACTCAATTCACCCCCCCCTCTCGAGTATTTCGGGTGTGATAGACTCTTCAATTGGTATCAGAGCCTCGTGCTCTTGATTGCCTAACCGCAAAGAGGCTAGATCCGTCTATCTTTTTATCTTTTTATTTTATTTTATTTTCGATGCCTTACACGTGTGAAATTGATTCCAAGTATCTTAAGTGTCCCGTCTTTGATGGGAAGAATTATGGACTTTGGAAAAACATGATGACACACTATATATATAAAAGGACATGATTGGGAGTGCTGGACGATCATCAAGAATGGACCAAACAAAATTTTGGTTGCATCTTCGGAAGGCACTACCTATGAGAAAAAGGAAGAAGACTATGTTGAGGCTGATTACAAGAAGGCTGAGAAAAACTCGAAAGCGATAAGCCTGTTACAAAACGGCATGACATCGACTGAATTTGATCGTTTTTCTTCTTGCACTTCGGCCAAGGAAATATGGGATGGTCTTGAGTTGGCCTATGAAGGAACGTCGGCTGTAAGGAAATATCGCATTGACTTGCTGATTCAAAAATATGAACGTTTTAGAATGGAAAAGAATGAATCACTTGATAGCATGTCAACACGATTTTCTACTATAGTCAATGAGCTCAAAAATCTTGGTAAAACTTTTAACTCCGAGGATATTGCTAGAAAAGTACTTAGGAGTCTAACCAAGAAATGGCGTCCCAAGGTCACGGTCATGGAAGAAGTCAGAGATCTCACTTCTCTTCCTTATGCAGAACTTATTGGTGCTCTCATGGCTCATGAACTCGTCCTGGATGACGATGAGTCCGAGTCCAGTAATAATAAGAGCATGGCTCTACAAGCTTCTGCTAAGGAAGAAGAAGATGTAGAAATAGAGGACGAAACTGTTTTGTTTACCAAACGATTTAATAAACGAATTTTCAGAAACAAGCAAGCAAAATCGTTTAACAACAGCAACAAGTCCTATAACAAGAAAACTTCTGAGTCTAAGAATACGTTTGCTAACAGAGGATGCTTCAAGTGCGGAGAATCCGGTCATATGATTAAGGATTGTCCCACATGGGAGAAAATTAAAGACAAAGCAAAACGTGAGAAGACTAAGAAGGAATTCAAGCAAGTGATGATAGCATCTTGCTGGGGAGAACTCGACACTGAGGACGATGAAGCATAAGAAGAAGAAGAAGTTTCAAATCTATGTCTAAGCAACGTCAGTCTTGCCCTCTTTTCAGAGAATGATAAAGATAGCAAGGACTCCTACTGCTGCTTCCTAGGAGATTCCGATTCAGAAGAAGAAGAAGAGGTAAGCTATCTTGAACTTAAAAAGGGTGTCAAGAAACTACCTAGGAATGCCTTAATTGAATATTTTGAGCAATCTCTTGATAAGTGTCACGAACAAGAATTGGAATTGAAAGACTTGAAAGAACAAATTCTTGACATTGCTGAAGAAAATCATCTTCTTAAAGCAAAGGCCAAAAAGCTTAAATCTAAAGTTACAGCTAATATAGCTACAACTTCAGATGTGACAAATGCTGAAAAGAAGGCTCTTTAGTCTAAAGTTATAGCTAATGAAGCTATAACCTCAGACCTGAAACTCAACATTAAGCATCTTCAAGCTAAAGTTACAGCTAGTGAAGCTATAACTTTGGAATTGAGGAAAGTCAAAGAGCTTCTTGAAACCAAGGCTACGGCTAGAGAAGCCGTGATCTCAGATCATAAGAAGGAGATTGAATCTCTGACTCAGCAATTGTCGGAATCAAAAACCATTCTATCAAATACTAAAAGAACCCACGCCGAGATGGTGCGAGTTCTCAATGATAGATTCCAAAACTTTCGTGACAACTATGAAGAGACTCATCCCCCTAAGGTCAGTGAGTCAGACCATTCCAAATGCAACAAAGAGATACAGTCCTTAAAAGAATTACTCTTGCATGCTAGAAAGGTTCACGATAAATGGGAAGGTAGCACACGTGTCCTAAATTTCCTAACTGAGCAATCAGATAATAACATGAAAATGGGATTAGGGCACGAGTGCTATGGTTGTAGAGATCACTCCAAATGCAAATCAACCCCTTCTGAACGAGATTTCAGAAGGAGAAAATATACAAATTTACCAGAATATTTGATTTGCAATTACTGTGGTCATACTGGACATATCCAAGAAAATTGTGTCAAATATGCTCAGGATTTAAGAAAAGGAATCAACTTTGTTAAAGCATCCGACACTATTTTCGAGGATAATGATTGTACCCCATCAGAACCAAGTACAAGTGAAGAGCGCAACAATGATCATCGTTGGTTCTACGATATGAGCTTTGATTTCAAGAAGGCTACCAAATCAAAACAAACACCTAAACCAAAAGAGCCCTTCAAAACCAAAGCTCCTCCCAAACAACCTGAAAGACCACAATATAAGGAACCCACAACTACACCTAAGACGGTTCCTAAACAAACCCATTCGCCTCCAAAACGAAAAGTTATAAAAAGGGTTTGGGTTAGAAAAGATCAAGTTTTTAGAGTGACTAACGTCAAAGGACCCAACTTAGCTTGGGTACCTAAAAACTGTATCTAATTATTTTGCAGGTTGTGATGAAAGAAAATAACTTATGGTACCTTGATAGTGGATGCTCAAGGCACATGACTGGAGATGTAAATTTATTTCTTTCACTTGAACCTTTCGACGGAGGTAAAGTTACATTCGGAGATAACAAGAAGGGTAAAATTATCGGTGTTGGTAAAGTTGTAATATCTTCTTCTCATGCTATTAGTGATGTTTATCTGGTTAGTGGCCTCAAGCACAATTTACTAAGTATTTCTCAATTATGTGACAAAGGAAATAAAGTTGTTTTTCATTCAGATTCCTGTCGTATAATAATTGAAGGAACAAGTAGTGTTGTGCTTGAAGGACATCGTAGAAGGAATGTTTATATGATTGATTTAAATAATATTCCTACTAATTCATTCACATGCATGAAAGTAACAACAGATGATCCGTGTCTTTGGCACAAAAGATTTGCTCATATAAATTCAACAACGTTGAATAAACTAAAGAAATGGGATTTGGTTGAAGGACTTCCTTCAATCAAGTTTGATCAAGAAACATTATGTGATTCTTGTGCTCGTTGCAAACACGTGAGATCATCATTCAAACCCAAGAGAATGGTAAGTACCAACGAACCACTAGAACTTGTACACATGGATCTTTGTGGCCCAATGAAGGTAAGAAGTAGAGGAGGATCCAGGTATGTCTTTGTTCTAGTTGATGATTATTCTAGATATGTTTGGCCAATTTTTCTAAATTAAAAAGATGAAACTTTCGAAGAATTTGCAGTTCTAATGAAGCTTGCCCAAAATAAGTATAAGTCCAAGTTAATTTCCATTCGTACGGATCATGGCACCGAATTTGATAACCAAGCTTTTATAGAATATTGTAGGGAGAATGGTGTTGGGCATAACTTCTCGGCACCACGAACCCCACAACAAAACGGTGTTGTTGAACGTATGAATAGAACATTGGAGGATATGGCACGCACTATGTTACTATGTAGTGGACTACCTCGAAACTTTTGGGATGAAGCTATTAGTACTGCATGCTATGTTCATAATCGAGCTTTGATTAGACCCATTCTCAGAAAGACTCCTTATGAGCTTCTTAGAGGACGAAAACCAAACATAGCGCATCTACGTTGCTTCGGAAGTAAATGTTTTGTCCATAATAATGGCAAAAATAGATTAAGCAAATTCGATCCCAGAAGTGACGAAGCTGTGTTTGTCGGTTATTCTAATCATAGTAAAGCATATAAGGTTTTTAATAAGAGAACCTTATGCATCGAAGAAAGTGTTCATGTTGTCTTTGATGAAAATAATTTGTTTGACAAAGCTGAACAGGATGAGGAAGAAGATTTGAACGAACCGGATTTCCGACTATCCAGGATGATTTTCCAGAATTGGATGAAGAAGAAAGAGAAATTGAAGGCACAAATGATGAACAAGGAAGCTCTTCGAATGATAAAGGAAAGAGAACTGAGAGTTTAGTTGATGATACTAAAACCTCTTCTCAATCCAAGCAGTTGGAGGATAAAGTTATAACTGATGAAGCTATAACTTCAACTCAAAATCAACGAACTAAGTCTAATGTTATAACAGATTCTGTTATAACCCCAGGCTTGGATTCAGGGGGAACAAGGCCTGAACCCCAATCATTCGAAGATGTCGAAACCAGTTCAGATGAAGATGTGCCTCCAGTCTCCAAGAAATGGAAATACAAGGATTCCCATCCAATGGAAACCATCCTAGGAAGTCTGAATGAAGGTGTTCGAACTCGTAGAAGACTTAACAACTTTTGCTCTTTCTACTCCTTTCTTTCAACTATTGAGCCAACAAATATCAAAGAAGCATTTGCTGAACCAGATTGGATTGTTGCCATGCAAGAAGAGCTTCAACAATTTGAATGGAACAAAGTTTGGCATTTGGTTCCGAGACCTAAAGATCGAACGGTTATCGGTACAAGATGGGTTTTTAGAAACAAGCTGGACGATACAGGAGTCATTGTACGAAATAAAGCAAGATTGGTTGTACAAGGGTATAATCAACAAGAAGGAATTGACTATGATGAAACCTTCGCTCCTGTAGCCAGACTTGAGGCTATTATATTATTAATAGCATTTGCTGCTCATAAAGGAATTAAACTTTATCAAATGGACGTTAAGACATCATTTCTTAACGGTTATTTGAATGAGGAGGTTTTTGTCGAACAACCTCCAGGATTTCTTGATAGCAAGTTTCAAAACCACGTTTTTAAATTAGATAAAGCTTTGTATGGTTTGAAACAAGCTCCGAGGTCATGGTACGACAGATTGTCAAAATATCTTCTTGAAAGTTGTTTTAAAAGAGGATCTGTCGACAAAACCCTATTTCTGAAAACTGAGGATTCCGATTTATTAGTTGTACAAATTTACGTTGATGATATTATTTTTGGTTCAACTAATGATCGTTTATGCAAGTATTTTTCAGAATTAATGACATCAGAATTCGAGATGAGCATGATGGGAGAACTCAAGTTCTTCCTTGGACTCCAGATTCAACAAACCTCTGAAGGAATTATGATACACCAACAAAAATACATCAAGGAGCTAATCAAGAAATTCGGTATGGAAAATTCTAATTCTAAGCCAATTCCCATGGGTACTGAAAAGAAGTTGACTTTGGATGAAAACGGTAAGTCTGTTGATGAGACAACTTATCGAGGTATGATTGGCTCTCTTCTTTATTTAACTTCAAGTCGTCCGGATATTATGTTTAGTGTATGCGTATGTGCTCGATTCCAATCGTGCCCTAAAGAATCGCATATGATTGCAGTTAAGAGAATCTTGAAGTATTTGATTGGTACATCTAAACTATATTTGTGGTATCCTCTTGAGTGTAATTTCGATCTCATAGGGTATTCAGATGCAGATTATGCAGGATGTTCACTTGACAGAAAAAGTACTTCCGGCATAGCCACGTTTGTTGGACCGTGTATTATCACGTGGGGGTCAAAGAAGCAAAATTCCGTTGCGTTATCTCTCTTTGGCCGAATACATTGCCATTTGGATTGGTATGTTCTCAACTTTTGTGGCTTAAGCAACAACTATGTGATTACGGTGTTAATGTTGGGTGTATACCTATTTTATGTGATAACACGAGTGCCATAATTATATCTAAGAACCCTGCACAGCACTCACGAACTAAGCATATAGACATTAGACACCATTTTCTACGGGATCATGTAGATAAGGGCAATATAGGACTGGAATTTTGTAGTACAGAAAAACAATGGGCTGACATTTTTACCAAAGCATTGGCTAGAGAACGTTTTGAGATTTTGCGGTTGGAAATTGGTTTAATTGGTGGCAACTAAACTTGTCACAAATATTTTATTCTCCATATGAGTGACTAGATTTGACGAGATTGTATGACTGTGTCCGTATTTTTCGTTGCAAGTTTATTTATGTCAAATGTTATATTATATTATGAGAATATTCCATTTTCTAGTCATGTATATCTTAAGTCTTACTACGAACCAAAAGTCGTAACAAATTGCTTCCAATTTATTGCCTTAACCGAAATTCTCCACAAAATTATATCTCTTGCCATATCTTATCATATCTTATGAACAATCTACCCTAACCACTTGTTTTATCTTTTGGTAAGTAAATAAAAAAAAAAATTTCTTTACCTAATTCCACACGCCACTTCTACCTTCCCTATTTCCCTTAAACTCTTTTACCATAATTGAATTATTACTCCCATAAATACCCACCTCCTACCGTCACAATCAAACACAACACCCAAAGATTTACCTTTTAGACTTTTCTACACACTCAACCTCCAAAATCCAATCATCATTATGACTCCTCCCTCAACTCGCTTCCACTCGCCCTCAACTCGGTCCACAACTCGGACCGGGTCCTCCAAATCACCATGCACAAAAACCTATGTCCCTCTCAAAACTCCTTCACCTTCATCAAACCTAAAACCAACTAACCCCGATCATAACCGGGTTGATCCTAACTTAGAAGGGAAAAGACGGAAATTAAATAAAGGGAAAAAGAAGGCCGTAGGGTTTGAAGGTTCGGTGGAAGAAACCGAGGTTGTAGCTACTCAAGAAGGTCATCAAAGGGTCATGTTTCGAGAGTATATGCCGAATGCAACAGCAATGGGACTTGATAAGCTTCGACTTACCGCGGACGAGAGAACCCGTGTCAACTATGTTATGCGGTACAGTATTCATGGTGGTCGTTCCTACTCCGACAAATGGTATGGAAAAATCGAAGCTTTACAATTCTTTAAGGATTTCTTGAACTTTCAAGAATGGAAGGAAGTTTGTTCTTTTGTTGGTCCGGTTTATCCTATTGAGGTAATCCAATTTTACTCTTCCGTCTACGTAAAGAATAACGTGTTGCATGCGATGGTGAATGATTCCGAAGTCAAAATCTCCCTTGCCGATTTTTGTACTCTGTTTTCGGTTCCTGATGATGGAATCGAAATAAATCCGAGTGCGGAATGGGGAGATGTGACGGAGGAAGAAAAGCTTAAGATTAAGAAATCGTTTGATGTTGATGCTACGGGGTCGAGTAATATGCTTGCGGGGTCGTTCACTCCAAAATTGAAATTCTTTCTTAATTTTCTTTGGAACACGGTTGTTCCTAGGAGGGGTGGTCGTGATAAATTTGTTGGAATTCAGAATCTCATTATTTAACATATTCATATATGTGACATTTTAATTTAGTCATAAAATTAAAACTAGATCTTATGCATGCAAACATAAATAAGATAAGAGAAGAAATCATCAATCTTACTATATGATTTCGGATTTTTGGGCACCAACAAGATCTCCTTCTTGTTAGTTCTTGAGCTTTCCAACAATGGATGAACAAGGTTCAAATTAGAACCTCTCCCAAAAGCATATACCCAAAGAAATCTCTTAATAACCAATATTATTATGATCTAGTAACAATATTAGTCTTACTTAAAATATGACACAAAAATGATTTTGTTCTCTTGAAAAATCGGTTCAAGAGGGAGTGATTATGTGAGTTTATTTCTCTAGAATTTTTACAAATTGTAGAGAGTATGATAATTTCTTACACTAGAAATTTTATGATAAGAGTGAATGAATAATTGTTGAGGAAACACTCTCTATTTCCCTTGGTAAAAACCGGTTGGAGGGAGTAGTGTGCCCAATGCATGGGCTAGTTTTTCTACCCAAGAAATGATAGGTATGTAAGGCTAAGACTATAGGTAATTATTGTGTTTTCCACTTAAAAATAATTAACACAATATCAACCATAAGCCCCTCCATTTTCGGCACATATAAAATGGGAGGTCCATTTTATTTTTGTCATTTGTCAATTGTAACATATGTGACATGTTACTTGACATATGAAATTGTAATGTATTTTTAACATATTAAAAATCAACATACTCATAAAATATGTCATATACAAAATCGACTTAGTAATTCGTAATTACTTGTACCAAAATGGTTTATCAATTATAAATCACAACATCTTGTATTTATAATAAATCATTCATTCAATCTCAATTCAATATCAATTGTTTCGTAAACAATAATATTATCCAAGTAATAAAACAATTCGATTACTTAGACCGTGTCTCATTTAATCAAATTACAATAAGATACGTTAACTTTACTCACAAAATCATCCGTCAATTTTAAGCAATTTAATTAACTCGTATCGGCATACGATTAATTAAATAATCAATTAAGAGTATTTCCCTATAGGTATGACCTAAGGGGATCAATAGATCACCACCGTCGCACGACAATAATGTCAAACTCTAGTCACCAATCATTACCGATATGTGTGGACGGTTGATCTGTAAAATATTACATCCCACATGTATTCTTAAAATGAGATTTAAACATGTGATCATTATGATCAACAGTTGTGATCGCATTATTGTCGGAGGACACTTATTCCAACAATCTCCCACTTGTCCTCGACAAGTGTGCGTCACCAATTCTCTTGTCCTATTACTATCTCCCACTCAATGCAAGGTGTCTTCCAGATCGTACTTGCAAGTGATCATATCGAGACTGATTTCCTCGATCTGAAGAATAACTGATTGACCGGAGTTATCTACCATAGATACCTTCCGAGCGTGGCCACGCATTTCCAGTTCATTACTCCTCGAGTGGCCCTGAGATATTGTTTTAACCCTGACAAAGGGGTGGACAATTCCTATCGCACTATTCCATTCGACTAGCCACAACCATCATAACCCAAAATATGCCCATTTGACCCCATTTACGAAGGTCGTAGTAACATAAATCAAAGCTAATCTGAAACTGTGCCATCTTAGGCGAACAGTCTTTAGTCAAAAGAATCGACTCATTAGAATACTATAGTAGCTCTCGCCACGACCAGGCTATATAAATTTGCCAGAACTCTATAAGCGGTCATAAGGCCCGACAAAGTGTTCCTAATGATCGCCTATGTGATCGACTAGTCATCTCACATGACTCTATGGCACTTGAACTTGCCATCAATCGCATCACACTATAGTCACTTCAAGACGTCACCTCATACAAGTGACTATGGGCAAATACCATGTTAATCCGGGTTCACTTTAACGGGGTTCAATATTGTCTCTACAACCCGTTTGGATGTAACAAAGTATAATAAAAGAGTTTTAAAGTAGAAATCGAACGACAAATGCGATTATCACATATGAATAGTCAATGCCTGATTACTACTTCATATTCTATAATCCAGTTTGATCTTGAATGTAGTTGTTCATCTCAATTCAATTGAAATGACATGACTCATTATGTTAAGCCTATGCGAGGGCTTTGGTTAGTAGGTTTTATCAACTTCTTGTACCTTACTCAACCTTACTACATACTCGTTTTCCTTTGTAATGTATACATTTGCATTACAAAACTTTCTGAGTACGTGTCGAGATCCAATCAAGACATAGGCCCTCTAGCCTTAGAATAGCTCCCACTGTTTTCACAGTGTGCGGGACTCATCCTTCTTGCACATCTCATGATTGCAAGTGTACTCAATTTCCGTTGTAAATATTTCTCATTGTTTTTTATTGCCTAGAACGATTCTAGAAAATCTATTTCTTAAATAATATAGCCACAATGGTATCTTAACCATCCTAATGTGTTTTGATTATGGTTTTGTCGGAAACCATGCGCAATCTCAATTGTCAATTGTCATTTGTAACACCCTTACACAAAATTGCATCAAAAACACTTTGCTTTACATCCTTAATGCTTCTGCAAGCACTTAAGGGTAATCTTTATGGCTTACTTGGTAACTATTACTAAATTCGATTTGAAACAATTCATCATACTCAAGGTATATGAAGTGCTATACATCATTATTCATTTAATTGATCCGGCAGCGGAAGCAAATGGAATCAATCAAATATGTTCAACTCGATTGAACTAATCATGAATCTTATCAACATAAGACTTCTTATTTGACGCTAATATCATGTGGATTTATCTACATAAATCTGGATATTAAAGATGTATTTTATTACTCCAAGTCTTAAATCATTCCCAATGATCAATATGTCATCCATATATTAGACTAATTAAAATTACCGTAACTCCCACTAAACTCTATGTATAAACACAACTTCTCGACTTATCGAGAAAAGTTTTATAACATGATCAAAACATTGATTCCAACTCATTGATGTCCTACTTAAGACAATCTCTTAAGTTGCACATTATCTTAGGATTGTAAGAATCTATAAAACTCATGACATGTATTGAATACATTCCTTCTAATTGAAGAAGTGGGTTTTACATTTACTCGTTATATGTATATCATCATAATGAAATAGAATCCCTAAGAATATCCGAATAGTGCAAAACACTTTGCAACTAATCAAACTTTGATATCTAACAATTTACTTGGAATTTATTTCAGATTTTCATGGCTCTAAGCCTTGTATTGAGTTGTGACTTAAACACTCTCATGTAAGTCATATGTACATTACTTTCCAGAAGTAATCAACTTGAATCAAACAATTTCTTTGTAAGTTGCAAGCTCTTTACTTTCTTAAAAGTAACACTAATTCATCATCTTCAACAAGTGAAACAAGTGATGAGTTCAACCTCCTAGGTTTCGAAGAAACAACGTCATGTAGCCAAGAAAGACCGGTTTCTTGCGACATAATTTTTGACACAATTCTTTTGTGGCTCTTGAATAATTTCTCCCACTCTGTCTTCTATAAATAAACTTGTATTCTAGGAAGACAGCTTCATGAGCCACAAACCCGTTGTACTCGTGATTATTGTAAGGAAAAATGAGCATTTGTTTCTTGTGAAAACTTACAAGCATGGTACCCTACCATTTTATATCTCATATAAATCGTTTAGATTTAGTGGAAAACAACTTAGACAAAATGATAAAATCCCCAAAATTAGATCAAGTAAGTCAAGGTAACTTGATTAAAATCCAAACCCTATCGAATAGCATTTTGATTTCTTTATCCAACCACACATTATCCCATAATGCGTGCTAAGAGAGATTAATTTGTGATACTATATCACATTTTCCTTTGGCTTATATCAAAGTCTTCACTTTGATAATCCCATCACGACTAAATCGTGATTCCTGGAACTCTTTGAACTTCTTCAAAGATTTCTCTTTTTACCTTATTAAGTGAACATATTAGTGTCAACTTAAATCGTTGGTAAAAGAAAATGATCAACCTATTCTGTATCAATGATTTACATTCTCGATCTCCTTTTCAACCAAAAGGCACGAGATTTCTTGCTTTGAATACAAGATACGCATATACCATAAGATTAACAATCTAATGGTTCCAAGAGTACTCAATAACTCTTTGCGTTCATCATTCCAGAATTTAAGGTTTAATCTTGGGTTACCAATTTGAGTCTTGCATCATCTACATGATATATCATTCTAGTTTGGTTTAGAATATAATCACCTTGATAATGGGCTAGCCATACATCAAATCATGGTGTATAGGGTCACAAAAGGTGAAACTTCTTTTGTATCTTAACAAGATTATATTCTTATTCAAAGTTTATGCACTTAATAGTCATAATTAAGTACAACTTTAAACCCAAAACTAGATTGAGTACACAATGACTCTATCTCTCAACATTATTATTGCTAGTTGTCATATTCTAATCATCCTATGTATCAAACATAATGATGAAAACCACCACCGGTTTCTAATATTGACGAAGTAGTACTAGCAAAATTTATGTCAATCAAATAAACATTTATAGAAGAAAGTTTCATTAGATGTCCCACAACTAATTTGCTTATTGTTCAATAATTTGGGGTAGTTTCCTTTCTAGTGTCAAACACTTCCAAAAGGAAACTTTATCGATTGGAATTGATAGGTTTAGTCTTTACTTTTACCTTTGTCTTGTCAATTCCATTCTAATCTTTACTTCTTGAACCTCGTCCTTTTCTTAACGGTTTAAGAGAATGCTCCCACTCATTTCAAAGACTCTTTACTTAGAGAAGCAAAGTTGAATTTTATGAAGACTACTCTTCAATTCAATCGTTTTAGTCTTAAAACTTTCATTGAAGTGGTTGCGTTATTTTGGTCAATTACGATTTCTAACAAATCTAATTACCAAAACAATTTATTGTTCCAAGGTACTAAATTCAATTAAGTATATGGAAAAACAATCCATTGTAAGTAGATGTGTTAGTCAAGAATCAAAAGCCTGTTTGATAATGGATAACTTTTATCTATACTCTTCACAAGAGATCCTTCCAATGGATAACACGAGTTTTTAGAAGAAAAATTCAAGTTTTGTCTTTAGGTACGATGTTTTAATGGAGATTTGAATCAAAAATCGAAAAAATATCGTATATGAATTGTGGTAAAGAAATAGAACAATATGATAACGGAATAATGGAAAACTTAACATTTATCGTTTTATAATAATACTTGTAAATATTTTAACAAGTAAAGCATTTATATAGTGACCTCTACCCAACTATTATAAATGATTCCGAGATCCAAATTCATATTAACTTAGGCACGGGGTAGCCGATTCATTCCTTATCAATATAACTCGGTGGATTAACTCTTTAATCAATTCTAATTTTAGAACTCTCGGTCGATAAAATTACATTAATATTTATCTTTAGCCCGAAACACATCCGGCAACCGTCGAGAATACTTTCGTTGCGTTCAACCCAAATTTCGAATAAATGTGTCCATGATCCAAATTCACATTAACTTGGGCACGGGGTAGCCGATTCATCCCTCATCAACATGAATTCGGTGGATAGACATTTATCACCCACTTCCCCTACGTAACAAGGTTTGTACCCCGGTGTGGCCGAGCGCACTCTCTCACGAAATAGGTTTTCATGGTTTCTACTTTTTGGTAAGGCTAAGTCTCAATTGTTTATTTTTAGCGAGAGGTCATGTCAATTTATTATCTATCACGTTTTAAGTGAACTAAAGCGGTAAACTACGATAATTGTAATTGACACGGTCGATAAACTCGATATAAAATGCATGTTTAGTTATGGCGATTTAGCAATGCATGCAACATATAAATAAAATGCAAAGCATAAAAAAAATCCTAGTATGGCCTTCCTAAAATAGTAAATCTAATAAACTATTTTACAAATTCGGAAACCAACTCCTTTGGTCCCTTGAACTTCGGTTTTGACACGCATCTCGAGGCAACACCGTCTTTGATGGACCGTCTTTTCGAAAGGCACCATCTTCAAGGAACTCCGGAGTAAATAAATTACAACATGAATTACATAATTTCCTATTATACATTTGTAATTAAAATAAAATAAATATATTAAATTAAAAAACGGTGATACGAGATCACAGTAATTACAACCGAATCGATATTCCCATACATTTCGGGTAATATCAATTAAAACTAAGGCCATACTAAGTAAAATTACATAATTCAAAAATTATATAAAATTAAAATATGACAATCATAAATAAAATGCAGCATTATAATATGTATGAACATGCCCAATTTTATGCTAAATCGCCTTTAAGGAGCCAATATCGTATATTAATCGGTTTTTACGGATTTGCGTGATTTAACCTTTTAAAAATCACAATAATTACATAAAAATTATATTTATGTACAAGTTAATTACCCTAACCATATTAGGACTCAAAATTAGTCTCCACTAACATTTGACAATAAGTAACCTAGATTTCTTAATATTGTTCATAAATGGACCTAAAATACAAAATTATGTCATAAACTTCAAATTAAATCATAAAAATTTCAAATAATTTCAAAATTTGAAATTTAAACTCATGAACATTCTGGAAAAATACCATGACACTCATAATGTTCAAAACTTAGGTTAAAAATTTCGAAAATTTATCGAGAAAAACAATGTTGCGGTTTATCGATTTTAACAATTATGATCCTAAAAAAATATGAGAAAAATTAAATTCATCAACTTTTCACTTTTAGATCTGAAATATATGATAAAATGCAACATGTGACGTTTTTCCTTAGTCATGAAGTATGTTTTAGCATTTTTACTAATTAAAGTCACTATTTATGTGATTTTTCATCAAAAAATCATAAATCATGCATAAAGACTTCATTATAGCCAAATATTTTACACACATCTTGTAAAATTTCTTGTGACAACATACTAAATTTCCATGACCAGATTCGAAATATAACTCATATTAACCTATTTACCCATTTAAATACGATTTAATCTTGAAAAAAAACCATATTTCGAGCAAAACAACTTATTTTATCATGAAAATTTACAGGCCATCAGTAGATAATATATGTGAAAACATATCCAAAAATCACTGAAAAATCGAAGTTTAGCTATTTTTCGTCCAAAAATGACATTGTTATCATAAAAATCACATTTTAATGCCATTATTATATAAAATGAACAATAAAATCCATAAATAAACCAAAATATCCTAAATACATTTTAGGACCAGAAACTTTAATCATGCAAATAAATTTCGTGATATGTCATAATAAACACAAATTTATAAGTTTTGTTTGTTAATTAGATTAACTCGGAAAAACAATAACCGATTTGCATGCAAACAACCAAAGGCTCATGATACCGCTTGTTGGAATTCAGAATCTCATTATTTAACATATTCATATATGTGACATTTTAATTTAGTCATAAAATTAAAACTAGATCTTATGCATGCAAACATAAATAAGATAAGAGAAGAAATCATCAATCTTACTATATGATTTCGGATTTTTGGGCACCAACAAGATCTCCTTCTTGTTATTTCTTGAGCTTTCCAACAATGGATGAACAAGGTTCAAATTAGAACCTCTCCCAAAAGCATATACCCAAAGAAATCTCTTAATAACCAATATTATTATGATCTAGTAACAATATTAGTCTTACTTAAATTATGACACAAAAATTGATTTTGTTCTCTTGAAAAATCTGTTCAAGAGGGAGTGATTATGTGAGTTTATTTCTCTAGAATTTTTACAAATTGTAGAGAGTATGATAATTTCTTACACTAGAAATTTTATGATAAGAGTGAATGAATAATTGTTGAGGAAACACTCTCTATTTCCCTTGGTAAAAACCGGTTGGAGGGAGTAGTGTGCCCAATGCATGGGCTAGTTTTTCTACCCAAGAAATGATAGGTATGTAAGGCTAAGACTATAGGTAATTATTGTGTTTTCCACTTAAAAATAATTAACACAATATCAACCATAAGCCCCTCCATTTTCGGCACATATAAAATGGGAGGTCCATTTTATTTTTGTCATTTGTCAATTGTAACATATGTGACATGTTACTTGACATATGAAATTGTAATGTATTTTTAACATATTAAAAATCAACATACTCATAAAATATGTCATATACAAAATCGACTTAGTAATTCGTAATTACTTGTACCAAAATGGTTTATCAATTATAAATCACAACATCTTGTATTTATAATAAATCATTCATTCAATCTCAATTCAATATCAATTGTTTCGTAAACAATAATATTATCCAAGTAATAAAACAATTCGATTACTTAGACCGTGTCTCATTTAATCAAATTACAATAAGATACGTTAACTTTACTCACAAAATCATCCGTCAATTTTAAGCAATTTAATTAACTCGTATCGGCATACGATTAATTAAATAATCAATTAAGAGTATTTCCCTATAGGTATGACCTAAGGGGATCAACTGATCACCACCGTCGCACGACAGTAATGTCAAACTCTAGTCAGCCAATCATTACCGATATGTGTGGACCAGTTGACTGTAAAATATTACATCCCACATGTATTCTTAAAATGAGATTTAAACATGTGATCATTATGATCAACAATTGTGATCGCATTATTGTCGGAGGACACTTATTCCAACAAAATTTTCGAGTTATGAGATGGTATTGATGTCTAAGTGGCTTGAAGGGTCCAAAGTTAGTCTTCCTCATCTCGTGTTTCATAAAATCGTTCAAACAAGTATTTCCATCACTGAGGAAAAGTTTTATACTAATTTGGATTTGCCGTATGGTATGTGGGTCTCTCGGCTTTTGGAACAAAAAGGGGTAATTGGGAATTCTAGCTATGGTGTGATTGTCAAGGATGAGATGTGTGATACTCATCTTAAACTCATGAAGGTTGGTGCAATTGGACCCGATTTGGTGTTTTTGGCTAAGGGGAATGTGGTGGAGAAATCGTCGGATGTGGTCTCGGTTGTTGAACAAAAATTGGAATCGTTTATGGCAAGTATTTGTGAGAAAATGGATGCACAAAATAAGATGGTTGCGGAATTGGTCTCGGGTTTGGGACAAGACAAGAATGGGGCTTCGGTTTCGGATCTTGGCGAAGTCTTGTCTTATTTGCATGGGTTAGAAGCTAGGATTGATGCTATGGCTAAGGATGCGGCTCGGGCGGCTCGGGCGGCTAAGGAGTGTGTCCGTCATTCCGGGTCATTGGCTAACTTAGCTAGTCAAGGAGGGGCAATATGGCGTGAAGGGAAGGCTATGCATGAGGATATGAGGGTTGTTTACGAGGCTACTAAAGCCTTGTCATTGAAAGTGCTCAATTTCGAGAGGTGTCTCACGGCACAAGCTAACCATGTCCGTTCATGATTTGATCGTGTTGACTCTCTTGAGTTTAGGACCCGTCCCGGTTATGTGAACCCAAATGTCGTGAAACGCGACTATCCTTGACTCATCATCCTTCCTTTGTTTTTCTTTTTATTAGGCTTTTTATTTTGAATAATTGTCTAATTCGGCCCATTTTGGCTTACTCTTCCATTCGGCCCATTTGGCTTTATCCCTTGTCTTCTTATTCGGCCCAATTGGCAATTAGACTACTTTGGTTTGTAGTACTCTTATTTTATATTTGGCATGCTTTATGTAGATTATTTTCTCGTTTTATAATCTTTTTTTTGCACGATTGATACGTGTCTCGATCTATATCATTCTAGTTGTTTTATGTCTTTTCTCGTCTTTTCGATGATGTCAAGAGGGGGAAGAAATTATCGTGACTTAAGTATTTGCCTAAGCTTTCTCCTTGTCGGAACCTTTAATCTCTTAAGGTCCTTAGATGCTATACTTTGTATATAAGTGATTGTTCTTGCGTTCAACTGTCTATGACTTTTATAGTATTATGTTGAGGAGGAACTTACACTTAGTCACAAATCGTAAGAGACTTGTCATCATCAAAAAGGGGGAATTTGTTGGAGCATATAGATATATGATTAAGTTTTGATAATGACAAGTGTGTGCCTCGTTTTATATATACTCTTGCTCGTAATCGTTTGTTTAGTCTTTGTTAGATTAACTTAGGTTTACAAGTTTATCAAGTAATGTTATAGCATTCTTAGCTATAACATTGAAGATTTGTGAGGTATCATTCAAATAATGTTATAGCAGCTTGAGCTATAACATTGAAGATTCTTAAAGCGTCATAGTAACTGTAACAAGTTTCAAGTATGATGATCACTCAAGCAAAAGGCTAGATCAAGTCTTTAACAAAGGTCAAGATGAAGAGCTTTTGGTCAAGATAAAAAGAAGATCCTATCACTGAAGATCTCCAGGAAGATTAGCTAGTATAGGTCTTCATCTATTGACGGTATCTTAAGAAAGGAATATTGGGAAAGTAAAGTTATAGCTATTTAACCTATAACTTTACTTACCAAACTTAAAGTTATAGTTGTTTCTACTATAACTTTTGGTAGCATTTTAATAGCACGATTTTAATAGTTTTAAAATCATTTTTTAAAAGGATAAAATTCTTTAAACATATTTCAAAATCATTTGTATCTATAGTAGAGTTGATATATGGGTTGTTATAATGGATAACTTGCATATCTCTATTGGTTAGTAAAACGACTTATGGGTCGTCATGCTACCTAGGGTTTGCTAGTTTATTCAACCTAACCCTAATCCAAGAAAAGAGATTTCCATGGACACGGGCCTAGGGTTTCGGCCGTGGGCTGTAAACCGATGGGTCGTGTAAGTTGTTTTGTATAAGTAACCTATCTAATCAAATCTAGCTTATATTTTTATAAGATATTTTCCTATCTTATTAAAATATGATTTGATTTGTTTACTTATCTAAACATCTTAAAGATATAGTTATAGAAAACAAATAAGATTCACTTTTATCTTATTTACCTAAACTATAATATCTTGGATTGAATTTGGAAAGAGATAGAGATTTATCTCTTGCAAAGCATGCCGCCTATCTCACGGCATCCTAAGGTTTCGTACAAACCCTAGTTCTCTCTTCTACTATAAATACACATGATCATTCCTTGTTTAAGTTAAGCTTTTCGAAATATAAAAATTCCTTGCGAACAAATTAGAGTTTAATTTTCAATTTTCAATTTTCATTGTTTTGCATTTGAAAATCTTGCGAAAAGTCGTGCTCCTTAATTTGCTTATTATTTTTCTTAAGGTTACGTCATAAGATAATAGTACTTCATATTGTTTCTTACTCGTTCAATTGTGTGAACACTTAGAAGAACAATCAAGTGCTTTCTTAGTAACTTAAGATAGTCAAAACCGAATATCTAGTGATATTCAAATTGAGTTATAGCTAGAGTTAGCTATACGAGTTGGGTTGATAATTTTGTAATCCGGAGTAAGGTACTAAAATTATTAATCGAGAATAGTGGACGTAGGCTTCGACGTGTGAAGCTGAACCACTTCAAATATCGTGTGTCCTTGCAGTTTTCATTTCAGTCATTTCATTACGTTCATAATCATTTAGTTAATTAGTTAAAGTTTAATCAATAAACTTTAAGTAATTAATTACCTTGATATAAAATAAAAAGTAGACATAATTTTTAAATACTCAATTCACCCCCCCCTCTCGAGTATTTCGGGTGTGATAGACTCTTCAGACGCTATCAAACAACCACCACGTCGGTACCGAGACATGTCCAGACGTACCCACAACCACCAGTGCCAGGGACACGCACACGACACCGCACCACACAAACAGGTACCGGGACACGCCCAGACGTACCTGGCCCGGAAGCCAACCGGGTCCCCTGCCAGACGTCGTGTCTCAACTACACTAGTCCCTCCGTCCTCAAGTCATTAATGTGCACATCCTACTTGGAGTGGAAAGCTGCAAGAGGCGACCTGAGCGTGAGACGGTTCTCCCAACCGCCTCACGTCTCCTCATCAACAAGTAACCAACACAAACCGTCATGTCCTCCAATATACATATCAAACACCACAAATGTAAGATACCACATAATATGTCAATTACCGATTCATCATGATACACATTCCCAAATATGATATGCAATACCTCTCATATAATGCAAGTAATGACAAATGACCCACTAACAAACATACACATTATTGAAACTGAGTAGGATAAACCTACCTTTTAGCAATCCCGCTAAACAATAAAGCAACCGGATACAAATGTGCTCCTCCGTAAAGTTGGCACCTAATTATAATAATTAAATATAATTACTAACTAATCTAATTAAATTAAATACGTAATTAAAGAAACAAAACCCGTCTTAAAGCTATTCAAATTTCCACCAAACACTCGGTCACTCAACCACCTTACACCATCGTCTGCCGCTCTCATCGTGGGCCACCACCACCAGTCATGGTGGACCACGACCAGCACTCCACAACCACCAACAACACACGACACAAACTCGAACATGACACACACGACACACTCCCTCTAACACCACCAATCCGCCACCAATCCAGCCACCATCGTGGGTCCCCACCACCACGGTGGTCACGGCATGACTAGCCGCCCATAGCCGCCACCAGACCCGAGCCCACACCCCGATAAAACAACCACAACCGTCGACAACAACAACTATCAACAACCGCAACAGCCCGTACATGCCCCTTTTACACTCGTTTTCTACCACCGACAACCACCTATACCACCACCATTGACCACTGACACGGCTGTCACAACCCTATCAAAAATAAAACCAACCGGTCTCTATAAAATGTAGTAGAGGCAGTCGGGTATCGAATCCACAGGGAGATGGGAATGTTGTATGCTAAACTAAGTCTGTCTAAGTAACCGTTTCTTGGGAGGTTGATTGTTTGATTCTAAACTACGGAGATAAAGAGAGAAGAAATAATAAAGAAACAAGCAATGAAAAATAAAGAAATTACCAGAAAGAGAGAAACAGTTAGGACAGTCGGTTCACCATGGTTTTCTAGAGATCAAACCTAAGGTGAAAGGTCAGTAAAAACTCAGTCTGTAGGGTAGTGAATAGGTCCTTCCGGCCCGCTATTCGCCCTAAAACATTACTAACTTAGCTTCCGCCCTCATTAGAATGTCCTAATGTTCACTGCAGGTCTTACCCCTTCCAATCTTCCGATCTAGGTAAAGGTATATCAAATCAACTAGCTAAATGCGTCGACTCAAGCATCTAATTGCTATTAATTGCAGTGATTAACATTACAAACCTAATTCTAACCAAGCCTAATCACTTAATCCTAATCTCCCTAATTACCATGGCTCCCCTATGTCTCAGCATAAGAGATTAGCTATGCATAATTAAATTTGAGAGATTAACAGTAATAAGAGAAACAATTAAATTGAAAATCTTAATAAAGCGATAAATCGTAAACACCGATGCTAGAAATCAAATGCTAAAGGAACAAGAATTAAAGAAATAGAGAAAGAGATGATAGAATAAGACCAGATGCAATAAATTAAGGATTGAAATTAAGGATTGAAAATACCGATTACAATGAATTCCTAAAGTGCAAAGGTTTAGGTCTATGGAGTAGAAAGTAAAAGTGAGATCTAGAAAAAGGGATGAAAAGAAGAAAAATGTATCGTTCTACTCTCCTCCTCCTATTTATTCTAAGATAGGATTAAAAAGATCCACTAGGTAAAACTTTAGGATTGCGTAAAAATAATATCCACGGCAAAATCACTCGATCGAGCAGAAGTAATCAACTCGATCGAGCACAATCAAGGTAAAACACCTCGATCGAGAGAAAAGAGTACTCGATCGAGGAACCTAGTAACGCCCTTCTCGATCGAGCATAGTAGTTACTCGATCGAATATCCTCAGCAATAAGAAGTGGTCGATCGACCAGTTTTCAGCAGCCAATCCAATCGATTGAACTGTGTCAGCGTGGATGTACTCAAAACACCTTCTGAAGCCACTTCACGCATCTCTAAGTGACAGATTCCAAGCTCGGATTCTTCTTTCTCCAAAATGCATGCAAACGGGACATCTTCACGCTTGATTTAGCTCACTTCAGGTCCAAACCTGCAAATAATACAAGACAGACCAAAGTAGACTATTCGGGGGCATTTGTAGCTAGATGCTACATAAATAACATAGAAATGCGTGTAAATAGGATAAAAACCTTATATAAAATGCACGCATCAAATCTCCCCAAACCAAACCTTTGCTTGTCCCCAAGCAAACTATATGCAACTAACTAATGGAACGGAGTAAAGCTCAGAGCTAGGTGCAAGTCGTCCACCTAAACCAATTTAATGCAAATGAATTAACACTAGTAGCTAAATTGTCAAATGCAAACGAGTTATAGAGACGTCTATAGAAGTAGCTGAACCGTCGACCTTGCAAGACCTTTAAAAATGGACTCTCACGGGTCACTTTTCTCTCATGAAGCAAAGGGTAAGCAAGTATATGTAAGAGAGAAGGAATAAGAAGTCGCTCACCTAGACTACGACCCACATAAGCATGCATGCAATATAGTATGATAGACAATTCTAGCTACCGTGCACATACACTCCATCCAATCAAGGTCCTGTCACATGCTGAGTGCTTACAAAAGATTTGGAAAGTGAGGTAACGGGTAAGAAGGGGCAAAACATTTTGGGAATGTGAGGGTAATAGCCAAGTTAGCAACCTAAACAAAGCCAAATGAACCATATCCGCTTCTAATCCATCTCCAAAACTGCACACAATGCCTTTAATTCGGCATAAAAATTCACTAAACCAAATAAATACTCCTCATAAGATGAAATGATAGCATAGGAGCAAAACCGATATTATTCAAACTCTTTTTCCGTTTTTTTCTTTCTTTTTCTCGGTTTTTTTTTTTCTTTTTTTTTTTTTTTTTCATTTCTCAACTTCCAAAATACCAACTCCCAACTTTCAATACAAACCAAATTTGGCATGATAAACAATATACCCGCAAAAACAAACTAAACTAGTTTGACAAGGCAAGCTAAGTTTGGGTGTAGTTAAGGGGTCAAAAGGCAAATTTGGCTAAATGTGGAGTTAACGGGTAAAAACGGAAGAAAAGGGAATATAAGCACCTCCCTGCATGTGACACCAACCACTAACCCGAATGTATGCAGGCAATAAGCAATTGAATTTCATACTTATGCATTTGATATTACATGTTATGCAAGGAGTAACTACTCACAATCCTACATGAAACTGGTCATAGATATCACCAGTTTATAAGGCTCTAAAACTTAGAATTTATAAGTAGGTTGCCAAAATATCAGGTCAAGTCTATTCGTTCATCTAAATTTCAACATAAACTCGTAGATTATGCAATATGACTATACTAAAAGATGTTAAAATTGCAAGGCTTAAGCAAAATGACTAAGTGTAGTGCAATTTCATCATTGAAATCTACCGTTCCGACTCAACCTAAATGCTAAAAGAAACATGATTTTTTTTTGAATTTTCGATTTTTTTAATTTTTATGAGATTTTTGAATTTTTGAAATTAAAACAAACAATGCATGCAAAAATTAAACGTGCTAACTGAAATGCAATAAAAACAATATGCAGACACAGATATGGATGCATACCCTCCCCAAACCAAACCGTACAATGCCCTCATTTTACCCAAAAATAGGGAAAGGAAATGCAAACTGAAGAGAAGAGAAGAGTGTATCGAAAAACTTACAAGATGACGCGAAGTAACGACCTCCCCAAACCAGCCAGCAACAAGGGAGGTCGTAAACAGTCCTATAACAACATCGCAGAACTCGAAGCACATCAGCGAACTCGATCGAGACATCTGACATTCGATCGAGTGGAATGGAGCATCGGAAGTGTTCGATCGAGGTACTATAGTACTCGATCGGGAGGTCCTCTTTTATGGGTGCTCGATTGAGAGATGGTATTACTCGATCGAGTGAAATTGCGGGCGAAAGTGCTCGATCGAGAGAAAGAAGTACTCGATCGAGAGATCCACGTGAGGTACCTGCAAGCACGAAACAAGCGACCTACAGAACTAACAAAACAAGTCCAAACGTTCCAAACTATCGTCTGTAAAACTAGAAACTAAATCATATGAAATTGACTAAAAGTTTAAAGCAAAGTACAACAAATTACAAGCCGGGTTGCCTCCGGATAGCGCAGGTTTAAGAGCTCCCGCACGACCTTTTGACTTCAGTGTTTTTGCTCGTCAAGATGGTTGTTGAACCATATAGTTTATATATTTATGTTTTGATGATGTCAAGGTGTTTTACATTCTATATACTTGTTGCGTGTAATCGTTTGTTAAGTATTTTAGAACTAACCTATTACGAGCAACAAAGATGATTGTGACAATTGCGTGAGAAATTCAAGCCTTCGTTCAAGATCAAACAATTCAAGATTCATTCAAGAACTATGTGAAGACGAAGTTCGTCTAAAGATTAATCAAGCTTGGATGATGACGTAGCCTATACTCGAAGATCTCCTTGAAGATTAGAATAGTATAGGTGATTATCTCGTAATGGTAATCAAGAATGAGTTTCTTGAATTAGTAAAGTTATAACTTTGCAGCTATAACATTACTAGTAAAAGAGCTCAATGTTATAGCTCTTCTACTACAACATTGAAATGCTGAGTTTTTATACACGACTTATAATTGTTTTGAAAACTGTTTTATAATTGTTTAAAGTTTGTTTTAAATGTTTTAATGAAAGTATTTATATAATAAAGCCCGGTTTAGTGAGGAGTCCGGTTTTATAGTAAACGTTAATTGGTAGTCATGATGGATCAACTTATGAGTTGGACTTTGCTACTAATTAGGGTTTCTATATAGCCTCTCTTAAAACCTAAATTCTAATTATATGTTAAGACTTGGGTTTGCACGAGTCACGAGGCACATGAGCCGTGACATCTCGTGTTGTCTAGGGTATATTAGGTAAAGATTTTATTCTATAATAATATCTTTACATATCTTACATATCTTACTTAATATATTTATTTATGGTTAAAGATATTCTTGTTTTAGGAAATCTTATCATAATCTTAGAATTTATAGTAAAGATAATAATTGGAAAGATTATATTCTATCTCTTTGAATATTCTTTATTATCTTTTGAGGGCTTTTAGGAAAGAGATAATAAGAAGATATGATTTGTTTCTATATCTTATTATTTCGGCTGTTAAGGTTTGACAAAACCGTGTAGCCTACTCTTTCTCCTCCTATAAATACTTTGCTATTTACAACATCTAAAATAGAGACCTTAAGCATAAAAATTGATTTTAATTTTACAAAGCAAACCGTGTGTTTTAAGCAGAAAAACCGATTTGCTATTTTGAAAGGTCGTGTGTCATAAAAATCTCATACTCGTTCTTCATTTATCGTTATAAGATAATAGTGCTTAGTTGAATTCTTAACTTGTTCATTAACGTGAACCTTTGTTAGAATCATTAGTGCTTTCTTATTAGCGTAAGTTAGTCACTCGAGTATTTAACGGTACTCATTGAGTTACAGCTAGACTTAGTTGTACGAGTTGGGTTAGTAAATTTGTAATCCGTAGAAAGGTACTAAATTTATTAATCGAGAATAGTGGACGTAGGTTTCGACTTGTGAAACTGAACCACTTCAAAACCCTGTGTCTCTTCGTTCTTTCGTTTGTTTCGCTTATTACGTTTACCTTCATTAGTTGATTAGTTAAAGTTTAATCAATAAACTTTAAATAATCAATTACATTAGCATAATCGAAAAAGCTTTCAAAAAGTTTTAAATCCTCAATTCACCCCCCCTCTTGAGTATTTTGGATCAATAGACTCTTCAATTGGTATCAGAGCCTCGTGCTCTTGATTGCCTAACCGCAAAGAGGCTGATCTATCTTATTTTTCATTTATCTTATCGTTTTATATTCCGCTGCCTATCACGTGATAAATGGATTCCAAATATCTCAAGTGTCCCGTCTTTGATGGGAAGAATTATGGATTGTGGAAAAACATGATGACTCACTATGTGAAAGGACATGATTGGGAGTGCTGGAGGATTATTCAAAACGGACCACACAAAATTTTTGTGGCATCCGAGGAAGGCACTACCTACGAAAAGAAAGAAGAGGACTATGTCGAGGCCGACTACAAGAAGGCCGAAAAGAACTCCAAAGCAATAAGTCTTCTGCAAAACGGAATGACTTCTACCGAGTTCGATCGGTTCTCTTCATGTTCCACGGCCAAGGAGATATGGGATGGGCTCGAATTAGCTTATGAAGGTACTTCCATTGTTAGAAAGCACCGAATTGATTTGCTTATGCAAAAATATGAGCTATTCATCATGGAGCCTAATGAGTCCTTAGATAGTATGTCCGCAAGGTTTTCAAGTATAATAAATGAATTAAAAAACCTAGGTAGGAAATTCTGTACCGAGGACATTGCTAGAAAGGTTCTTAGGAGCCTTACTAAGAAGTGGCGTGCTAAGGTCACTGCAATGGAGGAATCACGAGATCTTGAAACCCTATCTTATCAAGAACTCATTGGTGCTCTCATGGCCCATGAAATTACTCTTAACAAAGATGACGCTGAACCAAGTCGCAAAAAGAGTATGGCCTTAAAGAGCGAAGAAGTTGACTCTGAACTAGAGGATGAAACTGTCTTGTTTGCACGACGCTTTAAAAATAAGATATTTCGAAATAAACAAACAAAATCATCCTATAACAACAATAACAACAAGTCATTCAACAAAAAGGTTAATGACTCAAAGTCGTCTTTCGCAAATAGAGGTTGCTTCAAGTGTGGAGAATCTGGACATATGATCAAGGATTGTCCAACATGGGAGAAGATAAAGGACAAGACGAAACGTGAGAAGACAAAGAGAGAATTCAAACAAGTTATGATGGCTTCGTGTTGGGGAGACCTTGACTCAAAAGATGACGAGGAATCTGAAGACGACGAAGTAGCAAACCTTTGTCTCAGCAGTGTTAGTCTTGACCTAATCTCCGACAGTGACGATGAGAGCACAAATTCTCATTCAAACTATTGCTTTCTTGGAGAATCAGACGAAGAAGACGATGAAGAGGTAAGTTATCTTGAGCTTAAAAAACGTGTTAGGAAATTGTCTAAAAGTGCTTTAATTGAATTCTTTGAACAATCTCTTGATAAGTGTCACGAACAGGATTTGGAATTGAAAGATCTAAAGGAACAGATTCTCGAAATCGCGGAAGAGAATCATACTCTAAAGACTAAAGCTAAGAAGTTGAAATCTAAAGTTATAGCTGAGAAAGCTATAACATTAGATTCTACTATGGCTGAAAAGAAGGAATTAGAGTCCAAAGTTATAGCTAATGAAGCTATAACTTCCGACCTAAAGCTTAACATCAAGCACCTTCAAGCCAAAGTTATAGCTAATGAAGCTATAACCTTAGAACTTAGAAAAGTCAAGGAACTTCTGGAAACTAAGGTCACATCTAATGAAGAAGTGATCTTAGACCAAAAGAAAGAGATAGATTCTCTTTTAAGGCAATTGAAGGAATCTAAGACTGATATAATCAATGTTAAGAAACAACACACTGATGTTGTGTTTATTCTTAACAAACGATTCCAAGACTTTCGTGATAACTTTAAAAAGGACAATGATGTAGATCACACGAAATGTCAAGAGGAAATTAAAACCCTAAAAGACCTTCTTCTACACGCTAGAAAGGTCCATGACAAGTGGGAAGGTAGTGATCGGTCCGTTTCGTGTTCACAATTAAAGGTGTGGTCGTTGGGTCACGTCCGAATCAAAACACAATTTATAGCTTCACAAACAACTCTACAATTAGTAAAGAGGCAAGTAAAGGTCGGATCCCAAGGGACGGGTATTGAAATGAGATTTCTATTGAAACTAGTGGTGTCTTGGGGGTGTCACAAATTGGGTTGATGTAGAAGGTCACTAACTAAAATAGCAATGAAAATAAACTAGCAAGATGAATTAAAAGGGGTGTAAACAATTAATTAAAAAGCACTAGGGTGTCATGGGATCATAGGGGAATCATGGGAATTGATCATACAAACATGTTCTCAAATTATAAGCAAGCAATTATTGTTGTGATGGATTGAGTTGGGTTATATCTTACAATCCTAGGAAAGTTTGGGTCCCGGAGCCGAATCGATTAGATTGTACAACACCTACAAGTCGACTTAATCTTCCCTACTCAACAACATGCATGGTCTAATGAGACTCGAGTTGGTTTATGTCTTACAAGTCTCATTGAAAAGATAGGTGATGGTGGTAAATGCAAGGATTCATAGGCTTAGCATTTCATCAAACATAACATGTGCATGAGTTGAGATCAAAACAAGCAAGCAAATAAACCATGAAAGCATATTAATTTAAGCATGAATCATTCCCCATGTTGGTTTCCCCTAATCACCCATTAACCCTAGCTAAGAGACTACTCACTCATTATCATGTTGATCATGCTAGCAAGGTTGTCAATCATACCAACAAAATGAAACATGATGAATAAATGAAAGTAATTAACGATAATTAAAAAGGGATTAAGAGAATTATACTGACTAATGATTCCAATAATAAAGCAAAGATAAAAGAAGTACTTGATGCTTGATTGAGAGGTTGTCAATCTCCCAATAATAACCCAAATAATCTTCAATTACCCAAAATAAAGGATGAACAAGAGAGAGATTAAAGAACTAAAACTTGGATTAAAACTTGATTAATACTTGATTACAATATTGAAGAGAGATTTGATTGATATTAACTACTCTAATTACTGATAAGAAGAACATGCTCTCCTAATTAGACTAATGGGGTATTTATAGTGGAAATTAGGGAGGATGCATTAGGGTTAACTAAGGGCTAAACTAGTAATTACACTTTTTAGATTGAGCAAGGAGGAGCCGGTATTTTTCGAAGGAAGGGCTTCTTTCTTTGTAGCTTGGAGAAGACGAAATTGGCTGTGAAGGAATCCGTGCGTATTGGGGTCGGGACGGGCGGATTCTGGCGGTGGAAGACGAGCGGATTCAAGGGAATCCGGGCGGATTCTGGTGGTGCAATCCGAGCGTCTTTGGAGGAAACCGCTCGGATTGTGCTTGTGAGGAGACGGGCGGATTGGAGACAATCCGCTCGGATTGTAGCTCAGCACAATTCCTTCTTCTTTTCTTCCCTTTTCTTCATAAATTCCTTGGGGATTTCCTTGGGGACTCAAGGATCCTTTCTCAACATTGCTCATCTACTATCATATGTACAAAGGCCTTCTAATCTTGTCTCTCCTTGATGCTTGGTCATTGGATTCGATCAATTTAGCCTCGTTTTGCCACGAAAATGCAAGATTCTTACTCCTTTCCTACCAAGGGATCAAAATCTCAAAGAATATGCAAAACAAAGAACTAAAGATAGTAAATGACCCAAATATGCACTAAAAAGCATGGGAACGAGGCTAATTCGGGGACTAAATGTGCGCTAATTATGGTCATATCAAATATCCCCAAACCGAACCTTTGCTCGTCCCGAGTAAAGAGGTGACAAAGACTAGGACCAATACTAAACTATCCTAATAATATAGCCGATATGAAACAATTAGCGGGTCTCACTCCGCCCCTTCAACTCACAACAAGACAACCATGAGGTAGGATGCCTTCTTGCAAGGCAAGGTGGGTCTTGCCAAAATGGCGACACATCCAAACATTAAGCACACAAAATCACAAAATGGATGCATCTACAAAAGAATAGCCACTTCCTCATCAAGTGGCGGAGGCACTAAAAAGGAACAAATTTAAGAGCATGTAATCCTTCACAAATACTAGTTCAACAAATTACTAAGGCTAAGAGGATGGCACTAAATCACCTCCAAATGGTGTTAAACTAGACTACTTTCGTCCTCAATTTCCAAATGCTTTCGTCAAGAGCGATCGAATGGTGGTGGAATGATGATCCCTATGATGCTAGTAGCATATGACATGACAAGTCTCGAATTCTCTACAAAAGTAAAGGTCATGGATCGTCCCAAGCTCGACCAAGTGGCTTGACAAAAAGGCTTTTTGGGAATGAAATGCTCAAATCTTTATACACAATGGGTGGATATGACTAGTATTCAAAATTGTCCTCATTTCAACTTTCACATTTCAAAAATTTAAGATGGGGGTTGTCCCTTCCGGGCTAGTGTCCTTTGCTTTCGCCAATCGCTTATTAGGCAACCGGTTAACCTCTAGACAATAGCTTTTCGGGGTGATAGTCACTCTGTCTCTGGGCGGCCGAATTCACAACCGTGTGGGGGCCCAATTCAATGGATCCCGCACGAAAGCACATCGAAGTGGTACGCCTCCATCAAAACAACTTAAATTTCTCAACATTCAACAATTCATAACATTTGAGGTTTCCTTGGCATTAAATTACTTCCACATGACAAAAATTCCTTGAAATGAGCACTTCAAGCTTATTGATAGAAAATATTTTTGGGTTGCCTTACCACAAGGTCAAACAAGGTCACCTAGACAAGTTAATCAAGTCTATATCGCATCACGGGGTTGGATAGGTGACTCACATGCAAACCCTTGACTAGGCTTTGGGTCATGGGTCAAAAGACACTAGTATGACACTATCTAGGGTGTTTTACAACCATTCTAGTAGGCAAAGTCTTAAGTTGAAAAAGTATTTGTAATGGCTTAGTTGCTCTTGTCAAAGTTCCTAATTAGGCATTTTTCAAAACTTTTCTAACATGCAACTATATGCTATGATGCAACTAATATAAACATCCTAATGCAAATGATTCTATCAACTAATATGACATGTAAACTAAATGCAAGTCCTAAGTTCACATTGTTTTACCGCATCAATCAAAATAAAGCCACATAGTCATTAACATAAAGAGGAAAAAGGAGATTGGAAAGATCATACCATGCGGTCTTCAATATCCTCATGTCTCGGATGTGGCGTAGTCGATCAATGTGAACAAAGATAGAACAAACACAAAATATATACAAGACAATTTATACAAAAGGAAATAAACATGTTTTTGGGTTTTCAATTTTCAAATTTTTATGATTTTCGAAATTTTTCAATTTTTTTGGATTTTTGAATAAGAGTTAAATGTTAGAATTCCCATCCCCACACTAATATGGGCATTGTCCTCAATGGCCAAAATGATGGAAATTATGCAAAGATGATGCATGATTTCTATACTAAATGCAATCTACACTAAGCTATACTACATGATGCATGGTTTTTGTTATGACGGGGAGGATAATTTAGATTACCTCCCGTTGTGTATGCATTAACTTCCCCAAACCGAGTGAGACACTATTGCTAATGTCCAAGGATGGGTGTAGTTCATGAACACACTATGCAATGCATGAAACTGGTTTGTCATTTTGGATTTTGAAAATGGGAACAATAAAATGAGAACACCTCAATGGAACCGAGGTGTGAGTCCTCTATGGTTCTAGGACTACTCCAACAATGATCAAGAAGAATAAAAAAAACAAAGAGAGAAATAGACAAACCATGAGAGGGTAGGAGCCTCCAAGGCTTGCTAATCTTCCATCATATTATCACCATCATCACTTTCCTCTTTAGAAGTGGTCTCATTGCCACTTCCCTCTTCATTTGCTTCTTCACTTTCTTCCTCATCTTGCTCATCATCTTCTTCACCATCCTCTCCTCCTTCTTCACTTGCTTCTTCACCAATGTTATCATCAACTTCTTCATCACCAACAACCTCATTGTCACCCGAAACGACCCTAGATGCACCCGGAAATAGGACTTCTCTATCCGCCCAACTAGGCAAAGGACATGATGGATCAAGTAGTTCTTGCCTAGCTAAGTGTAGGAGGGGTGGATATTGAGCCAAGTAAGCATTTTTCCGATCTTCAAAGGCTTGTTTGTGCATTGCTTGCATGAGAAGAGTCAAGTAATCATTTCTAGCTTCAACTCCTTCCGGCTTGAACTCTTGATACTCAAAGGGGTAAGGTGGTATAACAATGGAAGAGTAGGGCATTTCAAGTTCAACCTTTTGTTGTTGGATAATATACTCGGCCTCTTTAGAAAGGGGAAGTAGATAATTGGTCCGGTGGACACTTAGACGACAAATCTTTGAAGGCAAAGTTAACGATCTAGCTTCACTAGTGAGCCATCCATACTTAGTATCAAGAGGGTTATGGGCAACCCACTTGTACTTGTGTACCATAGTATGCAAATCAACAAGATGACCACCCTCCTTTGCTTTATACTTGTTATCCTTGTTGAAGTTAGGATCAAAGTTCTTAGCTAGGATAGTGACTAGACCGCCATTGACAATAACGGTAGTGCCTTTCTTCCCACAATCAATGTTGAGCCATCTATCTACCAAGAGCCTCAAAGAATTGTAAGGCTTGGTGTGTACTCTTCCAATGTTCAAAGCCGATTCAAGAAGAATAAAATCAAGTTTGGTGAAATGGTTGGTATCTTTCCTTGCAATAATGGTGTTTCCCATGACCTTGTGCCATACTCTTATGCCCGGATGGTGGACTAAAAGAGCACGACTCGCATGAAAGTCCTCAAATTTCCTTCCGGAAATTGCCTCCCAAATAGGATCGGGGTCATACTTTCCATAATTCTTAAAATAACTCGGTTCATCACTAAGACCCAGGATTCCACCCAATTCCCTAAAGGAAATGCGTCTACTAACATTAGCTAGACGAAACTCGATATTCTCCCTACTCTCAACTTTGGTGACTTTCAAAGAACTCAAAAATTCCAAGGTAAGGGAGGGGTATGTCAATTCCTTTGTTTCAAACAATTTCTTCAACCCCATTGCTTTGAAAAAGGCTCTAGTTTGCTCAAGGACACCCAACTTATCCAAGGTGTCTTCACAAATAAATTTGGTGGATTGAAATGATTTCCTAGCAAACTTGGCAAAAGTATTTCTATGGGTTTCGGAAATAAAAGTTACCTCCGGATAATGCAAGAGTTGATCGATTTCCGGAGTAGAAGATGTTGTTGCTCCCATAGAAGGTTGTTGTTGTTGTTGCACTTCCAAGTTTGGTGTTGCTACCACCATAGCCAATGCTTTCTTTGCTTGAAGAGCCTTTTGCCTTTGTGAAAGTGTCTTTGGTGCCTTTGTTGCCTTTGTTGCTCCCTTAGTCCTTGCCATTGATGAATTAACCAAGAAAAGAATGAAAAATCTTCAATTTGTAGTATGCCCAAATCGATTTAAAGGTGAAAGGCTTTGCCTTTATGAATCCAAAAATCGACTCAAAGGTTGAAGATTTTGTGCTTGGTTATGATTTTTAATGAAGGAGGAGTGATTAATTTGTTGTTAGAAGGATGGTTTGATTTGATTTTGGTGAATGAAGTTGAGGAATTTTGTTTTTGTGATGGAGAGGATGAGGGTTTTGATGTTTTAAAGTAGTGTAATGAATGGATGAATGAATGAATGAAGGTGGGCGGGGTTTTATAAAGACCGAAATTTTCAAGCTGCAGGGGCAAGACGGGCGGATTCAGCCCAAGACGGGCGGATTCTGCCTTTTCTGGGTTGGAAAAACTCGCCTAAAGACGGGCGGATTCCTTCAAAGACGCTCGGATTTCAAAACACGGGACGGGCGTCTTTTGCAGAAGACGGACGGATTTCAGTCCAGGAATTTTTCCTGTTTTCCTCAGCTGCAAAGACGGACGTCTTTCTTTCAAGACGGGCGGATTCTTCAAGACGGGCATTTTTTTCTGCAGGACGCTCGGATTCAGTCACAGTCAAAAATTTTCAAAATTCAGCTCAGTTCAGGACGAGCGTCTTTGCTGCAGTACGCTCGGATTTTCTGGAGACGGGCGGATTCTCCTGAATCCGCTCGGATTCTACCCCTTTGTACCCGGATTCAGTTCCATCCATGTACAATGCATATCCCTTGTCATTCTTTCATCCTTCATTGCATCGTGTTCTTCATTGTGGGGGCATTACTAGGCAAGGATAGCCTAGGCAAATGTCATCCCCACACTAAGGTAAAGCACTACACATCAATTGAAATTGTTAGTCCCTCCCTCACTTCTCTCAAACATGACAATTATCTTGATCAAAGTAAATAAAATAAATCCAAAGATGACAAAAAATGTAATACAAGAATTAAAATGCGAGTTAGGGAGTTAGAAATATTTACAAGTGGTGGTTTAGGGAGGACTCCACCAAACTCTCATTCTTGATGAGATGTCAAGGGGGCATGTTCAAGGTGTTGTTGATGTTGCTCAACACCTTGAAGAAATAATCAAAAGCTTGTTCATTATCGTTGTAAAGCTCTTCAATAGACCTTTGCCCTTGTTGTTGATCTTGATCGATGGCATTACCAATGTAGGGATTAAAAATCCCTTCAAATTCGTCGTCCCAAAGACCACAAACTGCATTAAGTTGATTATTGAAAATTTCTTGATTTGATGGAGACAATTCCTCCAATTTCTTCTCTTGGCCAATGAGGCCATCCTCTTCTTCTTTGGTTGATTTTGATGAGCTTTGCAAGCTCTCCTTGTCACAATTCACTTGCTCTTTGAATGGGGCATCTAAAATTTTCTTCTTCCATTGGAGTTCCGATTTCTTCCTCTCATCCTTTCGGCTATAATGATCAATCATGAAACACGGTTCATGCAAACGAGGAGCTCTCATAGTCTTGTCAAGATTAAAGGTTATGCTTTCATCTCCCACTTCTAGAGTGAGCTCACCATGTTTCACATCAATCACCGCACCCGCGGTGTGTAGGAAAGGTCTTCCTAGGATGATTGGAATGTTGGAATCTTCCTCCATATCAACAATGACAAAGTCCACCGGGATGAAAAACTTCCCAATTCGCACGGGAACATCTTCCCATATCCCTAATGGTATCTTCGTCGATCTATCGGCCATTTGGAGTGTGATATTGGTGCATTTAAGCTCTCCCATCCCCAACCTTTTACTCACCGAGTACGGCATAACACTCACACTAGCCCCTAGATCACATAAGGCTTTGTTGATCGTTGTGTCGCCAATGGTACACGGTATTGAGAAGCTTCCCGGATCTTTTAGTTTTGGAGGTGAACTCCCTTGAAGTATTGCACTACTCACCTTAGTGAAGGCGATAGTCTCAAGTTTCCGGATCGACTTCTTCTTTGTGAGGATGTCTTTCATGTATTTCGCATAGGCCGGCACGTGATTGATTAATTCCGTGAAAGGAATCGAGACTTCCAAATTCTTCACAATTTCCATAAACTTCCCAAGTTGGTCATCAAATTTGGGCTTGGCTTGACGACTTGGAAAAGGAAGTCTAATCACTATGGGTTCCTTCTCCTTGACCTTGTCTTCATTTTTCTTTGAAATTTCTTCTTTTGATGATTCTCCATCTTTGGAGTTTGTCACAATTTCTTCTCTAGTTTCCACAACTTCATCCTCAACTTGCTTCTTCGGTGCCTCATACCTTGTGCCACTTCTCATGTGAATAGCACTAACCGTTTCATGTCTTGGGGGATTACCTTGAGGCGGTAATTGCCCCTTTTGTCTTTGTGAGTTTGAAGATGCTAGTTGAGTCAATTGGGTTTCCAACATCTTGGTGTGAGCTAGAATGTTGTTGATTGTGGTTTCCTTTGCTTGGCTATCCTTTTGCATTTGATTGAAGAACTCTTGTTGATTTTTTTTGCATTTGAAGGACCGCTTTTTGCACATCAAAACCTTGGTCACTTTGTTGGTTGTATGGATTTTGGTTTTGGTAGCCTTGGTTTTGATTGTAGAAGGGTCTTTGATTTTGATTTCTCATGGGTGGTGGGGTGTATGTTGTTTGCGGATTTTGGACGTTTTGGCTTTTATATGAGAGATTCGGATGGAACTTGATATTTTCATTGTAAAAATTGGAGTAAGGGGTGCCACTCTTGTATGCTTGGAAAGCATTTACTTGTTCATTTGTTCCCCTACACTCACTTTGATCATGACCTAAAGTACCACAATTCTTACATATCCCATTTGGGATTGATGAAGATGCCGTCATGGCATTGACATGATGCTTTGGTGATTTTGAGACTTCTTCAAGTCTAGCCATTGCTTTCTCGAACTTCAAGTTGATAGTATCGATATGGGAGCTAAGTTGAGCACCCAATTGAGTAACGGCATCCACTTCGTGCTTTCCTCCTCTAGTAGCCTTGCGAGGCCTACTATATTGTGAGTTATAGATTGCCATCTCTTCATTTTTGCTCCAAGTTTGGTTGTCATCAACCTCGGTGAACATCCCATTCGATCCCATATTAAGGATATTTCTTGAATCTTCATAAAGTCCGTTCCAAAATTGTTGTACCAAGAACCATTCGCTAAGTCCATGATGAGGACATGAGCGACAAATTCCCTTGAACCGCTCCCAAGCTTCATACAAAGATTCTTCATCCCTTTGCTTAAAACCCGTAATTTGAGCTCTTAGCATGTTTGTCTTTTCCGGTGGGTAGAATTTTTTGTAGAAAGCTAGAGCCAACTTCTTCCAAGAATCAATTCCGAGAGTGGCCTTATCAAGGCCTTTCAACCATTGTTTGGCGGTGCCAATTAGAGAAAAAGGAAATAAGACCCATCGAATTTGGTCTTGAGTTACACCGGTTTGAGAAATCGCATCACAATAATCGCAAAAAGCCTCCATATGAGAATGAGGGTCTTCACTAGACATCCCCCCAAATTGGCTTCTTTCAACTAATTGGATAAAGGCGGATTTGGCAATAAAATTCCCGGTTAGATGTTGTGGTGTGGGAGTACCATTGGGTAGGTTCTCCTCGGTAGGTACGGAATGTGATGAAAACTTAGGCATTGTGGGTTGATTTTGTGGGGTATTGTGTAATGGGTTCTCCTCTCCTTCTATTGCGAAAGGGTTGGTGAACTCAATAGTTGGTTGAATATCTACAACCTCACTAATACCTCTCAAATTCCTCCTAGCAAGTCTCCTATTAGTTGTCAAAGTTCTTTCAATTTCACGATCAAAAGGCAACAAGTCACCTTGTGACCTTCTAGACATGCAAAATATCAAACAACTCGAAAACAATTAGAACAAACCTTGAGGGGTTTTACTTCCCCAAGGCGAAGAAAGACACAACTAATAACAATGTAAAGAAATCTAAATCAAGCTAACACCGTCCCCGGCAACGGCGCCATTTTTGATCGGTCCGTTTCGTGTTCACAATTAAAGGTGTGGTCGTTGGGTCACGTCCGAATCAAAACACAATTTATAGCTTCACAAACAACTCTACAATTAGTAAAGAGGCAAGTAAAGGTCGGATCCCAAGGGACGGGTATTGAAATGAGATTTCTATTGAAACTAGTGGTGTCTTGGGGGTGTCACAAATTGGGTTGATGTAGAAGGTCACTAACTAAAATAACAATGAAAATAAACTAGCAAGATGAATTAAAAGGGGTGTAAACAATTAATTAAAAAGCACTAGGGTGTCATGGGATCATAGGGGAATCATGGGAATTGATCATACAAACATGTTCTCAAATTATAAGCAAGCAATTATTGTTGTGATGGATTGAGTTGGGTTATATCTTACAATCCTAGGAAAGTTTGGGTCCCGGAGCCGAATCGATTAGATTGTACAACACCTACAAGTCGACTTAATCTTCCCTACTCAACAACATGCATGGTCTAATGAGACTCGAGTTGGTTTATGTCTTACAAGTCTCATTGAAAAGATAGGTGATGGTGGTAAATGCAAGGATTCATAGGCTTAGCATTTCATCAAACATAACATGTGCATGAGTTGAGATCAAAACAAGCAAGCAAATAAACCATGAAAGCATATTAATTTAAGCATGAATCATTCCCCATGTTGGTTTCCCCTAATCACCCATTAACCCTAGCTAAGAGACTACTCACTCATTATCATGTTGATCATGCTAGCAAGGTTGTCAATCATACCAACAAAATGAAACATGATGAATAAATGAAAGTAATTAACGATAATTAAAAAGGGATTAAGAGAATTATACCTACTAATGATTCCAATAATAAAGCAAAGATAAAAGAAGTACTTGATGCTTGATTGAGAGGTTGTCAATCTCCCAATAATAACCCAAATAATCTTCAATTACCCAAAATAAAGGATGAACAAGAGAGAGATTAAAGAACTAAAACTTGGATTAAAACTTGATTAATACTTGATTACAATATTGAAGAGAGATTTGATTGATATTAACTACTCTAATTATTGATAAGAAGAACATGCTCTCCTAATTAGACTAATGGGGTATTTATAGTGGAAATTAGGGAGGATGCATTAGGGTTAACTAAGGGCTAAACTAGTAATTACACTTTTTAGATTGAGCAAGGAGGAGCCGGTATTTTTCGAAGAAAGGGCTTCTTTCTTTGTAGCTTGGAGAAGACGAAATTGGCTGTGAAGGAATCCGTGCGTATTGGGGTCGGGACGGGCGGATTCTGGCGGTGGAAGACGAGCGGATTCAAGGGAATCCGGGCGGATTCTGGTGGTGCAATCCGAGCGTCTTTGGAGGAAACCGCTCGGATTATGCTTGTGAGGAGACGGGCGGATTGGAGACAATCCGCTCGGATTGTAGCTCAGCACAATTCCTTCTTCTTTTCTTCCCTTTTCTTCATAAATTCCTTGGGGATTTCCTTGGGGACTCAAGGATCCTTTCTCAACATTGCTCATCTACTATCATATGTACAAAGGCCTTCTAATCTTGTCTCTCCTTGATGCTTGGTCATTGGATTCGATCAATTTAGCCTCGTTTTGCCACGAAAATGCAAGATTCTTACTCCTTTCCTACCAAGGGATCAAAATCTCAAAGAATATGCAAAACAAAGAACTAAAGATAGTAAATGACCCAAATATGCACTAAAAAGCATGGGAACGAGGCTAATTCGGGGACTAAATGTGCGCTAATTATGGTCACATCAGGTAGCACAAAAGTCCTAAACTTCCTAACCGAACAATCTGATAATAATATGAAGATGGGGTTAGGACATGAGTGCTACAGCCGTAGAGATCACTCTAAATGCAAATCAACACCTTCGGATTTTGATTTTAGAAAAAGGAAGTATGCTGATCTTCCTGAATACTTGATCTGCAATTACTGTGGTCATACGGGTTATATCCAAATCAATTGTGTCAAAAAGGCTCATGATTTACGAAAAAATGCTGAACATACCAAAACTGTTGACACAGTTGTCGAGGATAAGGAAACCCCCACTAACGATCCTAACGAAGAAAGGAACAATAAATTTCGTTGGTTCTATGACATGGCCTTTGACTACTCTAAGAAACCTAGCACTTCACAAAACCCTTGTCAATCTCAACCTAGTAAATCTATTCACAAGGGAAATAGTCAAGAGAGACCTAGAGAAACTCCTAGACCTAGAGAAAACCCTAACCCTAGAACTCCTCCCAAGCCAAACAAACCAAGGGTTAGAAAAACGGTCATTAGAAAAGTTTGGATTCGAAAGGACTTAGTTTATAGAGTAACTAATCTTAAGGGACCCAACTTAGCTTGGGTACCTAAAAACTGTATCTAATCCGTTATGCAGGAAGAAGTGAAAGAAAACAATCAATGGTATCTTGACAGTGGATGCTCAAGACACATGACCGGAGATAAGAATCTGTTTCTTTCACTTAAGCCCTTCAATGGAGGAAAAGTAACATTCGGGGACAACAAAAAGGGAAAAGTTATTGGCATTGGCAAAATCGGAATCTCTAAGTCTTACGCAATCAGTGACGTTTACCTCGTGGATGGTCTAAAACATAATTTGCTAAGCATATCTCAACTATGCGACAAAGGTAACAAAGTAGTTTTTCATACTGATAGTTGTCGCATTATTATTGAAGGAACTAGCAATGTTATTCTTGAAGGCCACAGAAAAAGGAATGTTTATATGGTAGATTTAAATGCTGTGCCTACTAACTCTTTTTCGTGCATGAAAGTTACACTTGATGATCCTTGTCTATGGTATAAACGTTTTGGTCACATTAGCTCACTAACCTTGAATAAACTCAAGAAGTGGGACTTGGTTGAAGGGTTACCTAAGATCAAGTTCGACCAAGAAAAGATGTGTGATACGTGTGCAAGGTGTAAACAAGTAAGATCATCATTCAAACCAAAAAGAGTAGTAAGCACAAATCAAGCCTTGGAATTAGTGCACATGGATTTATGTGGACCAATGAAGGTAAGGAGTAGAGGAGGATCCAGGTACGTCTTCGTTCTTGTAGATGACTACTCAAGGTATGTATGGCCTATCTTTCTTCATTCAAAAGACGAAACTTTTGATGAATTTGATTGTCTTATGAAACGTGTTCAAAACAAATATAAGACTAATCTTGTATCTATTCGTACGGATCATGGCACTGAATTTGACAATCAAACTTTTATAGAATATTGTAGAGTTAATGGTGTAGGGCATAACTTTTCCGCACCAAGAACTCCTCAACAAAACGGTGTCGTTGAACGTATGAATAGAACCTTAGAAGATATGGCACGTACAATGCTCTTGTGTAGTTGTTTACCTCGTAACTTTTAGGCTGAAGCCATTAGTACTTCTTGCTACATCCATAATCGTGCTATGATCCGACCTATCCTTAAGAAAACCCCCTACGAACTCCTTAGAGGTCGAAAACCTAATATCTCCCATCTTCGCTGTTTTGGGAGTAAATGTTTTGTACATAATAACGGTAAAAACCGTTTAAGTAAATTCGACCCTAGGAGCATAGCAAGGCTTACAAGGTCTTCAATAAGAGAACTCTTTGTATTGAAGAAAGTGTCCACGTTATTTTTGATGAAGATAACGTGTTTGATAAGCCCTTACAGGATGAGGAAGAAGACTTGGATGAACCCGACTTTCGTCTCTCAAGAGACGATCCCCTGGATTTGGAGTTAGAGGATAATGAGATTGAGGGAATAAACGATGAACTTGATCGTTCCTCAAAAGACAAAAAGGAGAAAAACAAAGTTATAGTTGATGATACTATAACATTGACTCAAGATAAGAACTCCCAAACCAATGTTATAGATGATGTTACTGTAACATTGAATCCAAATCAAGGTGTAGAGTCCGAGGTTATAATCGGCTCAAATACAACACCTGGATTGGATTCAGGGGGAACTTCCTCTAATTCTGAACCAAATGAAGTTGGGTCAAGCTCAAATAACGATGAAGAACCAAGCACTTCAACGAAATGGAAATACAAGAACTCACACCCCATGGACAATATTATTGGGAATATTAAGAAGGGTGTTCAAACAAGACGTTCCTTAAACAACTTCTGCTCTTTCTACTCTTTCCTATCCATGATCGAACCAAAGAACATCAATGAAGCTCTTGCTGAATCAGATTGGATTATAGCTATGCAAGAAGAGCTACAACAGTTCGAAAGAAACAAGGTTTGGCATTTAGTTCCTAGACCAAGAGATCGTTCAGTCATTGGAACTCGGTGGGTCTTCAGGAACAAATTAGATGATGCCGGAGTCATTGTCAGAAAAAAAGCAAGATTGGTGGTTTAAGGGTATAATCAACAATAAGGAATAGACTATGACGAGACTTTCGCACCAGTTGCTCGTCTTGAAGCTATTAGACTTCTGATAGCATTCGCCGCACACAAGGGAATGAAGCTCTTCCAGATGGACGTCAAGACGGCATTCTTGAATGGTTATTTACAAGAGGAAGTCTTCGTTGAACAACCCCCTGGTTTTAAGAATATCAAATTTGAGGATCACGTGTTCAAATTGGATAAAGCCCTATATGGATTAAAGCAAGCACCTAGGGCATGGTACGATCGATTATCTAAGTTTCTACTTGACAGTGGATTCAGTAGAGGATCCGTCGACAAAACCCTATTTCTAAAAACAGAGGGTTCTGACCTTTTGGTTGTTCAAATATACGTCGATGATATCATCTTTGGATCGACCGACCGAAGCCTATGCAAATACTTTTCTGAGTTGATGACTTCCGAGTTCGAAATGAGTATGATGGGAGAATTGAAATTCTTCCTAGGTCTGCAAATACAACAAACAGATGAAGGCATTAAGATCCATCAACAGAAATATATCAAAGAGTTGATTCGGAAATTTGGAATGGAAAATTCACACGCTATGCCTACTCCAATGGTCGAGAACAAGAAATTGACATTGGATGAAAACGGTAAATCAGTTGATGAAACTACTTACCGTGGGATGATTGGGTCACTGTTATATTTGACCGCAAGTAGACCCGATATTATGTTTAGCGTATGCGTTTGTGCGAGATATCAATCGTCTCCCAAAGAATCGCATATGACGGCCGTAAAACGAATTTTACGTTACTTGATTGGAACGGCCAACTTATACCTATTTTATCCAATGGAGTGCAATTTTGATCTAGTCGGTTATTCCGATGCCGACTACGCAGGATGTTCTCTAGACAGAAAAAGCACGTCGGGTGTCGCCACGTTTTTCGGACCGTGTATCTGTGGACAGCGGGCCGCCCACGGGGGCGCTTGGTGAGAAACGGGGAACAAGCGTTTGCATTTTGTAAGGAGTCGCCACCAATTTTTATGGGAAATTGGAACCGTTCGAATACCTCGTGTCATGTCAAGACACAAAGTAGTGACATGAACACTAAGCAATCGTTACCCTTAGCATTCTATGTCTAGAATGACTCTCGTGGATGCCAATGAACACGGGTGCTCACGGAGATCTGGAGTAAGGGGTGAGGGTACGTATTAGGAAGCTCTTTTGATCGAACACCTAATCCCGCCCGCCTCGATAGCGGCCTCTACTAATGATTAGGGAAGTTATTCATACTTGATATATCGTCGGCTATATGCATGCAATGCAACATCCAAGTTTTAATCCTAGCATGTGAGGAATTAACTAAGTCGGTTGACATGTAATTAGCATACAATTGGGTCGAAGTAGGATTTAATGTTGATTTACATGTGAAACATACAAAGAAATAAAAGAAATACAATAACTATGAATTACAATAATGGAAATTACAATAATTACATTGGGATAGGCGATTTATGTCGAAAATACCTTTAAAACGGATAATTTGATAAAAGAATAAAAGAATAAAAGACGAACAGAAATTAGCGTGATATTACGGATATTAGTTAATTAATACGTAACCTAATTAAACTAGGTCAAGGCAGAAAAGGAGTTCAGAGACGAACTCATCTCGAACAAGCAAGAGATCGCCCCTGGAAAGAGCGCAGCGATTCTTTGCGTCTCATTCCAAGGGTGAGTTCTGGTTGTGAAGCCGGAACTGCAAATCGTTAATGTTAATTGTTAATTAATGGATCGATTGATAATATTACTCGGATGAAAGTGATTTAACAGATTAATTACATGTGAATTAGTCATAAAAACAGTAAACATGAATGAGGCGGATGCAAACGGATTAATTACATGAAGGGACGATGTTAATGAATGATTAATTAGTGACATCGGTGAATAGAACAAACTAAACATGATGAATTGATGACAAATTAATGACGAACACGTGAATGAACAGATGAAAACTATATCAATGACGAATTCCAGAAACTCAATATGAACAAATTGAATCTCTAAAATCCGGGTTTGAATTTAGTGACGAAAACCCGCAAATATGAATTATTTGGGATTTAAGTCGGATTTGAACAATTAAAACATGTTAAAGATGATGATTAATATGATACAATATACATGTGAATATTAATGATAATGAACGAAGAATTTAAGAAAACAAGTGAAAAACAAATAAACAAAGACGAATTACAGAGGACGAAGAAGAAGAAAAGAAGCAGGAACTGCGGCAGCCTCACGAAGAGGCGCAGCAGAGGCTGCGCTCCTTCAAGAGGCGCAGCGATTCTTTGCGTCTTTTCTCGACGTCATCTCACGGAAATCCGCAAAAACAGGTTTTAACAAAGGGTTTTAGAAATCGATTTTAACGGTGCTTCCGACATAAATCTTACATGAGTGATACGATAATTAAAAGTACAAAAATACAATAAATAAAAGAGGATTATACACCCTCAGACTTACATGTTGACGAAACGAGAAGGACTAAGAATCGACTAGTGAATGCTCGACGCGAATGCAAAGAGAGTGCCCTCGTAAGAGGAAAACGATTGATTAATTAAAGTTGATTAAGTGTAGTTGGTCAAATTGGTCGGTCATGCAACGGAGAGGCTGGTACCCGGAAAGATCCGAGCTTACGTGGTCGGAAGTCCAAGCACGTAGGCGCCAATTAGTAAGAACGAAGTCTAGAATGCAAAGGGAGAAGAGAAGGGCGGACACTCGCGTGAGAAATATGAGGAACGAAAGCTCCTATTTATACTAATCACGTGGAGGAATAGGGTTTCGGAGACTCTTTGGAAGTGAATCTCGGAAAGATATAAAAAAAGATACGTAAATCATGCAAAGAAGGGCTGGGAAGAGGCGCGGCAACCACTGCGTCCCTTGGAAGAGGCGCGACTGCTTTGCGTCTGTTCCCGTGAGGTTTCCTCCCATCAAGAAAGATTTCGCGTTTGAGTTATGGTAGGACGGAAATAATTCGATTATCTTATGAATATTACGGGATATTATTTGCCAAAAGATAAAATTTGTAAAATATGGAATAGAAATATCCGGAACATTCCGAACATTCGACTCGGGATTTAACGGTTATCGAAAATGGAGACGGTTTTTGACCGGACTCGAATATACTCTAATTATCGCCAAAACGACCGTATCGGGACGTAGATGACAACTAAGAGGTTGACATTAATATTTGAGCAAACACTTGACGATAATCTTACGAACTGTCACAAATCGTTCCGCGAATCAAACATGCGGCCCAATCATCACCGGGTGGTTTGCGGGAGGTGCAGAAACGAGGTGTCTACAGAGCCCCCACTTTGACTGAGGCTTGGACGAGGCGAAAGTCAAAGTATAGCCATCAGGTCAATCGAAGATTACAACCTGACGACTATGGCGACGCGAGGCGGCTCAAGGGGTCTGAGCCAAGGACCTATCGTCGGGAACATTTTAGAGTCTGTCGACTATCGGGGAGGGCCGTTTAAAGTCCATTAGACTACGTAAGGAAGCTCGCCAGCCATAAGGATAGATCATACCTGAGACTCAGTCGAACTTCGCGGGGAAACGAGAAATATTGAAAGCAGCAGGACGTCGGTAGAAACTGCTGGGGAATCCGCTTGCGTCGGTCTCAAGCGAACTCTGGCGAAATTTGAGGTTGAATCTGCTTGCGTCGGTCTCAAACAAACTCTTGTTGGGGAATATTGTGACGACTAGGAACATCTGGATCGTCGCGGAAGGAATCTCGAGTGAGCAGTACTGCAAAATACTACTGCGCCGGGGACAGACGATTAGGAACATCTTGATCGTCGTGAGAGAAACCTTGAATGAGCAGTACTGCAAAATACTACTGCGCCGGATAAGAGGATTTGAGCAATACTGTAAAATACTGCTGCGCGGGATAAAATGATCTTGGATAATACTGCAAAATACTGTCGCGCTGGACAAAATGCGGGTCGGAACGAAAGAAAATCGTCGGAACAGACCAAAAGAACATAATATCGTTGAAGAAGAGGCGCACCAAAGATGGGCCCACTAATAACGAACTCATAACGAATTTTCGAAAATTCGCATGGAGGGAACACAAGGAAGAGGCGCAGCAAGAGCCGCGTCTCTTGGAAGAGGCGCAGCGCCTGCTGCGTCTTTTCCCCAAATTGGCTATTTCCTGCGTAAAACGCGAAATCAGAGGGAATCGTATTTCATTATTTCGAAACACAATTCTTGCATTTCTCTCTCAAATCTTCACCATTTCCGTCAAGGTTTGATCCAAAAGCTTGCTTTAAAGATGACTAATCGAGGTATGTGTTCCAATCTTGCATTAATCGTCTTCATTTGTTGAATTTTGAGCCGCGAAAACTAGGGTTTTCGACCCTTTTGATCGAAAATTTGGGGCTTTTCCCCCAAATGGATTTGTTTTGCCAAATTGATGTTAGAAATGGATAGTAGGCAATGTTAGGAACATAACCATGTATTTGCTTTGAATTTTCATCGAGTTTTGAGCCCTTGAGCGAATTTTGAGACGGTTTCACAGCTAAACCGTAAATTGCTTCGAAAATGGCCTTAGGATTGCCCATTGGCGATGAAATTTGATATTTGGGATCCTTGGATGATGGGTAAACTTCTTGCCATCTCAGAATTTCGGTTTGTGACAACTTTTTCGGGGCACCTTTCTAGGGCATAATCGCCGTTATAACGAAATGCTGCCGAATTTTTGGCTTGAACCCGGAACTAGGCTTTGACTTGGACTTGACTTGACCCAATTTGTCACATGAGTGATTGGGTTGGCGGGAATATGACCAAAGATGGCACGGAAAGGACAGTTTTCAGGGCTCCAAGGGCTCGAAAACTCCTTAACAAAGGCTTGTCGTCATGTGACGCGGCCTAAATTTACTTTAATGTTGCAGGTGATGAGGCTTCTACTTCTGGGAGGACTCCCATGGAGATAGACGTCGTTACGGTTGAGCAGGCTTTAGAGCAGGCCTTCACCGATGCGGTGATGGCCACTGGAGACGAGGCTCACGAGGAGGAGGCCGTCGAGGAGGAGGAGGAGGCCCCGAGACGGGCCAACGTGAGGCGAGGAGGTCGTCAGCTGAGGGGAGCTCCTGCGTGGGCTGAGACCTGGGAGAGTAGGCACCTCGTGTGGGCTGCATAGGGAGGCGGACTTGGCTGGTGCCAGTGGCGACGACCTTCTTCTGCCTGGCGAGGACTACTCGGCGTTCCTTTACGGGAGGTTGGCGTACTGGCCAGTAGTGGTGAGTATCCTTTATTTTTCTTGATTTGATTTCGGGAATCACGATGAAAGATCATCGATTAATGAGAGCTATTTGTCTTTTCAGGAGGTTGAGGCGGCGGACATCGAGCCCCCAGTGTACCCCGAGACCCTTGAGTATACTGACGCGACTGGGAGGACGACGATCTCCGAGTTGCGTGACTTTGACGTAGCTGTGACGGATGCTGGCCTAGACGACTGGCATCATCTGATTCGGAGGGTGAGCCTCCAGCTTATATACCTTTCATGTAAGAACACATTTGATTGAATTTGTTCACTTTACTGAGAATTTCTTTTGACATGTAGGTCGCGCCATCTCGGTTCGTGGCACTATGGAGGGTGGCCAACCGGCTACGAGCTACCGCCATCGAGGCACTCGTCGGTGGTCGAGGTCGTCAGGTATGAACCTCATTTGATTTCTATTGATTTTTTTTGGTTTTCAGTCTTTGTTTGAGTTGATTGACATGAGCCAATTTATTGTTGTCCACAGGCTGGTCGTGAGCTGGAGCGAGAGCTGACCCAGTCTCGGGAGGAGACGGCTCGCTTGTCAAGAGAGCTCGAGTTTCGGGACGCCGAGATTGCTGCTCTTATGGCGAGGGTTGCTGAGTTGGAGGGTGCCCAGCAGTAGTTTTGCGTAGTTTTGTAGGCTCGTACATTTGGTTTTGAACATTTTTGGACTTTGTTTCGGGGCGCAAGCCCCCAGTTTGCCTGGACTTTGGACTTGACTCGGGGCGCAAGCCCCCAGTTTGCTTGTACATTTGTATATATGATGGCCACGAGTGCTTTCTTCTTTGGGTTGTGTTGCTTGTACTGCGCAGTTAGTTCTTGAACAGGTTTGGTAGACAACGGTTTACGCTGTCATGCTGCCGAAATTTACATAGAAATCACGCCAAAGCATACATTTTATACACATATGGCCTTAATTAGCGCCAAAAATGAAACTCAAAAGGACAAAAATGCAAAAATTTGTCGGAAATGACCGGACAGTAGGGAGGGTTACCCCCTAAAGAAAGAAAAAAAATAGAAATCCGTAAGTGTAGAAATGGAAATGTTGAAATGAAAACAAAAGAAAATTATTTCCTAAAAAGAAATTTACTTCCTAAAAAAAATGAAATAAATAAATAAATGAATTAAAGGAAGAATTAAGTGCGATGAAAATGGCGAATGTGTCGACGTCGCCTCGAAATGCGTGCCCGCAAATTTAGGAAATAGGAAACATGGTAAATTGCTCGTATTTACCAAAATAAAATCCCGTAGGAATAGGAAATTATTCGTTATAGGATTAGGAAAGATCCAAACGCGGAAATCGCAGAAAGTTAGTCTGGGAAGAGGCAAAGATGAGTCTGCGTCGCTTTGAATAGGCGCAGCAGAGTGCGCTTTGTTCCCAAGCTTGTCTCTTCTGGCGGATTTTTGGAAACAGCGATTAGTATAAATAGAAGCGTCGACGAAGCTTTAAATCATATAATTCTTCCGTCTTTTCTCCGTTAATCCACATAAAAAACTCCCAAAATAAATTTTCAAGAGAAAATTGTAATCATGAATACTTTGGAGATCCGCTTGAAGGAATGGACTAATGAGTTCTCGAATATTGAGAAGCACGACATGGGTGCTCATAACCTTGGGTCTCTATTGAGTTTGAAACTCATCAAGGTTGTAAAACCGTTCTTGGATGCTTGTCTTGACTACTGGGACCCAAATTATCATGTTTTCGCGTTCCCAGGAGGTGATATTTGTCCTCTTAGGAGGAAATTGTCGCTATTGGTGGGTGGGACCCCGAGCATCTACCCGCCATTCCTTCCACTTCACAAGGGTATAAGACAAAATTCGAGACCCGCTCGGATTGACTAGACTCGAGGTTGATCGCTTGGTTACCCCGAAAGGCGTGAGAATCTTTGGACTTTGTAGACCGATTCATCAACAGTGGGGTGACCCCACTTGTCTCTTATGTTGCTAGGAGGAGAGCATTCGGCTTTTGTTTTCTTTGCATGTGTATGTCTTTCATGGACACGTTGATGAAGATTTGCGAGGTGATCCCCGTCTTTTGGGTCTTATCGAGCAAATGGAGCGCGCAGAGCCCGGCTTGCTTGTGCTTAGGGAGATTATCTTGGGTTTGGATAATAGGAAATCCAACCGCGATCTTCCATTTTTGGGGAGTCCCGTTATCTTACAGGTAAAAGACACCTTTTTTTTTCTTTTTTGTTTTTTTGTTTTTTTTTTTTTTTTGGGTGTCTAATACCTGCTTTTGGTAGGTTTGGCTTATGGAACGGCTCCGACTGCTCGAGCCTCCAGTTCATGCACTTTCCTATCATTCCCGTATGATTGCGATGAGGACGCGGTTGTACATGGTGGACTTCACTCGGGTCTGCGACTATTGGAAGAACAAGCTGAAGAATGATGATGGCCCGTTGATTAGGTGGGTCGTACCATGGTGGCACCTCAAGTCCGTCACTGGAGTGTCTTCTTTGGATCCTACTAGGTCCGTGCGCATTCCGGGATTGGAGTTCATGGTATGCATCTTTCCGGAAAGATTGATGAGGCAAGTTGGGTTGAAGCAGACTATCCCGAGGCTTGATACCGTTCCGCAGATTGCTGTAGCGCTTACCACCGAGAGCCGAAGAGAGTGGGCTATCAAATGGGCCCAAAGGAACATGTGGTTCTTGAGCTTCTCCGCCAATGCTTTGTGGGTGTCGGATTCCTATCTGAGGTGGAGAAAGGCTGCAACTTCGGAAGAACGCGAAAGACTGAGGAAACGCGAGCCTGTTGACTACAAGGTGCGCGAGGGAGAGAAAGAGAAGGAGAAGCATCTGACAGAAGGAGAAGAAGAAGCTGGATTTCAGGTCGTTCGTCCTTCGAAGAAATCAAAGACTACTCCTGTTGCGGAAATGGTGGTTGGAAAGAATGGAAGAGTCAGGCCTCGAGAAAGACCATTGGTGATTAGGTCTGAAGTGGTGCAAGAGCGCCCGGCTCGAGGTCGTGACAAGGAATATGACAAGAATGACAAGGGCAAGGGGAAGATGGAGGAATAGCCCGAGTCCTTATTTATTATTTGATTATTATTATTATTGTTGTAATAAAAAGGAGGGATTTTTAGAATCCTAGCCTATTCTATTTTTTTATTATGTATCGTACTATTATTATTAGAAAATGAATGAAATAAAAAAGGTTAAATGGTTAAGAAACCGCTGTGATTTTCTTTTATTATTCTTGTCGAATTTCAAATGCAATGCAAATGTCCTTCTATTTACATTTTAGGTATATTGGGTTGAATCCGGTGACGGATTGCCTACGTATTCACTTAAAAAAGCGAAATCAAACCCTTGCGCGTAGTTCGAGTAAATGTAAAAGAATAATTGTTCGAAGCAAGAGCTTGTAGTGAACATAGAAAATAAGCATGAGCTTTTGCTTGTTCTCAAGGTGCGAATTCAGTTTATTTGACGATATGAGGATGACAATCTTGTCAAAATGCAAGAGCATGGTGACACTTAGCTTATTTCAGCTTGGCCAGGGGCCGTTTATTTAGTGCCACAAGAGCGACACATGGTTTTACGCGAGGCGCGTTTCTTGTCCTATTCTAGGCATAGTATCGTTTCAGTTGGTCAAGGTTTGTGGGGTTTGAAAACTCATTCCCATCTAGGTCTGTGATTCTAACCGCACCCCCTGGGAGTATGGATTTGACTAGATATGGTCCGGCCCAATTAGGTTTGAATTTTCCCCTTGGGTCGACAGGTAAAAGAGCTCTAACCGATTTGAGTACTAAGTCTCCTTCTTTGATGTTTCTTGGCCTAACTCTTTTGTTGAAAGCTCGTTTGATACGGGCTTGATATGTTTGGACATTATGTAAGGCGCGTAGCCTACGTTCATCCAGGAGGATGAGTTCTTCATATCTATCCCTCTTCCAATCGGCTTCAGGGATTTGGCTTTCTAGTAGAATACGCAAGGATGGTATTTCTAGCTCGACTGGTTGTACAGCCTCCATGCCGTAGGTCAAATAGAAAGGAGTAGCCCCAGTGGGCGTCCTTACTGATGTACGATACCCCCATAAAGCAAAGGGTATCTTGCTTGGCCAATCTCTATAGTTGTCAGTCATTTTCTTGAGAATTGTGACAACGTTCTTGTTTGCCGCCTCTACCGCGCCATTAGTCTGTGGTCTATAGGGCGAAGAGTGGTGATGCTTAATCTTGTATTTGGCTAGTAATTGCTCGGTTTCAGCTTGGAAGTGTGACCCATTATCGCTGATGATCTCATGTGGGCAACCATATCGACAGATGATGTTGTTTTGTATGAATTTTGCCACATTTTTAGCCGTAAGAGCAGTGTAGGAAGCCGCTTCTACCGGCCACTTGGTGAAATAGTCGATTGCTACTAGAATGAAACAGTGACCTCCTGTTCCGGCCGGGGTTATCTTCCCGATTATGTCAATTCCCCATGCGGAGAATGGCCAAGGAGATGTCATTGTGTATAGCAACGAAGGAGGGACATGTTGTACATTCCCGAAGATTTGGCAATTGTGGCAATGTCTCACGTATTTGATGCAATCAGATTCCATGGTGGTCCAATAATACCCTAAGCGTGTGATTTTCTTCGCCATCATGGGCCCACTCATGTGAGGACCGCATTCTCCGTCGTGGACTTCTTCCATCACCTTTCGTGCCTGTGAATGATCAAGGCAACGTAGGACTACACCAAGAGGTGTTCTTTTGTACAACTCTCCTTGCATCAGAATGTATTGGGAAGCTAAAAGGCGTATGGCGCGTTGTCCCCTCTTGTCCATATCCGGTGGATAGGTACCATTAAGCTTGAAATTCAGGATCGCTTGGAACCAGGGTTCCTGTGCGATTTCTTCTTCATCGGTGATTTGGTGGACATAAGTTTGGTTCGATCGTCGTTCGATACACAAAGGCATTTCTACCATGTGATCTGGCATATTCATTAGAGATGCAAGTTTCGCAAGAGCGTCTGCAAATTGATTTTCCTCTCGAGGTAGGTGTAAGTAGGTTACGTGATCGAAGAATTGAGCCACTTGGTCTATCCTAGCTTGATAGGGTGCGAGGCTTTCGCTTCGGATTTTCCAGGACCCTGTAACTTGGTTGATGATCAGTGATGAATCCCCATGTACTCGGAGGTTTTTGATGCCTAAGCTTACTGCCGCTTGTAGTCCGATGAGGCAAGCTTCATACTCTGCAGCGTTGTTTGTCACCTCGAAGTCGAGTTTGACAGCAATCGGTGTATGCTCACCTTCAGGAGAAATGAGCAACACTCCTATTCCGAATCCTCTTAAATTTGATGCTCCATCAAAGTATAGATCCCAAGAGTCTACGTCTGTTTGAAGTATATCCTCGTCGGGAAATGACCAAGTGTCTATGGTTTGTGCGTCGTTGATAGGGTTTTCTGCGAAGAATTCGGCGATGGCGCGACCTTTTATGACCTTTAGTGGTACATATTTGAGGTCGAATTCTGAGAGCATCAGGGTCCACCTTGCAAGACGTCCGTTGAGGACGGGTTTCTCGAAGAGGTATTTGACTGGATCCATTTTGGAATATATCTTGACGGAGTAGCTAAGCATGTAGTGACGTAGCTTCTTCGTTGCCCACACAAGAGCGAGGCATGTCTTTTCGAGTTGCGAGTATTTGCACTCATATTCCAAGAACTTCTTACTTAGATAGTAAATAGCTCTTTCTTCACTTCCTACAGTTTGAGCCAGCATAGCACCCATGGCAGTTGCAGTTACTGTGAGATATAAACCAAGAGGTTGATCTCGTTGCGGTGGCATGAGCACTGGTGGTTTAGCCAATATTTCCTTGATTCGGTCAAACGCCTTTTGACAATCGTCATCCCACATGGTGTGGTCTGTTTTCTTGAGCTTCTTGAAGATAAGCTCGCAAATCATCGTGAGTTTCGATATGAATCGACTTATATATTGTACCTTTCCCAGGAATCCTCTGACTTCTTTTTCTGTTTGAGGTCGTGGCATTTCGATCAGAGCTTTGATTTTTGAGGGATCTATTTCTATACCGCGTTGGCTAACGACATATCCCAGGAGTTTTCCGGATGTTACCCCGAATGTGCATTTCTGAGGATTGAGTCTCATGTTGTACTTTCGTAGCCTTGCGAAGAACTTGCGAAGGTTTGCAATGTGTCCCTCTCTTTCCTTGGATTTGACGATCATGTCATCTACATATACCTCCACTTCTTTGTGCATCATGTCATGTAGGAGCGTAGTTGCGGTGCGTTGGTATGTAGCTCCGGCGTTGATCAATCCGAATGGCATTACTGTATAGCAATATGTTCCCCATTGGGTGACGAATGCGGTTTTGTGCATATCTTCCATGGCCATCTTGATTTGGTTATAACCCGCATATCCATCCATGAAGGATAGTAATGCGTGGTCTGCAGTATTGTCCACTAATATGTCAATGTGAGGTAGAGGGAAGTCATCTTTTGGACTTGCTTTGTTTAAGTCCCTAAAGTCAACACAAACACGGATTCTCCCATCCTTTTTGGGCACAGGTACTATGTTAGCTACCCAGTCAGAGTACTCGGAAACTTTGATGAACCCGGCTTTGAATTGCTTATCAACTTCTTCCTTAATCTTTAGAGCCCATTCTGTCCTCATTCGTCGAAGCTTCTGTTTCACAGGCTTGAAACCCGGCTTAATCGGAATCCTATGTTCGGCGATATCCCTGTCGATCCCTGGCATGTCTTTGTAGGACCAAGCGAAAACGTCTTTGAATTCATTTAGGAGGTCTATGAAATCGGCCCTTTCGGTAGAGCTCAAGGTAGTCCCTATCCTAAGTTCTTTGGGTTCTAATTCGGTTCCTACGTTGATGGGTTCAGTGTCTTCTATTACTGGTCCCCCTTCCCCTTCCTGTAATATTTCTTTGGCTACGTAGGGAGGTATCTCGGTCAAGTCTGGGTCTTGGTCATCCTCAGTATCATCGTAAACAGAATTGCACTCGAAAGAACACAGAGAGTAAGCAGAACCTGATTTATTCATATTAAGATTTGAGTAAAGTTGAAACAAATGAGCCAACTGATCCATGGTCAGTGGCGGCAAAGGAACAGTAATTGGGGCATTCCCCGAACTACCGTGACTACTCGAGGCTAAGCTAGGAGAAACGAAGGGAGTGGGGATGACAACAGGAGTAGACTCTCTAATGACTTCTCTAGACTCTGACTCTGACTCCGACTCCGACTCTGACTCGAACTCGTCGTCTTCTGGCTCTCCTTTGAACATCTCTCCTTCTCCAGTAGTGAGCTTGAAGAGCCTTCCTTGGTTGTTGGTCCATTTGATAGATTTTCTCCATCCTTTCTGCTGCTTTGTGTCGATTTCTGTGATCAATGCGGTGGGGTTGAAGCGATCGTCCTGAAGTATCATAGTAATGATCTCATCCTGTGCGGCCTTAATGAATCGGTCCTCTCCAAACAATAGGCTAGCAGCTTGTTCGTCGAAGCAAGGTGCTTGACGGGTTTTGACGGTAGGAACCGTTTCGGGAGGAATGAAGTAGCAATCGTGAAAGATCTCGATTCCGGCTAACTTCCTCTCAAGATAATGCCAAGGTTCGGGAAACCCATGGAAGAGTTCTGAACTTCCTTCTTGAACGAAGTATCCATTTAAGGTGGGGAGGTATGGTCTTATTTGGACTCCTACGTACTTGCGATTTTGGACTTGAGCGAGCATTTCGAGAACTTCTTCAGTTGTGGGTTTGTATCCTAGTCCAAGTGGTATCCTTGTCGAGTTGCCTTTCTTGTAGGGTGCGAAGGTGTTCTTCCGAATTGGGTTCAAAGGCATTCCAGGGAAGTATCCCTGAGATTTGAGTATGTGGTTGACCACCAAGTTAGAGTAGGGATTATTGTATAAGGGTGCCAACTCACTTTCTATGACATTCACACTTTGGAAGCCCCCAAGTTCGTATATGGGATCCGCAAGGACTTGATTGTTTGATTGCTTCTCGATTATTGCCTTGATGGGTGACGAGGTGATCGTCACAACTTTGCCATTTAGTGGGATCTTGATCTTTTGATGAAGGGTGGATGTTACCGCTTTAGAAGCGTGAATCCAAGGCCTTCCTAGAAGTATGTTGAATGAAGCTTCGATGTCCACTATTTGGAAGTTAACTTTTCGTTCGATTGGTCCCGTGGCTATGGTTAGGCTAGCAAGTCCAACCACTTTTCGTCGTGTACCGTCATATGCACGTACACCTTGATTTGTAGGAGTCCAATCCGACTCCTTCATGCCTAGTTTGTATGCCGTTTTGAGGGGTATGACGTTGACCGCGGAGCCATCATCTACCAAAGTCATTGGCACGTTCTTCTTTAGACAAATGACAGTGATGTATAGAGCAAGGTTGTGACTAGCGCCAAAAGGTGGTAAGTCTTCATCTGAGAAAGTAATAGGATTACTTAGCCTCGGTGATTCTTGGAAGACCAAGTTGACTACATCTTCAGGAGTGGAGTTATGCGCTACATTCAATTTGGCCAAAGCTTGCAGTAAAGCTTGGCGATGCGGAAATGAGCTTGCCACTAGTTGCCAGACTGAAAGATCAGCCTTGGTTTTTTGTAATTGCTTGAGCAAATGGTCAGTGGGGTCATCTTCGTTATCATTTGGTGTGACGACATTGGTTGGACCGTTTTGAGTAGTGCTTTGATATGGGCGACCCGAACGAGTTAGGTGATCCACATCTTGGTCTTCACCATTTTGGACTATTTCCTTGACCAAGGAGTTTTCAATGAGGTATTCGTCTTCATCGTCATCGGCCCAAACCCCATTGATTGCAGCTAGTTCCTTCATTCTCATGATATCACTTTCTAGTTGTATGATTTGATCGACTAGCTTATCGACCACGGCGACTACTTCTTGCATAGTGGCATTTTGAGAGAAGATCAATGGTACACGTTCCTTAGGTATTGTATTGGGATGGCTTAAGGCCGTTACCATGTTTTCTAATTCCCACACTTGTCTATCTACACTCCTTGCCCATGCGATGAAGTCGGAAATGGTAGGGGAGATGGTAGAGTAGAGCCTTTCTTTCTCAATTGCATGAATTTCATTTTCGGTGGGAGAAATGAGGTGTGAGCAATCTAAGGTAGATTCGTCACTTGTAATCACTAGAACTCCAAGAGGATTCTGAGTGTTGTTGGGCTTACCTCCTGGTGGAATTGGAAGTCGACCATCTTCGATCATATCTTGAAGCACGTGTTTCAACTTGTAGCATTTTTCTGTGTCGTGCCCTTTGCCCCTATGGTATTCACAGTAGGAGTTTTCATCCCGGAACTTGGACTTTCTTTCGGGTTCGGGAGTAGGTCCAATGGGTTGGAGTTTACCTTGCTTCATTAGCCTTTTTAGAGCGTTGGAGTACGTGTCCCCAAGGTTTGTGAACTTTCTTGGTGGGCTAGTTTTCTTGGATGGCTCGAGAAGGTTAACTTCGTCGGTCTTGCTAGTAGAGCTGTATGAACGACTTGTGGACCCTTGATATCCTCGACCTACCGTTTTGGACAAGAGTCCTTTACGGATGTCATCTTCAATTCGTGTCCCTAGTACGGTTAAGTCCTTGAAAGTCTTGATGTTTTGATATCTCAAGTGACTGGCATATATGGGTTTGAGATTATCCACGAACTTTTCCACGAGAGTAGCCTCATCCGGGCGTTCAACTAGTTGAGTACTAGTCTTCCTCCACCTACTTAGGAAGTCGGTGAATCCTTCTTTGTCATTTTGGGTAAGAACCTCTAAAGTACGCATATTGACTTGGATCTCGGCATTATCCGCGTATTGTTTTGAAAACTCGATTGCGGCGTCTTCCCAAGTAGCGACCTTTTTGTGATCTAAAGTGTAGAACCATTGCTTCGGGATGGTGTCGAGAGATGAAGGAAAGATCCTTAAGAACATCTCGGGTTTGATGCCTTTGATAGACATGTAGTCCTTGAAGGCGCGGATGTGGTTCAAAGGGTTCTCATGTCCTTTAAACTTAGGGATATCCGTCATGCTAAAGTTAGTGGGTAATTTGGAATTGACGGCTTCATACTTGCGATTGTTTTCCCTGTAAATGTCATCCCCCTTAAGGTACATCAATTGCTCCTCTAGGTATTGGAGTCTCTTCTCAGCTGCGGTTGCCCCTAGGGCAGGATTCTCATCTTTAGACTCGTCATCGGAAAATTGTAGTACTTCACCTTTAAGGGGAGGCAACCTTCCCTCTACATCAAAGATACGGCCTTCGATAAGTTCAAGGCGGTCATAGGTTTGTTCTTGAGTGATTTGCATTTGGGTTATCGCGGCTAGGATTCGATCATTACTTTCTTGAATTTGTGAAGGTTTGTTTCATCACTTGACCAGGCATCTTGGAAACCGGATAAGAGATCGGCGACGAATCAAAACACGATCGACCATTCTATCACACTTGCTAAAAGAGGAAAAGCTTTGACTCGTGAAGTGGGTGTGTGCCACTTGTGTTGAGTGAGTTTTGAAGAAAGACAAGGTCTTTGAAAATGTGTGTCCTAGCCAACTGTAGTGTAGTTGTAGGAGTGGACTCGAAGTGAGGTTTTGAAATGGGCTTGTGGCCCGAATTTTGACACGACAAACGGACAGAGTCTTGACCGGATTTTTGCGCTAATTGAAGGCCCTATTTTTTTCGAAATTTTGCTTTGAAAATAAGGATTTTGATTTTTTTGAAAATTCGTCATGGTTTTGTTTAGAAATGGTGATCACGTAAGGTTTACACATTTATACAAGCATTATAACGGGATGCTGAGTGCATTTAAAAGGGTTTTGGTTTAAAGGGTGGGTTGCCATACCAAACCATCAAACTCGAAGTCTGTGGAGAGGCTCGTGCCAAACAAGAGTAAGACCGAGTCCTAGTCCATTTCCTCAAGTAGTGAAGGCCCTTGATACAAACAAGAGTAAGCATCATGGTATGGATGACGTCAATCGCTATCCATCCTTAGGCCCAAATAAGAATTAGGACCGTTTAGACGGGACGATTGGTCGAATGGGTTGGGTTGGGCCTAGGAAGGCCGAATAAACGGTCTAGGAAGACCGAGTTATGAAAACCGACAATTGTCTTGTACAAACTTATTCCCTAACCTTGTTCAAGTTTCACCCTAGCTATACGTAAGTGTATTTCCCCAGCGGAGTCGCCAAACTGTGGACAGCGGGCCGCCCACGGGGGCGCTTGGTGAGAAACGGGGAACAAGCGTTTGCATTTTGTAAGGAGTCGCCACCAATTTTTATGGGAAATTGGAACCGTTCGAATACCTCGTGTCATGTCAAGACACAAAGTAGTGACATGAACACTAAGCAATCGTTACCCTTAGCATTCTATGTCTAGAATGACTCTCGTGGATGCCAATGAACACGGGTGCTCACGGAGATCTGGAGTAAGGGGTGAGGGTACGTATTAGGAAGCTCTTTTGATCGAACACCTAATCCCGCCCGCCTCGATAGCGGCCTCTACTAATGATTAGGGAAGTTATTCATACTTGATATATCGTCGGCTATATGCATGCAATGCAACATCCAAGTTTTAATCCTAGCATGTGAGGAATTAACTAAGTCGGTTGACATGTAATTAGCATACAATTGGGTCGAAGTAGGATTTAATGTTGATTTACATGTGAAACATACAAAGAAATAAAAGAAATACAATAACTATGAATTACAATAATGGAAATTACAATAATTACATTGGGATAGGCGATTTATGTCGAAAATACCTTTAAAACGGATAATTTGATAAAAGAATAAAAGAATAAAAGACGAACAGAAATTAGCGTGATATTACGGATATTAGTTAATTAATACGTAACCTAATTAAACTAGGTCAAGGCAGAAAAGGAGTTCAGAGACAGAACTCATCCTGGAACAGGCGCAGCACAGACTGCGCCCTCTGGTAGAGGCGCAGCAGTTGCTGCGTCTGTTCCAAGGGTGAGTTCTGGCTGTGAAGCCGGAACTGCAAATCATTAATGTTAATTGTTAATTAATGGATCGATTGATAATATTACTCGGATGAAAGTGATTTAACAGATTAATTACATGTGAATTAGTCATAAAAACAGTAAACATGAATGAGGCGGATGCAAACGGATTAATTACATGAAGGGGCGATGTTAATGAATGATTAATTAGTGACATCGGTGAATAGAACAAACTAAACATGATGAATTGATGACAAATTAATGACGAACACGTGAATGAACAGATGAAAACTATATCAATGACGAATTCCAGAAACTCAATATGAACAAATTGAATCTCTAAAATCCGGGTTTGAATTTAGTGACGAAAACCCGCAAATATGAATTATTTGGGATTTAAGTCGGATTTGAACAATTAAAACATGTTAAAGATGATGATTAATATGATACAATATACATGTGAATATTAATGATAATGAACGAAGAATTTAAGAAAACAAGTGAAAAACAAATAAACAAAAACGAATTACAGAGGACGAAGAAGAAGAAAAGAAGCAGGAACTGCGGCAGCCTCACGAAGAGGCGCAGCAGGAACTGCGCTCCTTCGAAGAGGCGCAGCAGTTGCTGCGTCTTTTCTCGACGTCTGTCTACTGGAAATCCGCAAAAACAGGTTTTAACAAAGGGTTTTAGAAATCGATTTTAACGGTGCTTCCGACATAAATCTTACATGAGTGATACGATAATTAAAAGTACAAAAATACAATAAATAAAAGAGGATTATACACCCTCAGACTTACATGTTGACGAAACGAGAAGGACTAAGAATCGACTAGTGAATGCTCGACGCGAATGCAAAGAGAGTGCCCTCGTAAGAGGAAAACGATTGATTAATTAAAGTTGATTAAGTGTAGTTGGTCAAATTGGTCGGTCATGCAACGGAGAGGCTGGTACCCGGAAAGATCCGAGCTTACGTGGTCAGAAGTCCAAGCACGTAGGCGCCAATTAGTAAGAACGAAGTCTAGAATGCAAAGGGAGAAGAGAAGGGCGGACACTCGCGTGAGAAATATGAGGAACGAAAGCTCCTATTTATACTAATCACGTGGAGGAATAGGGTTTCGGAGACTCTTTGGAAGTGAATCTCGGAAAGATATAAAAAAAGATACGTAAATCATGCAAAGAAGGGCCTGGGAAGAGGCGCAGCAGCCACTGCGTCCCTTGGAAGAGGCGCAGACTGCTGCGTGTTCCCGGAGGTTTCCTCCGTGAAGAAAGATTTCGCGTTTGAGTTATGGTAGGACGGAAATAATTCGATTATCTTATGAATATTACGGGATATTATTTGCCAAAAGATAAAATTTGTAAAATATGGAATAGAAATATCCGGAACATTCCAGAACATTCTGACTCGGGATTTAACAGTTATCAGAAAATAGAGACGGTTTTTGACCCGGACTCCGAATATACTCTAATTACTGCCAAAACGACCGTATCAGGACGTAGATGACAACTAAGAGGTTGACATTAATATTTGAGCAAACACTTGACGATAATCTTACGAACTGTCACAAATCGTTCCGCGAATCAAACATGCGGCTCAATCATCACCGGGTGGTTTGCGGGAGGTGCAGAAACGAGGTGTCTACAGTATCATCATGTGGGGTTCGAAGAAACAAAATTCGGTTGCTCTCTCAACCGCTGAAGCCAAATATATTGCCGCAGGACTGGTATGTACTCAACTTTTATGGCTTAAGCAACAATTACGTGATTATGGTGTTGACGTAGGATGCATTCCTATTTTATGTGATAATACTAGTGCGATAATAATTTCTAAAAACCCCGCACAACATTCACGTACCAAACATATTGAAATAAGACACCATTTTATACAAGACCATGTTGAGAAGGGGAATATAAAACTTGAATTTTGTAGTACTGAAAAACAATGGGCAGACATTTTGACAAAATCATTAGCTAGAGAACGATTTGAGACTTTACGGTTGGAAATTGGTTTAATCAGTGGTACCTAAGCTTCTATATTTGTTCAATCTTTTTATGACTGACTAGTTAAGTTAAGATTGTATGACTGTGTCCGTATATTGTGTTGCATGAATAATTTCGTTGGAGGAATATTTTTATCATAAGATTCTATTTGTTATTTAGAATTTAATTGTTATACAAACTAATTCCTTATTACAATAAATATAACACACCAATTCTTTTATTTTTCCAAATCACAAAGAATCTTTCCTTTTTGCAAATTCTTGTACACGGCTCAAACAATAAACTTCCTATACAAACACAAATTCCTTATTCTTATCCTTTGCCTATCAAATCTATCCCTTAAATTCCTACACCTACCATAATTCATACTCCTAATTATACACTTACCATATTTACTCTCCACTTGTTAACCCTAGCCTACACCTATATCTACCCCCTTGCGTGTTACCCGTCCACCCAACCCCACTTGCATACTTTTCTTTCTCTCAAATTTTTACCATCATCACAACTCATCTTCTTTACACAAACCATCACCATCACCTCCTTTTTCAACAATCACCATCATCATGAATCCAACTCATGCAAAAAATACCCGATCTTCAACCCGTCACCACCAAAACCGCCCCCTTCATAACCAAACCTCACCTCTACCACCACATGACCCTCATTCCATTAATTGTCCTTCACCACAACCAAACCAAAATTCGCCCCTGTTTCGTAGTCGGGACGAATCGGTGTCCGAAGACAAAAGACGTCGTCTTTTCAAGGGTAAAAATAAAGTAGTTGTTGGTGATAGTGAAGCTGTGGAGGAACCCGAGGTGATAGTTCGGAATGGTGTTGCTCGTACCTTGCTTAGGGATGCTTCAAAAGCCGCGACCAAGGAAGGGTTAAATCGTGTTCGGCTTACTCATGATGAAAGCATCCTAGTTAATCGAGTTTTGAGGTATTCCATTCATGGTGGTAGGTATTATCCGAAATCTTGGTTGGTTAATGTTCCCGCTCTTGCTTTCTTTGTTAATTTTCTTGATTTTCAAGGGTGGAGTCACATTAGTCAGTTTTCGGGTCCTGTTTACCCACTTGATGTGGTTCAATTCTTTGCTAGTGTCTCAATTAAGAAAGGAGTCTTGCATGCGGTTGTTAATGGAGTGGATGTGACGGTCTCTGTTTCGGATTTTTGCTTTGCTTTTTCGGTTCCCGATGAAGGAATTGAATTAAATCCGAGTCTTGAATGGTCTAATGTTGTGAGTGAAAAGGAGTTGTTAGTGAAAAATTATTTTGAGGAGATGACGGAGGGAGGTAATATCGTGGTTCGCCCTCTCTCGGCAAAAATCAAGTTCCTCTTGAACTTTTTGTGGAACACAGTGGTGCCGAGGAGAGGAGGCCGTGATAAGGTGTCGAGTTATGAAGCTATAATGGTTTACTCTTGGTTGGAAGGTCAGAAGGTGAATTTGGGTAGTGTTGTCTTGCACCGTATAATTCAGACAAGTCTTACGGTAACTAAGGAGAAGTTGAGCACCACAATCGATTTGCCATATGGTATGTGGATATCTCGATTGTTGGAAATAAAACGAGTGGTGGGGCCTGACAGTTACGGTGTTAGTGCGCGGGACTGTATGTGTGACAAGTTGATCAAGCTAATGGGTCTTGTTGTTGATGGACCCGAGTTGCTTCTTGTTAAAGATGTTGAGAAAACCCCGGGAGATTCGGGTTTAGGAGCCTTGGAGGCGAAATTGGAAAGTTTTATGGGTGGATTAATGGAAAAGTTTGAGGAGCATTCCACTAATTTGGCTACGGCCTTGTCACGGGTTGGACCATCTCGGTCTTTAGACTCCGGTTTGGATGCTTCTCGGGTGTATTCTTGGATGGACACGGTGGATAAGAGGTTAGAGAGTTTTGACCAGGAGCTGAAGGCTATTCGTGGGGAAGTGTTCCCACACGGTGATCGTCTCACCTTCCTTACGAGTCAGGGTGGAGCTTTGGTGATGCACGGGAAAGCCATGGCGGGTGATCAAGCTCTTACGTTGGAGGCCACGAAAGCTCTTTCCTTGAAAGTGCTTAACTTTGAAAGGAGCATTGGTACTCTTTCGCAGCTGGTTCGGAGCTCGTTTGACCGTCTTGATGCGTTAGAGCATCGTACTAGGCCCGACTACGTGAACCCGTACCGTACCCGAAATATTTGATCTCCCTGCCTTACCATCATTAGCCCTTACCTTAATTAGCTTTCTTTTTATTTCTTTTAATGGTGTGTTAAACAAAATTCTTATTCGGCCCATTTTGGCAATGCGCTTGTGGTTATGGCCCAAGTGTTTCATTAGACATGTGTTCATTCGGCCCATTTTGGCTTTAAACATGTTTAATTCTTATTTTGTATGCTAATTATCTTTTGGATGCTTATAGTCTTTGCGTGTTATTACTATTTCCTATGACGTTTTATCTCTTGTCTCGTCTTATATTATTCTAGTCATTTTTGATTTGTTCTTAGCTTTTCGATGATGTCAAGAGGGGGAAAGAACGTCTATAGTAAGCATCTACCTAAGCTTGCTCCTTGTCAAGACCAATTGTCTCTTAAAGTCCTTAAGTTTCGGTTTTTGAAAAATTGTATTGATCTTGCGTTAATCTTTATTATCAAGATAACGGTATTATATTGAGGGGGAACTTTTTACTTAGTCACAAATTTAGGAGACTTGCCATCATCAAAAAGGGGGAATTTGTTAAACCATATAGTTTATATGTTTATGTTTTGATGATGTCAAGGTGTTTTACATTCTATATACTTGTTGCGTGTAATCGTTTGTTAAGTATTTTAGAACTAACCTATTACGAGCAACAAAGAGGATTGTGACAATTGCGTGAGAAGTTCAAGCCTTCGTTCAAGATCAAACAATTCAAGATTCATTCAAGAACTATGTGAAGACGAAGTTCGTCTAAAGATTAATCAAGCTTGGATGATGACGTAGCCTATACTCGAAGATCTCCTTGAAGATTAGAATAGTATAGGTGATTATCTCGTAATGGTAATCAAGAATGAGTTTCTTGAATTAGTAAAGTTATAGCTTTGCAGCTATAACATTACTAGTAAAAGAGCTCAATGTTATCGCTCTTCTACTATAACATTGAAATGCTGAGTTTTTATACACGACTTATAATTGTTTCGAAAATTGTTTTATAATTGTTTAAAGTTTGTTTTAAATGTTTTAATGAAAGTATTTATATAATAAAGCCCGGTTTAGTGAGGAGTCCGGTTTATAGTAAACGTTAATTGGTAGTCATGATGGATCAACTTATGAGTTGGACTTTGCTACTAATTAGGGTTTCTATATAGCCTCTCTTAAAACCTAAATTCTAATTATATGTTAAGACTAGGGTTTGCACGAGTCACGAGGCACATGAGCCGTGACATCTCGTGTTTCCTAGGGTATATTAGGTAAAGATTTTATTCTATAATAATATCTTTACATATCTTATATATCTTACTTAATATATTTATTTATGGTTAAAGATATTCTTGTTTTAGGAAATCTTATCATAATCTTAGAATTTATAGTAAAGATAATAATTGGAAAGATTATATTCTATCTCTTTGAATATTCTTTATTATCTTTTGAGGGCTTTTAGGAAAGAGATAATAAGAAGATATGATTTGTTTCTATATCTTATTATTTCGGCTGTTAGGGTTTGACAAAACCGTGTAGCCTACTCTTTCTCCTCCTATAAATACTTTGCTATTTACAACATCTAAAATAGAGACCTTAAGCATAAAAATTGATTTTAATTTTACAAAGCAAACCGTGTGTTTTAAGCAGAAAAACCGATTTGCTATTTTGAAAGGTCGTGTGTCATAAAACTCGCATACTCGTTCTTCATTTATCATTTTAAGATAATAGTGCTTAGTTGAATTCTTAACTTGTTCATTAACGTGAACCTTTGTTAGAATCATTAGTGCTTTCTTATTAGCGTAAGTTAGTCACTCGAGTATTTAACGGTACTCATTGAGTTACAGCTAGAGTTAGTTGTACGAGTTGGGTTAGTAAATTTGTAATCCGTAGAAAGGTACTAAATTTATTAATCGAGAATAGTGGACGTAGGTTTCGACTTGTGAAACTGAACCACTTCAAAACCCTGTGTCTCTTCGTTGTTTCGTTTGTTTCGCTTATTACCTTTACCTTCATTAGTTGATTAGTTAAAGTTTAATCAATAAACTTTAAATAATCAATTACATTAGCATAATCGAAAAAGCTTTCAAAAAGTTTTAAATCCTCAATTCACCCCCCCTCTTGAGTATTTTGGATCAATAGACTCTTCAATGGTCGAAGTAGAACACTTCGACATTGCCAACATAATCATCTGCTCCATAATAATGCTTCACATGATGGCAATTCACTTTAAATCTTCTGCCATCGGGATGTTCTAACTCAATGGACCCAAATTTGGTGACAGCAGTCACTGTATAGGGGCCACTCCACCTGTACTTCAGCTTACAAGGAAACAAGCGTAATCGGGCATTAAACAGCAGCACCTTCTGCCTGACATGGAATTGGATGATTCTTTTGTCGTGCCATGATACTGTCGTTTCGTACCAAAAATAAATACCTAAGTACAACTAACAGAAGTCAGCGGTAAGTAGGGTCGATCTCCACAGGGAGGCGGTGTACTATCTATTTGTCTATTCTATCCGTCTGATGCCACAAATGGGGGTTGAATTTGATTGTGTTAACTAAACTAGAGATTTAAGCAAGGGAAATGAATAAGAGAATTAACAGTAAGAGAAGGGAGTATGCTAGGGGTCGGTCCACCGTGGCGACTATCGATCTTATACTATCAGGAATACTAAGGCGATTAGACTATTGATAAGAAGAGCTATGGTCGTCACCTTTCGGTCCTTAAACCGCCCTAGAGCGTAAACAGCTTAACTTTCGCCCTCACTGCAATGCCCTATTGTAATTAAGCAAGCCTTCCCTTCCAATCTTTCGATCTAGGTCGGGGTTAACTAAATTTATGGTCTCCTGCATGCATTCATTCGACCGGATAACAATTAAATTGCCTAATACAATTCCTATCGCAAGACTAATCTATTTAATACAATTAAAACATCGCGACCACGGCTTCCCTAATCCTAACATACTAGGGGAATTTAGCTAGACATGGAATTAATAAGAACAATAAATAAAGAGGGAGAGGGAATAATAACCATTAAAAAGAGAGAAAGGAAGAAAGAATTACTGAATTAAAGAGATCCGGAAAATGAACAGGAATAAAAGTAACAGTATATAGAGAAAAGGGAGAAGAGCAACGTGATCCTCCGATAAAAAGCATCTAACATAACTGACGACCTAACTCCTATTTATAAGAAATTAGGAGTTTAATTAAACCTAATGACGGAAAATAACTAAAAAGCCCACCAACAAAAATCCACTCGATCGAGCAACTAAATCACTCGATCGAGCAAAGGCATAAAAGGAACTGGTCGATCGAAAGGAAAAATAGTCGATCGAGTACTTATTCATCCTAAAACCACTCGATCGAGAAGAAGTGGCTCTCGATCGAGCAAATGGGCTCTCGATCGAATAGAAACAGTTCTCGATCGAGCACTTCTCACGCGCGTAATTCCGCTTCGCGACTGAACTTCAAACGGCTGCCATTTCTTCGTTACTTGGTCAAACAGGGTGATTCCGGTGGCGTTGGAAAGCTAAGAGGACAAACTTTCATCTCCAATTAGAATAACCTGAATATCTGTTGTATAACTCGAGATATGGCTCTTACAAGCAGGAACTAGCAAATTGAAGCACTCTCTTGGCTCGCCTAACTTCCTTACTCCAATGCGCATCTCAAAATAGTACTTTCCAAGCTCCGACTCAACTCATCTCCTAAATGCATGCTAAATGGACGGTAAAAGGCTTGATTTCACCACTTTATGGTTCATTCCTGCAAATAAGACAAAATACACCAAAGTAGCATATTCGGGGCATTTCGTAGCATAAAACCACGATAAAAGCATAAAGATACGCGCATAAATTAGGCTAAAAGGACTATATAAAATGCACGTATCAAATCTCCCCAAACCAAACCTTTACTCGTCCCCGAGTAAACTAAAATGCAACTAATGGAACGGAAAAAGATAACTCAGAGCCAGCTAAAAATGCCCACTTAAGCCAATTTAATGCAAGCAAACTAACACTTATAGCAGAACAGTCAAATGCAAACGAGTTATAAGATGTTTATAAACAAAGCTGAACCGTCGACCTTGCAAGACCTTTAACAATGGACTCTCACGGGTCACTCTTCTCTCATGAAACAAAGCGTAAGCATATATATGTAAGAGAGAAAGAAAGATAGTCGCTCACCTAAACTAGACCCACATAAACATGCATGCAACTAATATGATAGACAATTCTAGCTACCAAACACACATTCCAACCAAACAAGGTCCTGTCACAGCCGAGGGCTTACAAAGATATGGTAAAGTGAGGCAATGGGTAGGAAAAGGCAAAACAATTATGGGAATGAGGAGGTATAGGTGATCAAGCTAGTACCTAAACAAAACCATATGAGACATATCCATTTCCAACTCAATTATGAATAAATACATGCCCTTCAATTGGCATAAATCTCACCAAACCAAACTGAACATACTCCTCAAATGATGTAAGATAGAACATAGGAGTGAAACCGTCTCATCAAACATCAATCTTTTTTCGAATTTTTCTCTTTCTATTTTTTTTTTCGGTTTCTTCTTCACATTTTTTTTTTGAATCTTTTTTTTTTTTCATTTTTCATATTCTTTTTTTTCTTTTTCACGTCATTTTTTTCATCATCCTCCTTTCCTTCATAAATACCAACTCCGAATCAATATGATATGAGCCAAAATTGATACAAAAGATAATATACCGCAAAACATACACTAAACTAGCTTGACAAGGCAGGCTAAATTTGGATGTAGCTAAGGGTCAACTGGCAAATTTGGCTAATGTGGAGTTAAATGGGTAAAAATGAAAGAAAGGGAAATTTGTAAGCACCTCCCTGCATGTGACACCAACCACTAACCCGAATGTATGACGGCAAAAAGCAATTGAATTTCATATACGTGCAAATTGATTAACATGTTATGCAAGGAGTAACTACTCACAATCCTACATGAAACCGGTCACAAATGACACCAGTTTATAAGGCTCTAAATCTTAGAAATTATAAGTAGGTTGCCAAAATTTCAGGTCAAGTCTATATGTTCAGCTAAATTAAACATTAACTCGTAGATTATGCAATCAGACAAAGCTAAAAGATAACAGTTTATTGCAAGGCTTAAGCAAAAAGACAAATATAGTGCAATTTCATCATGGAAATCTACCGTTCCGACTCAACCTATATGCTAAAGTAAACGTGAAATTTTTTTGAATTTTCAACAATTTTTCAAATTTTTATTGAATTTTAAATTTTTATGAAATAGATAACAATGCAAACAGAAAATTAAACGTGATAACAGAAATGCAAATAAAAACAATATGCAGACACAGATATGGATGCATAACCTCCCCAAACCAAACCGTACAATGCCCCCATTGTACCAAAACATGGAAAGGAAATGCAAACTGAAGGAGAAAGAGAGTAAATGCGGAAAAACTCACAAGATAGCGCGAATAAGGGGACCTCCCCAAACCGACCATGAAATGGGAGGTTGCTAAGGGCCCGGAAAACCGTCTCAGGAAGCTAATCCAAGTAAAACGAGTGAATGGGCATGCAAAACTGCTCGATCGACTGGAATAGTGGTCGATCGAGTGGTTCTCTAATCTGCAGGTGGTCGATCGAGTACAATTGCCACTCGATCGAGTGGATTCATCGGCAAAAGTGCTCGATCGAGTAGAATGACTACTCGATCGAGTGATCCTCGGTGTAATTCCTGCAAAACGCAATAAAAACAGCCCGCAACTAACCAAAACAAGCTTAACTGAGACCGTCTATGGTATAAAAACCATTTATTACAACTGAAATAAAATAAAAATGCAAAATAAAATCGCCGGGTTGCCTCCCGGGTAGCGCTAGCTTCAGTCAGGTCCCAGCTCGACCTCCTTTTTCTTTGAGCCTCTATAATTGATCACAATCAAAACAGCTCAAAGCGCGCAACAACCTGTCAAAAAGCTGCGCATGTGCTACACAAAAGAGTAAGTAGCACCAAAGTGGAATACAGAAATAGGAAATAAAAATGTGTAAACATTTAAGTCTAACAAATTTCCTATGGGCGCTCCTAAATTTATCCACAAAATAAAGGAGCGAGGGAGCAATTGATGATAAATTAGGGCTCCAATTCAGATTAACAATTTTAAAATGACAAGGATGGTGAGAAATTGCTAATTTATGCGTCCACATATGAGGGGGTATAGCTTTGAAAAAGGAAGCATGAATAAGACGAGGCAATTTACAAATAATAATGAAATTACCGTTTACTACCTCAGGTTGATCACTCTTAATGACGGAATCATAGATAAAAGAATTCATTACCTCTTCCGTGCTAGGAGTAATCACCGACCCAGCTGTCCTTTTGTCACCCTCAGTGGAATCCGTCCCGTAAATCTCAGCCTCAAGCGCATCTAACTCGGCTTTGAATAAGGGTGATTCACCATAACCGTTATCATCGTCAAAATCGTCATCAAAATCAAGCCCAAATGACGAACCAAAGCTCCCAATGGCCAAACTACTCGATCGAGTAGAGTCTTCATTCGATCGAGCAGTTTCCTCCTGATTTCCACTCGATCGAGTAGAATGTTCACTCGATCGAGCACTTTCTCCTGGAAAATCACTCGATCGACCGATATTAATCACTCGATCGAGTGATTCCTCCTGTACAGCGCTGAAATCCTCGTGTGGGGCAGTGAAATATGATAGAAACTCGTCATCCGAGTCATAGAAGTCTTCCTCAGCATTGGGTAACACGGTATCCTCAGGGGAAAAACCGCTCTCAGCAAGGTATACTTCTTCTTCTTGCATCTCAGCTGCTATCTGAGCAACTACAGATTCAAGCTCATGGAATCGAGCGTCCATATTTTTATTACTCTCTTACATTTGTGATACAAGCGTTGCCATTGAATATGTCAGCTCCGCGATCTCTTCTATCTCCATCTCAGCTGCTAACTGAGCAACTACGGACTCGAGCTTATCAACTCGCGAGACATATTCTTGTGCTTGGAATGCAAGTGTCTCCATCAAGAATTTCAGCTCCGCAATGTCTTCTTCTTGTATATCAGGGGAATCTTGTTGCGGCGGCCATTGATAGGGTGGATGTGGCGGCACAACTACAGCTGCATTGTGCTCAGCAGAACCACATCTCCCGTAGCAGATCACCGGCTGTTCCATATAATGGGACATCGATGATGGGTCAAAGGTACTCAAGCCTTCCCTTTGACTGTCTTTCACCTAGAACTGTCTAGGTAGTACCTGTAAGGCCTATCAAAACAGCACTCAAGGAAAAAGATTAAAAACGGCCTCAAGGGAAAAATCCCTTGAGGCTAAAAAAACAGAATAAAATTAAACAAATAAATAAATAGATTGCCTCCCCGGCAACGGCGCCAAAATTTGATACTGTCGTTTCGTACCAAAAATAAATACCTAAGTACAACTAACTAACGAAGTCGGTAAGTAGGGTCGATCTCCACGGGGAGGCGGTGTACTATCTATTTGTCTATTCTATCCGTCGATGCCACAAATGGGGGTTGAATTTGATTGTGTTAACTAAACTAGAGATTTAAGCAAGGGAAATGAATAAGAGAATTAACAAGAAGAGAAGGGAGTATGCTAGGGTCGGTCCACCGTGGCAGCTATCGAGATCTTATACTATCGGAATACTAAGGCGATTAGACTATTGATAAGAAGAGCTATGGTCGTCACCTTTCGGTCCTTAAACCGCCCTAGAGCGTAACGACTTAACTTTCGCCCTCACCGCAATGCCCTATTGTAATTAAGCAAGCCTTCCCTTCCAATCTTTCGATCTAGGTCGGGGTTAACTAAATTTATGGTCTCCTGCATGCATTCATTCGACCGGATAACAATTAAATTGCCTAATACAATTCCTATCGCAAGACTAATCTATTTAATACAATTAAAACATCGCTACCACGGCTTCCCTAATCCTAACATACTAGGGGAATTTAGCTAGACATGGAATTAATAAGAACAATAAATAAAGAGGGAGAGGGAATAATAACCATTAAAAAGAGAGAAAGGAAGAAAGAATTACTGAATTAAAGAGATCCGGAAAATGAACAGGAATAAAAGTAACAGTATATAGAGAAAAGGGAGAAGAGCAACGTGATCCTCCGATAAAAAGCATCTAACATAACTGACGACCTAACTCCTATTTATAAGAAATTAGGAGTTTAATTAAACCTAATGACGGAAAATAACTAAAAAGCCCAGCCCGTCAGCAAAATCCACTCGATCGAGCAACTAAATCACTCGATCGAGCAAAGGCATAAAAGGAACTGGTCGATCGAAAGGAAAAATAGTCGATCGAGTACTTATTCATCCTAAAACCACTCGATCGAGAAGAAGTGGCTCTCGATCGAGCAAATGGGCTCTCGATCGAATAGAAACAGTTCTCGATCGAGCACTTCTCAGCGCGTAATTCCTGCTTCGCGCACTGAACTTCAAACGGCTGCCATTTCTTCGTTACTTGGTCAAACAGGGTGATTCCGGTGGCGTTGGAAAGCTAAGAGGACAAACTTTCATCTCCAATTGGAATAACCTGAATAGCTGTTGTAGAACTCTAGATATGGCTCTTACAAGCAGGAACTAGCAAATTGAAGCACTCTCTTGGCTCGCCTAACTTCCTTACTCCAATGCGCATCTCAAAATAGTACTTTCCAAGCTCCGACTCAACTCATCTCCTAAATGCATGCTAAATGGACGGTAAAAGGCTTGATTTCACCACTTTATGGTTCATTCCTGCAAATAAGACAAAATACACCAAAGTAGCATATTCGGGGCATTTCGTAGCATAAAACCACGATAAAAGCATAAAGATACGCGCATAAATTAGGCTAAAAGGACTATATAAAATGCACGTATCATGCCACCTCTTCGTTTTCTCCTTGTAGATGCGCGCACTGTCGTAGGCATTTAGCCTAAACTCTTCTAACTCAACTAGCTACAATAAACGGTTCTCACCACACAACTTAGAATCATAATTCAATTCACGAATAGCCCACCAAGCTTTGCACTCTAGTTCAGCAGGTAAATGACAAGACTTCCCATAAACCAACCGATATGAAGATGCACCAATCGGTGTTTTAAAGGCAGTCCGATATGCCCATAATGTGTCATCTAATTTTAGACTTTAATCCTTCCGCGATTTAGAAACAACTTTAGCTAAAATCTTCTTTAGTTCCCTATTAGAGACCTCAACCTGCCCACTGGTTTGGGGATGATACCCCAAACCGCGACGATGTTGGACACCAACTTTAGACAGAATAGCTGTAAGTTTCTTTTCTTTAAAGTGCATACCCCCATTACTAATGACGACCCTAGAGACACCAAATCGGGGGAAAATAATCTTTTTAAACAATTTAATCACGGTCTTGGCATCACAGTTAGGTGAAGTAATAGCCTCCACCCATTTAGACACATAGTCTACAACTACTAAGATATACCTGTTACCTTTACTGGACAGAAAGGGTCCTTGGAAATCAATGCCCCAGACATCGAAAACCTCGACCTCTAGAATACCATTTTGGAGCATCTCATGTCTCTTAGAGATATTTCCCGAACGCTGGCAAGCATCACAAGCTGAAACAAACACTTTAGCATCTGCAAACAAAGTAGGCCAGAAGAAACCAGACTAAAGTGCCTTAGCCACGGTTCACGACGGACCGTGGTGACCGCCATAAGAAGAAGAACGACAGCCCTCTAGGATTGCTTTGGTCTCCCACTAAGGAATACACCGTATGTAAAGACCGTCAGCACACTCCTTAAATTGATAGGATCATCCCAGAAATAGCGCTTCACGTCATGAAAGAATCGCTTCTTCTGCGGATAAGACAAGTTAGCTGGCAGCTCACCACCTACAACGTAGTTAGCATAATCTGCATACCACGGATCAACACCTGTGTTAGTAGCAACCGCAAATAGAGAATCATCAAGAAAAGAATCATCAATAGGTAAAAGATCCTCTCCCTCCTGCTGCGGTAACCGCGACAGATGATCAGCTACTACATTCTCAGCGCCCGTCTTGTCTTTGATTTGTAGATCAAATTCCTGGAGAAGGAGTATCCACCTCAACAAGCATGTCTTAGCTTCCTTCTTGGCAAGAAGGTGTCTCAGCGCTGCATGGTCCGTAAAAACAGTAACTTGCGAACCTACCAAATAAGAACGAAATTTCTCCTGCGCATAAACCACAACTAATAACTCCTTCTCAGTAGTAGTATACTTCACTTGAGCCTCATCTAGAGTTCGGCTCGCATAGTAAATCGCGCTCAAAGCTTTGTCTTTCCGCTGGCCTAACACCGCTCCTAGTGCATAATCACTAACATCACACATAATCTCAAATGGCAGCTCCCAGTCGGGAGGCTGGATAATCGGTGCTGAAATCAAGGCCTGTTTCAACCAGTTAAAAGCAGAAAGACACTCATCAGAAAAAACAAAGGGGACATCCTTAAGTAACAACTGTGTAAGTGGTTTAGCAATTTTAGAAAAGTCCTTTATGAACCGGCGATAAAAGCCAGCATGTCCAAGGAAACTCCTCCCTCCTTTAACATTAACGGGAGGAGGTAATTGCTTAATCACTTGCACTTTTGCTTTATCCACCTCGATGGCCCTATCATAAACTAAATGCCCTAAGACAACTCCCTCGTTGACCATAAAGTGGCACTTCTCCCAGTTAAGCACAAGGTTAACCTTAATGCAGCGCTACAACACTTTATCAAGGTTAGACAAGCAGTTATCAAAATCACTCCCATAGACGCTGAAATCGTCCATAAAGACCTCCATAATAGACTCTATATACTCAGAAAATATTCCCATCATGCACCTTTGAAAGGTGGCTGTAGTATTGCATAAACCAAAAGGCATTCTATGATAAGCAAAAACACCTTGATGACAGGTAAAAGTAGTCTTTTCCTGATCATCCGGATGAATAGGGATCTGAAGGAACCTTGAGTATCCATCTAAATAACATAAAAACTTATGAAAGGCTAACCTTTCTACCATCTGATCGATAAAAGGAAGGGGGAAGTGATATTTCTTCGTGGCGGCATTCAACTGTCTATAATCAATGCACATCCGCCAACCAGTCACAACTCTAGTAGGTATCAACTCATTTTTATCATTCTTAACCACGGTAGTTCCTCCTTTCTTAGGAACCACCTGAACTGGACTCACCCATTTAGAATGACCAACAAAATAGATAATACCTGCATCAAGTAGCTTCATTACCTCAGCCATCACAACATCCTGCATCTTCTGATTCAGCAGGCGCTGACCTTGTCTGCAAGGCTTGTGATCTTGTTCTAGCTCAATCCTGTGCATACAAATATCAGGACTGATGCCCTGAATATCGTCCAACTAATAACCCATCGCTTTCTTGTTTTTCTTAAGAACAGCTAACAAAGCGGCCAGCTGCTTATCATCAAGCTTAGCACTAACAATGACTAGATACTGCTCGGTATCATCTAAAAATGCATATTTGAGATGGGAAGGAAGAGGCTTACGCTCAGGTACCTTTACCTCCATAGCGCAAAGAGTGTTTACTAATTGTTCTACCCTCTCTCCTTCAGCGTCTGTGAGTTCACGCTCATTATAGCAGCTTCAAGCAGATCCAACACAGCGTCATTGTTTTCCGGGTTATCTGCACACTCATCTAACAACATAAAAGCTTCCAGTGGATCCTTTATCAAGGAATCCGACCAAAACTCATAAACAGACTCATCAACGATATCAACTGAATAACAAGTATCCTCTATCATTGGTCTAGCAAGTGTACCAGGAAAACTGAAAGTGATAGCATCATCCCCCACTGCAAGAGTCAAACGTCCTTGTTTGACATCTATGATGGCCCCAGTTGTACACAAGAATGGTCTTCCCAATATAATCGGGGTCTGGGTATCCTCAGCTATGTCTAAGACAATAAAATCTACTGGAATAAATAACTTGCCTACTTTGACAGGCACGTCTTCTAGGATACCTTATGGTCATCTAAACGATCTATCAACCATCTGGAGGGTGATATTGGTCATTTTAAGGTGACCCATATTAAGTTTCTTGCAGACAGAATAAGGCATGACACTGACACTGGCTCCCAAATCATATAGAGCCTTTTCTATCACTTCATTTCCTATTATGCAGGTCATAGAGAAACTACCCGGATCTTTCAATTTAGGCGGAGCTTTATTAAGAATTAGATTGCTAGACTCCTCCATAAAGGCAACAGTCTCAAATTCACTAAGCTCTCTCTTACGCGTCAAAATATCTTTCATAAATTTTGCATAAGAAGGTACCTGGGTAATTAATTCGGTAAAAGGAACGGTTACCTGAAGGTTCTTGACCACTTCCACGAACTTACCGAACTGTCGCTCGACCTTAGCATCTTTCAGACGTCCTGGATAAGGAATTATGGTAACAGTGAGTGGGCCCGCGACTCTCTCTTTACCTTTGTCTAAACGTGGCATCTCCACAGCAGAGGAAGATGACCCACCAGCGTGTTTAGACTTCAAAATAGTGTCCTCGGTATTGCGTTTAATCGATCGAGTAACATTATTACTCGATCGAGCCGTTTTCTCTTGAGATTCAGTCGATCGAGGGACACCAACCACTTGATCGAGGTCATCGATTTCAGGGGTGCTCGATCGAGCACTTTCAGGGGGAAAATCACTCGATCAATCATCCAGGGCTCTCGATCGAGCATCCAATTCACTCGATCGAGCATTTTGACTCTGTTCAGCAGCGTCAAAGTTAATTTGTTCTTCCAAAATAGTTTACGGATCTTCTTCAACAGGTATATCATCATTTTCCGGCATTATTGGTCCATTATAAGTAAGACCACTTCGGAGATTGATTGCATTAATCGGGTCACAAGAAGGTGGTTGATTTGCTTGAATCATTTGCTCGGATGCAAAACGTATGAATTGATCTTTCAACTCCTTTATAGAATTTTCATTTTCTTGCGCATTCTTTTGGAATTGATGTGCCAAAGATAGCACCAAAGATTTCAACTCCTCTATCTCTACATTTGTAGAAGAAAACTCATCTTGCTGCGGCATTGAATTGGTAGAACTAGAAGTACTTGATATGGCTACATCTTCAATGAAATCATCGAAGTGTAATACCCATCCTTTTAGGGACCCGTTGACTATCGTTGACTGATCTTAGACACATGTCTAGACCTTTGGTAGCCTTACGAGTTTAGTCTTGCGACATAGTAAACCTTTGAGTTTAGGAAGCTCGATCTAGCGGAGGCTACTCGATCGAGTAGCTCAGTAACTCAATCGAGTAGAGGCCACTCGATCGAGTATGTCACGTACTCGATCGAGTAACTTGAGTAAAGCGGTAAAATATAAATCGTGGAATCGTGAAACCAAAATCATTTCATCTCATTTCTCCTAAACCTAACTGCCGTCAAATCTCTCTCCCTCACCCATATTCATCCTTTTGGAGCCCTTTATGAGTTGAGACACCATGGGGATGGGAAGCATGAGTCGGGTAGCAGTCTTGTCGCCGGAAGGCTATGTATAGGTATGTCATCATCATCATCATCATCGTTTTCCTTAGTTTTGTTTATGGTTGTGGTAGTAGTAATAGATTGTCATACTATTTGTAATAGGTGGTTATGGTGGTAGCTGTCGTCTTATGGTTGTATGCGGTATTGCTGCGGATTGCTAAAGGTAGGTTTTCCTACTCAGTACTGTTGGTTGTCTAGTGTGTCGATTGTATTGTTTAATTGATTTTGGTTTGGTTGTTGGTAGTATGGATTGGCTGTAGTTGGTTGTGTTGTTTGATTGTCTCTGGTTGGCGAGGTGCACCCTCGGCTGAGTGGAGTCACTTGCGGGAGTGGCTTCACTCCCTTGATTCGCCCCTTGTGGTTCCCGTCACAAGGGGGATGTGCACATTAAGGAACCTGGGTTTTCGCTCAGTGTTGAAGAGCGGGGATTAGGTGGGAATGGCTGCGGTCCCCCCACTGGTGGCAAGGATTACCGGTTGCGGCCGTAATCTGGCAGGACTTGATCTTCGGGCAGTCAGAGGAGGGTTGGAGGTTGGAGGAGGTATTGGGTGTATGTTTGTTGTATCTAGTTTTGTGTGTTCCTTCAGTTACTGACCTTGTGTGGTGTTGTCTGTGTTTTCTTCTTGTGTTGTGTCTGCCGTGATCCATTATGGTGAGCAGTCGGTCTTAGCAGGTTTATATGTGGAGATTAATTGGGTGCTTTGGAAGGACGTGTCTACCACAAGTCTTGGCAGAGATAGTATCATGTAGTTGATAGATGTCATCAGTTCTATCTTTTATTTCGTTGAGTAACTTGTAATAAACATAATTGTTCTTTTATCGACATTTGATATTTACTATTCCTCGGACAACCGAGATGGTAACGCCCTTATCTACTGGGGAAGGTCTTGATAAGGCTCCTTGGTAGATGGGGGTGTTACAAGAAGTATGGTGATACTAAAAGGGTGATGTTAAATCCGCAGGCTAAAAATCAACCAAAACACGGGAGGGAATTGTATGCACATGACGTCATTAGCCTTGAGTAATCTATCTATATATCTATCTATATTATTAAAAGAAGGTTTTTTCGAGCGATTATAGAGAGTCCAAGTTTCCTAAACGACTTACGACCGATGAAATAAGAGATAATATTTAAATTAATAATTATTAAAATAAGATATGGAACAATATAAATTAATAATACGGAATCATATATGAAAATCGACTAAAATACGGTATTTGATTTTTGGAACTTCTGTAATACTACTGTTGGGCCTGGTGTCCTTTACAGTTAGTGCAAGGACTTATAAATCTCTAAAAGGATCAAAGGGCATACTTTTGGTATTATTATCAGTTGATCCACGTTTATCAATAACGGTTGGCTTGCTAGATAAGTTTGACGTTATTGTCATACAGATGGCGGTGATCAACTGGTCCCTAAAAGTCACACCTATAAGATACGTTTGAGAGATGTGACAGTATGAAAATACAGTCATGTTGATGCCAAATTTGACTAACCAGTTAGTCGGAGTTATTGACTAATAATTAGTCAAATGTGATGTTGAGATATTTTATTTAATACGGATTAAATAATAATGGCTAAGGCGAATTAAGCAGTTAATTCGTAAATTAAATATAAACGATTATATTTGATTAATGTACATTGAATTAATTATACAATATCGTCTTTGTCGGACATGTATTAATAATTCAACTAAGTCATGTTACTAGTTGATGTTTTAATAACCGATAACCGATGACGATTTATAATTAAAAACCCGTCGTATACATTTAGCAAATTTCGAGTCGGACCACGAGTTAAACATAAGAGGAAGTGGAAGCCCACTTCCCCATGTGGATCTCGGTTTGGCCGAATGAAAGGAACAAAAGGAGAGCTTCTCCTCCTTTCTAACCTAATGATTCATTTTGACAAAAATATTAGGGTTTCAGAGTATTTTTCTCTGAAATTTCTAGATCTCATATCGAATAACCTCACAATAGCTCTCTCAATATTGCAAGTCAATTAGAGAGCATTTCTAGCACAAGGGCATAGTCTCAGACGGTCTTGGGTGCAACGATTAGGAGGAAATCTACTTTGATTTCTGTTCTTTACGCCGCACATCAAAGGACCCGAGGTTGATTCCTAATCTTTATCGTTTTCTATTGTATTTCGTTTATGACCATAAATTACATGTTAAATTTACGTTATAGTCCTAAATTTTAAGGGTCTTATACGGATATTACCTTACAAGTGGTATCAGAGCGAGGCCACGTAAATTTTTCTATGTGATTTTCATCAAACGATTTGAATCGATATTTTTTCTTCTTAAAAACCGTGCGGCAGCCTCTCGGCAATTTTTTGTTTTGCACACGGCTGTTTTGCGTTTTTTTGTCTTGGGAACCGTGTCCAGTTTACACGGTTGCACTTGTTGTTGTTTTTGTCTTGAAAACCGTGCCGTCACATGTATCACACGGCTGTTTTGATTGATTTTTCGTTTTGTTCTTTTGCATATTGTTATTTTATACGGAGATTATAGCAATATGTTAAATATTGACAATTGTTGTTTTGATTTTCCGCGTTTTAGATCAAAAATTACAATTGTTTTGCTATGTCAAACTGTTTTCACGAGGGTTTTATGTTTCAGCATGTTTTTGCCCTTGATCGAACATATTTCTACTCGATCGAGAGCTTTTCAGTGTTGTTTTTGATCGATCGAGTACTTGCTTTACTCGATCGACCACTTTTTAAAACCCCTATGTTCGATCGAGAGGTCCTCGTACTCGATCGAAACGATTTTTTCGACTAAAGTCCTCGATCGACCTCTAGTTCTGTCGATCGAATACTTACTGTTTGGCATACCTCTCGATCGACTAGCAGTTCAGTCGATCGAGCCCTTTTGTTCCTCGATCGAGAACTTTTGTCCCTGGATCGAGGGATTTTGTTTTGGCACCTTTGAATTTTACTTTTATTGTTCAAAAAATTCTCTTTTGGCCATAAAATGTACATCATACGGATGTTGTACACTCGCTTGATAGTGAAAAGGTTCACTCACGTACCATATAGTTATTTTAAAGCGTATTTAAAGTAACGGATTGTAATAGATTAAAATTAAACAGATAGAAGCGGTTTTATCACATAATTTTAATCGTTAAAAGGTGGTTTGGATAAATTTAACATAATTACGGAATTATGTCACGAATAAATTTGTTTTAGTTGATGCATTTTATTTATCGTTATTTTGAATGCCTTGAATGCTTTTAATTACGTATTTATTTTTACAAACAGTTGTAACTTAGTGTGGCCTTAGTAGAACGTGTTACCGTAATGATGGAACACGGTCTTGGTTGTATTTTGAGATCTCGTATCTCCGTTTTGGATTTTTCACTTGTAATTACAGTTTTTATTTAGGATGTAAATAGGTTATATTTTGTAATTTTTAATTGTAATTTTTGAGAAGACCAAAGATGGAGAATCGGATGCTCACTCCCGCTACTTGGATCAAGATGGAACATCAAGACAAGCTTCTCGGGTCCAACGGTGGATTCCAAAGTTGTTTTATGTTCTTTTTATTAGGATAGGCCACACTAGGAATTTTATTTACGTATTGCATTCTTTTATTTATTTTTCGTAACGATTATATGCATCATATTCCGCCTAAAACCAAACCACCTAATTTATTGCATGAAAACTGACTCATATAGAGGTCACGCGTTAGTTTTCATTGATATACAGATATCACTCGTTTTTAAATAAGCCATCACCTAAGTTAATTCATTCACGTATTGCTAGTTATTCGTTCACTTAAAATGAATTTAAACTAAGTTGATGGGATCTTCCTCGTATAAACCAAAATTGAGAATAGTCTTTATAGGTCAAACTCCAATGAGTCCCTTCTTCGTCGGTAGGCATAATATGACCCCTTCTACGTCGGGTAAGTTGGAACTGATTGACCTATTTTATCTCAACACTATGGTCACTCGTACGATCCTGTGATTATGGTGGACTATAGATAGGATTTACGGAAATCTATCGACCAGGAGTTCTTACGGAAGAACTAGCTAAACAGTTGGCTTATCAATTTACGGAAATTGAGTCTTGGGATCACTTGTATCATTCTTGAGGGAGATCAATTATGCAAGTGCAATGAGTCTACACGATTAAGATAAATAGACTTAAATCACCTCGATGAGTTGCTTATTTCGTTTTTGTTTTTCTTTCTTTTTCAGTGTAGATCACGAACATTTAAACTGCTAATAACGAAATGGCTGGTCCTACTAACGACCCAATGCCAAGTGCCACATTGGACCGTGAGTCCTGGCTTCGGATCTTCATGAATCGGATGAATCGGTCTACTCGATCAAGAATGATGGATCAAACTTCGCGGATCGGGAGGCGGCATTACGGAATGCCTGCGCCGCCGACGGAAGCTCAAATATCTAATAGAGCCCATCCCGGCAAACCCAGGTCCCACGGCTAGAGCTAACGAGATCGCCAAGTTTAACGATTTTCGTATGGAAGCGGGTGCGATAAAGAACGTACTCATTTTTGCAATGGAACCCAATTTGCGTAAACACTTCATAGCCCATGGTGCAAACAAGATTTTCACCACGCTCACTAAGGAATTCTCGAAAGCACCGAGAATCGTGACCTATGAGCATACCACTCGCTTCTTTGATGCGAGACTCCAGAAGGGCCAACCGGTTAGCCCACACATTCTCAGCATGATTGAGAATGTCGAGAAACTGGAGACGCTTGATTGTAAAATCAGCGAGAACATCGTCATTGACCGCATGCTTCACTCACTCCACGATGGTTTTGCGCTCTTTAGAGCCAATTACTATATGAATGATTTGAAGAAAAGTCCCCATGAACTACACTCCCTCCTCGCATGCAGGCACCGAGAAGGACATGAAGTTGATGGGAGCTTGAAAAGGATGTTCTCGTTGTGTCAAACAAGGGCAAGGGTAAGGGCAGAGCTCAGGCAAACCTAGCAAAGAGGTAAACCGAAGTTCAAGAAGTCGGGTCGGGTAAGAGTGGGCCTGGTGAGTCGAGCAACTCATCGGGCGCGACAAAGAGCAAGACCGATAACATGGAATGCCATCACTGCCACAAGACTGGGCATTGGAGGCGCACATGTCCTGTTTATCATGAGGACATAAAAGCAGGTCGCGTTAAACCTGTTGGTATGTCTTCTTCTTCTACTTTTATTCATATGATTGAGATTAACCACGCAAGTTACGGAACTTGGGTGCTAGATCCGGGCTGTGGTTCTCATCGTGTAATCATGTGCGGGGGGCTCGAAACATCGAACCCCTCGTAAAGGGTGAGGTGGACTGCGTGTCGGGAATGGAGCACGAGTGGCTGCCGTCTCAAGGGGAACATATGTGATCCAGCTTCCTAGCGGATTTGAGTTATTTTTATATAATTGCTATTATGTACCCAGTCTTTCCAAAAACATTATTTGGTTTCGCACTTGACAAACTTGGTTTTTCATTTGTAATAGAGATTAATACTTGCATTTTCTCATTACACGATATGATTTATGGCAAGGCAGTCTCCATGAACGGAATTTATGTTTTAGATCAGACCACCGAAATATTACACGTAATGAATAAAAGGTTAAAGGTTGGTGACAAAGATCAAACGTATCTATGGCACTGCCGTATGGGACACATTAATGAGAAACTCGTAAAACAGCTCATCAAGAATGGAGCTATCTCGGCCTTTGATTTTCAATCATTTGGCACGTGTGAATCATGTCTCATCGGTAAGATGACTCGGATTTCCTTCAAAGGTGTTGGAATGCGCGCTGCTGACCTATTAGGACTCATACACACGGATGTATGTGGACCTATGTCAATCACCGCACGAGAAGGCTATAGGTATTTCATCACTTTCACGGATGATTTAAGTAGATATGGTTATGTCTACTTAATGAAGCATAAAAGTGAATCCTTTGAGAAATTCAAAGAATACCGAGAATAGGGGGTGCGTAACCTCTTTGGGTAGAAAGATTAAAACACTACGTTCGGATCGTGGTGGCGAGTATCTTTCTCACGAGTTTGATCAACACCTTAAAGACTGTGGGATTGCCTTACAGTTAACTCCACCTGGAACACCTCAATTGAATGGTGTGTCCGAACGGAGAAATCGAACACTACTTGATATGGTTCGATCCATGATGAGTCACACCGTGTTGCCTCATTGTGGGGTTATGCTCTTCGTCACGGCTGCTCTAATACTTAACCGAAATCCGTCTAAAGTCTGTTGACAAGACTCCATATGAACTATGGAAGGAACGGTCCCTAACTTGTCCTTTATACGGGTTTGGGGCTGCGAGGCTTATGTCAAGTGGAGACACGAGGATAAGCTCGGCCCGCGATCGGTCAAGACATACTTTATAGGTTATCCTAAAGGAACGCTTGGTCATTACTTTTATTCGCCAACCGAACAACGTGTTTTTGTTGCGGCTAGTGCGACATTCTTAGAGAAGGAATTTCTCGAGAATGCAAAGAGTGATAGAACCTTCGAACTGTCGGAGATTCCAGAACCAAGTACCAAGCAACCATTGGAGGAACAAATTCCTTCAATCCCGGCTGCGGTGAATATTCCTGAGGAACCTAGGAGGTCGGGAAGAGTCTCTATTCCTCCGGACAGATACATTGGTATGGTCGAGGAACATGACATAGATGACATTCTACTCTTAACGAGTAGTGAACCCGCAACCTATAAAGGTGCCGTGACCAGTTCTGACTCAAAGCTATGGCTTGAGGCCATGCAATCCGAGATGGACTCCATGTATGAGAACAACGTATGGGATCTTGTTGACTTACCTGCTAAGGTTCGTCCCCTTCAATGCAAATGGCTTTACAAGATAAAGCATTCTGTGGAAGGTCAACAAGATATCTATAAAGCACGGCTAGTTGCTAAAGGTTTCACCCAAGTGCCAGGTTTGCACTACGATGAAATTTTTGCACCCGTAGTCATGTTGCGTTCCATTCGGATTATCTTAGCGATCGCCGCTTTTCATGACTATGAAATTTGGCAGATGGATGTGAAAACCGCCTTCTTAAACGGTTATTTGGAGGAAGAGTTGTACATGGTACAACCCGAAGGTTTCATCGATCCGCAAAATCCTAAGAAAGTATGCAAACTTAAGCGTTCCATTTATGGACTTAAGCAAGCATCTCGGAGTTGGAATCATCGCTTCGACCAAGTGATTAAAGAAAATGGATTTACTCGATCGGTCGAGGAACCATGTCTTTATATCAAGTCGAGTGGGAGCAAGATTGTCTTCCTAATATTGTATGTCGATGACATACTCCGGATTGGGAATGACATACCTCTCTTAACTTCGGTGAAAGTATGGTTGAAAAACCATTTCCGGATGAAAGATCTGGGAGAGGCACAAAGAATTCTAGGCATCCGTATCTATCGAGATAGATCACGACGGATGTTATCTCTCGATCGGGGAGTCTTACATAGACAAAATCCTAGAGAGATTCAGCATGACTAACTCCAAAAAGGGGTTCCTTCCTATGGCTCCAGGGGTGCATTTAAGCAAGTCTCAGGCGCCAGAGACACCGGAAGAGAAAGAGCGCATGACACGGATTCCTTATGCCTCGGCTATAGGATCAATCATGTATGCCATGATATGCACACGTCCGGACGTGGCATATGCATTGAGTATGACAAGTCGATTCCAACAGCATCCAGGTGAATCACATTGGCTGACTGTCAAGAACATTCTTAAGTATCTACGGAGGACTAAAGATTGGGCATTGACTTATGGAGGCCCTCAAAAGCTATGCGCAACCGGTTACGCAGATGCTAGCTTCCAAACGGATCGAGATGACTCGAAATCTCAGTCTGGATTCGTTTTTACTCTTAATGGCGCTGATCACTGGAAGAGTTCCAAACAAACTGTTACAACAGATTCTACGACTGAGTCTGAGTACTATGCCGCGTCTGAAGCTACAAAGGAAGCGATATGGATGCGTCAATTCTTACATGGACTATCCGTAGTGCCTAGTTCGAATGACCCGATAACCATCTATTGCGACAATAGTAGTGCCATCTTCCAAGCTAAGGAGCCTAAGTCTAGCAACAAGTCTAGACATGTACAACGGAAAGCTCATCTAATCCGAGATTACGTGGAGCAAAAGGAAGTAGTGATAGAAAAGATTGCTACAGATGATAACATAGCAGATCCTCTCACTAAACCATTAAGACAAGATAAGCATGAAGGGCATGTTAATTCCATGGGAATTAAACGTGTTCCTGAGTTGTAGTATTTTTTTTATGGATTAGATTCATTCTCTTTTGTACTCTATACGACATCATCGTTTTGATATTTATATATTTTGTTTTTCATGTGGAATTTGTACGACAATTTTGAACACCACAAAGTGAACTGAACAAACATTATATTTTTGGTCCTTAATTGCCCACATGAGCTGATAACTCTGGCAATTATTTTGTGACGTTGGTTGATGGTGGGTTCAACGAGCCATAAGTCAAACGGTTGACTGACCAATCACATAGGCGATTTATACGGATATCTCGTAGGACACAATTGTGACATCGACGTGGAGTCCTAAATGTTTTATAACATTCGGTGCCCGGTCGTGGATAGGACCTCCATGGTGATTCTAAGAGTCGATTCTTTTGACTATCGACTGTCTCTTGAGACTAAGGCAGATTTTAGGTGACTTTGGTTTCTTTCTCACGGTCATCCGTAACAGGGGCCAAGTAGATTTTTTATGGGTCATTTCATCTTTGTGCTTAGATCGAAGTAGTCGAGTTGAAGGAAATATTCAGCCTTTATCGGTACTCGATATTTCTCGGGGCCACTCGAGGAGTCAGAATCGAAATGCATGGCCATGCTCGGATACGGATTCGTTTTATCAGTTAAGTTACTCTCTAGTCGGGGAAACCACTCTTGATCCAGATCGATTGTAAAATACGACCTTTGCGGATCCGGATCTGCAAATTGTTTTACATTGAGTGGGAGAAATTTTAAATGAATATGAGAATCGGTTATCGCACATACACTTGTACGGACAAGTGGGAGTTTGTTGGAGCTGTGTCCTCCAGTGAGTGCGGATAACGTCATTGCACGTACACTTGTACGGACAAGTGGGAGCTTGTTGGGCCTGGTGTCCTTTACAGTTAGTGCAAGGACTTATAAATCTCTAAAAGGATCAAAGGGCATACTTTTGGTATTATTATCAGTTGATCCACGTTTATCAATAACGGTTGGCTTGCTAGATAAGTTTGACGTTATTGTCATACAGATGGCGGTGATCAACTGGTCCCTAAAAGTCACACCTATAAGATACGTTTGAGAGATGTGACAGTATGAAAATACAGTCATGTTGATGTCAAATTTGACTAACCAGTTAGTCGGAGTTATTGACTAATAATTAGTCAAATGTGATGTTGAGATATTTTATTTAATACGGATTAAATAATAATGGCTAAGGCGAATTAAGCAGTTAATTCGTAAATTAAATATAAACGATTATATTTGATTAATGTACATTGAATTAATTATACAATATCGTCTTTGTCGGACATGTATTAATAATTCAACTAAGTCATGTTACTAGTTGATGTTTTAATAACCGATAACCGATGATGATTTATAATTAAAAACCCGTCGTATACATTTAGCAAATTTCGAGTCGGACCACGAGTTAAACATAAGAGGAAGTGGAAGCCCACTTCCCCATGTGGATCTCGGTTTGGCCGAATGAAAGGAACAAAAGGAGAGCTTCTCCTCCTTTCTAACCTAATGATTCATTTTGACAAAAATATTAGGGTTTGAGTATTTTCTCCGAAATTTCTAGATCTCACATCGAATAACCTCACAATAGCTCTCTCAATATTGCAAGTCAATTAGAGAGCATTTCTAGCACAAGGGCATAGTCTCAGACGGTCTTGGGTGCAACGATTAGGAGGAAATCTACTTTGATTTCTGTTCTTTACGCCGCACATCAAAGGACCCGAGGTTGATTCCTAATCTTTATCGTTTTCTATTGTATTTCGTTTATGACCATAAATTACATGTTTAATTTACGTTATAGTCCTAAATTTTAAGGGTCTTATACGGATATTACCCTACAACTACGTTTTTCTAAGTCCTGTTACTCGGCCGAATAGGGCTTACTCAGCCGAGTAATGCGTCGCGTGTTTCTGGTCAGGCTACTGTCTAGGAATACTCGGCCGAGTATTCTCAATACTAGACCGAGTAAGGGATACTCGGCCGAGTATTCCCAATACTAGACCCGATATTCGGTCTGACGGGTATTTTTCCGCGGTTTGATTAAAATGATTAGAGAAGTATAAATAGCGTGTTGAGCAGTTTTTAATCAGTTCTAAATCATTATTTTACAAAACCTAACGACGCTCTAAACTTCTCTAATCATCTTCATCTTTTCCTAAGCCAAGGGTGATCGATTGTGAGCTTTTGGATCTCGTTGTCCGTGTCGTCTGTGTTAGTAAGTCTCTAGTATTCCTAATCAGTTTATCATTGTTATTGTTAGAATTGTGCAAGCCCTAATTTGGGTTAATTTGGGGGAATGGTTTATAGTGATGGTATGTGATTATTCGTGTGTAGGTGACGGTGTCATGGAGAATTGCTATTGATTGCTTGTGTGTGTGCTTGGATTGCGAAAAGGTAGGGTTTCCCTACTCAGTTGATTGCATAATTGATTTAAGATTGATGATTGTGATGTTGTGATTTAATCGATATGATAATATTGTTGTTGATTGTATTATGGAGTATTGGAGTTGAGATGGATTGATGATGATTGCGAGGTGTGTCCTCGGCTGAGTGGAGTTACTTGTGGGAGTGGCTTCACGCCCTTGATTCGCCCTTTGTGGAACCCGCCACAAGAGCGGATGTGCACATTAATGAACATGGGTTATCGCTCGTGTGATGAACGGGGCTTAGGTGGGCAAGGCTGCGGTCCCCCACCGACGGTGAGGATTATCTGTTGTGGCAGTAATCTGGCAGGGCTACACACTTAAGTGTGTAGTCAGTTACGAGATGTGATTGGGAGATGGAGATGATTGTGGAACAGTTGCTTTTGACATTGTTATATTTTGTCTTATTTTAATTATGCGGTGAACTGACCCCGTTGTTGTTTTGTAAACCTGTGGTGATCCATTCGGGGATGGTGAGCATATTGTGGCAGGTAATGGTTGTCTTTAGCTACGAGGATGAGATGGGATGTCATCACTTCGAGCCTAGCTTCCGCTGTTACGAGTTTAAATGTCTTTGATTTCCGTTGTATTGAGATTCATATTCATTTCTTTTGAGTTGGTTTTGAGACAATGTAATCGTTAACTTTATATTCTTTAATAAATGTTTTGGAATGGTTACTTTTGATATAGTAGCCTCGGATAACCGAGATGGTAACAGTCTCTCATGTTAGGGTGGTCCTTGGTAAGACACCTTGGTATGTGGGGGTGTTACAACTTCGACTGCCCAAGAGGACCGAGATCGGGTTCTTTAGTCTTCAAATTACAGTTTCTTCGAATGTTTGTATTTAGCAGCAGGAAATATGTATGCTTTCTTTGGTTGAGTCAGGTTCGTTAACATTTAATTCAATAAATATTTTTTTTATTATTTGTATTTTATTGGCAGGAAATATAGATACGATTAGTTTTGGTAGTAATAGGCTAATAGTCTATATAAAACAAGGCTTGCCTTCTAAAGACCCCAACAACTATCTATGCTCATTATTAAACATTGTTTATTTATTATGGAGTACTACATGTATAACAACCTTATGGGAGAGATTCATATTTTTGAATACCGACAATTTTTTAAAAGGGGAACAAAGGTTGGACAATGTTTAAATTATTATTTGGTATTTTTCACAAATTCTACCCCTTTATGAACTTTCTCTAAATTTTTCAGTCAATATCAGACTTGATACTATATAGTACACATTATAAGACGGATTCTATATATTTACTATGGGTTAAATTGTGATTCAAGTCTTTACCGAGAGTCCGCGTTTTACATTAACTCTAACGAGCAATATTAGAAACGAAGTAATAAACTTCTATAATAACAAAAATATCACGTTCGATTAGTTGTCAACCACCAAAGAGAAGGTAAAACCCAAATAGTAGGAAAAGTAGACAAATTAAACACAACTTCAAACGTAAAGATAAGATATATAGTGGCCAATTAGCAAGTTGTATTGTTCACAATTTAGATTAAATAATGGAAAGATTATAATAATACAACGATAAATTAAAGATTTCATGGATGTGGAGTTTCATAGAAGTAGAATATCTCAAAGTAACTACATATTTGGATATATTTATCAAATGTTTAGTTATTCATATTATAATGGATATACACATGCATTATGAACGAGGATTCTTATGTCCACAATTGTTTTACTCTGTACATCTCATCATAGGTACCCCGTAATTTGAATCGAATTTTACTTTTTATTGGTAAACAAGGCACATATCATTCTCTTATTTCAAGTGTGAGTACACTCTTAGGAGAAGAGGACAACCGATTTAATTTACTGAGATCGTACACTGTTTATGTTGAAAGAGTTTTTCTTATGCCAAAAGTACTTTTGTTTTAAGGGCTCCACATACTTTATAATATCCTAAGAATGAGAGTTAACTCAAATGGTAAGACCTCTCTTACTCCAACCGTGAGGTTGAGAGTTTTATTCTTACCTGCGATATAATCGATCATTTGAACAAAACAAAACTTAATAACAATATGGCTTGATTATTAGGGATTGACATACTTTATGTAATCACAGATCACAAATATCAATTTGCAAGCTTGGCACCTTAAAAGAAATTAGGAGAATAAAACTAATAAAATGTTTAAATTTGGATATTATATATTTGATATAACTTTGACTGCATTTTATAAAAATAAGATGAATGGACCATGCGATGTTATAATGCCGGTCTGTTATTTGTTATATACATATGATTTTACTATTGCAAACATCGAGATAATACGTGATATTTTAGCAACTGTTTATAAAACGTAATATTACAAATGGCCCGTGCATCACACGGGCATTAAATCTAGTCTATCTATTATATTTATAAAAGAGGCTTTTTTCGAGCGATTCTAAGCTGTCCACATCATCAAAAATCAATTTAGGAAAGTTTCATAAATAATAATTTTTGATGTAAAGAATAAAGTGGAAAATCTTTTAATTATTATAATATAGTATATAGTATATATATTTCCTAATTTATGTTCAAGTCATGTTTCTATTTTTTTTGCATGAGAACTTTTACATTTTATTTTTCAAAAAAACATTATTTAAAAAATTATGAAAATCATATAATTAGATACGTGGTAAAAAAATGCTATTATTAGAGTATAAATTTCATATAATTTGCACACGTTAAAAATTGTATATTTCATAGTATGCTATATGTCCCACATTGAAAAATAATGTTGGTGAGGTAAATATACTTCGTATAAATAATAGAATTGTTCCACATCGAAAGATTAGCATAAACTGGGGTGATCCTATGATTATAAAAATAGGAGGCATCCTTGGAACTTAGGTATCACCTCAAAATCTTTTGAGTCTCTTAAGTATTGTCTTAGAGAGCTCTTAAGAGTTTGTATCATTATCTCCAAAATCTAATATATATTTTCTATATTATATTTAAGTGAAGTTTATAATTTTTATATAAAAACTTACACCATTTGACAAAAAAGCATCGTAAAAAAAAGTATGAAATTTATATAATTAGATTCGTGGTAAAAAAAATGTTATCATTAGAGTATTGGTTTCATATCATTTGCACATATTTTAATTATGATAAAAAAATAGAAAGAAAACGTACGAATATTAATAGATAGTATAGTATTTGCTTATCATTAAATCGGGTTGTATGTCAAAGTAGGTTCGAAAAATGCGGTGTATTTCTAAGTATATTATTTGTTCCATATTGAAAAATAATGGAGGTGTTATGAATATACTACGTACAAATAGTTGAATTGTCCCACATCAAAAAATTATCATAAGGTGGGGTGATCTCATGATTATAAATAGGATTCATCCTTGAAACTTACTTATCAACCCAAAATATTTTGAGTCTCTCAAGTATTATCTTAGAGAGCTCTTATTTTAAGTCTCGCAAGTATTGTCTTAGATAGCTCTTATAAGAGTTTGTATTAACGGCACGCCTCAGTTACAATAATAACATACAAATATTAATCACATAAATAATTATAAATGCGATTACATATTAGTGATATTATAATATGATTATTTTAAGACAATCGATAGTATAAATAACTTCATTTATGTCAAAATCACAACTTAAAATAAAATGGTGCTAAATATACGTAAATTGGTTATTAATTTGTCATAAATAATGATAATCTCTACACTAAGATAGAAAATTCAGTTGTTATATAAAAAGATCGTGAATATACAAACAAATCAATAATTAGCTTTACTACTTTGATAAATAATGATAATCTTTTTAACTTTCAAATATAGGTAATTATTATGCCTCATAACATTTGAGTAAGATTAAAACACAACGTTATTTTTAACCATTTATGAAATCGCATAAGAAAAAAAAAACATTTTACATTTATTTATACATTTTATTGATTCCTCCATTTCATATTAAAATTCGTGTTAGGAAAAAAAAAATGTAATTTAAACAATTAGATTAGTGAAAATACTTATTCTATATTCCCAAAGATCAATAATTGCATAAGCTAGGTGCGTGATCCTATGATATAGTTAAAAAAAATTATGAAAATAATATGATTAAATTCATGGTAAAAAATGTTATCATTAAAGTATATGTTTCTTATTATTTGCACATATTACAGATGATATACTTCTTAGCATGTTATATATCCTAAATTGAACGTATAAATAATAAAATTGTCCCACATCGAAAGATTAGCTTAAGCTAGGTGAATATGATTATAAATAGAATGCATCTTTGAAACTTATGTATAAACCCGAAATATTTTGAGTCTCTCACGTATTGTCTTATAGTGCTCTTACAATATGATATAAAAAATAATGTGGAGAATGTTTTAATTATTATAATACACATTTCCTATATTATATATACTTAAGTGATGTTTATAATTTTTAGATAAATACTTATACGTTTCATTTGACAAAAAAATATCGTAAAAAACAAAATTTATGGAAATTATATAATTAGATTCGTGGTAAAAAAATGCTACCATTAGAGTATATATTTCTTATTATTTGCACATATTTTAATTATGATAAAAAAATAGAAAATAAAAACGTACGAACATAGTATAGTACTAAGTACGAAAAAGATGGTGTATTTCTTGGTATGTTATTTGTCCCACATTGAAAAATAATATAGATATGGTTAATATATAAAGTATAAAGAGTTGAATTGGGGTGATCCTATATTCCTATAATTATAAATATGAGTCATTTTTGAATTTACGTGTCAGCAACCTAATATCTTTTGAGTCTCATAAGTATTGTCTTAGAGGTCTCTTATTAAAGTTTCTATTATTATCTCTATAATAACGAAATTTATTGAAAGAAATATTTGTTTTTCTCCCATAAATAATAAATGGTAGGTGTGTATCTATTTATCTTCTATTTTCATTGAAAGAAATATTGTAATCATATGTAAACAAATAATTATATGTAAAAATTAAAGCTTATATACTATTTTTTTCATTATAACTAAGTTAATTATTCCGTGCATCACACGGGATTTCAACCTAGTAATTAATGCGCCTGACATGAAAAACTCCACTTTAGTCTCTCTCTCTCTCTCTCTTTGTACGTACCTCTATATTTGTGATAGTAAAATACGGATTTTTGCTAATATAGTCACATTTACTACAATTAGTCTCATTATAGACGAATATATCCGTCTAAAGTGAAAAATGGGTCAAATATGCTTAAAGTGGTGACATTTTTGGGCCCACCATGCAACTTGTTGTTTGTCTTATGCTTAAAGTGGGTGGATATTTGGCCCGTCTATAACTATAGACGAATATCTCCCGTCTATAATGAGAATTTGTGCATTTACTTAGACCTGGCGACGGGTTAACGAGTCCGGTTCAGATAGAGTCAATTTGGGCAAGTTTAATTTTGGGTTTGCTAGCTTCGGACAGGTCGGGTTATTTCGGGTTTGGGTAAATTATTATCGAGTTATTCATGGGTAATAATCCGTTTTCAACATTAAACATTTGCGTCGGGTTATAGTGGTCCGGGACAATTGGGGTTTCGAGTCAAGCTCGGGTCTTGAGCTCAGGTTTGGGTCGGTTTATTCGGGCCGGGTCAGTTTTGTCAGGTGTACATTTACCTCCCCATTTATGCCAATAGAGTCACATTTACGAATCAGTGTATTAAGTGAGTTGTAAATTTCGATGAATCGATTATATAGTACAATGTACATATTCCGTATATATAAGAAAATATGCAAATTCTTATTTCAGACGGGCTATTTTCCATCTGAAATAAGACGGACCAAATGTAGCCATTTTACGATAAAATATTACTATTTTCTAATAAAATGTTAACATAATTTTCAGGGGGAAAAGTGACAACTTTAGTTATAATAACATTTTGTCATTAAATTATTACATGTAAAGAATCACATGTAGGTCTCCCACATCGGAAAAATAGAGAAGAGTGATCCAACTTATAACCCAAAGGGCTACTCCACCCATTGCCAATTGGTTTTGGGATGAAACCTCATTGGACTTATAAAGTGGACATTCTCTCCTCCTCGACGGGTGCGGCCCAGACCCATGTGCGATCTAACATTACATTATATTAAAGAAATGGTGACATTTAGTCCGTCTTACTTCAAACCGTCTGAAACAAGACTTATTTAGGGCAGAGTACGGATCGGGTATCCGACCCAAAGTGCTAGTTTGGATCGGATATCCATATTAGAAATCCTGAAGTTAGATATCCAATATCCAAACCAAATGTTTCGCATATCCAATGTTCGGGTATCTAAAATAATCGGATCGGATGTGGATATCCATCGGATATCCATACTTTTGACTTTACTTTAAAATTAAGTTGAAACACGATTATATTCATAGTCTTACATGATGATTTTCTTTAGTATTTTTACTCCAATGTTCTCGACATAAAATTTAAGTACCACTTAGATATTTCTCTAATATTTTAAACATTAATTAAGTTGTTGTATCAAATAAAATTTTATTTCCTAAAAATTATACTAGAAAACTATAGTTCGGATCGGATCGGATATCCAAATGTTTTAATTCTAATATCCATATCCAAACCAAAACCAAAACCAAAGATTTCGGATCAGATATCCAAACCAAAGTTAACTTTCGGATAGGATATCCAAAAATTTAGATCGAATATCAGATCAGTTTGGATAATCGAATTTTTTGCTCAGCCACTTATTGAAGAAAATAAGTAGGAAAAGTGGAAAAAGTCCCATGATAAGACATCAATATAAAAAAAATACTGAAAAAGAGTAAAAAAGGTAGTGCTAATGATGGCATCATGGCAGAATGGTAGCTCACAATTGCGGAGTTGCAGTAAAGGACTAAAGGGTAAAACAACCTGTGTTTTAGTTGATTTCTCCCGCGGATTTATCAACACCCTAAAAAAATTCATATACGGAGTATTTTTCTAAGACATGGGTAGGATAATAAATGAATGCAAAACCACAATCAATCAATATCCTATTTGAATATTAAAGAACTAATTTAGATTCCGCTCAATGAATATGCGACATATCTAGAGTTTTTATTTATATATTACTTAATCATGCTAAATTAATATCTAATTAATTTTTAATATTTTACGTTATTATATTTTGATATGAGAAAAAAAATTGAACTGAAATTATTCAAGAAAATTAAGTAAATTGAACTGTAAAATAATAGTGGTATCTCATTAATTGTTCATTTTTCTCTTTATTGTATTTTGTTTCGGAAAAAAAAATTAATACTGTAAATTAATTCAAGAGAATTGAGTAACATGCTGAAATGTATTTTTTAAAAAGTATTTTTTATACTACAAAGCTAATGATTCCAATTTATAAATTCTCTCAATTTTTTTGTCATGTAAGTAAAAACGATTTATAGTTTTTTATATATAGTATGAGTAAAGACATACCAAAATTTTTTTGTCATGTAAGTAATAAAAAAGATTTAAATGTTTAATATTTTATATTATTTATGTTTTAATTATAATACTATTGTATAGTGTTTAGTGAAAATTATAAAATTTAATGAAAATATTAATTTTTAATGAAAAGAATTATATAATGAAATACATTATAATTATTAATTTCCTTATTTAATGAATACAATTAAATTATCTATAGTTTCCTTATTTAAAAAGAGGCTTTTGGAGGGAAAATTTGTAAATTCACCTATTCTTTTAGTAGATAGGGGATTCTAAAAGACTATAACCTATTTGAATTTCTATACAAAACGTGAAAGCGTGAAGCAAACTAGATATATTATAATTAGTAGTTATGCTAGAATATTAAATAGCCTACTATATTTTACACGAAATAATGATATTTACGTGTATATAAGCAAGTATTGAGAGTTAAGTATCGAATTAAGGATTTACCTCTTAATCAAGTTGATTTAAAAACACAACACTGTTTAGTGTCCCTTAGAGGTTCAACTTTTATTAAATAATTAAAGATAAACACGATAGTGGCTAAGTGAGTGTATACAATCCAGAAAAAAGTTAAATTGAACCCTCCGGGATGGTAAAATAAAATGAAAGGTATTTATGAAATGATCAAGTAATGAAAAGTGAAATATATTTTAGAGACAAAGGGATTCCAAACATCTTTAAGTAATGTATAAATAGAGAAAAATAGAGTCAAGGGTTCTCTTGAGCACCGTGAAAACCCCAACTTACACATGCGACATCTTATCATTTAATTACATTTGCAATATATACGAAAGAATATTAGAGATAGGCTCGTGCATCGCACGGGCATTAAATCTAGTCTATATTATTAAAGGGAGTTTTTTTCAAGCGATTACAGGTCTCCAATTTTTCTGAAATTGTGAATATTAATATAATAATAAGTCTTAAACTAAGGATGAATTTATATTTGTATGGGACACATTTGTATTTGCTTTTTCGACAAAGAAGAGGAGTCCGAGTCTATATAAAACGCAAAACTATCTTTTATATTAGAGACCTTGCCGAAGACGTTAACTTAAGATTGACAGTATTTATACCCTTCAATCTCACACTTTTTTGTTCATGCACTCTTCCTGTGTTCCGACATCATCAATGCCCGTGCGATAATGCACATTCGTAGTAGAAATATGACTCGAACCCAGGGCCAACGCTGCTAATGGTCATTGACATTAATAAGGTTGCAGTGTACCATGATAGTCTATATGATCAACTACGTGAAACTTTGCCAGTGTTTAATGTTGCAGCGTACGGTGATCGACTCAATGATAGACTACATAGTTGTGAAGCTTTAATTTGTCGCGGATCATTAGGGGCGTAAGAGATCCATTTATAGCTAGGTTAATCAGGAAAAGAGTTGAATACAAGAATGCCGAAAAGTTGTGTTTTTCTATCTTATAGATAAAATAAATAATGTATGGAAAGTCATATATATTAAAAAAAAAACAGATTGAGAGAGTATGTGGTTTTGATGATTTATCTGCCCTACTTTATTCATTCATCAAGTATTTGCATTACAAGAATTTATTATCAGAATTTTTGTTTGTGTTAAACAACGAGACATACCGGTCAAACAATAATGAATTTTCTTTGATGAGTTTGGGTTAAATTGATGACTATGGTTTCCATTTTGCAGTAGGAAACCATTACTATTACGTCATTATATTTTTAAGCAAGAAATCAAATAACCTCACATTGAGGTTACTCGATATCCCTTACCACCGACCAAAATACTCTTAGCAAGTTTTAATATAATAAAGATGATTAGTGCTTTACGTACAATAAGATAAGATGTAATAATTCGTGTTTTCTTTGTTGCTTTTATTTTTGGTTTATAATGTTTTCTCACATGACGGAGTCCATTATTAGTCTGGTTCAGGTGCTAAAATATATCAGTAAAACTTTATGTACATAATTAATTAATTCATACAATATTAGTACTCCTATAACATTTTTGATTTATTTATTTTGATAGTCATTCTACACAATTTATTTCATCTCTATGCTTTGGTTGTTACTATTGTAGGTAGTGTTTATTTCTAATAAGTTCTTATAGTTAACAAGAGGTAAGACATTCCAACATATACAAAATACAATGGTTGAAGTAATTATGAAAGAGTCCTTATTTTTCTGAAACTAGTCGTTCCGCCGCGCCCTACCGGGCGCGATGCCCCAATTTGGCTAATTGTATAGGTGATCTCATGAGAATGAATAGGAACGAAAATGGATAGCGATGTTCATCTCGCCTAGATCTCGAGTATAAAACAGTATGTACTATACTACATACAGGAGACATGTTTAAGTAAAAAAGCTGCAGTACTACAAAAAACGTATAGGACAACATCGATTATGGTGCAAATGTAAGTAGAGGACGAGTTATTAATGCAAAATTTTATTACGCACATGATTTGTGTATTGATTTTGATGGTCCGGTTTTAATGACAAGCGATTAGGATACTTCATGAGTAAAGTGCGCATAGAGCAAGGTGCACATTTTGTATGTGCATATAGCGTTTGCAACAACGATTTCTTCGGCTTGGCATAGGGAACTTGTTTGACATATTCCTTAAAAAAAGCAGAGAACCAAAAAAGCGCGATGGAATGACCCAAAAACTCAACCGTGTTTGCCAAATTGCAGGAAAACCGGAAAATAACGTCAAGACTAATTTAGTTACACTACTTCAAATGAAATTAAGTCTACATATTAAATATAGCGGTTATCGATCAACATTGCCACTCTCTCAGTTAACTACCTTACCAAGTTGCCACTGTTGGAACTATGCCCCAGAGCAATCGTTAATGAAACGTTTTTTTTAACAAATTTCATACAGTGTAATTATTAATGGAGATTAATAATTAGATGGCTTTTTCTTATTATCTTATTAAGGTATTAATACGATGATAAGTCCTTGATTAAACTGGTATATTTGACATCATAATGGAGATTATGATAATGAGAGTCGAGTATTATAAAGTTTAGTCTAAAAGTGTTCTTGGTCGTTGGATCTTCAGAACGGGACTATGATAATCCGGATAGACCAATATATTGATAACGTTACTCATAGGATGAGTATTAATGGATCTCATTCATTAAGTTATAATATAAATAATGCATATGGAGATATGATTATTGAACGTGATCAACAGTGAGATTTCCCAAATGGTTATTATTACCTATGCACTGTCAATGTGGAAATTCTCTTAAGGAGTAATTGTATATTTTATCCTTTGACCTGAGATCATCATTGTAATTAATAGACTGCTTATTGTACTTAGATACCGGACACCTAGTGTGTAAAAATGCTAGTTGAATGGTCATTGGGTATAATTAAGTACCTATGTAATTAGTGGTGAGTCAAGATGGAATCCGTCAGCTCAAAGTAATGAGTTTGAACTCTATGTTGTCATTAATCTTATTGGTCATATAAAAACCTTGGCCAGGGTAGACGAATGATTTAAGAAAGGAGTTTCTTAAAGTCATTCCCGACCAATAGTGATCGACATGTAACATAGAGGTCGTCTAGTGGGGTTTGACAGTCAAACCATACCCTAGGACGATCCGGAGTTGGAACGACGGAGGGAAATAAATACAGTATCCTTTACCAGGTTCGAGTACAGTGAATATTGGTATTCACGCTATCCGGCCGTTGGGGAGTGTTGTTAGACGCCAACCTCGATTAATAGTTAATGAGATTAATTATTACCGGTTTAGTGATGAACCTATGTGGTCACACACTTACGGTTGATATTTAACGTTTACGGTTATTTAATTTATTATGAGATAATAAAGTTAAATAATCTCGACGACATATTTTTATATTGTCCGCTAACACGGAAATATAGTTAATATCGGATAAATGTATGTATGAGAGACCGAGACGTGATTGGCTATGAGGGCCACGTACGCGCATGTCACTTGGCAAATTGGAATTGTTAGCATGACATGCTTTTGTACGTGCCATATGGATAGTCATCCAATGACTCACTTAATCAATCATGTTTATCCTTTTTTTGCAATTGGTACGTGGCTTTTTCCCTAAGGATTGCTACATGTGAAGAAACTTAATGGCCAAGTTATTTTTGCCTATAAATAGCCGGCCATGCATTTCTTGCTATATATACGTACAACAGTAACAAGTTCGGATATCGTCTACTCTCATACTTACAATAAAAGTGAGAAAGTATTTCTCTATATTCCGAGGTCGTCTCAAGGGTTGAGAACGTTAGTTTATCTACCGGTGTGGATACACTAGAGACTCCGTATTTTCGGGGTTAGACCAATTTATTGTCTACACATAAAGAATGTGTCCCTTTACTCAGTTTTACAAGTTTTTAAATGCAATAGGTCTCAGGAGGACCGCGTTTCTGTCTTCCGCTGCTACATGTAATGTGCCGCGGTCCCTTCAATTGGTATCAGAGCCAATTTTGCATTTATATTTTGTAAATATGGGTCATATTTTGGCTTACGAAAGCGAGAAAAGATCTCGTTGTATGTTGGAATGCAGTTTGGCTATACTTGTTTTACGTATGAGCAAACTAGCTAGTCTTTTACTGACATGATGGCATATCAATTTGTTTTTCTTTGTTCAATTATTAGTGTAATGATTGCTCTAATTAACATATTGAGTATACTTCATGTCTTATGTTATTTTTGGCTACATATAAGAGAAGGGTTCTCTTTGTGGTGCAATATTAACAAAGTTTGAGTACTACGGTTATGCGATAACTGTGTACGACAATTATATTGGATATAATTGTCAGTGCTAATATTTGATATAAGCACTTCTGTTATTCAAATTATTTGAATGACATTAAAACTTGACCAATTAAAGATTATTGAGTTTTTAATTGATAAAATATGAGATAAGATATTTTGTCAAAGGTTGCCACTCAGGTAGACAATAAAATTATTTTATTTTCGTTTACAAGATACGACCTGACAACCAGGGGGCTTGTAGTTCGGAGATATAATAATATTGTCTATTGTATATGCTACGAGGGTGGAGAAAAGTTAACTAATCTTGTACTTTTAGTCTGGACAACCCAGAGGGTATGACATTTATTAATTTTCTGTCACTAGAGTGGATAAACTCAGAGTGGCAACCTTTGACAAAATATCTCATATTTTATCAATTAAAAACTCAATAATCTTTAATTGGTCAAGTTTTAATGTCATTCAAATAATTTGAATAACAGAAGTGCTTATATCAAATATTAGCACTGACAATTATATCCAATATAATTGTCGTACACAGTTATCGCATAACCGTAGTACTCAAACTTTGTTAATATTGCACCACAAAGAGAACCCTTCTCTTATATGTAGCCAAAAATAACATAAGACATGAAGTATACTCAATATGTTAATTAGAGCAATCATTACACTAATAATTGAACAAAGAAAAACAAATTGATATGCCATCATGTCAGTAAAAGACTAGCTAGTTTGCTCATACGTAAAACAAGTATAGCCAAACTGCATTCCAACATACAACGAGATCTTTTCTCGCTTTCGTAAGCCAAAATATGACCCATATTTACAAAATATAAATGCAAAATTGGCTCTGATACCAATTGAGTATACTTCATGTCTTATGTTATTTTTGGCTACATATAAGAGAAGGGTTCTCTTTGTGGTGCAATATTAACAAAGTTTGAGTACTACGGTTATGCGATAACTGTGTACGACAATTATATTGGATATAATTGTCAGTGCTAATATTTGATATAAGCACTTCTGTTATTCAAATTATTTGAATGACATTAAAACTTGACCAATTAAAGATTATTGAGTTTTTAATTGATAAAATATGAGATATTTTGTCAAAGGTTGCCACTCAGGTAGACAATAAAATTATTTTATTTTCGTTTACAAGATACGACCTGACAACCAGGGGGCTTGTAGTTCGGAGATATAATAATATTGTCTATTGTATATGCTACGAGGGTGGAGAAAAGTTAACTAATCTTGTACTTTTAGTCTGGACAACCCAGAGGGTATGACATTTATTAATTTTCTGTCACTAGAGTGGATAAACTCAACTACACTGATAGGAACGACCTGACAACCAGGGGACTATGTAGTGTAGAGCCTGAAATGATTTTATAAGATAAAATCAGATGAATTTTAATTATGATGGGAAACGACCTGACAACCAGGGGGCTCATGCATGTTTTAAAATTCTTATATGTCATTATGAGGAAGTCCATATCATGATGATGTATGATTATGTTCTTATTAGATTGTTTTCTTTCCGATTTATATTTCTCAAAAAAAAGGCTAGTGGGAGTACAGTCTTTTTCCTAGTGCTATATGTGGCTTACATATTGCTAATAGGAAATGATGTGCTAACCATGCAAGAGACAAAGATTTGGCTATCTGAACAGTTCTCCATAAAGGATATGGGAGAAGCGGCTTATATTCTTGGAATGAGAATCTATGGAGATAGATTCAGGAAGCTGCTATGGCTCTCCCAATCTTTGTACACTGTCATGTTGTACAAGGTCTGATGGGGCTTACCTGCTAGGAGTAGCAAGTAGGCATTAGACAGTCCGGGTGAGGAACATTGGAAAGTGGTGAAAACCATCCTTGAGAAGGACTAAGGACCAATACCTCATTTTTGGAGATTGTAAGCTAAAAGTGTTTAGCGGTACTGATGCAAGTTTTGCATTGGATAAAGATGATAGCAAGTCTATCTCTGGTTATGCTTTCACCTTAAATGGTGAGCAGTGAGTTGGAAGAATTCCATAAAAGCTAAAGTAGCTGACTCAGTAACCGACAGAGAGTACTTAGCCGTATGTGATGCTGTTAAGGAAGCCGTTTGGATAAGAAAGTTCTTAATTGAACTTGGTGTTGTTCCTTCAGTGGAGGAAGGTGTTCCTCTATTGTGTGTCAATAAGGAGTTATTGTACAAGCTAAAAAGCTAAGGGGACCACCCACGATCTAAACATGCTCTTCGGAAATTTCACCTGATGAGAGAAATGTTCGAACATGGAGATGTTCAAATTTCTCAGGTGTAAGGGAAAGAAATGATGCAGATCCTTTCACTAAGGCGCTTTTATCAAAGGAGTTTGACAAGCGCAAGTGGGATCAAGGATCAAGGTTCATGACCGATTGCCTCTAGGTCAAGTGGGAGATTGTTGGAACTATGCCCCAGAGCAATCGTTAATGAAACGTTTTTTTGAACAAATTTCATACAGTGTAATTATTAATGGAGATTAATAATTAGATGGCTTTTTCTTATTATCTTATTAAGGTATTAATACGATGATAAGTCCTTGATTAAACTGGTATATTTGACATCATAATGGAGATTATGATAATGAGAGTCGAGTATTATAAAGTTTAGTCTAAAAGTGTTCTTGGTCGTTGGATCTTCAGAACGGGACTATGATAATCCGGATAGACCAATATATTGATAACGTTACTCATAGGATGAGTATTAATGGATCTCATTCATTAAGTTATAATATAAATAATGCATATGGAGATATGATTATTGAACGTGATCAACAGTGAGATTTCCCAAATGGTTATTATTACCTATGCACTGTCAATGTGGAAATTCTCTTAAGGAGTAATTGTATATTTTATCCTTTGACCTGAGATCATCATTGTAATTAATAGACTGCTTATTGTACTTAGATACCGGACACCTAGTGTGTAAAAATGCTAGTTGAATGGTCATTGGGTATAATTAAGTACCTATGTAATTAGTGGTGAGTCAAGATGGAATCCGTCAGCTCAAGGTAATGAGTTTGAACTCTATGTTGTCATTAATCTTATTGGTCATATAAAAACCTTGGCCAGGGTAGACGAATGATTTAAGAAAGGAGTTTCTTAAAGTCATTCCCGACCAATAGTGATCGACATGTAACATAGAGGTCGTCTAGTGGGGTTTGACAGTCAAACCATACCCTAGGACGATCCGGAGTTGGAACGACGGAGGGAAATAAATACAGATCCTTTACAGGTTCGAGTACGGTGAATATTGGTATTCACGCTATCCGGCCGTTGGGGAGTGTTGTTAGACGCCAACCTCGATTAATAGTTAATGAGATTAATTATTACCGGTTTAGTGATGAACCTATGTGGTCACACACTTACGGTTGATATTTAACGTTTACGGTTATTTAATTTATTATGAGATAATAAAGTTAAATAATCTCGACGACATATTTTTATATTGTCCGCTAACACGGAAATATAGTTAATATCGGATAAATGTATGTATGAGAGACCGAGACGTGATTGGCTATGAGGGCCACGTACGCGCATGTCACTTGGCAAATTGGAATTGTTAGCATGACATGCTTTTGTACGTGCCATATGGATAGTCATCCAATGACTCACTTAATCAATCATGTTTATCCTTTTTTTGCAATTGGTACGTGGCTTTTTCCCTAAGGATTGCTACATGTGAAGAAACTTAATGGCCAAGTTATTTTTGCCTATAAATAGCCGGCCATGCATTTCTTGCTATATATACGTACAACAGTAACAAGTTCGGATATCGTCTACTCTCATACTTACAATAAAAGTGAGAAAGTATTTCTCTATATTCCGAGGTCGTCTCAAGGGTTGAGAACGTTAGTTTATCTACCGGTGTGGATACACTAGAGACTCCGTATTTTCGGGGTTAGACCAATTTATTGTCTACACATAAAGAATGTGTCCCTTTACTCAGTTTTACAAGTTTTTAAATGCCATAGGTCTCAGGAGGACCGCGTTTCTGTCTTCCGCTGCTACATGTAATGTGCCGCGGTCCCTTCAGCCACAAATACTTCTACAGTGACCTAAATAATATACGGCACAATACCTGTAGTTAAGATGTAGTATATACATCTATGTAATCAAGCTGAGCTTAACTCAAACATTGAAAAATAATTGCACACATATCATCTGTCTTAGTCCTTAGACTATGACTTAAATCCCTTGAAAAAGTAAAACAGAATAAGTTTAAGAAAGTTGAAACAAAATTTATATTTTTGCGATTGTATTTGAAACTTACATGAAAAATATAGCAATTTCTTCTATGTTGTACCCTTATACTCCAAAGTCCTAATCGTAAAGACAGAGAAATCATGGAGTTTAGACGTACCCCAATTACACATAGCATGGTTAATTAGCATTAACAAAGTCCCCACATAGCTTGGATTTTACTGTGACATGCTATATTGCATTGAGTTGTGATCTGCTCATACCCCCTGCATAAAAAAAATAAGCTATATTAAAATCATTGTCATCAAAATATAGCGGAGAAACTCTTTAAACTGCTTACATAACAAAGAATTAATCAAACAGAAAGACAACTAAGCCTACCTGATATAATTCAATCAAAGAACCATAAAACAATCCTATCCAAATAAAGCATTATTTATACGGACCCATAGGAAAAATTTTAATCACAATACAAAGGCCCAATCGCTCCAAATTAACATTTAGTTTTTGAATTCTTGTTGGTACACACCTTCGGAGAAAAAAAATAACAAAACTGAACAATAGTATGCCAGTCAATACTTAGTATGCGGAAATTCGGAGAAAATCGTACAGACCAATTATAATTAATGCCATAGAAAACTCAAAATTGATCAAAAAGCCAGAAATACCTTCAAACATCCAGTTGTCTTTGGGTTCCTAGACGACTGCAGCCTGAGATTATGTTTGACAGTCTGTTAAGAAGCCTTGAGAGAACAACAATGATTGCATTGAAAAAATAAAAAACTCATGACAAGCATAGTAAACACCATGTCCTAAGTCCCTTCAGAATTCAACAAACTGATTCGACAGAATCTGTGAGGCGACAATTTAACATTATGAAAATATTCAGCCTCCAAATCTTCACTAATCTAAAAGGTCAAATAGTATAAACCTGGACTATAACAGTCGGGGTTAGAATGACAAATAACTACACCACTACATCAAAACTGTCGGATTATTTGTTCAGGATGCGGGTTATATGTTCAGGGAGTGGGCTGCTCAGGGAGCGCCGGAGCGGGGTCTAAGCATCCATTGTTGAGGCATCAAAGGCACATGATCAAACCTTAAATGTACCATGACATATTACTTGTTAACTGGGCTTTGATCACAGAAATTCTTCAGAAATAAAAAATTTGGTTTTGAGTTTAGCTTGATAAAGAGAATGTAATTAATGAACAAGTGTAAAAGGAAAAAATCCGACTTAGCGGATTCACACCTGATTTACTAACTCATGACACTAAGCGCCAGGGAATGGCAAAATTTACATAGTAAAACCTGTTAGTTATTTAAACCATGTTAATACTCATCTTATGATATTAAAATTACAAATTAATTTAAAGTGGTCTAAATCTACATGCATGCAAAAGAATGTATAAAAGAGATGGTATAAAACCATCTTAAGACAAAAATTCCTTACAATGTTATAAGGCAAAATGGGCACAACTCAAGGACTCCTTCCTTGATGTTGTTCTTGTGCTAATGCAATAAGGATGAACGTCCAACACCTTAATTACCAAAGTTGGTAATCTCCTAAGGTGGCACCCAAGATTAACCCAAAATACTACTAAAAATACTAACTAGGTAAATGTAGTAGTAACCTTGTTTTTGTATATTTGATGTAATAGATAATATTATTACTTTGATAATATTATTATTTGATAAAAATATGTGTTTTTGGATGTTTTAAGATGGAAAAATAAGAAAGAAAATTGGTCCCTTACAAGAAATGCCAACCTGTTTTTATAAGCTAAAGATAGACCAATTTTTTTCTCAATTTTTCAACTACACAAAATGAGGTGAATAGTAGGGTATATATAGCAAAATATGGGGAACAAATCTTAGTGGAAAATCCACTTAAATGGACACATGTATGCCCTCAAAAAACCGGAACAATTGGACTGTATTTGGTCCAGTTCGGTTTTCGATATTTGCCCCACAAATGCTTATAAGTCTTATATTTAATTATCTTACATAATTAAATATTAATTTAATTATTTAACACTTAAATAATATAAATTAACTACCAATAACTAGTTAACAATTAAGTAATCATAAGACCATTTTATCAACATACAATGTGTCAATATTAACCCATTTAGCTAATTTTACAACCTCTTGTAAAATTTAATAGCTAATTGATTCTACCTCAAAACATATACACATATCGTATAAAATTAATTAATTAACAATTAATTAATAAATTCTAATCATTTATTATTTAAATATCTCATAATTAAATAATAAATCTCTTTGTCCCGAGTTCGTAACCCGTCATCAAATAATACATTTATGTGACTAACTAAGAGTCAAATAATACAAGGAATTAATTATCTCGTATCTCATACAAACAATTAATTTATTCTATTTGGGCGTCATCCTATAGGTGTGACCTAAAGGGATCAGCTGATCACCGCCGTCACACGACAGTAATGTCAAACTCTAGTCAGCCAATCATTACCGATTAACGATGACCAGCTGACAAATAAATAAAATAAATCCCCGATATTCCTTTTACGAGATTTAATATGTAAACGCACTCATTGTGGAGGACACTACTCCAACATTCTCCCACTTGTCTGACACAAGTGTGCGTTACCAATTCTCTTGTCCAATAATATCTCCCACTCAATGCAAGATGTCTTTCAGGCCGTTCTTGCACGTGATCATATCATAAAGTGGTTTCCTCGATCGGAGAATGACGTATCGACCGGATAATCTACTATAGATCGCATCCGAGCGTAGCCACGCATTCACAGTCATCTCTCCTCGAGTGGCCTTGAGATAAAATATGAGTTAAAAGGACAATCCTGTTGACCTATTTTCTTCGTTCGATACAGATCACAATGACCCAGTAAATGCTCATCGGCCTCCTTTTACGGTGCGACCTAGAACAAAGACCAAAGCCACCGGAAAACCGTACCAACTCAGACAAATAGTCACCAGTCTAAAGAATTGACTCGAAGGAATAAATAGAAGTCCTCGCCACGACCTAGCAACAAAAGGACTCTATAAACGGTCACTGTCCGACAAATTGTCTCACAATATGCCTATGTAATCGACCAGTCATCACTATGACCATATGACAGTCGAACCTGTCATCTATCGCCTTACAATCTAGTCACTCCGAGACGTCACCTCATTAAGTAACTAGGGACAAAATACAATGTTAATCCAGTTCACTTAATAGGGTTCGACATTGTCTTTACAACCTATTTGGAGAAAACAAAGTATATAAATTGGACATAAATCTGAATATAACGATAAATGCAACTTATCATATATGAAATAATAAATACAATATTTTGATTATTACATATCATATAATTTACAACAGTTTCGGCATTCGTCTCAACCCCATCGAAACTACATGACTATCATGTTTAGCTTGAGACAATGGTTTGGTTAAAGGATCGGCGATGTTGTCAGTTGTCCCAACCTTACAAACTGTAATTTCTTTCCTTTCGATTAAATCTCTAATTACATGAAATTTCCTAAGTACATGCCTAGACTTGTTACTAGACTTGGGCTCTTTTGCTTGAAAAATAGCCCCACTGTTATCACAATACAAAGTGATAGGATCCTCGGCGGTCGGAACTACTTTCGGTCTCTCTAAAAATTGCAATCCAAACGGACTTCCTTTGCAGCCTTCGGAGAGGCGCAATGTACTCGGCTTCCGTTGTAGAATCGTGATCCACGGACTCTTTGAAACTTCTCCAATGAACCGCCCCTCCATTCAACAAAAAGACAAAACCACTGGGATTTCAAATCATCCCTATCGGTTTGGAAACCGGCATCCGTATAACCTCTTATACGTAATTCAGATTCTCCTCCAAACACTAAGAATGAATCTTTAGTCCTTCTCAAGTACTTTAGAATATTCTTGACGGCTATCCAGTGACTCTCACCGGAGTTTTCAAAACGACTCGTCATACTCAAAGCATACGAGACATCGGGACGAGAACACATCATAGCATACATGATCGATCCAACAGCGGAAGCATAGGGAATCGATTTCATGCGTTCAATATCCTTAGGCTCGAGAGGACACCGTGACTTACTCAAAGTGATCCCATCGCCCATAGGTAGAAAACCTCTCTTGGAGTTTTTCCTATTGAATCGGTCAAGAATCTTATCGATATAGGCTTCTTGACTCAATGCTAATATCCTTTTGGATCTATCCCTATAGATCCAGATACCCAAGATGCGCCGAGCTTCTCCCAAATCTTTCATTTGAAAGTGATTTCCCAACCACTTCTTAATAGAAGCAAGCATATCAACATCATTCCCAATGAGTAATATGTCGTCCACATAAAGAAGTAAGAAAACAACTTTACTCCCACTAAACTTCATGTATAAACATGGTTCCTCAACACTTCGAGAAAAACCATTCGGTTTAATAACATGATCAAAACGATGATTCCAACTCCTTGACGCTTGCTTAAGACCATAAATGGATCTCTTAAGTTTGCATATTTTGTTAGGATTTTTAGGATCCACAAAACCCTCAGGTTGTGTCATGAACACTTCCTCTTCCGTAAAACCCGTTCAGAAAGCGGTTTTGACATCCATTTGCCATATCTCATAATTATGAAATGCAACAATCGCTAACATTATCCGAACAGATCTAAGCATAGCAACTGGTGCAAAAGTTTCATCATAGTGTAAACCATGAACCTGAGTGAAACCTTTTGCAACCAATCTAGCTTTGTAGACATCTTTATGTCCATCCATGCCGATTTTAATCTTGAATATCCACTTACACTGAAGAGGTCGAACATCTTTAGGTAAGTCAACCAGGTCCCATACCTGATTATCGTACATGGAATCCATTTCGGATTGCATGGCCTCGAGCCATAGCTTAGAGTCAGAACTCATAATAGCTGCTTTATAGGTCTTAGGTTCATCACTTTCTAAAAGTAAAACCTCATAGTCACCATCTTCCTCGATAATACCAAGGTATCTATCAGGCTGGCGACTAACCCTTTCTGACCTCCTAGGTTCAGAAGGAACAATAAGCGATTCGACGTAGAAGGAACATCTTCCTGCAGTGTCACATCGTTTGTGGCTCTTGAACTTCATCAAGTTCAAATTTTCTCCCACTGTCTTCTAGAAATAAACTCTTTTTCTAGAAAGACAGCTTCACGAGCCACAAACACTTTGTTCTCGTTACTATTGTAGAAGTAATATCCACAAGTTTCCTTAGGGTAGCCTACAAAAATACACTTTTCAGAACGAGGTGCAAGCTTATCGTCAGACTTTCTCTTGACATAAGCATCACAACCCCATACTTTTATGTATCGCAGATTCGGGAGTTTCCCTTTCCATATCTCATATGGAGTTTTGTCAGTTGCTTTAGTGGGACTTTTATTAAGTGATTGTACAGCAGATAAAATGGCAAAACCCCAGAATGACTTAGGTAACTCTGTTTGACTCATCATCGATCGAACCATATCTAGTAAAGTTCGATTCCTCCTTTCAGCCACACCATTTAATTGTGGTGTGCCAGGAGGAGTTAACTGAGATACAATACCACAGTTTATAAGGTGATCTTTAAAGTCATTGCTTAAATATTCCCACCATGATCTGATCGTAATGCTTTAATCTTCTTATTTAATTGGTTTTCTACTTCATTCTGAAACTCTTTGAACTTATCAAAAACTTCACTTTTATACCTCATTAAGTAGATATACCCATATCTACTCATGTCATCGGTAAAAGTAATGAAATAGTCATAATTACCTCTAGCAGTGACTGTCATTGGGCCACAAACATCGGTATGTATTAAACCCAATAACTCACTAGCTCGAGATCCTTTTCCTAGAAAAGGTGAACGAGTCATCTTGCCAAGAAGACAAGATTCGCATGTACCAAATGATTCGAAATCAAAAGGTTTAATTACACCAGTCGACACTAGTCTTTTAATGCGTTTCTCGTTGATGTGTCCTAATCGACAATGCCATAAATAAGATAGATCAGGATCACCTGTTTTGAGTCTTTTATTATCTAAATGATAAACATCGTTGCAAATATCTAGAATATAAATACCATTGATTGAAATAGCTTGACTATATACAATCCCATTAAGGGAAAAAGTACAACACTTGTCTTTAATTACAAAGGAAAACCCTTATGTGTCTAACACAGATACGGATATTATATTTCTAGATAGCGTTGGTACAAAATAACAATTATTAAGATGTAACTCCAACCCCGAAGCTAAACTAAGTACATAAGTTCCTACAGAGACGATAACTACTTTAGACCTGTTTCCCATTCGGAGATCGACATCACCCTTGTTTAGCTTTCTTATGCTTTTTAGGCCCTGCAAATGATTACACAAGTGAGAACCACAACCAGTATCTAATACCCAGGTTGTATTTGAAGCATAATTTATGTCTATCATAAAAGATTCAGTTGAGAAATTACATGTCGGCTTCACAATGCCAGCTTTTATGTCATCCAGGTACTTTGTACAATTACGTCTCCAATGTCCCTTGTTATTACAATAATTACAAGTATCTTTAAGAGGATTACCCTTTATAGGTTTTTGCTTAGTAGAGCAATTCGCAATTGCTTTACCTTTGCCCTCCACCTGAACGGGCTTCTTACCTGCGTTCCTCTTAAACTGCTTCTTCCCCTTCACGTTAATCACAAGCACATCTTTCCTCGTACTCCCACTCAATCCCATGTCCTTCTCTGCTTGCACAAGCAGAGAATGGAGCTCATGTAAACTCTTTCTCATGTTTGTTATATTGTAATTTACCCTAAATTGGGTAAATCCCTTGACGTGCGAGAGAGAGTGGAGCACTCGGTCCACCACAAGTTCGTCGGGGATCTTGCATCCCAACCCCTCTAAAGTTTCCACGTACTCAATCATTTTAAGTACGTGTGAACTTACAGGTTGACCATCTTTGAGGTTAGCCTCAAATAAACGAACAACGGTGTCATACTGAATTATTCTCGGGGCTTGAGAAAACATAGTGGAAAGCCTCGAGAATATTTCATGTGCATCACGAAACTTGACACATTGCCTTTGTAAAGCAGGATCCATTGAAAAAATCAAAACATTTTTTATTGCAGCGGATTCCTTTTGATAATTTGAAAAAGCATCCCTTACATCGGCAGTGGCCCTAGTACTAGGCGAAGGGGGAGAGGGATCGACAAGGTAGCGTAATTTGCCATCACCTGCGGCAGCTAATCGAAGTTGTTCTTCCCAATCTTTAAAATTACTACCGTCGGCTTTTAATACATATTTGTCCATAAAAGAACGTAGCCATGAATCTCTAGCTATGGTGGCGGTTTCACTAGTAGAAGTCATCGTGATTACTACAAAGGAAATAAAGGAAAGATTAACATTTATCGTCTAGAAATATTTAACTTGTGAAACTATTTAACAAGTTCCCATTTATATAATGATCTCCCACTGAATTATATAAATGATTCCAAGATCCAATTTTATATAAACACGGGCACGGTGGACCGATTCAACCCATATTTATATAAATTTGGTGAGTCAACGTTTTGACTGATTCTACTACTAGAACTCTTGGTTGACGGATTTTCTTAAAATCTATCTTTTAGCCCCAGAATAAATATGGGCACGGTGGACCGATTCAACCCATATTTATCCCGTTGAGTCCAACCAATTTTCACGCGTAATAACTTTTATTACCCTACTTACCCAACGTAAAAAGAGTGTACCTCGGTGATCCGAACCTACCTCTAATGAAGAAGGGATTCATAGGTGCTATTATTTGGTAAGGCTTAATCTCAATTTTAAACAAAATGTGAGAGATCTTATCAATTTAATTGTCTATCACTTTTAAGTGAACAAAATTAGTGAATGCTAGACGATTAAATCGATAACAAAAAAAAAATAAAACATGTAGTGACGATTTGGCATGAATGCATAAAAGAATTAAAACAAGCAAGTCCTAATATGGCCACCTACTTAATCTAATTAACTAAAATTATTACACTTCGGAAACCAACTCCTTGGTCCCTTGAGTCTTCATAAATTGGCCTCCTTCTTTAGGATTTCGGAACGCCTTTCCGAAAACACCGTCTTCATGAAAACTCCGTCTTTAGTAGCTTCATCTAATTACTAATAATTAAATTACATAACAATACCCTATTATACAATTTGTAATAAAATTAAAATAAACTATTAATTAATTACAAATTAGGCGATGCGAAATCGCAATTAATTACAAAACAAGTCGATATTCCCTTACATTTCGGGAAATACCAACTTCTACCTATGGCCATATTAGGAAAAAATTACATAATTATAATTCTAAAAACCATTCATCTAAATGAATAATAAAATGCATTATGGAAAATGACATGCCAAATCGTTTAACTTACCAACAACGATCATTTGAGCTTGCCTTGACGGAATTTTTACCAATAAAAATTCATAATCAATTCTTAAAACAATTTTAAGACTTACTCATCATACTAATCTGGTCTAATATTAAAATAATTATTCTCAACAATTATCTTGAGTTTATATGGGAATAAAACACAATTGTGACAAAAATGATGTAATAATTCACAATTATCATACAAAAATTCCATTTAATATAAAAATTTATGGAAAAAAAATTTTTAAAGCCATGAACATTCTGGTCTTACACCAAAAATGCCATGCAAGTGAAAATTTTTGTTTTTAAAATTTATTTCAAAAGATTTTACAATTTAATCGGTAAAGCGATAATTTTTACGATTTAATTCTAAATCAAACCATAAAAATTGAAATGACTTAAAATAAAATTTTGTACATTTTGGAACAATTTCCAGGAGCTAAAAATTCAGAAATTTCGAGCCCTAAAGTTAAGTCAATATTTATTTACAAAATAACCATTATTTACCCATTTTTATCAAATAAAAATCAATAAACTACCTAAATTAATCACATTAACCTAAAGTATCTACTTATCTCAGAAATAGAACATGCATGTGGTTATTTATAAATAAATATGCATAAAATTAACATGCAACCCAATTTAATTAACTCTTAATTAATTTTAATGCATTTTTACTCAATTTTATGCCAATTTAAGTTATAAAAAATGGAAAAAGTTAACAAAAATCAAATTTTCGTCCCATATCATCCTAAGACCAGATTATTTACATTCAAGACTATATTATGTGATAAAACGAATTTTAGTAACATAATATCAATTTTATTAATTTATCTCATAAATTACTAAAACCGTCTTAAGACAACATGCATGTATTTAACAATGCTCTGATACCACTTGTTAGTTATTTAGACCATGTTAATACTCATCTTATGATATTAAAATTACAAATTAATTTAAAGTGGTCTAAATCTACATGCATGCAAAAGAATGTATAAAAGAGATGGTATAAAACCATCTTAAGACAAAAATTCCTTACAATGTTATAAGGCAAAATGGGCACAACTCAAGGACTCCTTCCTTGATGTTGTTCTTGTGCTAATGCAATAAGGATGAACCTCCAACACCTTAATTACCAAAGTTGGTAATCTCCTAAGGTGGCACCCAAGATTAACCCAAAATACTACTAAAAATACTAACTAGGTAAATGTAGTAGTAACCTTGTTTTTGTATATTTGATGTAATAGATAATATTATTACTTTGATAATATTATTATTTGATAAAAATATGTGTTTTTGGATGTTTTAAGATGGAAAAATAAGAAAGGAAATTGGTCCCTTACAAGAAATGCCAACCTGTTTTTATAAGCTAAAGATGGACCAATTTTTTTCTCAATTTTTCAACTACACAAAATGAGGTGAATAGTAGGGTATATATAGCAAAATATGGGGAACAAATCTTAGTGGAAAATCCACTTAAATGGACACATGTATGCCCTCAAAAAACCGGAACAATTGGACTGTATTTGGTCCAGTTCGGTTTTCGACATTTGCCCCACAAATGCTTATAAGTCTTATATTTAATTATCTTACATAATTAAATATTAATTTAATTATTTAACACTTAAATAATATAAATTAACTACCAATAACTAGTTAACCATTAAGTAATCATAAGACCATTTTATCAACATACAATGTGTCAATATTAACCCATTTAGCTAATTTTACAACCTCTTGTAAAATTTAATAGCTAATTGATTCTACCTCAAAACATATACACATATCGTATAAAATTAATTAATTAACAATTAATTAATAAATTCTAATCATTTATTATTTAAATATCTCATAATTAAATAATAAATCTCTTTGTCCCGAGTTCGTAACCCGTCATCAAATAATACATTTATGTGACTAACTAAGAGTCAAATAATACAAGGAATTAATTATCTCGTATCTCATACAAACAATTAATTTATTCTATTTGGGCGTCATCCTATAGGTGTGACCTAAAGGGATCAGCTGATCACCGCCGTCACACGATAGTAATGTCAAACTCTAGTCAGCCAATCATTACCGATTAACGATGACCAGCTGACAAATAAATAAAATAAATCCCCGATATTCCTTTTACGAGATTTAATATGTAAACGCACTCATTGTGGAGGACACTACTCCAACAAAACCAACACGAGTATCACCATCCCACCCGCACATTTTCAAAGGCTAAGTTCAAAAAGCCTTTAAAAACCAAATAACAAAGCAGTTAATACCAAAGACAGTAAATAATCGGCAAGATAAATCAAAAGTTACATGTGATGATACCTACCTAGGAGAAATAAGTGCAAGGGTTGGATGATGACCCCGATAAATGAACACCTCATTTGGAATAATTGATTAGACGGAGAACTGGCATGCAAAAAAAAGTCAAGAAAAGACATTACCAGCTACGACTGCGGGGAGAAAAAAAACAGTAGCCCAAGCAATCTGGCACCTAAGTACTCAAACAACAATCCCAGGAGGCGTTATTTAAGCATTGCACCAGTTACACAAAAGAGTACTATAATTACACAATTCTTAAAACCCCATAATACAATAATACTAGGTAGTATCCCGCGCTTCGCGCGACCTGTTTTAAAATTTTATTATTTTAATTGAATAAAAATAATATAATTCATATATGATCTTTAATATTTTTACTTAGAAATAAAAATAAATTAATTTTTCTCAAATTTAATTTTTTTTTAGGTTTAACTTCAATCTTTTAAAATAAAATACATATAATTTTAATTATTAAAACTAATAAGTGATAATTAATTATTCATGATAAATGTTTTATAAATAAATTTGTTACTTATCTAATATCATACTCCCTCCTAGTCGCTTATTTCTTCCCTCTTTCATTTTCGAAGCTAGTCGAATTTTCTTCAGTTAATACAACTGGTTGTATATACAACATATTTAATGTAGTTGAGCTTTATTATAAAGTTGTCGAGTTCTATTAACAAAATTATCGAGTTATGGTACAAAATTATTGAACTTAACAGAATAATTATTAAGCTCAATAACTTAGTAAAATAGGTCAATAACTTGTAAAATAGCGCAACAACATTGTGTGAGAGCTAAACAACTTTGAGGCGGTTGTACAATGCTACTATACAACTGGTTGTAAGATAGTATTTGTGGATTTTCTTCCCCCTTTTCATTTTCAGTAAGTTTTTTAGTTGTGAAATTACCATATTGTCCTTGTCCATTTTTTTCATTTTACAAAAATTGCCATTTATTAGTGGACCTAATTAAACTTGAATAACGCAACGATGAACATTGAGCTCCCACATTATATTATTTAACGATACATTATGTCCCGAACCAGTTAATATTTGTTCAAAATTATGTGAATATAATTTTATGTAATTTATATTTTTTTATGTATAACGTGTGATATTTATGTATCAAACATATAACGTCCAAACTCAACTTATTCAATTCTTTTGATTGTGTGCTGCAAGTGCTATGTGTCAAACACGTCTATAAGAAATTTACACCTTTTGTTTTTTAAACAACTATCAATTATATTATTTTTATACAATGATGTTTAATAAATTACATGTAAATAAAAGAGGTTGAACTTTCTCAAATATTTTCTTTTTAGGTTTAACTTCAAAGTATTTAAAAGATAACATATAAAATATTTAACTAAAAGTAATACTCCCTCTATCCCGGTCATTGGTTGTCCTTTTCCATTTTGGGGTGTCTCAGTCATTTGTTGTCCTTTCTATTTTAAGAATGAACTTGATGAGTAATTTGATCATTCTCATTCAATTTGTTCCACTTGTCATTTAGTTATTGGTCTTATCCTCTTTCCTTGGTCTTTGTGCCAAAATCAAAGAACAACAATTGACCTAGACGGAGGGAGTATTTAGTTAGTCATAATCAATATTTTATACTTGACGGAGTTGACGCATACATATTTAATTGAAGATGTTAAAGAAAAATGTAACATATTTTCTACTTTTTCATGGCGTTTATAATACTATATTACTTAATAATCATTACTTTTATTTTGATTATTTAAATATACCCGCGATCAATGTGTTACTGTGTACATACATACCCCTTATCACACTATTTAAACCTATCAAAATCTCACATGTATTCAATTTCTCGCAATATAATTTTTTTCATTGTCACACTATAAAAACTTGTCTCTTAGTAGTTTTCTTGAAGTTCTATTTTTAATAAATACAATGACTCTCCCAAATATATTTTTCTTACCGGATTTAATGGTCTAAGTTTTATAACTTTCTCAAAACAATTTTTACGTAAATGTAAAATATCAAAATATTTCAATAAATATAATCAAAATTATACTCAATTAAAAGCATTTTTCGCAATGAACGTAATTATTTACATTTTAGAATTTTTATCAAAAATAATTTTTTACTAAATTTAGAGTCAAATTACCGTAATTTTTTTATGTAATTTTATAATAAATTTATTAAACTATAATTAATATTTTGCTGAGATTTATATAGCATTTATTATGCTCATATTGAATGATTAGCTGTAATTAATGCTTGTCATTAAGGCTATATAGGACACGTGGCGCATCCACACTGCGTTTTCAACCAGCTTGATTTTTATATATATATATATATATATATATATATATATATATATATATATATATATATATAAGATGAGCGTTATTATTAACATGTCAACCTGATGTAGAAACGTGAATGTTACTGCGATATTTGGCAGAAAGTAGTTAGATTAATGATTAAAGTTATATGTGCACTAAATTTACACCTTGAGCATCTAAGATATGCATTAAACTTACAGGTGAAAATATGGTGTGGTGTGGATATATTCATCAACTACTATCATTTATCATGGCAATATGATGGGTGATGTCGTCGGGTCTCCCAATCAAACACATTTATAATACTCAACAAACAACTAGTTAGCGGTAAGTCGAGGTCGATCCATGGGACGGTGGTACTCAAATTATTCAATCTAATTATGGTTGTGCTTCGGGTTTGTCACAATTGTAATGGGTTGATGATTCTAATCTAATATAAGCAATGGAAAGTAAACAAGCAACAAAATTAAGAAATGTAAACAATTGACTAAAAATGCTAGGATATCATGGGTTCATAGGGGATTCATGGGAGTTGATCATACAAACATGTTTACTACTAGATGCAAGCAATTATTGTTGTGATAGGATCGAGTTGGTTTATATCTTACAATCCTAGGAAGGTTTGGGTCCCGGAGCCGAATCGATTAGATTGTACAACACCTACAAGTCGACTTAATCCTCCCTATCCAACTATATGCATGGTCTAATGAGACTCGAGTTGGTTTATGTCTTACAAGTCTCATTGAAAAGATAAGAGATGGTTGTAAATGCAAGGATTCATAGGCTTAGCATTTTATCAAACATAACATGTGCATAAGTTGAAATCACAACAAGCAAGCAAATTAATTATGGAAGCATATTAGATTAAGCATAAATCAATCCCCATGTTGGTTTCCCCTAATTACCCATTAATCCTAGCTAAGTAACTACTCACTCATTATCAAGTTTAACATGTTAACAAGGTTGTCAATCATATTAACAAGGCAAAACATGATGAACAAGTAAGAAAGATTAACAATAATTAAAACAAGGATTAGGAGAATTATACCTATGGAGATTCCAAAATAATAATGCAAAGAATAAAAGAAGAGAACTTGATTGATTGATGAAGAGTTGTCAATTCTTCAATAATAACCCAATAGTCTTCAATTACCCAATAATAAACTTAAATTACCCAATAATAAACTTGAACAATAATTAAGGAAAGATTAATGTGTAATTTGTGGAAAGATTAAAGAGTAATCTATTCTAATCTACTCCTAATGAAAACTTAACCTAATCTAAAGAGGGATTGATTTAACCTAAAAAAAACTTGATGGTTTGATTATTACAAAAGGGGTATATATAGTAGTGCATCATTAGGTTAAGCAAGGGTAAAATAGTAAATAACAATGCTAAATGTTGGGTAGGGAATCGCCGGTCTCAAGAGAGACTCCGGTCTCCTTTTCGCCGGTCTTTGAAAAATATGCGCGGATCATTGTTCACGTAGCAAGGAAGAACTTCCTGTCCAGGAATACGCTCGTCCCGAGCGAAATATGAGCATCCTGAGCCTCAACCCGAGCGGGTTGAATTTGTCTCGAGCGGGTTGAGCTGTATCCTGCTTCACTTGAGCTCGGATTGTAAAACGGACGTCATTTCCTCATCCGGACTCCTATTGGAGTGATTCAAAAGCCTAGACCGCTTGATTTTTCGACGCCGTTTCATCTAGTATACTTTCAGAGCCAAAGGAACAACTCTCGGTTTGGTTCCGAGCAATTTCTTCTTGCATTGACTTCCTTCTCGTCATCCTTGCTTTTTAACCTAAGATGCCTCTATATACTCTTTATTTATACTTCCTTGGTCATCATTCTTTCCTCCTCTTCATACTTAGTCCATCAAATATCGTCAACAAGCTTCCAAATATGCAAGAAAGACGGGAATTTCCGCCTTATTATCTCCTTTCCTATAAAACATATAAAATGCACTAGGAAAGCAAATAGGAAGGATTTGACGGATAAAATGGTCATGAAATGTTATAAAAGTATGCAAAATAGGTTCAATTAGGGGACTAAATGTGCGCAAATAATGTTCACATCACAATACCAGGCATCATTCAGTACAAACTAACAGAATAGTACAAGAAACTAATTCCAGAAAAGGTTGCAAAATCAATTGTTGAATACGCGGATAGATATAACAATTCTCAATCAATCAAACTCATTATCCCAAAACTCTAAAAGTGTAAACACAAAAGAGTAGAACCTCAATTACATAGAAACTGGTTAGAATCAAACCATCAAAAAAGTCACAACCATTTATATGGTTAGATTTCTGTGATACCCGAAGATCTAAGATCACCACATAAATCAAACACTCCTAAAATCACAAAATTCAGCAAAGACATGATCAAAATAAAAAATATACGGAGTATTAATTAGCCTATATCGACACAGATTCACTGTTCTTATCATGGGGATAGAAAAGGCAATGTACACATGTCTTGCAATGATACACCTGAAATCATTCCTTGAATTAGCCAATGAACTTGCTCATAAACATCATCGCACATCCCTTAGTCTCCCACATAAACTGCTCTTCAGTTAGCTTCTACAACAACCACTCTTCTCTCATTATCTTCATTCCCATCACTGTCCCCTAAGTGGAGGGTATCCCCACCAGCCGAGACCACCTTCGACATGCTGCAGCAAGACCAACCCTTAATGCTATTATCCCTCCAAAAATCTCTAAATACTAACCAACAAAACAAAGACATCACTCAATTGATCATCACAATGCACTCTCCTTTCTTAATTTAGCAATCGAACATAAAGACAGTAATCAAGCAACAATATACGACTAATCCCCCTTCCCTTTCCCCGTTCCTCTCCACTACCGCCCCTCCTCTCCATTCTCCTTCTTGTCCTCCCCTTTCCCTTTCCCCTCCGTATCCACCTCGTCTCTCCATTTTCTTATACTTCCCTTCCTCCACATCCATTTCTCATGTTACCTCTACTCCTCCCTTTTCTCCTCTGACTACCGCTCTGCCCCCATCTACTTCTGGATTCGACCCGAACAAACCCATAAACATCAACTAACTATAAGAAATAGTTATAGCCACGTAACCCGACAAACCCATAAATAGCCACATTCTTTATTGACGCTATAAAGAGCTGCACAATTACAAACCACAGCTCGATATACCTTATTCAATATTATTCAGCCTCAGTTCAAACTCCAAAGTATGTATGTTCATCCAAAAACCATAATCCATCAATTACTAAACAGCTGCACAATTACTAACACCGGCTATAAGCGAGTATTAATTTACAAGTTACCTTAAAATTCGCATTAATTTTGAAACTCTATCAAAAGCTAAAATTATAAATTAACACCAAGTATAAGCGTGTCTTTGTTCATGAGCTCTATCATCTCCAATTATACGCCAAAATTGCAGAAATCAATAGGGTGAGCGGTTCCATAATCATGATCTAGGCTCGACCCCCCAGACTTCACCATCCCACAACCCAAAAAAATATGTATGTTCATCCTATAACCATAAGTTATGCGACCCATTTCACTCAGCCTATATATTTTGGTACGAATAAACATGCCAATTTAGTGCGTATACACAACGGAATAGGGAAATTTGCCTACACGAATAAACTAGCCTACCCAACTCACGGCCGACCTTAAACGCGAATAAACCTCATGCAGTAGCAATTTGTCTATTAAATAACAGAATAACAAACAAGGTAGTGGTAAACTACGATCATACTATTAAATAAATATTCTAAAGCAAGGGAAGAAGATGGAGCATGTGCATCTTGAAAATAACACAAATGAGTTACTAAAATCTAAGAAACATAAAGATGAGACAACCAAATGCTATTTAAGTACCAATTCTAGCAATTTTCGTAATAAATAAAGCATAAACAGATGAAACTTAAAACTTGAGTATTAACTTTTAGTAGTCAATCTAGCAATTTTAGTTATCAAAGAGTGAGAAGATAACGATAAACTTCTGCCGCATATACATGTCCTTGCACCCTTATGCTCAATGAAATCTAGATCAGACGCGCTCTGTGTCTCTCACCCTTTTTTCCTCTTCCTTTCCTTCCCTTCCAATCGGTACTAAACCACTATCCATCCCTCCCTCTCAATCTAAACAACCCACTATCCAAACAAAATTCCAGTAAACGCCACTCCCACTTTAAATAAACACCAACGGAAGAATAACGGCCACTCGCCCAAAATAAGTACAAATGTAATCCAAGGAAACCCTAGAATAATAACAGACACGAGATAAACCAAAACATATTACACAACCATCTCTTTAAAAGCCCCATAATTCTCAACACAACACGCCACTCTAACATACTCAAGAACTAAGCTAAAGAAGCCATAAAACCCAAACATAAAAGTAGCTAAGATCCGAAGACCACATTCAGTAACCAGACTGCAACATAAATCGAAAAGGAACATGAAGATGATACCTATGCAGTAAAGACCGTATCTGCAATCCCATTTGAAAAAAACCTTACATGAAACGAAAAAGTAGTTAGATGATTGACCCTGTAACATATCACAAGACATGTCACGGTTAAAATAAAGAGCCTCGCCTCTAGAGTAAGTAGCAATCACCCGGGAGCCCATGACATCTGCACCGCCCTTGAATCAAACATTCAAAACGATTCTTGTAACTATAACAGAAATCCTTTAAAGGAAGAATTAAACACTTAGAATAACACCTTATAATGCCCTCATTTCCCTAAATCAAGAAACAAGGGGGAAATTAAGACTTACCAGAACTATCTTTCGTTTGTCCTTCCAAAAAGATTTTACCTTTCTTGCAGCTCACCTACAACAAAAGGGTAACTTTAGACTCAATTAAATAAAAAAACGGGGAGATAATTAATTACCAAAGTCCTTGATGCCTAGGCCACCTTTAAAATATGATCAATTAACCGAAATAACCACCCGACTCAATCAAATTGTAGTTAGAAAAGCTTACCAAATTGTTTCCCGTGATGTAGATGTACAAATTTCACACTTCCAAGTGCCCTGAAAGAACAAATACCATGACTGTTTTATGGGCAGAAACAAGGCAAGATTGATTGAAGAAGCCGTGAAATAAAATCTTCAGCCTTCTCCAAGTGCATTCAGCCTCGAATGAAAGTGTCTCATATATCTTCTTGTGAAACGGTATCGTTATGTTTTTTGTGAAACTAAAAGTGGACAAAGACCTGGTCACTTCCTTAACTTTCTCTGGATCAAAACTCAAGTGAAAGGGGGCATTATTTCTCACACGATAATAGGCATCATGGAGGGTAAAAACTCGCTTAAATGAAAATGCGGTATCTCTCATTTGTCCTAGTCTAAAGAATGTAGTTTTTCATATCGACCCATAGTAGAGTACCGCTCAACAGTAGAGCTACTTAATAACACAAAGAAAGTAGTACATGGCTTGTCCTAATGACACAAGGAAAGTAGTATATGGTAGTATTTTCCACAATTAAACAACAGACCAGCTGTCAACTGCTTACAAAACCATCCTCGTATGGTACGCAAAAGACTTATGTGTCTTTAAATATAGGTATAATAATGGGCTCACAAGTCACAAATAGGCAGGGCGGTGATCATAAATAAATTCAATCGCGACGTTCGTAACCCAGCGTTAACTATAAGCTCTCATTAATCTTAAACTAAGACACTTGTGTCTCGAATTCTAGCACAACAGGTGAAACAAATTCAAATACAAAAAAATAGTAAATTAGTAAGATTGTGAAATAAAATTGAAAGAGTGTTTTACCATGCCTTCAATATGAAAATCACGAATAGGTAGAGAAGCTTCCTCTGTCCAACCTAAGTTTTTTTATCCTACCTCGATTAACACCACCTGAAGCAATTAAAACAAGGAAGATGTGCAAAGTATTAAGGCAAGAAAAAAATAGTATCTCTCATTCTTTCCCTCACACTCTCTCCCCTTTATTCCCCATCGAAATAGAACCACAATCTTATGCTTCATCTCACATATAAGCTGGTTGTGAACCCCCTGCAATAAACGTAACATAAAACTAGTAAAATGCAGCGGAATTTATGAAAATTTTAAAACTTTTTAAGTTCAAAGCGCGGGTTCAATAAAACATAAAGAAATGAAAAGTTAAGAAAAGGCTTTTATACAAATGTTAACGTAAAAGAAAGTAAAGGATCCCGATCCCTTGATAAATACACGAATACGATATTATAAATAACTAAAACTACAACGTATAAGGTCAATCGTTGTATGAACAACGTTCGCTAGCTCACTCATCGTAATCCCCAAATAAGCACCGATTTGCAACCTATTCATTCATTAAAAATGAATGCCACAGTCAGTGGGGAGTAACTCAGGGTTCTCCCAGCCATATTACATGAAAATACAGATGAACAAGGATATATTATAGAATGTGAAATATAACCAAGTGACATAAGTACTACTACATGAGAATAATATTCAATACATGTTAGGTTAAATAAGAACAATGGCATATGAGACATACATATGAGACTAATCGACCAATGCATCATAAATGGTGACATGTAAGTCAATCATAGATATCGTGTGATATGGATAACAAGAGGCCAATAATATAATACATGGGAAGGAAAACTGTAGCCATTTACTATGAAATCATTTTGACATACAAAGGCGGGACGTGGCTACTAATGTCACAGGCATACCTATGGCTTACATCTCACCACAAATACGAATGGGAACATCAATCTAGCCAATCATATCGATACTAGGTGGCTTGCATCTCACCCCTATTGCTCAATAGGACCGAATGACTCTTACCATCCAAACAATCAAAATGTATCATTCTCACGGTAAATGGAATATGTAAGACTCATAACTATGCAATACTTTTACTCTCTAAAACTCAGATTCCCCTGGTAGGACTATGATAATAATACGGTCCTAGTCTAAATCTGGCCAGACTCTCGGATTGTACACTTCCGATTCGACATGCGACAGAACAGCCTGCATCCAAGACTCGATGACATAACAGAAATCGAGTACCCTAATCGCCAGAACAGCACAAAAGTGGCGGAAATAAAATGAGATAACCCACACTTTCCAGAACAGCACAAGTGGGGCGTAAGGATAGTCAAGCTAGTATGCTACACAATATGACACCACCATAAGTAGACACCCAAGAACCACACTAGATCATTACCTTCTCAGTATAAAATAAACAATGGCGGAGCCAGGATTTGAACTTAGGGGGGCGAAAAATTTTATGGGGGGCGAACGACTAATTTCATAAGGCACTCCCGAAAAAATTTCGAAAAATTTAACTAAAAACTTCGAAAATTTCACCCGTCAGGGGGGGTTACCGCCCCTGCTAGCCCCCTAGCTCCACCACTGGCAATAAACATCTCACATCTAAGACCCAGACAACAGAACAGAAGTCAGGTATACCAAATTCGTTAGAACAACACGAAAGAGGTGGGCAAAGAGTGAGATAAACCCGCACTTGCCAGAACAACACAAGTGAGGTATAACTATAAGTCAAGCAAAAGTATAGTATAGTGACAATTTCATATGGATACGGCTCATCCAATTATTCAAGTTGTGGACATGGCCCACCTGCGACGCCCAGCCGATCTGTGGGACGCGGCAACGGTCTTTTGAAAGCCACGCTCGACGGCGTAAGAAAATGCTTTCGACCAGATCGTTTTAGATCGGTCGGTTTCGTCTCGGCAAGGGTCTCGAGACAATGCAAGAGATGTTCGGAGTCGCTACCAAGCATTTGTGAGATGCTTAGAATCCGTTCGAATCCACTTTAAACCTAGGTCAACCAAGGCAAAAAGCGGTGTTTGACATAGGTACTAAAGATAAGGAATCGTCCCTCTTTAGCATCATATCTCTAGAATGACTCTCGTACGCCCTGGTTAAGGTCGTCCACTATCCAAAGTTTCTGAGTAAGAGGTGAAGGTATGTATTGGGAAGCCCTTTAATCGGATACCCAATCCCGCCCGCGGTAGCGGCCTCTACTGATCGATCTTGGTTGGTTAAATGCAAAAGTTGATAAAACGGGTAAATGCATGAATGCGCATCCACAAGTTTGAACCTAACATGTGAGCTTTCTATGTCGGTTGTTTAATCCAAGTATCAAGTATTTGATGTCGAGTTGGATTTTAATGTTGATTTGCATGCAAGACGGAAATTAAACATCCATTTACCGAATTAGGTTTATTGGTGCATAACGTGATCCATTTGTCTTAGTAAGGCGTTTTGCAAATACAATGTAAAATGACCAGATTCGTCATCTGATCCGTCCAGTATTCGGGTTAAACGAAGCCGGGATCGTCCTAGACGAGTGCTGGAAGGAAACAAGGTCTGCATCAGGCAGCCTATATAGGCGCGAGCCATCAGGCGATGCAAACAGGCATCTCCTGATTTGAAAATTGGAAAATGGGTGGCTTGTTTAGGCGCGGGTCAACAGACGATTGAAGGACGTCTTCTGACCATTAAAAGGGTTTGTAAAATGATTTGAAAAGAGGGTGTTTGAACCCGTCTTGATTTGCAAATGTCGTTTAGACCGCTTTTGTGTTGATGTGAAGAGCAAGACTTGAATAATCGTCATTGTATTGACAATATTTGATGTCGGGCTCGGTTTTGCAAGCTTGACATGAATAGTTTTGAAAATGATTATGAACTAATTAGTTTAAGTTCATTTGTTTGTGATTAGTCAATGTTTATCATCGTACTCGGGTTAAAATCCAACATGGTATGTAGAACCAAGGATGATTTTGTATTTATGACTAATGCATTTGTTTTGAAAATGTAAAGAAATGAAATAAAAGGTTTTAAAATACCTTTTAAAATGTATTTAACCAAATATTATCACCGAAACACGGATTAAACCATCATGGTATTAGGAACCAAGGTGGAAAATGTTTTATGGTTAAAAGTTTATCATAAAAATGATTTAGAATATTTGAAATGGTAAAAACTGATTACAAATAGAAAATGAAATAAAGAGGAAGATGAAACCAAACGCGGCTGGATTAAGGCCTGAGAGGGGCTTTAGGCGCGAGCCATGCTGCTATACAAGCAACCCTTGTCTCCGGCCAAAATCCGGTTTTGGCTCACTTATCCCATATTTGAATCATGTTATGCACCCTTTAGCGTGTTATAGTCATAAAACAAATGAAAAGAATTATAGAAGAGGATTTTTACACCCTCATACTTACATGCTAGGCTTGAGACGAGAAATCGACGAAAGTGTATCAACTTGTTTGGTCGAAAAACTTAATTTGAAGACCGTTTTAGCAATGTAAAAAGAGTGTTTTAAGTTTTGTGATGGTGTAGTTGGTCGAGATGGTCGGTCAAGTGATTTAATGCACGATGACGGTACCAAACAATGTGGAAGGCTTGTGTTTTCGATCGGTAGGTCGAAAACACGTGTCGGTTTGTGACTTGAGAAGTCGAGTCTAGAATTTTAAGGGAGAAATGAGGGGGCGGACATTCACGTAAGGTGTTATGGTGTGTGAAGGTCGGTATTTATAGAGAAATGGGTGGTAGTGTGCGTTTTGAGCGACGTGGCCGCATGGGCTGCTCGAAGAGGCGCGAGCCATTGCGCTGGTCTTCGAGGTGTCTTGTCACTATCATGCAATTGAAATAATGATTTGTTCTATCCTATGTTTTGGATGACATGACTTGTACTTGACCATGAAGCATTCTGGGAAATACTTAACATAGAAGTTTTGAAAAGTTTTGTTTTTTGTGTTTGACTCGGTTTGACTCGTTGTTGGAGTCGGGATTTGAATTTTAAGTCGGTTTTTGGTCCGGTGTCGGTTTTGACTCTAGTTAGTGTCATTGCGGTCCCGTCGTCATGCATTAAACACTCCAGGTACTTTTGAAAAGTTTTGAAATATTTTATTTTCGAAATCGTTTTAAGTTTTTCGACGTATAGTTGTACAAAACTATCGATCAAACGCTGCGATTCCTAAGCATGTTGTAGTCCGATAATCATCGGGTGTTTGTTGGAGACTCGACAGATACTGGGTATCTACATAGCCCCACTTTGACTGAGGCTTGGATAGGGCGAAAGTCAAAGTATAGCCCCAGGTCAATCGAAGATTACAACCTGGAGACCGAGGCGACGTCATGGCGGCTCGAAAGAATTTGGGCCAAGGACCTGTTGTCGGGAAGGGCGACGCCAAGGCGACTCTGGGATACAAGTCAAAGACCTGTCGTCGGGAACAGTTTAGAGTTTGTCGACTGTCCGTGCGGGTCGTTTAAAGTCCGTTAAACTACGTACAAAGGCTCGCCAGCCATAAGAAGGAGTCATACCTGAGGCATCTTCGGGATATGTCCTTGAGTTGTTTCTTATTTGCGAACAAAGGCTCGCCAGCCGTGTTGCGGAAATGAAGGGGCTCGCCAGCCGCGTTGCGGATATGAAGGGGCTCGCCAGCCGCGTTGCGGATATGATGGGGCTCGCCAGCCGCGTTGCGGATATGATGGGGCTCGCCAGCCGCTGCTGAATGTGATGCGTTTTGAGGCTCGCCCGTCATGTTGAATGTGCGTTGTGAGGCTCGCCAGCCATGTCGAATGTGTCGCTTTTTGAGGCTCGCCAGCCATATTGAATGTGCGTTGTGAGGCTCGCCAGCCATATCGAATGTGCGTTTGTGAGGCTCGCCAGCCATATCGGATGTGCGTTGTGAGGCTCGCCAGCCATATCGAATGTGCGTTGTGAGGCTCGCCAGCCATATCGGATATGCGTTGTGAGGCTCGCCACCCATATAAAATGTGCGTTGTGAGGCTCGCCAGCCATATCGGATGTGCATTGTGAGGCTCGCCAGCCATGTTGAATGTGATTGACAGTGGGAAATAGCCGCGTTGGATGGGTCTTCGAGAGATCGTTTGAGTTTAGCGGGGTCCGTGGGGAAGCCTCCGATATCCTGTTGGGGAATTTTTGTGTTTATATTGGATGTTCGTGGTGACGGAAAGGGATAGGCATGTAAGCCTGGCTCCCGTGGTTGGCGGTGATTTTGAATCTCGAAGAGAGGTAACGGTTTTTATTGCCGTTCGTTGGAAATTTGTGAAAATAGTGAATTTGAATCTCACTGTTTTTCTTTTGTATTTGAAAAATGATGGTTTTTAATGCCGTCGTTGAAATTTCGTGAAAATAGTGAATTTGAATCTCACTATTTGTTTTTGTATTTGAAAAATGACGGTTTTTAATGTTGCCATTGCAAATTTGTGGAAATAGTGAGTTTGAATCTCACTATTTGTTTTTGTATTTGAAAACTGGCGGTTTTTTATGCCGTCGTTTGAATTTTTGTGAATTTGTGTGCGGAATTGGGCCAAAGCCCAAAATTTCGCTGAATGCTTAGGGGACACCTCAATGAGGCGCGAGCATATCTGCGAAGGAAGGGAGCTTCCCTTTTTTCTGTAAAAAGACGCGAGAATGGGAAGCTCCCCATTCTCATCATCTTCTTCGACATAAACACAAAAACCCAAAAAAAGTGCTATTTTCGACTTTGTTTCTTGCTTGTTTTCGTGCCCTTATGATCATGACATCTCAAGGTATGTAAATCCTCTTGAATCCATTTGAATTTGTTTGCCTTTTTGTTAATTGAATTAGGGCGAAACCCTAAATTTTCGAAAATTGAATTGGGCGTTTTTGTTTAGCCCACTTTCGAGTGAAATTGATGATTGCATTAGGTTAGAAACCTGTTTAGGAGTATAGGGGTGCTTTTAGTTTGCATTTTGTTCCCCGTTCCCGCCCCTAGGCTCGACAAACGTGAGTGAGATGGAAAACCGTCTTATTCCACAATGCCATGTTTGTTTGCTTGAATTGTGTGCCCCCACTAGGTTGCATTGTAGCCGGGGAAGACTATTTTTGCCATATTAAACCTTCGTTGAGTGTTGTGGGCAAAGTTTTGAGTTTTTGCCTTTTGCGATGGTCTTATGTCTGATGAAATAAGCGTCTGTTTGAGCTCAAATTGAGTCATTTTGTCTTGAAATGGACCTTAACGGTAGTTTAGGTCTCTTTGAGACGTGATTAAATCACGTTGCTTTGTTGTGGTCGTATTTTGAATTTTGACCTGTTAGCGTCCGAATTGGCGTAAAATTGCTTTTTTGAGTTGTGACAAATACCCAGTTGTGTCAGGAATTTTTGTTGCTGTTTTGCGGGCCTTGTATGGGCCTTGAGGTGTTGGGTGGTTTTTGAAAATTTCTGCTGTTGTTTTAACTTGTCTTTTGCTTGAAAAGAAGGGCGAGTCGTTTTTTTGTGCGATTTTTGTGAATTGTTTTTGTTGGTTGGGTTTGGGCGGGCTTGCCCTTGTTTTTGTTTTGCATTTGCAGGTTTTTTTTTGGATTTGTCCATTTTGTGCCGTCGTAATGCCGAAATTTTGGCTGACATTTTTGTTTTGTCCTGATTGTAGGGGAGTATTATGGGCCCACTGGGTCCGTTGCTTAGACTCTAGAGCAGGATGATGGTCCTAGAGGAGAAGAAATGGTTGTTGCCTTGTCCTTGTCGAGTTGTGTTTCTCCCTGGTGGCCTTTGTCCAGCCTTTGATCAAGTATCGATCATTGGGTATTGTCTGCAGAGGTTCGGACGTCTGATGATTGGGGGTCAAGATGGGTGCATTGTTCTACTTTACCGTCTTCGATCGTTGTTGAATTCCGATGATTGGGGTTCAACATCGGGGTGGCGCCCTATGTCATGGCTCCTTATCGTCGTCGAATTCCGACGATTGGTGGTTAAGGTCAGGGTGATGCACTGAGTCACAATTCCTGATTGTCATGTCGTTCGAAATTTGCCAGGCATTGTTTCCCTTTTTGTCACGGAGTAGGAATGAGGTATTACCGTCATGGTAACCACATCTCCTTCCGCTTTTACTCCTTTGTTTTTCATGTTGCTCCTTTTCTTTTCCGATCGGAAGGATAGGGAGTGCTTAGTTCGGTAGGTGGAGGGTAGCCCCCAGTTCGTTGTTTTAGTCCAGTGTCTGTATGATAAATACTTGTACCGGATCCTGTTTGTATGGTAAGTCGTTTGTATCAAACGTGTGTCGATGTATTTTGCGTGAGGAGGTTTGCATATATGTGTTTTTGGATTGTGGTTTATTTGTGTTTGGATTTTTTTTGTTGTGTTTCGGAGAAGCACGGTCAGCAGCTAGTTCCTCTTCGCTTTGCATTTGTTCCTGCATCGTTAGTGTGGAAAACAAGCAACAGGTAGCACGTACGCATAAACGTAAACACGCAAAAGCATTTGATGAAACCAAAAAAATAACAACGATGACTCGAAGTTAAAATTTAAAAATTAAAATTTGGAAATTCCGCGACAGGTCGTCACGTTTGGATTTTTCAAAAGAAACTGATTTGCAATTTTGAGCAATTAACTCGTGTTTTGAATTAAATTGCACCGAATTTAGCCGAAAATTGATTTGTAACTCGAAAAACTAAAACTCAAACCATCGCGGATGAATTTTAAAAGAGATTTTTGCGAGTGTATTTGATTTGATTTTTGTGAGATCAAGGCTCGAATTTGTGAGAGCTTGAATTTTGAAGAAAACTGACATCGTGTTATCAATTTTCGAATTTGTGAAAAATGTGAAAAGGCGAAAATTTTTCGGAATTTTCGACTGACATGGGAACGATCCGTCGTGGATCGGGGCGACTAGCCCTTCTCCCATAAAAAAAAGAAGAGAAAAAAAACCGTATGCTTAAAGCTGTGTCATGGAAACCGTGTCGGATTTCGTAAAACGCGAAAACAAGGAAACTTGAGTGTGAGAAAACACAAAAATTTCTGGACAGGCCTGAAGAGGTGCGAGTCATATGGTGGGAGGATTTAGGTGTCACGAAGAAACGCAACTTGATAGGGATAAATCAAGGTGCGGATTCTGAGGACCAGCCCAAAGAGGCGCGAGGCCATTGGCGATGGAAGGGAGCTTCCCCTTTTTTCGGAAAAACGTGCTGATTATTTTGTATAAATAGGGACGTTTGTGCTTCATTGTTTCATCATCCGAAACATGAAAAACATCTCCACAAAAACCTTTCTTCTTCTTCCACAAAATTATTCATGGATGCCTTCGAAAATATGTTGTGACATTGGTGTCGGGATTTGTCGCCTCCCGAGAAATATCAACTCGTTGTAATGGGAGTTGGTCAATTGTTGGTGCTTCACCAAGTTAAGGTGCAATCCTCGTTCCTTGAAGCATGCTCTCGATTTTGGGACTCGAAACATCATGTTTTAATTTTCCCGAAAGGTGAAATTTGTCCTCTTGCCCAAGAAGTGGGCGCCATTGGTGGGTAGCCGGGTTGTACTCCGGTGCTTCCTCCGACTCGGTTGTGTTACAAAGAGAAGTTTCGTTCAATGTTGGGCTTCTCAACGAGCCAAGTGAACTTCCTCCTTGCTCCCCATGGTGTGGATATGATGGCTCTTATCAACATTTTCTCAAACCGGTTGGATGTCAATGTCTCGGAGGTGGCTAGGAGAAGGGCTCTTGCCTTTTGCCTAGTGCATGCATACCTCCTTGTTGATGCCTTGAAGAAGGAGGGGCCAAAGTGTTATGGTAGCATGACCCTTGTGCATGTAGTTGAGCAAATGGAACATGGTAGGGATCCATCATGGTTGGTGCTTGGCGAGATCATCCAAGCTTTGGACAAGAAGGGCTCTTGTGAAGAAGCTCCCTCGTTCGGATCTCCAAGGATCCTCCAAGTATGGCTATTGGAGAGGCTAAGGTATGTAGAGCCTCCGACCGATTATTCTTCGTACTCATTCCGTTACCTTACTATGAGGAAGAAGTTCAACTCGGATAGTTTTGCATACACCGAGGCCTATTGGACCTCGAGATTGGCGGAGGAGGGTGGTCCTCATATCCGTTGGGTGGTACCATGGTGGCAGTTGAGGTCCTTCACGGGGTTGCCTGCTCCGGCCACTAGATCTTGTTCTTTGATGGTGGTGGGTTTGAAGGTTGCCTCCTTCATCTATCCCGAAAGGCTTATGAGGCAAATGGGGCGTCAACAAAAGGTGCCCGCTCAATATACTCTCGTTCAAGAGAGTATTTTATGGAACTCCGAGCTTGTGGAGGTCTTTGAAAGGTGGTTGGCCACTCGGCCGACTTGCGAGGTACCGAACCCCGTTGCCACGACATGGGTGACTCCTGCTTATGTCAAGTGGTCAAGAGCTCAAACCTTGGAAGAAAGGTCCAAATCTCGTAAGGACGAGGTCGTCGATTATAGAGAGGTTGGTAAGGCCAACCGTGCCTTCTTTGATGACTTTGTTGATGGAGCTAGCCCGGATGTAATGAGGCCACCAAAGTGGAGAAGCTCGGGTCCCAAAGAGGTAGTGGGCCGTGTATGGGCTCGACTTGGACCGAGTATGGGGTCATGCAAGAGACCGGAGGCCGTCGCTGCTGTATATCCGTTGAGGATCCGTTCCGAAGAGGAAGTTCATGCTGGGCGGGCCAGCAAGAAGAACAAGGGGAAGATGTACCTCGAGGGAAAGAATAAGGGTAGAATGGAAGAATGAAGACCTCCATTTCCCATTTCATTATTATGTTGTATTAGTGTTGTGAGTTTTTATTATGTTGTACTAGCTATGTATTGTGTATTTTGTGCTAGTTTTACTATGTGAGATGTCTTAGTCGACACTCTAGCTTTGACAAGTTGTAGACTTGCGTAGCTTTATTTGTTGTCAAATTTGTAATCCTTCTCATTATTAATTAAATAAGAGGATTGCTTCTGTCAAAAGAAATTGTGAACGCTTGTTTCTTCCATCCATTTTGTAAAGGCAATTCGGTTTGAATTATCCTAAACATTGCACTTGGGAAATGGGATTTTTGTGGGAAGGGAGAAAGGCTTCTTTTTTGTATTTTTTGTGGAAAAGGGGAATGTTTCTCCCTTCTCTTTTTTGAAGTTGATATGGGGTTTTTTTTATTGTGGGGATGGTTGTATCTGTTAGAAATCTAGATCTCTAAACTCAACATATTCATAATGTTATAATTTTAATTTAGTCATAAAATTAAAAGGTGATCTTATGCATGCAAACACTAAATAAAATAAGGAAGAAAACTTCATCTTACATTGGTATTTCGGTTTATATGGGCACAAGAGAGTTCTCCTACTCTCTTGTTCTTGAGCTTTCCTTAAAGGATGAACTAGGATTCAAGTGTAGAATCCCTCCCAAAGTAAAATACCCAAGGCCAACTCTTAATCAAATTAATATTATGATTACTAGAATAATATTAATTTAGTGTAAAATTGACCCAAAATAATATTTTGGTCTCTCTATAATTCGGTCAAGAGAGAAGGAAGATGGAGGTGTTTTTCTTTCTAAAACTTCTTATTTTTAGATGTGTTGAATGAATAATGATCACTAGTAAATATCATAGTGAATATTAGGTAAATAATAGAGCAAAACTCTTGGCTTTTTTCTATCAAAAACCGGGTGGGAGGGGTTTTTTTATGGCCAATGCATGGCATTTTCTCTTACCCATAAAAGTAGGCATGTAAGGCTATGAGTTAGGGCTTATGATTTTGCCTTCCACTTAAACAATATTAACACAAATATGCCTAATATTCCCTCCTTATTTTCGGCACATATGAAGGTAAAATGGGTTCCATTTTATCTTTGTCAAATTGTCAAATTGTCATATGTCACATGTCACATGTCACATAAAATTGTTATGTATTTTTAACATATTAAAAATCAACGTATTAATAAAAATACGTCATATACAAAATTGACTTAGTAATTCGTAATTACTTGTACCAAAATATTTTATCAATTATAAATCACAACATCTTGTATTTATAATTATTCATTCAAATGCAATTGTTTTCTTAAACAATAATTTCATCTAAGTAATGAAACAATTCGATTACTTAGACCGTATCTTATTTAATCAGATTATAATGAGATACGTAAATTTTACTTCCAAAATCGTCCGTCAATTTTTAAGAAATTTAATTGACCCGTATCGTCATACGATCAATTAAATGATCAATTAAGAGTGTTACCCTTTAGGTATGACCTAAGGGGATCAACTGATCACCACCGTCGCACGACAGTAATGTCAAACTCTAGTCAGCCAATCATTATCGATATGTGTGGACGATTTGACAAGTAAAATATTACTTCCCAATTGTATTCTTTATAATGAGACTTAAACATGTGATCATCATGATCAACAGTTGTGATCGCATTATTGTCGGAGGACACATATTCCAACAATCTCCCACTTGTCCTCGACAAGTGTGCGTCACCAATTCTCTTGTCCTATTACTATCTCCCACTCAATGCAAGGTGTCTTTCAGGTCGTACTTGCAAGTGATCATATCGAGAGTGGTTTCCTCGATCTGGAGAATAACTGATTGACCGGATTAATCCACCATGGATACATTCCGAGCGTGGCCACGCATTTCCAGTTCATTACTCCTCGAGTGGCCCTGAGATATTGTTATAACCCTGACTAGGGGTGGACAATTCTTATTGCACTCATTCCCTTCGACTAGCCACAACCATCATAACCCAAAATATGCCCATTTGACCCCATTTACGAAGGTCGTAGTAACACAAATCAAAGTTAATCTGAAACTGTGCCATCTTAGGCGAATAGTCTTTAGTCAAAAGAATCGACTCATTAGAATACTATAGTAGCTCTCGCCACGACCAGGCTATATAAATTTGCCAGACTCTATAAGCGATCATAAGGCCCGACAAGGTGTTCCTAACAGTCTGCCTATGTGATCGACTAGTCATTCTCATATGACTCTATGGCACTTGAACTTGCCATCAATCGCATCACACTGTAGTCACTTCAAGACGTCACCTCATGTAAGTAACTATGGGCAAATACAATGCTAATCCGTGTTCACTTTAACAGGGTTCAATTGTCTCTACAACCCGTTTGGATATAACAAAGTATAAGGTGAGTTAATAACAACTCAAACGACAAATGTCGACATCACACTCGGGTGGTCAATACTATATTACAACCTTGTGATGCATATCGTAAGTGTGTAAACACTTGTTAATTGCAATAGAAGTTTAACATATCAAGTGTCCATGTGTTCAAACTTCTTTTTATCGCATTTTCCTTTACGTTCATGTTATCTTCTCATAGCATGAATCTTACCAAGTACACATCTAGATTCACAACCTCGGTTTCGGCTCTTTTTCTTGAAAGAACTTCTTTGTCGATTATCACATAACAAACGAATTTGTGGTGAATGATATAACTTGTACTGATCAAGTATTCCACCCATACACAATGCACTAGGTATATGTTTTGTAGAATCTTGCAACAATTGTCAAGATGAATAGCCTAGTACTTCTCACAAGTCCTAGCAATTTAGAAAACATTAGTTTTGAGTAATTTCTCATTCAACTAAGTACTTTTCCAAACTTCTTATTTCTCTTTTAGCTTGAAAGGCTTAGGATTCTCATAAATCCTTACATGTGTTCGAACTGTAATATGTGTAACCTCTTGACACACAACAGAGTCTTCTTGTCAAACACTGAAAACGCTCATTAAATTCTCCTCGAGAATTCATGACGTTTCTTGTATGGCTTGCCAACGATCCATCATGCTCTTATGCATATGATTTATTATTGGACATGTGCATGATTATTCTAATGGCGGAAACATTAGTAACTTTTAATCATGTCATCAACTATTCTTAGGTTCAAGGAACGACCATGACTGCTAATGGCAATTCTATTTTCATTTACACGAATAACCTACGTTTCTTGTTGATTCGATGTGTATGTCTCAATACTTATCCAACATCTCATGATGTGGTTGGATTCATCATAGTCCATTTTCATCCAGAATTGAAAACTCAAATACTCCTTTGTGAAAGAAAGTACTAGCTCCTCATTCTCAATGAGTAGTGAGTTGTAAACTTTTACAAGATGATTGCTCCCACTAAATTCCATGTCTTCACATGATAATTTCCAACTCCCACTCAATTCCACATGTTTCGAAATTGACTACTCAATCGAAACATTTCAAGAATTGAAATATAAATTGCATTGCCAAGTTATTAAGATAAAACCATATATGTTCCCATCATATCCTTTCAAAATACCTATTTTGAAGTGGTCTCATCTTAACCTTATGGAAAGAGATTTTAATCTCTAACTCAATGATGCGCGGCAACGTCATTAGTTTAAATATAAATAATATCTAACATACGTCCTTCTCAAAATACCCATTTCGGAAGGAGGTTTAACCATTTCATTTTCATAATGAGGTTAAGTAATGACATTTGCGTGGTTAATACTTAACTTAGCTATTGAGGATATCGGTATATCAATCCTTGCAATTTCTAGTCATAAATCTCGTTTATTTTCTAGGATGTTACTTTGATTTATTTAGGCTCTTAAGTAAATATCAATACTGAAACTATTGGTCAAAAACATAAACTAGTCAATTAAGACTTTACATTAGTCATTCTTCTTCCAAAACTTTCTTTTGGTGTCCTCATGTAGTTATCTTAAGAATATGTTCTTTCGATTACTTCACTTGATCTCTTTTGTCATGTAGATCTATTCGAGACCATAGATATCATATATTGGGTATACTATATAAATAGATACACCTTTATTCAAATCATTCTCCCTTGCATAGATCTCATTTATACAAGTACATAAATTTCTTGGTGTTGTGTCCTCATTTTTCTCCCACTCTATCTTTAGAATAAATACACTAGAGATTCAAAGATAGCATATGAGACACAAATAATGATTTTTGAAGTATAAGGAGGACTATCTCATAGGTTGACTAATTGTTTTAGATTTTGTAAGTGTACTTGGTGATTAACTTTCCTTTAAGAGAGTTCATTAACTCAATCTCACTTTGTAAATGATCATACACAAGTCTTTAGCTTGTGGTCATATAATGAATCCCATCATTATAGTTGTCTATTAGATCAATTTAAGTGATTAATCATATGTTTCTATGAGCAAGCGGATAAAGACGAATTTTAGAACAAGGATAAAAACGATAAAACGGGTGACTTGGGTTGCAAACCAAGCCACCATTATCCAAAATACAACCAATATCCAAAATACATTTCCATGTCGAACACGGAAATCAAAAGGTTCTAAAATCCGAAACATAAATTAAAATAAGACAATAAAAGACAAGCTTCATGAAAGCTATTCCTAGCTTCTCGATGATTTCTCAAGCTTGCTTTTCTTTTCCCTTGTCTTTGCTTGGTGGAGGCCCTATTTACAATAAAAAGGGGATACATTATCACAACTTTGTATCACAATACCATAGTTGAATTAGAAACATAAAAGAAAGGATAGTCATTTACCTACTGGAGTGATCTTTCCAGCCTTAATATCACCAAGGTATTTGGAACAATTTCTTTTCCAATGTCCAACACCATTACAATAATGGCATTTATCAAGAGGACCCTTTTGATTTTAGAAGTGCTAGCTTCATAAGTCTTAGCTTTGGTGAAAGTGGGAGTTTGTTTCTTACCCTTCCTCCCATTCTTCTTGAACTTCCCCTTGCTTTTGGTGCTAATGTTAAGCACATCCTTAGGTGGGTTAACATTTAACCCCATGTCTCTTTCGGCTTGCACAAGTAACTTGTGCAATTCTTCAAGAGACACATCCTTGTCTTGCATGTTAAAATTCACCCGGAATTGAACATATGCTTTGACTTTGGACAATGAGTGTAGAATCCTATCTACAATGAGTTCTTTGGGGATTTCAACCTTTTGAATCTTCAAGGTCTCAACTAGCTCCATTAATTTGAGCACGTGAGGGCTAACCTTTTGGCCCTCTTTGAAGTCGAGATCAAAGAATGCCGCGGCCTCCTCATATTGGACGATCCGCGGAGTTTGTGAAAACATTGTCACAAGCTTGGAGTAGATTTCATTAGCGGTGCCCATCTTAAAGGCTCTCCTTTGGAGATCCGCCTCCATCGCAAAGATCAACACATTTTTCATTGCGGCGGACTCCTTATGGTAAGCCTCATATGCTTCCCTAGTGGCGGCGGTCGACCTAGTATTAGGTTCGGGTGGAGAGGCCTCGGTAAGGTAACGAAGCTTGTCGTCACCTTGGGCGGCTAATTTGAGTTGGGCATCCCAATCGGAGAAATTTGACCCATTCTTTTCAAGTTTACATCGATCCATGAAGGATCAGAGCCATGAAGTATTAGTGAGAGGCGTGGCGTTGGTGTTTGGATTTGCCATTTGTTATGTGAAATAAGATCGGTCTACAAAACAAAATATAGAAGGAATAAAACATATGTCGTTTTAATAATAATACTCGTAAAAATATAATTTAAACAAGTTTATTGCATTTATCTAGTGACCTCTACCCAACTTAGATAAATGATTCCAAGACCCAAATTCATATCAACTTAGGCACGGGATAGCCGATGGAACCTTTATTAATATAACTCGGTGGATTAACGTTTAATCGATTCTACTTTTAGAACTCTTGGTCGATAAAATTACTCTAATGTTTATCTATAGCCCGGAACACATGCGACTACGGTCACGAATACTTCCGTTGAGGTCAATCCAAATTTCGAATAAATGTGTCCATGATCCAAATTCACATTAACTTGGGCACGGGATGGCCGATGAAACCCTTATCAACACGAATTCGGTGGATAAACATTCATCACCCACTTCCCCTACGTAACAAGGTTTGTACCCCGGGATGGCCGAGTGCACTCCCTTGCGAAATAGGTTTTCATGGTTTCTACTATTTGGTAAGGCTATGTCTCAATTGATTATTTTAGCGAGAGGTCATGTGAATTTATTATCTATCACGTTTTAAGTGAACTAAAGCGGTGAACTACGATAATTCTAATTGACACGGTCGATAAACTCGATAAAAAGACAATGCATGTTTTAGTTATGGCGATTTAGCGATGCATGCAACATATAAATAAAATGCAAAGCATAAAATAAATCTTAGTATGGCCTTCCTAAAATAGAAAATCTAATTAACTATTACATAATCGGAAACCAACTCCATTGGTCCCTTGAACTTCGGTTGTGGCACGCATCTCGAGGTAACACCGTCTTTATGTATCGCCTTCTTGAATGACACCGTCTTCAAGGAACTCCGGAACAATTAAATTACATAACAAATTACATAATTTCCTATTATACATTTGTAGTTAAAAAAAAAATCTATTAAATTACAAAACGGTGATACGAGATCACAATAAATTACAACCGAATCGATATTCCCATACATTTCGGGTAATACCAATTAAAACTAAGGCCATACTAAGTAAAATTACATAAAATAAAATTACATAAAATAAAATTACATAAAATAAAATTATGACTATCATAAATAAAATGCAGCATTATAATATGTATGAACATGCCCAATTTTATGCTAAATCGCCTTTAAGGAGCCAATATCGTATATTACACGGTTTTTACGGATTTGCGTGATTCAACGTTTTATAATCACAAAAATTACATAAATTCATATTTATGCACAAGTTAATTACCCTAACCTCTTAGGACTCAAAATTAGTCTTCACTAACTACTTGACTATAATTAACTCATATTTCTTAAAATTGTTCATTAATGGACCCAAAATTACATTAAAAATGCTATAAACTTCAAATAAATCACAAAAATTCAAATAGATTCAAAATTTGAAATTTAAACTTATGAACATTCTGGAAAAATACCATGACACTCATAATGTTCAAAAACTTAGGTTAAAATTTCGTAAAAAATATCGGAAAAACTATGTTGCGGTTTATCGGATTTAACAATAAAATCATAAAAACATGAGAAAAATTATATTCACCAACTTTTCAATTTTAGATCTGAAAAAGATAATAAAATGCAACATGTGACGTTTTTCCTTAGTCATGGAGTATGTTTTAGCAATTATTCACTAATTAAGTCACTATTTATGCTATTTTTCATCAAAAATTCATAAATCATGCATAAAGACTTCAATATAGCCTATTATTTTACACACATCTTGTAAAATTGCATGTGACAACATAATAAATTTCTATGACCAGATTCGAAATTTATCTCATATTAACCTATTTTTCTTCTAAATTCGATTTTTATCATGAAAAATCCATATTTCGAGCATAAAAACTCCAAAAATTATGAAAATTTACAGGTCATCTCAAAATAATATATGTGATAACATATCCAAAAATCCTTGGAAAATTCGAAGTTTAGCTAATTTTAGTCCGAAAATGACATTTTAATCATAAAATCAGATTTTTAATGCCATTATTATATATGATGAACAATAAAAATCCATAAAATAACCAAAATATCCTAAAAATATTTTAGGATCAGAAACTTTAACATGCATAAAGTTATTTCGTGATATATCATAATAACACAAATTTACAAGTTTTATATGTTAATCGTATTACTCGGAAAAACTATAACCGATTTGCATGCAAACAACCAAGGCTCTTGATACCGCTTGTTAGAAATCTAGATCTCTAAACTCAACATATTCATAATGTTATAATTTTAATTTAGTCATAAAATTAAAAGGTGATCTTATGCATGCAAACAATAAATAAAATAAGGAAGAAAACTTCATCTTACATTGGTATTTCGGTTTATATGGGCACAAGAGAGTTCTCCTACTCTCTTGTTCTTGAGCTTTCCTTAAAGGATGAACTAGGATTCAAGTGTAAAATCCCTCCCAAAGTAAAATACCCAAGGCAAACTCTTAATCAAATTAATATTATGATTACTAGAATAATATTAATTTAGTGTAAAATTGACCCAAAATAATATTTTGGTCTCTCTATAATTCGGTCAAGAGAGAAGGAAGAGGAAGGTGTTTTTCTTTCTAAAACTTCTTATTTTTAGATGTGTTGAATGAATAATGATCACTAGTAAATATCATAGTGAATATTAGGTCAATAATAGAGCAAAACTCTTGGCTTTTTTCTATCAAAAACCGGGTGGGAGGGGTTTTTTATGGCCAATGCATGGCATTTTCTCTTACCCATAAAAGTAGGCATGTAAGGCTATGAGTTAGGGCTTATGATTTTGCCTTCCACTTAAACAATATTAACACAAATATGCCTAATATCCCCTCCTTATTTTCGGCACATATGAAGGTAAAATGGGTTCCATTTTATCTTTGTCAAATTGTCAATTTGTCATATGTCACATGTCACATGTCACATAAAATTGTTATGTATTTTTAACATATTAAAAATCAACGTATTAATAAAAATACGTCATATACAAAATTGACTTAGTAATTCGTAATTACTTGTACCAAAATATTTTATCAATTATAAATCACAACATCTTGTATTTATAATAATTCATTCAAATGCAATTGTTTCCTTAAACAATAATTTCATCTAAGTAATGAAACAATTCGATTACTTAGACCGTATCTTATTTAATCAGATTATAATGAGATACGTAAATTTTACTTCCAAAATCGTCCGTCAATTTTTAAGAAATTTAATTGACCCGTATCGTCATACGATCAATTAAATGATCAATTAAGAGTGTTACCCTTTAGGTATGACCTAAGGGGATCAACTGATCACCACCGTCGCACGACAGTAATGTTAAACTCTAGTCAGCCAATCATTACCGATATGTGTGGTGGAGTTGATTGTGATAAAATATTACTTCCCAATTGTATTCTTTATAATGAGACTTAAACATGTGATCATCATGATCAACAGTTGTGATCGCATTATTGTCGGAGGACACATATTCCAACAGTATCCTTCTTGTGTAAGAAAGGACTGCCTACGTATCCACCTGAAAAGGTGAAATCAAACCATGATCGTAGTTCGAAAATTTTTGTTAATTTTATTTGGGTTTTGTGGTTGTATCCTTCTTGTGTAAGAAAGGACTGCCTACGTATCCACCTGAAAAGGTGAAATCAAACCATGCTCGTAGTTCAGGTGTTTTGTTTGAGTGCAAATGGATGTTCCCTTCGACAGATCAAAGGACGTTCGAAATGTGGCAAGGTACCGCAACTTAGACTCGATAAAACATGCAATTTCAAATCAGAGCGCGTTTAGGAACTTGACTTGAAAGGGATATGGTGGTTGCTAGTTGTAAAACTAGGGCGAGGTTTGTTGGTTGCCAGGTCTGAAGGGTAGTATTTCTTGAGTTGGTCTAGGTTGGTCGGGTTTGTGAAATCCTCCCCGTCTAGGTCACTCAGTCTCAATGCGCCCCCCGCAAGTATTTTCTTGACCAGGTATGGCCCGACCCAATTGGGTTTGAATTTCCCCCTCGGATCGACGGGTAATGGTGCTCGGACCGACTTGAGGACCAAGTCGCCTTCTTTGATGTTCCTGGGTTTGACCTTTTTGTTGAATGCCCGTTGTATACGTCGTTGGTATAGCTGGACGTTGTGCAAGGCGTTGAGTCCCCGTTCGTCTAGAAGCGTTAGTTGTTCGAACCTTCGATGGGTCTATTTCGCCTCATGAACCTGACTCTCCAGTAGGATGCGTAGAGATAGGACCTCCAACTCTACTGGTTGAACCGCCTCCATACCGTATGCTAGGTAGAAGGGTGTGGCTATTGTTGCTGTTCGAATGGAGGTTCGGTATCCCCAGAGCGCGAATGAGAGTTTGCTCGGCCAATCGCGGTAATTGTCTTCCATCTTCTTGATAATGGTGACAAGAGTTTTATTTGCTGCCTCTACCGCTCCGTTGGTTTGGGGACGATAGGGGGATGATCGATGCAGCTTGATTTTGTACTTATGCAGCAAGGCTTGTGTTTTCGCCCGGAAGTGAGAGCCTTGGTCGCAGATGATTTCATGGGGTAGTCGAGAAAGGCCAGGGTAATGTCATGTTGTATAAAAGGGATGGTGGTATGTGTTGTATGTTGGAGAAGATTTGGAAATTGTGGCAATGTTTGACATAGTTTCGGCAATCGGCTTCCATGGTGGTCCAGTAGTAGCCTAACCGCATGATTTTTCGGGTCAGCATCATTGCGCTCATGTGAGGGTCGTATTCTCCGTCGTGGACCTCTCCCATGACTTTTTTGGCTTTGTGGTGGTCAATGCAAAGGAGGAGGATCCCTTGGGGCGTTCTTTTGTATAGTTGTTCTTGGTTTATCACCAATTGTGATGCAAGTAAACGGATGGCTCTTTGTCGTCTTGTATCAGAGTTGGGAGGGAATTCGTATTTGGTTTTGTAGTTGAGGATGGCTTGGTACGAAGGTTCGACATGGTTTTCCTCGTCGTTGTTGATAGCACAGATGTGAGCTGGCTCGCTCCTTCTCTCGACACATAAGGGCATCGATGTCATGTCGTCAGGTATGTTGACGAGCGCGGCAAGTTTTGCCAGGGCATCATCAAATTGATTTTCCTCTCGTGGTAAGTGGAATTAGTCGACTTGGTCGAAGGATTCGGCCTCCTGCTTAATTTTTGCTCGGTAGGGTGCTAAGCTGTCGCTACGGATTTTCCATGATCCGGACACCTGTTGAGGATGAGTGAAGAATCGCCGTGGACCCTCAGTCTCTTGATGCCAAGTGTTATGGCTGCTTGTAGGCCGATGAGGCATGCTTCATATTCGGCGGCATTGTTGGTGACGGCAAAGTCCAGTTTGACTGAGATTGGAACATGTTCTCCCTCTGGTGATATTAGAAGGATTCCTACCCCGAAGCCTCTCAGATTTGATGCACCATCGAAGTATAGGTCCTATGCATCGGTGTCGGCACAAAGGATGTCTTCGTCATGGAGTGACCATGTGTCGGTCGTTGGGTCCTCGTTGACGGAATTTTCTGCTAGGAAATCGGCGACTGCCCTTCCCTTGATAACCTTGAGAGGTACGAATTTGAGATCAAATTCAGATAGCATGAGTGTCCATCTAGACAACCTTCCGTTTAGTACGGGTTTTTCGAAAATGTATTTGACCGGGTCCATCTTGGAATAGATGTGAACCGTGTAGCTGAGCATGTAGTGTCGCAGCTTCTTTGTTGACCAGACTAGGGCAAGGCATGTCTTTTCGAGTTGGGTGTACCTTGTCTCATACTCGATGAACTTTTTGCTGATATAGTAGATAACTCATTCTTCGTCGTCGACTGTTTGTGCTAGCATTGCTCCCATGGCTGTGTCGGTGACAGTCAGGTACATGGATAAAGGAATTCATTTTTGAGGTGGCATGAGGACAAGAGGTTTGGATAGGATTTCCTTTATCCTGTCGAAGGCCCATTGACAGTCGTCGTCCCAATCGGTGTGATCGGAGGCGCGAAGCTTCTTGAAGATTGGTTCGCAAATCATAGTGACTTTGGCTATGAAGCGGCTGATGTATTGGACTTGACCGAGAAAATCCCGAATTTCCTTCTCGTTCTTAGGCCGAGGCATTGTTGAAGAGCCTTGATTTTGGTAGGATCAATTTTGATGCCTCTTTTGCTGACGACGTGTCCCAGGAGTTTTCCGGAGGTGACCCCGAATGCACACTTCTGAGGATTCAGTCTCATGTTATATTTCCGCAGACGAGCGAAGAATTTCCGGAGGGCGTTGATGTGGCCGTCCCGCTCTTTTGATTTGACGATCATGTCATCGACATATACCTCCACCTCCTTGTACATCATGTCATGTAGGAGTGTGGTGGCGGTTATTTGATAAGTCGCTCCGACGTTGATTGGACCGAAGAGCATGGCAGTGTAGCAGTATGTACCCCATTGTGTAGTGAATGCAGTTTTGTGCATGTCTTCCTCAGCCATTTTGATCTGGTTGTACCCAGCATACCCATCCATGAGTGATAGTAGGGCGTGCTCGGTGGTATTGTCCACCAGGATGTCAACATGTGGCAGAGGGAAGTCGTCTTTTGGACTTGCTTTGTTCATATCCCTGAAGTCGACGCAAACCCGAATTCTCCCGTCTTTCTTGGGTACAGGAACCATGTTAGCCACCTAGTAAGAGTATTCGGACACTTTGATGAACCCGGCTTTGAACTGCTTGTCTACCTCTTCCTTGATTTTCAGGGCGCATTCGGCGCAGCTTTTGTTTCACAGGTTTAGCTCCGGGTTTAATGGGTATTCTGTGCTCTGCAATCTTCCTGTCGATCCCAGGCATGTCCTTGTATTCGTGCAGGAGGTCGATGAACTGATGTCTTTCCGAGGGGTCAAGGGTGGTCCCTATCCTAAGTTCTTGAGGTGTGTTGTCGGTTCCTACGTTAATAGGTTCGATCTCCTCAATGATGGGGGTCCTATTCTCTCGTTTGTCAAGTTCTTTGGCTAGGTGATATGGATAATCACTCATGTCAAATTCCTCATATTCGTTCACAATTGCATTGCAGTTAAAATGAGATGAGTCATAAGCAAACTTAGCGTTCATTAAGTCGACTTGAGCAAAAAGCTCGGATAGGACAGACATCTCATGGGAAGTCAGAGGCGACACAGCAGAGGAAGTGGCCCCTGGAACAAGCTCCAGGTTTCTACCTTCCATGGGAGTGGGGATAACCTTAGTTGACTCGGCCTCTAAAGCAGCCACAAGTTTGTGATAAAACAGTGGAAAATGGACTTTGACTGGGACATCATGAGTGATAAGAGCTAAGACAGACTCTGACTCTGACTCGGACTCAGACTCCTTTTCACTTTCCTCTTTGAACATAGGGCCTTCTCCAGTTGTAATCTTGAGAATGCGGCCTTGACGATCGGTCCACCTGACAGTCTTCCTCCAGCCTTGTGTAGTTTTCTCCCGGTCAGTATCAGAGATTAAGGTGGTGGGATCGAACTGGTTGTCTTTTAGAGCAATGTTGATGATGTCCTCATAGCCGAGGTGCTTGACCTTGTCCTCTCCGAAGAGGAGACTGACGGCTTGTCCATAGAGGCAAGGGGTCGACTCAGATTTGGTCGGCGCAGCTTTGGTGTTGTCGGGGATGAAGTAGCAGTCTTGAAAGACTTCTACGCCCGGGCGTTTGGCTTTGGCTACGGAGTCATAGATTGGCTCAGGAAAGCCGTTGTAGAGCTCGGATTCTCCCTCGGGGACGAAGTATCCATTGAGAGTCAAATGGTATGGACGGAGGATGACTTCGTACTTTTTTCGCTTCCGTATTAGGAGGTTCATCTCCTGGATGTCTTCATCGGTAAGCTCATAGCCTAGCCCGAAGGGGGTGTTGGAGACCTTGGCATGTTTCATAGGAGGCAAGGTGTTCTTCAGCGGATTGAGGGGCAGGCCCGAGAAATAACCCTGGCGCATCAGAATGCGGTTGACTGTGAGGTTGGAGAACGGGTCACAATCAAAAGGTGCTGATTCATTGGTTAGGGCATTCATAGCTTGGAATCCCCACATTTTGTTGTCGTCTTCCTTAATGACTTGGGAGGCTATTCCCTTTTTCATGATAGCCTTGATCGGGGAAGCGGGGATTGTGATCGTCTTCTCGTTGAAAGGGACCCTGATTTTCTGATGAAGGGTCGAGGTGACGGCCTTGACGGCGTGAATCCAGGGGCGTCCCAGAAGCATGTTGAAAGAGGCGTCGATGTCGACCACATGGAAACTGGCTTGTCTTTCCAAGGGTCCAGTTTCAATGGTCAAGGTGATAAGCCCCGCAACCTTACGACGAGTGCCGTCATAGGCGCGTACTCCTTGATTGGTTGGGACCAAATCAGTTTCTTTGATACCAAGTTTGTGAGCCGTCTTGAGGGGAATGACATTAATCGCGGATCCGTCGTCCACTGGAACCATGGGCACATTCTTCTTGAGGCATTGTACGGTGATGTGCAGGGCCAGGTTATGGTTGGCTCCGAATGGAGGGATATCTTCGTCAGAGAATATGACCGGGTTGCTCAGGTCGGGAACATCCCTTGTCATGTGTGCCACCACTTTTTCTGGAGAGGAGGTAGAGGGAACTGTCAACTTTCCCAAGGCTTGTAACAAAGCTTGCCGATGCTCGAAGGATGTAGCAATCAGTTGCCAAATTTAAATCTCGGCCTTTGTTTTTTGCAATTGTTTAAGGATCGAGTTTTCAGGAACCTTGGGTTGGGTTTCCGTGTCCGGGACAACCTGGTCATTCGTTGTTGGAACGACTGTTGAATTGTTCGGGTTTTGGTAGGGTCGTCCGGACCGGGTAAGATGACCGATCTCTTTTACTTGTTTGCCCTCTCCATATACCGTTGATTTCGGGATCTCGAAGGTACCTTGGAGGGGTATTCCTCGGTGGATAGTTTTTATGAGGGAAGTTTTTGTGAGGGTAATTTTTGTGGGGTCGATTATTGTAGGGTTGATTATTGTGGGGTGCTGGCCAGAATGGTCGCGGGAGCAATCCTTCCTGGTGAGGGTAGTTTTGGGTGTTTGGAGGACACTCCCTCGGGCACGGTGTTGGTGGGTTGAAAATCAACCGGTGGTAGGCATCCTCAAGTCGGTTAATCCTTTCCGAGTGACTGGCTATAGGCTCCTCAACTTGTTGGAACATGGTGAGCATGGTTGCGGCGCTGAATACGAATATCCCGTCCGAGGTATCCTTCTCCAAGGCATTCACCTCGTAATAAATTGGCAAGATGAGGTGCGAGCAATCCAAGATTGGCTCGTCATTAGAGATGGCATGGATTCCCAGGGGTTTGTGTTGTTTGGTTTGGTGGGTGGAGGTAAAGGTAATTCTCCTTTCTCGATCATGTCTTGAATGATGTGCTTTAGTTTAATGCAGGCTTCTGTGTCATGACCCTTTCCCTAGTGATACTGGCAGTAGGCATTGGGATTCCAGAAGCGGGTTTTCTTAGCCTCGGAGGGGTCAGGAGTGGGCCCAATCAGCTGTATTTCCCTTGGTCTATGAGTCTTCTTAGGGCATTGGCATAGGTTGATCCCAAGTTTGTGAATACCCTTTGAGGACGCTCAGTTTTCTTTGTGGTTGGTTCGAGGAGGTTGACCTCATCAATTTTGTTCGTTTGACCATAGGGGCGAGATCCGGTTGATGTAGATCCTTGATAGCCTCTACCAGTGGTTTTGGCTAAGACACCCTTGCGGAGGTCGTCTTCAATGTGGGTCCCGAGGATTTGTAGGTCCTGGAACGTTTTGATGTTTTGATATCTTAGCAAGTTAGTATAAACCGGCCGGAGGTTGTTGACAAATTTCTCCACCATAGTTGATTCACTCGGCTTACTGACCAATTGAGTGCTTACCCTCCTCCAATGGGTTAGGAATTCCGTGAACCCTTCCTTATCATTCTGAGTCAGTGTAATCCCCTATAAAATCTAGTGCAAAACAGTGGCAGAAACACTGTTGAATGGGATTAAATACACAAAGATAAAAGTTCTAACTGTTATGAATTGAGAATGTATAAAATTCTCAAGGATAAAATAAAAACAAATGGTCAAGTCTAAACAATTGCCACTTTTATAAAAAGGGCGAAAATAAAATTCCTTAAAGTGTTCAAACTAAAACCATAAAACAAAGCAGAAAAACAGAGTAGGATCTGCAAACTACTCGCTAGCTCACACAAAAATTCCCAGAAAAGCTAACACATGTCATGTTATAAACATAACAACCACAATCAGTGGGGAGTAACTCGACGTTCTCCCAGCCACATCACATGATATAATTATTATAGAAGCAGATAATATATCAAAGTAAATTGAAATGTTATAAAACATAAGTAACAAAATATGATTACCAAATCACGTTAAAACCAACGTGCTGCATGCTTTAAAGCAAAATATTCAAAAGACATAATGGAAATAATTTAGTTCAGGCTAGATATTCACTTTAGCTATACTTTTGACACCGCAGCATCTTTACTAGTTTCGGGAACCCAGTGTCACGCTAAGATGACCAACTCCAAGCTCGCTAACTAGACAACAAACTATAATAGGACCCGTCTTACCACGTAGTGCGAAGTCCTAGTCTAAGTACATGTACATGACTCTACGACGATCTGTACCGCCCGCAGGATACCCAACCATATAGCTGTTTTAGTAAAACCGTATGCCTTAGTTTATTATTCTTTGCCTTTACTTTCATTATTCCAAACTTAAAAAATATTCCAAGTGATATAGTATATTATTCAAATGGTTCGTAAGTGAACTACACTTTTATTTTATTTTTCGAATTAGAAAACTTAAACTTAATTCCAAAAGTATAAAATTTATTTAAGGACTTTAAATAAATTAAGTTACTAAATTTAAACTTTAAAGACCATCCTTTGACTTAAGGTACTTTAGTAAAGACTTATTACTTAGGCTTTAATGAGACGGAGTTCTATATTAATTTATAAAACTGAACAACAGTATTGTAAAATTCATAATTAAATACATAAAAATTGAAATGACGCAAGGCCAACTCTCACAGTTTTCTGTAGCTATTGGCTACAACTTTCATTTTAAAACCAACTTCAAAGGACGAAAGTATCAGGGGTCTAAAAATTCATTTTTAAAAATTGTCAGAAAACGTCACCCATAATGTTTCAGTTCATAAATCCACTTTTAGAAAATATTTTAAGGCAAGGCAAAATTCTAAACATAAATAGACATTATAAAATTTCTGTGAGAAAAATATTAGCCATTGGATCATAAGGAAAAGTCATTTTACAAAATATTCTTTTGACTGATGACAGATTCGCAAGTTACAGACGAGCTGTTCATAAATAATTGTTTCTGAGCAAACTGTACAGTGAAAAATTATGAAACTTTTTGTGTTGATTCTAGACTTAGAAATAAAAGGAGTATATTTTTTACACTTTTGCAAATTCGAAATAAAAACAGGTGATATGATTTTTACAAACAGACGAACATATTTGACAGATTTAACAACGGTTTTCGTCAAACTTGTAAAATACACTTTAAATCGAAAATAGTGATTGAAGACCTAAAATTTTATACACAACCTAATACTCCATATCTCTGCCACATATTAAAATTTTGTGAATTTATAATTTGATTTAGTATTTTTAACATAATTAAAACCGAACAGAATCGCTATAATCGCAGAAACTGCATCAATACTTTAAATTACGAAATAAATAGTAAAACTCCAAAACAATTACCACGAAAATTCATGGTATCTTAAAATCTATCATTTAACCCAGAAAAATAATTTACACCACATGGAAATCATAAAAACGAATTTATACTATCTTTATATCATAATAATCGATTTGATCATAAAACTTGTAAATCAACAAAAATAAATACTCTATTGACAAAATAAAATTATACATAGTCAAAATAAATTATGGATATCAAGAGATCAGAAATTAAAGGTTTCGAAAATCATATGTATCAATAAATCATCACAAAACATTAAAAATCCAATAATACATACAACTACAACAATTAAATCAATGTAATACCGAGTAAATCGAAGTTACCTTAATCGTTATCCGACTTAGTCAAGTACTCGTCCTCGTGTGGATCGTTGCGAAATCCCTTAGAATAGGATGAACGGATGATGAGAGAAAGTCGATCCGAAGAAAGAAGCAAGAAGGCAAGCACGTACGTAAAATGATTTGTAAAACGGAAATAAAGAAGCAAGAAGGCAAGCACGTACGTAGATTTTGTTTTAGCAATAGAGAACGGCGGAAGCAGGGTTACGTTCCATATTTTTTTGTTGCAAAAGGGATAGATATGTGAATGATAAGATATTATGTGAACAAATAAAATAAAAAGATGCTAGAAACTTTTCAAAATATCTCGACAAAAGGCTTGTGCTTTGATCTTAAAAAGATCATTTAAATAAAACTCGGTCCATTTGAGAAATTGGACTGCAAATCCACTAAGAACGGATTTAATTAAATAAATAAATCAAAACCGTAAATTAAAAGATAAAAATTTAAATCTCATAACTAAGAATTAAAACATATGAGGTTAAAAAAATGAATAAGAATAAAAAGAGGGTTCAAAAGAAATAATTTTCAAAGTCCAACGAATTAACTCGGAGTAGAATTAGAATACGAATAAATGAATAAATAAAACGACGTTCTAAAGATTAGAAATATAATAACTCTCGAAAACAAAGGAATATTCGAGACATAAGAAAACTTAAGAATTCAAAGGAAGAGAAGAAATGGCTCGCAGGTAAATTCCGAGTCGTACAAATCAAATCGTAATCGAAAATAAAATACGGTTACGAAAATAGAATACAAAAATGGCGGGTGTTAAAACCTCCCCCACTAAAGAAAAGTTTCGTCCTCGAAACTGGAAGTAGAAAAACATTACTTAAAAGAACAAAGACTTTCTATTAAAACACCTCAAAACCTTTTTCTTTAAACCAGCTTTCATAATTGATGTATTAAAAACTACTTGGCTCATCCCATGGAATAGAAGAACCCGTCGCGAACAAGAACTCTATTGTCCAAGATAAGAGCAAGTCAACGATTGAAAAATCATTTCAAAACCATACATTTGTGAGTACCGAACCGATCATTAGACGTATTTAATGACAAGTCCTAGTATTCAACCAATGTCGAAATCCAAAAGTAAATCTGCAAATTTTATTTAAAACCTTTGGACAAATCAAATTTGTAAATATGTAGACACCTCGTTTCTGCACCCCTCGCAAACCACCCGGTGATGATTGGGCCGCATGTTTGATTCGCGGAACGATTAGTGACAGTTCGTAAGATTATCGTCAAGTGATTGCTCAAATATAAATGTCAACCTCTTAGTCGTCATCTACGTGCCGATACGGTCGTTTTGGCAGTAATTAGAGTACATTCGGAGTCCGGGTCAAAAACCGTCTCCATTTTCTGATAGTTGTTAAATCCCGAGTCGGAATGTTCTGGAATGTTCCGGATATTTCTATTCCATATTCATCAAATTTTATCTTTTGGCAAATAATATCCCGTAATATTTAAAAGATAATCGAATAAATCCGTCCTACCATAACTAAAACGCGGAAATCTTTCTTAGCGGGGAGGAAACCTCCTCGGGAACAGACGCAGCAGCCAGTCGCGCCTCTTCCAAGAGACGCAGTGGCTGCTGCGCCTCTTCCCAGGCCCTTCTTTGCATGATTTACGTATCTTTTTTATATCTTTCCGAGATTCACTTCCAAAGAGTCTCCGAAACCCTATTCCTTCACGTGATTAGTATAAATAGGAGCCTTCGTTCCTCATATTTCTCACGCGAGTGTCCGCCCTTCTCTTCTCCCTTTGCATTCTAGACTTTGTTCTTACTAATTGGCGCCTACGTGCTTGGACTTCCGACCACGTAAGCTCGGATCTTTCCGGGTACCAGCCTCTCCGTTGCATGACCGACCAATTTGACCACTACACTCAATCAACTTTAATTAATCAATCGTTTTCCTCTTACGAGGGCATTCTTTCCTTGCATTCGCGTCGAGCATTCACTAATCGATCTTCTTAGTTCTTCTCGTTCCGTCAACATGTAAGTCTGAGGGTGTATAATTCCTTTTATTTATTGCATTTAATTATTGTATAACAATTGTAAGGTTTATGTCGAAAGTATCTCATTAAAACCGATTTCTAAAACCGTCTTTAAAATCTTTTTTGCGGATTTCCAGTAGACAGACAGTCGAGAAAAGACGCAAAGAATCGCTGCGCCTCTTCAAAGGAGCGCAAAGACTGCCGCGCCTCTTTGTGAGGCTGCCGCAGTTCCTGCTTCTTTTCTTCTTCCTCCGTCCTCTGCAATTCGTATCAAATTTATTTGTTTTGTTTGCTCGTCTGTTAATTCTCCGTCATAAAATCATAATAATTAGCATGTATATTATATCATATATTTCATCATTCATTCACATGTTTAATTCATCTAATCCGACTTAAATCCCTAATAATCAATATTTGCGGGTTTTTCGTCACTAATATTCAATTCGAGTTCTAGGGATTCAATTCGTTCATGTTGAGTTTCTGGGATTCATTGTTGATATATTTTTCATCATGTTCATTGTTAATTCGTCATCATTCATCATGTTTAGTCTAGTTCGTTTAGTTAGTTAGTTTAATTAATCATTCATTAACATCGACCCTTCACATGATTAATCTGTCTTTGTCTCCGTTTCATCCATGTTTATTGTTTTTATGACTTAATCATATGTTAAATAATCTGTAAACCACTTTCATCCGAGTCTAATATCGTAATCAATCCATTAAATTCACCAATTAACGTTAACAATTGCGATTCGGCTTCACGGCCGAGATTCGTCCTTGGAATGACGCAAAGAATCGCCGCGCCTCTTCCAAAGGGGCGATGTGTGTCTTCTACTGTTCCAGGACGACTTCGTCCCGAACTCCTTTTTCGCCTTGACCTAGATTAATTAGTTTACGTATCAATTAACTAATATTCGTAATATCGCTAATTCTTGTTCGTTAATTTGTTATTTTATTCTTTTATTCCTTTTTATCAAATTATCCGTTTTAAAGGTATTTTCGACATAAACCGCCTAATCCAATGTAATTAATGTAATTTCCATTATTGTAATTTATTGTATTTATTTCATTGTTTGTATGTTTTCACATGACAATCAACTTAAATCCAACTTCGACATCAATTGTTTGCTAACTTACGTGTTTCACCGACTTAGCTAATTTCACATGTTAGGATTAATCTATGGATGTTGCATTTCATGCATATAGCCGACGATATATCGAGTACGAATAAACTCCCTAATCATTAGTAGAGGCCGCTATCGAGGCGGGCGGGATTAGGTGTTCGATCAAAAGAGCTTCCTAATACGTACCCCTCACCCCTTACTCCAGATCTCCGTGAGCACCCGTGTTCATTGGCATCCACGAGAGTCATTCTAGACATAGAATGCTAAGGGTAACGATTGCTTAGTGTTCATGTCACTACTTTGTGTCTTGACATGACACGAGGTATTCGAACGGTTCCAATTTCCCATAAAAATTGGTGGCGACTCCTTACAAAATGCAAACGCTTGTTTTCGAGCCCCTTCACTCCCAAGCGCCCCCGTGGGCGGCCCGCTGTCCACAGTTTGGCGACTCACTGGGATTATACACTTACGTGTAGCTAGGGTGAAACTTGAACAAGGTTAGGGAATAAATTTGTGCAAGACAATTGTCGGTTTTCATAACTCGGTCTTCCTAGACCGTTTAATTCGGCCTTCCTAGGCCCAACCCAACCTATTCGACCAATCGTCCCGTCTAAACGGTCCTAATTCTTATTTGGGCCTAAGGATGGATAGCGGTTGACGTCATCCATACCATGGTGCTTACTCTTGTTTGTATCAAGGGCCTTCACTACTTGAGGAAATGGACTAGGAATCGGCCTTACTCTTGTTTGGCACGAGCCTCTCCACAGACTTCGGGTTTGATGGTTCGGTATGGCAACCCACCCTTTAAACCAAAACCCTTCTAAAAGCACTCAAAGATCCCGTTATAATGCTTGTATAAATGTGTAAAACTCTACATGATCACCATTTCTAGACAAAACCATGACAAATTTTCAAAAATCAAAACCCAATTTCAAATCAAGAATTTCGAAATAAAGGCCTTCAATTAGCGCAAAATCCGGTCAAAACTCTGTCCGTTTGTCGTGTCAAAATTCGGGCCACAAGCCCATTTCAAAACCTCACTTCGAGTCCACTCCTACAACTACACTACAGTTGGCTAGGACACACATTTTCAAAGACCTTGTCTTTCTTCAAAACTCACTCAACACAAGTGGCACACACCCACTTCACGAGTCAAAACTTTTCCTCTTTTAGCAAGTGTGATAGAATGGTCGATTGTGTTTTGATTCGTCGCCGATCTCTTACTCAGTTTTCAAGATGCCTGGGTCAAGTGATGATACGAACCTCCAGCAAATTCAAGAAAGTAATGATCGAATCCTAGCCGCGCTAGCCCAAATGCAAGTTACCCAAAACCAAACCTATGACCGCCTCGAGCTCATCGAAGGCCGTATCTTTGACGTAGAGGGAAGGTTGCCTCCCATTAAAGGTGAAGTACTACAATTTTCCGATGACGAGTCTAAGGATGAGAATCCTCTCATGGGGACGACCGCAGCTGAGAAAAGGCTCCAATACCTAGAGGAGCAATTGATGTACCTTAAAGGAGATGACATTTACAGGGAGAACAATCGTAAGTATGAAGCCGTCAATTCCAAATTGCCCACTAACTTTAGCATGACGGATATCCCTAAATTCAAGGGACATGAGAACCCTTTGAACCATATCCGTGCCTTCAAGGATTACATGTCTATCAAAGGCATCAAACCCGAGATGTTCTTAAGGATCTTTCCTTCATCTCTCGACACCATCCCAAAGCAATGGTTCTACACTTTAGACCACAAAAAGGTCGCTACTTGGGAGGACGCCGCGATCGAATTCTCAAAACAATACGCGGATAATGCCGAGATCCAAGTCAATATGCGCACTCTAGAGGTTCTTACCCAGAATGACAAAGAAGGATTCACCGACTTTCTAAGTAGGTGGAGGAAGACTAGTACTCAACTAGTAGAACGCCCGGATGAGGCCACTCTTGTGGAGAAATTCGTGGACAATCTCAAGCCCATATATGCCAACCATTTGAGATATCAAAACATCAAGACTTTCAAAGACTTAACCGTGTTAGGGACACGAATTGAAGATGACATCCGCAAAGGACTCTTGTCCAAAACGGTAGGTCGAGGATATCAAGGGTCCACAAGTCGTTCATACGGCTCTACTAGCAAGACCGACGAAGTTAACCTTCTCGAACCATCCAAGAAAACTAGCCCACCAAGGAAGTTCACAAACCTTGGGGACACATACTCCAATGCTCTAAAAAGGCTAGTGAAGCAAGGCAAACTCCAACCCATTGGACCTACTCCCGAGCCCGAAAGGAAATCCAAATTCTGGGACGAAAATTCCTACTGTGAATACCATAGGGGTAAGGGGCACGACACCGAAAAATGCTACAAGTTGAAACACGTGCTTCAAGATATGATCGAAGATGGTCGACTTCCAATTCCACCAGGAGGTAAGCCTAATAACACTCAGAATCCTCTTGGAGTTCTAGTGATTACAAGTGATGAATCTACCTTAGATTGCTCACATCTCATTTCTCCCGCCGAGGATGAAATCCATGCAATTGAGAAAGAAAGACTCTACTCTACCATCTCCCCTACCATTTCCGACTTCATCGCCTGGGCAAGGAGTGTAGATAGACAAGTGTGGGAATTAGAAAGCATGGTAATGATCTTGCGCGATCCCAATGCAACACCTAAAGAACGCGTACCATTGATCTTCTCTCAAAATGCTACTATGCAAGAAGTCATCACCATAGTCGATAAACTAGTCGATCAAATCATACAACTAGAAAGTGACATCATGAGGATGAGGGAACTAGCCGCGATCAATGGAGTTTGGGCCGATGACGATGAAGACGAATATCTCATTGAAAACTCTTTAGTCAAAGAAATAGTCCAAAATGGCGAAGACCAAGATGTGGATCACCTAACTCGCTCGGGTCGTCCATACCAAAGCACTACTCAAAACGGTCCCACCAATGTCATCACACCAAATGACAACGAAGATGACCCTACGGATCATTTGCTCAAGCAATTACAAAAAACCAAGGCTGATCTTTCGGTCTGGCAACTAGTAGCAAGCTCATTTCCACACCGCCAAGCTTTACTGCAAGCTTTGGCCAAATTGAATGTGGCACACAACTCTACTCCTGAAGATGTAGTCAACTTGGTCTTCCAAGAATCCCCGAAACTAAGTAATCCCGTTACTTTTTCGGATGAAGACTTGCCACCTTTTGGCGCCAAGTCACAACCTTGCTCTATACATCACCGTCATCCTGTCTAAAGAAGAATGTGCCAATGACCTTGGTAGATGATGGCTCCGCGGTCAACGTCATACCCCTCAAAACGGCACACAAACTAGGCATGAGAGAGTCGGACTGGACTCCTACAAATCAAGGTGTACGTGCATATGACGGTACACGACGAAAAGTGGTAGGACTTGCTAACCTAACCATAACAACGGGACCAATCGAACGAAAGGTTAACTTCCAAATAGTGGACATCGAAGCTTCATTTAACATACTTCTGGGAAGGCCTTGGATTCATGCTTCTAAAGCAGTAACATCCACCCTTCATCAAAAGATCAAGATCCCACTAAATGGCAAAGTTGTGACAATCACTTCGTCACCTATTAAGGCCATAATCGAGAAGCAATCAAATAATCAAGTCCTTGCGGATCCCATATACGAACTTGGGGGCTTCCAAAGTGTAAATGTCATAGAAAGTGAGTTGGCACCCTTATACTATAATCCCTGCTCCAACTTGGTGGTCAACCACATTCTCAAAAACCAGGGATACTTCCCTGGAATGCCTTTGAACCCAGTTCGGGAAAACACCTTCGCGCCATACAAGAAAGGCAACTCATCGAGAATACCACTTGGACTAGGGTACAAACCCACAACAGAAGAAGTTCTCGAAATGCTCGCCCAAGTCCAAAACCGCAAGTACGTAGGAGTCCAAATGAGGCCATATCTTCCTACCCTCAATGGATACTTCGTTCAAGAAGGAAGTTCGGAACTCTTTCATGGATTTCCCGAACCTTGGCATTACCTCGAAAAGAAGTTAGCCGGAATCGAGATCTTTCACGATTGCTACTTCATCCCTCCAGAAACGGTTCCTACCGTCAAAACCCGTCAAGCACCTTGCTTAGACGAACAAGCGTTAGCCTCTGTTTGGAGAGGACCGATTTGTTAGGGCGCGCGCAGATGAGATCATTACTACGATACTTCAAGACGATCGCTTCAACCCCACCGCATTGATCACAGAAATCGACACCAAGCAGCAGAAAGGGTGGAGAAAATCAATCAAATGGACCAACAGTCAAGGAAGACTCTTCAAGCTCACCACTGGAGAAGGAGAGATGTTCAAAGAAGAACCAGAAGACGACGAATTCGAATCGGAGTCGGAGTCGGAGTCGAGTCGAGTCTAGAGGAGTCATTAGAGAGTCTACTCCCCGTCGTCATCCCCACTCCCCTCGTTTCTCCTAGCTTATTTTCGAGTAGTCACGGTAGTTCGGGAAATGCCCCATTATCGTCCCTTTGCCGCCACTATCCTTGGATCGGTTGGCTTCTTTGTTTCAACTTTACTCAAATCTTAATATGAATAAATCAGGTTCTGCTTACTCTTTGCGTTATCTTGAGTGCAGTCTTTGTTTATGATGATACCGAGGATGACCAAGACCCGGACTTGATCAAGTACCTCCCTACGTAGCCAAAGAAATACTACGGGAAGGGGAAGGGGGACCTGTAATTGAGGACACCGAACCCATCAATGTTGGAACCGAACTAGAACCCAAAGAACTTAGGATAGGGACTACCTTGAGCTCAACCGAAAGAACCGATTTCATAAACCTCCTAAATGAATTCAAAGACGTTTTCGCTTGGTCCTACAAAGACATGCCAGGGATCGACAGGGATATCGCCGAACATAGGATTCCGATTAAGCCAGGTTTCAAACCGTGAAATGAAGCTTCGACGAATGAGAACAGAGTGGGCTCAAGATTAAGGAAGAAGTTGACAAACAATTCAAAGCCGGGTTCATCAAAGTTTCCGAGTATTCGATTTGGGTAGCTAACATAGTACCCGTGCCCAAAAAGGATGGGAGAATCCGAGTTTGTGTTGACTTTAGGGATTTGAACAAAGCAAGCCCAAAAGACGACTTCCCTCTACCTCACATCGACATATTGGTAGACAATACTGCAGACCATGCATTACTATCCTTCATGGATGGATATGCGGGTTACAACCAAATCAAAATGGCCATGGAAGACATGCATAAGACCGCGTTCGTCACCCAATGGGGAACCTATTGCTATACAGTAATGCCGTTCGGATTGATCAACGCCGGAGCTACATACCAACGCACCGCGACTACACTTCTACATGACATGATGCACAAGGAAGTCGAGGTATATGTAGACGACATGATTGTCAAATCCAAGGAAAGAGAGGGACATATTGCGAACCTTCGCAAGTTCTTCGCAAGGCTACTAAGTACAATATGAGACTCAACCCTCAAAAGTGCACATTCGGGGTGACATCTGGCAAACTCCTAGGGTACGTCGTTAGCCAACGAGGCATAGAAATAGATCCTTCCAAAATCAAAGCTCTGATTGAAATGCCACAACCTCAAACAGAAAAAGAAGTCAGAGGATTCCTGGGAAAAGTGCAATACATAAGTCGATTCATATCAAAACTTACGATGATTTGCGAGCCTATCTTCAAGAAGCTCAAGAAGACAGACCACACCATGTGGGACGACGACTGTCAAAAGGCATTCGACAGAATCAAGGAGATATTGGCTAAACCACCAGTGCTCATGCCACCACAACGAGATCAACCTCTTGGTTTATATCTCACAGTAACTGAAACTGCCATGGGTACTATGCTAGCTCAAACTGTAGGAAGTGAAGAAAGAGCTATTTACTATCTAAGTAAGAAGTTCTTGGAATACGAGTGCAAATATTCACAACTCGAAAAGACATGCCTCGCTCTTGTGTGGGCAACAAAGAAGCTACGTCATTACATGCTTAGCTACTCACAAGATATTCTCCAAAATGGATCCAATCAAATACCTCTTCGAGAAACCCGTTCTCAACGGACGTCTGGCAAGATGGACCATGATGCTCTCCGAATTTGACCTTAAATATGTGCCACTGAAAGTAATAAAGGGTCACGCCGTCGCCGAATTCTTCGCAGAAAATCCCATCAACGACGCACAAACCATAGATACTTGGTCATTTCCCGACGAGGATATACTTCAAACTGATGTAGAGTCTTGGGATCTATACTTTGATGGAGCATCAAACCTAAGAGGATTTGGGATAGGAGTGTTGCTCATTTCTCCTGAAGGTGAGCATACACCGATTGCTGTCAAACTCGACTTCGAGGTGACAAACAACGCCTAGTATGAAGCTTGTCTCATTGGACTACAAGCGGCAGTTAGCTTAGGTATCAAAAACCTACGAGTGCATGGGGATTCGTCATCGATCATCAACCAAGTTACGGGATCTGGAAAATCCAAGTGAAAGCCTCGCACCCTATCGGCCAGGATAGACCAAGTGGCTCAATTCTTTGATCATGTAACCTACTTACACCTACCTCGAGAGGAAAATCAATTTGCAGACGCTCTTGCGAAACTTGCATCTTTGATAAATATGCCAGATTACATGATGGAAATGCCTTTGTGTATCGAACGACGGTCGGAGCCGGCGTATGTCCATCAGATTACCGATGAAGAAGAAATCGCACAAGAACCCTGGTTCCAAGCAATCCTAAACTTCAAGCTTAACGGTACCTATCCGCCAGAAATGGACAAAAGGGGACAACGAGCTATACGCCTACTAGCTTCCCAATACATCCTAATGCAAGGAGAATTGTACAAAAGAACACCTCTTGGTGTAGTCCTACGTTGCCTTGATCATTCACAGGCACGAAAAGTAATGGAAGAAGTCCACGACGGAGAATGCGGTCCTCACATGAGTGGACCTATGATGGCAAAGAAAATCACACGTCTAGGGTACTATTGGACCACAATGGAATCCGATTGCATCAAATATGTGAGGCATTGCCACAACTGTCAAATCTTCGGGAACGTACAACACGTCCCTCCTTCGTTGCTCTACACAATGACATCTCCTTGGCCATTCTCCGCATGGGGAATTGATATAATTGGGAAAATAACCCGGTAGGAACAGGAGGTCACTGTTTCATCCTAGTAGCGATTGACTACTTCACCAAGTGGGTAGAAGCGGCTTCCTACACCGCTCTTACGGCTAAAAATGTGGCAAAGTTCATACAAAACAACATCATCTGTCGATATGGTTGCCCGCATGAGATCATTAGCGATAATGGGTCCCACTTCCAAGCCGAAACCGAACAATTGCTAGCCAAGTACAAGATCAAGCATCATCATTCCTCGCCCTATCGACCACGACTAACGGGCGCAAAGAGAGGCGGCTAACAAAAATGTCGTCACGATCCTCAAGAAGATGACTGACAATTATAGAGATTGGCCAAGCAAAATACCCTTCGCTTTGTGGGGGTATCGTACATCGATCAGACGCCCACCGGGGCTACTCCTTTCTATTTGACCTACGGCATGGAAGCCGTACAACCAATCGAGCTAGAAATACCATCCTTGCGTATTCTACTAGAAAGTCGATCCGGAAGCCGATTGGAAAAGGGATAGATACGAAGAACTCATCCTCTTGGATGAACGTAGGCTACGTGCCTTACATAATGTCCAAACATATCAAGCACGTATCAAACGAGCTTTCAACAAAAGAGTTAGGCCAAGAAACATCAAAGAAGGAGATTTAGTTCTCAAATCGGTTAGAGCTCTTTTACCTGTCGACCCGAGAGGGAAATTCAAACCTAATTGGGCCGGACCATATCTAGTCAAATCCATACTCCTGTGGGGTGCGGTTAGAATCACGGACACTGGATGGAAATGAGTTTTCAAACCCCACAAATCTCGACCAATCGAAACGATACTATGCCTAGGGTAGAAGTAAACGCGCCTCGCGTAAACCCACGTGTCGCTCTTGTGGCACTAAATAAACGGCCCCTGGCCTATTTGAATGTCACTATGCTCTTGCATCTTGGCAAACTTGTCATCCTCATATCATCAAACAAACTGAATTCGCACCTCCAGAGTAAGTAAAGCTCATGCTTGTTTTCTATGTTCATTGCAAGCTCTTGCTTCGAACAATTATTCTTTTACATTTACTCGAACTACGCGCAAGGGTTTGATTTCGCTTTCTTTAAGTGAATACGTAGGCAATCCTTCACCGGATTCAACCCGCCATTATATATAAAATAAATGTAAATAGAAGGACATTTGCATCGCATCTGAAATTCGACAAGAATAATTAAGGAAAATGCCAACGGTTTCATAACCACATAACCTCTTTTATTTCATTCAATTTCTAATAATAATAGTACGACAAATAATAAAAATAGATAGGCTAGGATTCTAAAAATCCCTCCTTTTTATTACAACAATAATAATAATAATCAAATAATAATAACTAAGACTTGGGCTATTCCTCCATCTTTCCCTTGCCCTTGTCGTTCTTGTCATATTTCTTGTCACGACCTCGAGCCGGGCGCTCTTGCACCACTTCAGACCTAATCACCAACGGTCTTTCTCGAGGCCTGACTCTCCCGTTCTTGTCAACCACCATCTCTGCGGCAGGAGTAGTCTTTGATTTCTTCGAAGGATGCATGACTTGAAAGCCGACTTCTTCTTCTCCTTCGGTCAGATGCTTCTCTTTCTCTTTCTCTCCCTCGCGCACCTTGTAATCAACGGGCTCGCGCTTCCTCAGTCTTTCGCGCTCTTCCGAAGTTGCAGCCTTCCTCCACCTCAGATAAGAGTCCGACACCCACAAGGCATTGGCAGAGAAGCTCAGGAACCACATGTTTCTCTGGGCCCATTTCATAGCCCACTCTCTTCGGCTCTCGGTAGTCAACGCCATAGCAGTCTGCGGGATGGTGTCGAGCCTAGGGATCATCTGCTTCAACCCAACTTGCCTCATCAATCTCTCAGGGAAGATGCACACCATAAACTCCAATCCAGGGATGCGCACGGACCTAGTGGGATCTAAAGAAGACACCCCAGTGACAGACTTGAGGTGCCACCACGGTACAACCCACCTGATCAAAGGGCCGTCATCAGTCTTTAGCTTGTTCTTCCAATAGTCGCAGACCCGGGTGAAGTCCACCATGTACAGCCGTGTCCTCATCGAAATCATACGGGCATGATAGGAAAGTGCATGAACTGGGGGCTCAAGCAATCGGAGCCGTTCCATGAGCCAAACCTACCAAGACAGGTATTAGACACCAAAAAAAAAAAAAAAAAAAAAAAAAAAAAAAAAAAAAAAAAAAAAAAAAAAAAAAAAAAAAAAAAAAAAAAAAAAAAAAAAGAAAAAGAAGGTGTCTTTTACCTGTAGGATAACGGGACTTCCCAAGAACGGCAGATCGCGGTTGGATTTCCTATTATCCAAACCCAAAATGATCTCCCTAAGCACGAGACAAGTCGGGCTCTGCGCGACTCCATTTGCTCAATAAGGCTCAAAAGGCGAGGATCACCTCTCAAGTCCTCATCAACATGTCCCGGAAAGACATACACATGCAACAAATGAAGCCAAATGCTCTCCTTCTAGCAACATAAGAGATAGTGGGGTCGGCCCTGTTGATGAATCGGTCTATAAAATCCAACATCCGCACGCCTTTCGGGGTAACAAGACGATCTACCTCGAGTCTAGTCGGTCAAGCAAATCTCGAACTTACTCTTATACCCTTGAGCAGTAGAAGGGATGGCGGGTAAGTGTTCGGGGTCCCACCCGCCAATAGCGACAATTTCCTCCCAGGAAAAGGACAAATATCACCTCCGGAAAGGCGAATACATGACAATTTGGATCCCAATAATCAAGGCAAGCATCTAAGAACGGTTTCACTACCTTGATGAGTTTCAAACTCAATAAAGACCCAAGATTATAAGCACCCATGTCGTGCTTTTCCGTGTTCGAAAACTCATTAGTCCATTCCTTCAAGCGAACCTCCAAAGTATTCATGATGATAATTTTCTCTTGAAAATTTATTTTAGGAGTTTTAGGAGAAGCGGACGACTTAAAAGACGGAAGAATTATATGATTCAAAGCTTCGCGGCAGCGCTTTCTATTTATACTAATTTTCTTGTTTCCAAAATCCGTCGAACAAACCCCTCGGGGAACAGGCGCGCGCTGCTGCGCCTCTTCAAAGGGACGCGGCTCATGCTGCGCCTCTTCCCAGTGCTCACTCCTGTAATTTCGCGTTTGGATCTTTCCTAATTCTATAACACGCGTGATTTCCTATTCCTATGGGACTTTATTTTGGTAAACTACGGAAGTTTACCATGTTTTGGGATTTCCTAATTTCGCAGGCACGCATTTCGAGGCGACATTGACATTTTCGCCATTTTATCACATTTGTGTATTTAATGGTCCATTTAATTCTTTTTATTTTTCAAACATTTATATATTTATTTCATTTTCTTAATTTCTATTTCTACATTTTCTAACTTATAAATTTCTATTTTTTCTTTTTTTTTTCGGGGGTAACCCTCCCTACCGTCCGGTCATTTCCGGTCATTTCCGGCAAAATTTTTGCATTTTTGCGTTTCTTTTGAGTCTCATTGTGCGCTAATTAAAGGCCTTATGTGTATATAAAATGTATGAATCGCGTGATTTTCCATGTAAATTTCGGCAGCGTAACGGCATAAACCGTTATCTACCAAACCTGTTCAAGAACTAACCTGCAGGTACAAACAAACAACCAAAGAAAGAAAGGCACTCGAGGCCATAATATATACAACAAAAAGCAAATGTACGAAAGAATCGGGGCTCGCGCCCGAACAAGTCCAGATGCACAAGCAAACTGGGGGCTTGCGCCCCGACCAAATCAAAAATCCAAGAAAGCTGGGGGCTCGCGCCCCAAACCAAGTCCAAAAATGTTTCAAAATCAAAATGTACAAAACTACACAAGCTACTGCTGGACACCCTCCAACTCGGCAACTCTCGCCATCAGAGCGGCGATCTCGGCATCCCGAAACTCGAGCTCCCTCGACAAGCGAGCCGTCTCCTCCCGAGCCTGGGCCAACTCTCGTCCTGACTCGCTGTCACCCTGCAAACAGCAACGAATTGGCTCATGTCAATCAACTCAATTGGAAAACCAAAAAAAAAAAATCAAAAGAAGAAGATCGAAAAATGGGTATAAAGGTTCATACCTGACGACCTCGACCGCCGACGAGTGCCTCAATGGCCGTAGCTCGTAACCGGTTGGCCACTCTCCATAGTGCCACGAACCGAGATGGCGCGACCTGCATTTCAAAAGGAGATTCTCAGCAAATTAAACAAATTCAGTCAAACGTGTTCTTACACAAAAACTATGCAAAATGGGAGCTCACCCTCCGAATCAGATGCTGCCAGTCATCTAGGCCAGCATCCGTCACAGCTACGTCAAAGTCACGTAACTCGGAGATCGTCGTCCTCCCAGTAGCGTCAGTGTACTCGAGGGTCTCGGGGTACTCTGGGGGCTCGATGCCCGCCGCCTCGACCTCCTGAAAAGACAAATAGCTCTCATCAATCGACGATCTTTCGTCGCAAGTCTCGAAAATCAAATCAACAAGAAAACAAACGATACTCACCACTACCGGCCAATACGCCAACCTCCCGTAAAGGAACGCTGAGTAATCCTCCTCAGGGAGAAGAAGGTCGTCGCCACCGACACCGGCCAAGTCCGCCTCCCTCTCAGCCTCGGAAGGCTCCCTAAACATCGTCCTAGGAGGATCGACGGGAACCGTCAACGCACCCCGAAAGCACTGACGAGCTAACCGCTCGCCCAGATACCATACAGGACCCATCGACGTCCACAACAAAGAGCCGACTCGAGCTCCTAGGACGAAGGGTCTCAAAGCAACAAAGGGGGCGCTCCAAAGATACTCCGCCCAAGGTCCGGGCACCCACCGTGACAATATGAAGGCAAAGGTCATTCCTATGATCAATTGAAAACAAAATATGAGAAGATGTGAATGAATACAAATGGGATACTCACGCCTGCTCACCAAGGGCGTTCACGTCCCGCCGGTAGACGTTGTGAGAAGAACGCTTGCTCTTCGTCCGGCACATGACCCAATCCCTCACCACGGGATAGGCCCTCTCCAACGGCTCCGTCCTCTTGGGCGCGAGGTCCGGAAAGTAAGAGTACACCCACGCCTGTAAAGCAAAATAGCCAATGACGATTTTTTCGATAAAAGAAAGGAATTTACGTTGATCTAAAGGAAGGTTCATACCTCCAACAGTAGTCCAGGTCCGACAACGCCAGGAGAAGTCCCCTTCTCCATCAACTCCGGACGAACCATGGCCCTCATAAAGCGGATGAGGACCGCAAAACCAGCATGATGACCAGCCCCAACGCCCTAAGGAACTCGGTCGAAAGAAAGGGGAGAAGCTTCGTCGACCTCTCACCCTTGTCTCCGAGATAAATCGAAGACAAGAACCACCAAAGCCACACGACGAGCCCCCTCGCTTTACTGACAAGGAGGAGGAGCCGTCTCCCTCCCATCGATCACCACCGATACCGGGGTCTTCCCCGCAAAGTAATCTCGAACATAGGTACTGGGTACCAAACCCGCACCGGCACCAGCCTTCGGCGACAAGTTCCAGCCGATCAACCTCCTCGCCTCGGCCGAGTCCGCCCTCATGCCGGTCTCCGGCCACACCATCTCCTCGATCCCCGCACGGCTGCACGAGAAATCATGCCGTAGTCCTCCAAGGTGACTCCCACCTCACCAAAAGGCGGGTGAAACGTGGAAGTCGTATCCCGTAATCGATCCAAGAAAGCGCGGACCAAGCTAAGGTTGGCCCGCAACTTCCTCTTCACGATATCCCTCCAAACCTGAACCAGAGGACCAAACGCTCCGCGCTCGATCATGGCCCTCTCCTCCTCCGACAGCCGCTCATAATGCTCCATCGCCGTCGTATACCCCGAGAATGACCTGATGTTCCCGGCCTCCTATCATGATTTGAAACAAAGCTATCTTTAGTTTTGAAATAAATTTGGAAGAGATTTGAACAAAAATGGAAAAGGATAGGTAATGAGTTAGGGAATTCCTATTTACCAAGCTCTTCACCGTCCTGTAGGACAAGTGACCCTCTGCAGCCCACACAAGGTGCCTACTCTCCCAGGTCTCGGCCCACGCAGAGCACCTCTCGGTGGCGACCCCTCGTCCGAGGTGGGCCCGTCTCGGAATCTCCTCCTCGTCGCCAGACCTCCTCCTCGGGGACCTCCTCTCAGCCAGACCATCACCGCGGCGGTGAAGGCCGCTCTAAAGCCTCCTCAACAACAAAAGCGTCTATATCCATAGGATCTCTCCCAGAAGTAGAAGCATCGTCACCTGCAACGATTAAAGCAAATCCAGGCCGCGTCACATGACGACAAGCCCTTGTTAAGAAGTTTTCGAGCCTTCAAGGCCCAGAAATCGCCCCTTTCCGGCCATCCTTGGCCATATTCCCACCAAATCAATCACTCATGTGATGGATAGGGTCAAGCCAAGTCAAAGTCAAAACCTAGTTCCGAGTTCGGGTCGAAAATTCGGCAGCATTTCGCTATAACGGCGATTATGCCCTAAAAGGTGTCCTGCAAAAGTTGTCACAAACCAAACTTCCGAGATGACAGAAAGTTTACCCATCATCCAAGGGTCCCTACTATCAAATTTCATCACAAATGGGCAATCCTAAGGCCATTTTCGAAGCAATTTTCGATCTAGCTGTGAAACCGTCTCAAAATTCGCTCAAGGGCTCAAAACTTGATGAGAATTCGAAGTAAATACATGGTTATGTTCCTAACATTGCCTACTACTCGTTTCTAGTATCAATTTGGCATGAAAAATTCATTTGGGGGAAAAGCCCCAAATTTTCGATCAATTGGGTCGAAAACCCTAATGTTCGCGGCTCAAAATTCGACAAATATGGAAGATTAATGCAAGATTAAAGCACATACCTCGATTAGTCATATTTTAAGCAAGCTTTTGAATCCAACCTTGATAGAAATGGTGAAGATTTGAGAGAGAAATTGAAGGATTTGTGTTTCGAAATAATGAAATAAAACCTTTCTGATTTCGCGTTTTTACGCGAATTCTTTGAATGGGAACAGAGCAGCAGAAAATTGCGCCTCTTCCAAGAGACGCAGCTCTTGCTGCGCCTCTTCCTTTGTTTCCCTCCTGATGGATTTTCAAAAATCCGTTATGAGTTCGTTACTCGTGGGCCCATCTTTGGTGCGCCTCTTCCTCGATGACATTTTATCACTTTGGTCCGTTTCGACGATTTCCTTTCGTTCCGACCCGCATTTTATCCAGTCGACAATATTTCGCAAGTATTGTCCGAGTTCATTTTATCCCGCACAGCAAAGATTTGTGATATTGCTCAACCATTTTGGCGATAGTATTTTGCAAGATCGCTCACTCGAGACTTTCTTTCATGACGATTGAGATGTTCCTAGTCGTCAAATCATTTTATCCCATTGATAGTATTTTGCGATCTTGCTCATTCGAAGTTTCCCCTACGACGATCAAGATGTTCCTCGTCGTCGATATGTCCCCAACAAGAGTTCGCTTGAGACCAACGCAAGCGATTCAACTTCCAAATTTCGCGAATTCGCTCGAGACCGACGCAAGCGGATTTTCCCGGCCGATTTCTACCAACGTCTGCTTGTTTTCAATATCTCTTATTCCCGCGAAGTTCGATTAAGTCTCGGTATGGTCTCTTCTTATGGTCTGGCGAGCCTCCTTACGTAGTCTAATGGACTTTAAACGACCCTCCCGATAGTCGACAGACTCTAAAATGTTCCCGACGACAGGTCCTTGGCTCGGACCCTTGAGCCGCCTCGCGTCGCCATAGTCGTCAAAGTTGTAATCTTCGATTGACTGATGGCTATACTTTGACTTTCGCCTTGTCCAAGCCTCGGTCAAAGTGGGGGCTCAGAGACACCTAGTTTCGCACCCCTCGCAAACCACCCGGTGATGATTGGGCCGCATGTTTGATTCGCGGAACGATTAGTGACGGTTCGTAAGATTATCGTCAAGTGATTGCTCAAATATAAATGTCAACCTCTTAGTCGTCATCTACGTGCCGATACGGTCGTTTTGGCGATAATTAGAGTACATTCGAGTCCGGTCAAAAACCGTCTCCATTTTTTTCGATAGTTGTTAAATCCCGAGTCGGAATGTTGGAATGTTCCGGATATTTCTATTCCATATTCATCAAATTTTATCTTTTGGCAAATAATATCCCGTAATATTTAAAAGATAATCGAATAAATCCGTCCTACCATAACTAAAACGCGGAAATCTTTCTTAGCGGGAGGAAACCTCCGGGAACAGACGCAAGATGAGTGCTGCGCCTCTTCCAAGAGACGAGTGTGGGCGCCGCGCCTCTTCCCCGGCCCTTCTTTGCATGATTTACGTATCTTTTTTATATCTTTCCGAGATTCACTTCCAAAGAGTCTCCGAAACCCTATTCCTTCACGTGATTAGTATAAATAGGAGCCTTCGTTCCTCATATTTCTCACGCGAGTGTCCGCCCTTCTCTTCTCCCTTTGCATTCTAGACTTTGTTCTTACTAATTGGCGCCTACGTGCTTGGACTTCCGACCACGTAAGCTCGGATCTTTCCGGGTACCAGCCTCTCCGTTGCATGACCGACCAATTTGACCACTACACTCAATCAACTTTAATTAATCAATCGTTTTCCTCTTACGAGGGCATTCTTTCCTTGCATTCGCGTCGAGCATTCACTAATCGATCTTCTTAGTTCTTCTCGTTCCGTCAACATGTAAGTCTGAGGGTGTATAATTCCTTTTATTTATTGCATTTAATTATTGTATAACAATTGTAAGTTTTTATGTCGAAAGTATCTCATTAAAACCGATTTCTAAAACCGTCTTTAAAATCTTTTTGCGGATTTCCAGAGAGATGACAATCGAGAAAAAGACGCAAAGAATCGCTGCGCCTCTTCAAAGGAGCGCAGCACTGCCGCGCCTCTTTGTGAGGCCGCGCATTCTCGCTTCTTTTCTTCTTCCTCCGTCTCTCGCAATTCGTATCAAATTTATTTGTTTTGTTTGCTCGTCTGTTAATTCTCCGTCATAAAATCATAATAATTAGCATGTATATTATATCATATATTTCATCATTCATTCACATGTTTAATTCATCTAATCCGACTTAAATCCCTAATAATCAATATTTGCGGGTTTTTCGTCACTAATATTCAATTCGAGTTCTAGGGATTCAATTCGTTCATGTTGAGTTTCTGGGATTCATTGTTGATATATTTTTCATCATGTTCATTGTTAATTCGTCATCATTCATCATGTTTAGTCTAGTTCGTTTAGTTAGTTAGTTTAATTAATCATTCATTAACATCGACCCTTCACATGATTAATCTGTCTTTGTCTCCGTTTCATCCATGTTTATTGTTTTTATGACTTAATCATATGTTAAATAATCTGTAAACCACTTTCATCCGAGTCTAATATCGTAATCAATCCATTAAATTCACCAATTAACGTTAACAATTGCAGTTCCGGCTTCACAGCCAGAATTCGTCCTTGGAACAGACGCAAAGAATCGCCGCGCCTCTTCCAAAGGGCGCGATGTCTCTTCTTTGTTCCAGGACGACTTCGTCCCCGAACTCCTTTTTCGCCTTGACCTAGATTAATTAGTTTACGTATCAATTAACTAATATTCGTAATATCGCTAATTCCTGTTCGTTAATTTGTTATTTTATTCTTTTGTTCCTTTTTATCAAATTATCCGTTTTAAAGGTATTTTCGACATAAACCGCCTAATCCAATGTAATTAATGTAATTTCCATTATTGTAATTTATTGTATTTATTTCATTGTTTGTATGTTTTCACATGACAATCAACTTAAATCCAACTTCGACATCAATTGTTTGCTAACTTACGTGTTTCACCGACTTAGCTAATTTCACATGTTAGGATTAATCTATGGATGTTGCATTTCATGCATATAGCCGACGATATATCGAGTACGAATAAACTCCCTAATCATTAGTAGAGGCCGCTATCGAGGCGGGCGGGATTAGGTGTTCGATCAAAAGAGCTTCCTAATACGTACCCTCACCCCTTACTCCAGATCTCCGTGAGCACCCGTGTTCATTGGCATCCACGAGAGTCATTCTAGACATAGAATGCTAAGGGTAACGATTGCTTAGTGTTCATGTCACTACTTTGTGTCTTGACATGACACGAGGTATTCGAACGGTTCCAATTTCCCATAAAAATTGGTGGCGACTCCTTACAAAATGCAAACGCTTGTTTTCGAGCCCCTTCACTCCCAAGCGCCCCCGTGGGCGGCCCGCTGTCCACAAAATACAACGTAACTTTTGAAAGTTTTAGAAGCATCCAAACAACATTATTCTAAAAAATTCCAAAATATTTTCAAACGAGTTTTAAAAACATTTCAAGACAAGACAAAATTTAGATACTAACCAAGAGTAAAACGAAAATGGAAGTTTTACACTTTAAAATCATAAATTTCAAAGATAATCAAAACTTTATAGGAGTCAAACCGTGTATAAAACAGAAATATTCGAGGAAAAGGTTAAAGGTAAAAGTTTTCAAACTTAAGCCAAGGTTAAGGTAGTAACAGATGCTCGAGTGAAGAAATGGGAAGGAGAGATTCAAGAGCTATACAAAGTTCTCTCAAGGATTAGAGAAGAGGTTAAAGGTCTCAAGATTCTTGGTACGACTCGTCTATGGAACCCAAGCTTTTTCTATTCCCATCGAAAACAACACCAAGGTTATAAAACTCAGACAACTAAGTTGTCAAGTTCAAAGTTGCCAAACTTCATAATCTATATCTCCAAGATTATCAATTGGGACAACATTCATCCAAAACCTTACATACTTGCGCAACCTCTCAGAATAGCATATGGTAAGAATCCATCAAGTAGTCCAAACTCCACTCTTACTAACCAAAATTCCATAGTTTATCAAAGCAGAGCTAATCCAGTTAACTGATAAGGCCCTTAAAACTGTTCTAAACCCATCAAGTCCACTCTCGAGATATAATCTAAATCCAAAATAGCCTAATAAGGCATACCACACTCAAAGGATTTTACTCTTCCGAGATCACAACCAAACCAACGAGTTTACTAAATCCATAAGACTCCTCAAGTTATGGAACATCAAACAAACACCACTATCTAACAACACCATTCTATCAAAGACTTATAGAAGTCCCACCAAAATTCCAATCATAACATCGCAACACTAGGTGGTTATCAATACAACTAGGCCACAATCTCGGTGGTCTAAGGTCCTCAAATAAATATTTTCTTTAAGGTAATTCAGACCAAAATATTCCTCCGAGAAATACCAGTACTAAGGTTAAGACATTAAAGTATGAAAGGTACACAATTCTCAACTTCAAGGTCTTAAATTCCTCAAATCAATACAATCAATCCACAACACGATTGTGCAAGAACACTCCTTCCTCTCAGGGTTAACACTAATCAACTTAAGTAAAGATAAGTCACACAACCAAAAGTTCAAAGCTTACAACCTAACATCAGAAAACTCAACAATCTAAATCCATAAGAATCAAAACTGAGATTAATCTAGGTCAACCAATAATGATACATGGTTACTATAAAAACCTTAATCACATCAAGACCAAAATATGCAAGCTGCTTGTACTTCAAAGCCAACATCTAAGCTAAAATCCTAACTCCATATACCATCAGTCACCATTTAATTTAATCCTTAAGGAAAAAGAAAATAACTCTTAGATTAGGCACCAAAGGTAGAACATACTAACCTCAACCATAAGATACAAGGCTGCACTAAACCTCAACGCACTTAACTTCTATCAAAGATGAAGAGTCTATCACACCCGAAATACTCGAGAGGGGGGGAGGGGGGGGGGGGGGGGGGGTGAATTGAGTATTTAAAAACTTATGCCCACTTTTTATTTTATATCAATGTAATTAATTACTTAAAGTTTATTGATTAAACTTTAACTAATTAACTAGGTGATTATGAACGTAATATAATAAACAAAAACGAAAATTGCAAAGACACACGGTTTTGAAGTGGTTCAGCTTCACACGTCGAAGCCTACGTCCACTATTCTCGATTAATAATTTTAGTACCTTACTCCGGATTACAAAATTATCAACCCACTCGTATAGCTAACTCTAGCTATAACTCAATTTCAATATCACTAGATATTCGATTTGACTATCTTAAGTTACTAAGAAAGCACTTGATTGTTCTTCTAAGTGTTCACACAATTGAACGAGTAAGAAACAATATGAAGTACTATTATCTTGTAACGTAACCTTAAGAGTAATAAGCAACTTTAAGAGCACGACTTTTCGCAAGGGTTTTCAAATGCAAAACAATAAAAATAACTGATTAAAATTAAACTCGAAATTGTTTGCAAGAGATTTTAATATTTCGAAAAGCTTATTTCAATTGAAAGACTATCATGTGTTTTTATAGTAGAGAGGACGATTAGGGTTTAGGCAAAACCCTAATGGATGCCGTGAGATGGAAGATTATTTCATAAGAAATAAATCTTATCTCTTACTTAATTTAATCCATGAGATAATTAAGTTCAAGCAAATAAGATAAAAGTAAATCTTATCTTACCTAAACTTAATCTTTATGATTTTCTGATAAGTAAACAAATCAAATCAAATATTATTTAAGATATAAGAATATCTTACCAAAATATTATTTAGATTTAATTTGATAAATTACTTGTACTAGAGGACTCACGAAACCAAGGCGGCTCAAGCCGTGCGGCCGAACCCTTGGCCGTGTCCAGCTAGGTCGAAAATCCAATCCTTGGATTAGGGTTAGGTCAAATAATCAAGCAAACCCTAGGTAGCATGACGACCCATAAGTCGTTTTACTAACCAATAGAGAAATGCAAATAATTCATTATAACAACCCATATTTCATCTCTATCATATACACACATGATTTTGAAATATATTTGAAGAATTTTATCTTTTGAAAATGATTTTAAAACTAATAAAATCGTGCCATAAAATTGCTACTCAAAGTTATAGTAGAAACAGCTATAACTTTAAGTTTGGTAAGTAAAGTTATAGGTGAAATAGATATAACTTTACTTTCCCAATATTTCTTCTTAAGATACCGTTATTAGATGAAGACCTAAACTAGCTAATCTTCCTGGAGATCTTCAGAATAGGATCTTCTCTTTATCTTGATCATTAGCTCTTCATCTTGAGCTTGTTAAAGACTTGATCGAGCCTTTTGCTTGAGTGATCATCATACTTGAAACTAGTTATAGTTGCTATGATGCTTTAAGAATCTTCAATGTTATAGCTCAAGCTGCTATAACATTACTTGAACAATGCTTCACAAATCTTCAATGTTATAGATAAAGATGCTATAACATTACTTGCTAAAACTTGTAACCTAAGCCAAACTAACAAAGACTAGACAAACGATTACGAGCAAGAGTAAATATAATACGAAGCACACACTTTTCATTATCAAAACTTTTTCATATTACTATATGGTCCATCAAATTCCCCCTTTTTGATGATGACAAGTCTCTTACGATTTGTGACTAAGTGTAAGTTCCCCCTCAACATAATACTATAAAAGTCATAGTCAGTTGAACGCAAGAACAATCACTTATATACAAAGTATAGCATCTAAGGACCTTAAGAGATTAAAGGTTTTGATAAGGAGCAAGCTTAGGCAAATACTTAAGTCACGATAATTTTCTTCCCCCTCTTGACATTATCGAAAAGACGAGAAAAGACATAAAACAACTAGAATAATATAGATTGAGACACGTATTAATCAGGCAAAGAGAGATTATAAAACGAGAAAGTAATCTACGATAAACATGCAAAATATAGCATATGTCTACTACAAACCAAGTAGTCTAATGCCAATGGGCCGAATAGATTAACAAGTTATAAAGCCTAATGGGCCGAATAAAAGTGCAAGCCAAAATGGGCCGAATTAGACAATTATCCAAAATCTAAAGTCTAATAAAAAGAAAGCAAGGAAAGGATGGTGGCGGGTTTAAGGATAGTCGCGTTTCACGACATTTGGGTTCACATAACCGGGACGGGTCCTAAACTCAAGAGAGTTAAGACGATCAAAGCATGAGCGGACATGGTTAGCTTGTGCCGTGAGGCACGTGTCGAAATTAAGCACCTTCAAAGACAAGGCTTTAGTAGCCTCGTAAATAACCCGCATGTCCTCATGCATAGCCTTCCCCTCACGCCAAATTGCCCCTTCTTGACTAGCCAAGTTAGCCAATGACCTGGAATGACAACCGCACTCCTTAGCTGCCCTAGCCGCATCTTTAGCCATAGCATCAATACGAGCTTCTAACCCATGCAAATAAGATAAGACCTCGGCATGATCCGAACCATTCGAACCCGAAGCCCCAATACTCTCTTGACCCAAACCCGAGACCAACTCCACAAACAACATGTTTTGAGCATCCAATTTTTCACAAATACTCGCCATAAACGAGTCCAATATTTGTTCAACAACTGAACCACATCCGAAGATTTTTCCACCACATTACCCTTTGCCAAAAAAATCAAATCGGGTCCAATTGCTCCAATTTTCATAAACATAAGATGAGTGTCACACATCTTATCTTTTACCATTACACCATAGCTAGAAGACCCAACCACCCCTTTTTGTTCCAAAAGCCGAGAAATCCACATCCCAAACGGAAAGTTTAAGGTAGTATACAATTTCTCCTCGGTGACGGAAATGCTTGTTTGAATGATTCGATGAAAAACAAGACGAGGAAGACTAACCTTAGTCCCTTCAAGCCACTTTGAGACCAACACCATTTCATAGCTCGACAACTTATCACGACCACCTCTTGTGGACACGGGCCCACCTACACACTAAGCCGATCTGTTTGACGTATAGCGGTCTTTTGAAAGCCACGCTCGGCGGCGTAAAAATGCTTTCGACCGGATCGTTTTAGATCGGTCGGTTTCGTCTCGGTAAGGGTCTCGAAACGATTGGAGATGTTCGGAGTCGCCACCAAGCATTTGTGGGATGCTTGGAACCTGTTCGAATCCCCTTTATACCTCGGTCAAACGAAGCACAAAGCAGGGTTTGACATAGGTACTAAAGATAAGGAATCATCCCTCTTTAGCATCCTATCTCTAGAATGACTCTCGTACGCCCTGGATAAGGTCGTCCACTATCCAAAATTTCTGAGTAAGAGGTGAAGGTACGTATTGGGAAGCCTTTTAATCAGACACCCAATCCCGCCTGCGGTAGCGGCCTCTACTGATCGATCTTGGTTGGTTGAATGCAAAAGTTGATAAAACGGTTTAAATGCATGAATGCGCATCCAATAATTTAAACCTAACATGTGAGAGTTTTCTAAGTCGGTTGATTTAATCCAAGTATCAAGTATAAGATGTCGAGTTGGATTTACGGTTGATTTGTATGTAAGACGAAAATTAAACATCCATTTACCAAATTAGGTTTATGGTGCATAACGTGATCCATTTGTCTTAGTAAAGCATTTTGCAAATATGATTTTGAATGAGCAAATAGTCATCTGATCCGTCCTATATCCGGGCTAACCGGAGTCGGGATCGTCCTAGACTAATACTGGAAAGGGAATAGGCCCTGTGCCAGGCGGCCATATGAGGCGCGAGCATGCCGGCGGTGTAAGGGGGTCTCCCCTGGTTTTGAAAATAAGAAAGAAAAGGCCTGTTTAGGCGCGGGTCAGTCATCGGTTATATGCCGTTCTCCGACCATTTGAAAAACGTTTATAAAACGTATTGAAAAATGAGTATTTGACCCGATTTGGTTTGAAAGGGTCGTTTAGACCGTATTTGTTGATTTGAAGAACGGGACTTGAATAATCGTCATTATTTTGATGATATTCGGTGTCGGGTTTGACTTGACATGGATATTTTTGAGAATGATTATGAACTAATTGTTTTAAGTTCATTTGAATCAAATTAGTCGGTACTCATCATCGTACCCGGGTTAAAATCCGGCATGGTATGTAGAACCAAGGATGACTTTGTGTTGGTGACTAATATGTTTGTTTTGAAAATGTAACGAAATGAAATAAAAGGTTTTAAAATACCTTTTAAATGTTATTAACCAAATATTATCACCGAAACACGGATTTAACCGTCATGGTATGAGGAACCAAGGGTGAAAAAATGTTATATGGTTAAAACTTGTAAAAATAAATAAAAGGGTTTTAAAATATTCGAAATGGTAAAAACCGATTACAAATATGAAAATGGATTAAAGGGGAAAGACGAGAACAAACACGGTTGAGTTCTGACCTGGGCACCCCATTGAGGCGCGAGCCTATGTGCTCAATAAGGGGCTTCTGCCTCAGGCCAAAACTCAGTTTTGGCTCGTCTATCCCATGTTTTGGATCATGTTATGCATGTTTTAGCATGTTATAGTCATAAAACAAGTGAAGACATGATAAAAGAAGGATTTTTACACCCTCATACTTACATGTTTGGTTATGGCGAGAAACCGACGTAAGTGTAACAACTCGTTTGGTCGGAAAAGACTCGGTTTAAAACCGTTTTGGTAAGTAAAAAGAGTGTTTTATTAAGTTTAGTGACGGTGTAGTGGTCGAAGTGGTCGGTCAAGTGATTTAATGCACGATGACGGTACCAAACAATGTGTAAGGCTTGTATTTACGATCGGTAGGTCGTAAATACGCGTCGGATTGTGACTTAGGAAGTCGAGTCGAGAATTTTAAGGGAGAAAAGAGGGGGCGGACACTCGCTTAAGTTCTCAAATGGGGGCATTTGAGTGGTATTTATAGGAGAATGAGTGGTTGTGTGAGTTTTGAGCGACGTGGCCACCTGGGCTGCTCAAAGAGGCACGAGCCACGTCGCGGGTCTTCGAGTTGTCCTGTCACTTTCACACAAATGCAATCATGATTTGTTCTATCCTAGGATTTGTAGTCACATGTTTGGTACTTAACCATTCATGAATCCGGGAAATCTTAGTATAGAAGGTTTGAAATGGTTTGTTTTTTGTGGTTGACTCGGTTTGACTCGTTGTTGGAGTCGGGATTTGAATTTTGAGTCGGTTTTTGGACCGGTGTCGGTTTTGACTCTAGTTAGTGTCATTGCGACCCCGTCGTCGTGTATTAAACACTCCAAGTACTTTTGAAAAGTTTTGAAATGTTTTATTTTCGAAATCGTTTTAAGTTTTCCGACGTAAAGTTGTACAGAAACTGTCGATCAAACGCCGCGATTCCAAAGCACGTTATAGTCCAATAATCATCGGGTGTTTGTTGGAGTCTCAGCAAATACTGGGTATCTAAAGAGCCCCCACTTTGACTGAGGCTTGGACAGGGCGAAAGTCAAAGTAGAGTCCCCAGGTCAATCGAAGATTACAACCCGGAGACCCAAGCGATGTCGAGGCAGCTCGAAAGGATTCGGGCCAAGGACCTGCCGTCGGGAAGGGCGACGACAAGGCGACTCGAGGGTACGAGCCAAGGACCTGTCGTCGGGAACAGTTTAGAGTCTGTCGACTATCCGTGTGGGTCGTTAAAAGTCCGTTAGACTACGTACAAAGGCTCGCCAGCCATAAGAAGGAGTCATACCTGAGGCATCTTCGGATATGTCCTTGCGCGTATGCGGACAAAGGTTCACCGACTGTGGTGCGTATGTGAGGAGGGCTCGCTAGCCGCGATGCATAGTAAGGCTCGCCAGCCATGGGGCGTATATGAGGAGGGCTCGCCAGCCGCGATGCGTAGTAAGGCTCGCCAGCCATGGTGCGTGTATGAGGAGGGCTTGCCATCCGCGATGCGTAGTAAGGCTCGCCAGCCATGATGCGTATATGAGGAGGACTCGCCAGCCGCGATGCGTAGTAAGGCTCGCCAGCCATGGTGCGTGTATGAGGAGGGCTTGCCATCCGCGATGCGTAGTAAGGCTCGCCAGCCATGGTGCGTATATGAGGAGGGCTCGCCAGCCGCGATGCGTAGTAAGGCTCGCCAGCCAAGGAGTGGTCGGTTAATTGACCGTGAGAATAGCCGTGTCGGATGGGCTTGTTTTGAAAGTAGCGGACTCATGATGCCGCCATGGAAATAGTGAATTTGAATTTTCACTACTGTTCTTTTTGAAATGAGCGGGTTCCGCGAGGAAGCCCCCTGTTGATATTTCGAAGGAATAGTGAATTTTGAATTTTCACTACTCGTTTTTGAACTTGAAGGGGCGGTTTTAATCGCCGTCTGTTTGAATTTTTTTGAAGGAAATAGCAAATTTTAAATTTCGCTATTACGACTGAGGTGACGGTTTATGTGCCGCCGTTGACATGTGAAGGAAATAGTGAATTTGGAATCTTCACTATTACGTTTGAAGTAACGGTTTATGTGCCGCCGTTGACATGTGAAGGAAATAGTGAATTTGGAATCTTCACTATTATGTTTGAAGTGACGGTTTATGTGCCGCCGTTGACATGTGTGGTGAAAATGGTGGAATTTAATTTCCGACTATTTGAAGAAATAGTGAATTTGAATTTTCACTACTTTTTTGAAAAAAAATGACGGTTTTAATTGCCGTCGTTTGAAATTTGAAGAAATAGTGAATTTTGAATTTTCACTATAATGTTTTTTGAAAATTGACGGTTTTAATGGCCGTCGTTTGAAATTTTTGAAGGAAAATAGTGAATTTTGATTTCACTATTTGTTTTTTGTATTTCAAAAATGACGATCCTTAACGTCGTCATTGAAAATTTGAAGTTTATTACGGGAAATTGGGCCAAAGCCCAAAATTTCGCTGAAAGAGCAGGGAACACCTGATTGAGGCGCGAGCTACCTAACGAACCAAGGGAGCTTCCCTATTTTTCTGTATAAGACGCGAGGATGGTCCGCATACCATTCCCTCATTTCGTCTTCAACCTTCGACATAAACACACCAAAAACCGCCATTGAAGGTCTCTAGCTTGCTTCCATTCGTGCCATCATCAACAATGTCATCTCAATGTATGTATTCCCTCTTGAATCCATTTGAATTTGTTGGTCTTTTTGATAGATTGAATTAGGGCGAAAATTTTACCCTAGAAAATCGATTTGGGCGTTTTTGATTGGGTCCATTTCGAGTGAAATTGATGATTGCATTAGGTTAGAAACCTGTTTAGGAGTATAGGGGTGCTTTTAGTTTGCATTTTGGTCCCCGTTCCCGCTCCCTATGCTCGAAAAACGTGAGTGAGGTGGAGAAACCGTCTCATCTCACAATGCCAAGTTTATTTGCTTGGGTAGTGGGTCCCACTAGGTTGCATTGTAGTGATGTACAAAGAGTTGGTTGTCACACATCCAATCAAACACATTTATAATACTCAACAAACAACTAGTTAGCGGTAAGTCGAGGTCGATCCATGGGACGGTGTGCTTTGGGTTCTAAGTCTATCTATCTCAATTTATGCTAGTGTCACAATTTGTTTGGGTTTGTAGTTGTGTCTAGACTAATGCAAGCAATATAGTAAAACAAGCAATAAAAGGAAGGATGTAAACAAATGATTAAAAGGCACTAGGGTGTCATGGGGTCATAGGGAATTCATGGGAATTGATCACACAAACATATTCTCAAATTATAAGCAAGCAATTATTGTTGTGATGGATCGAGTTGGTTTATATCTTACAATCCTAGGAAAGTTTGGGTCCCAGAGCCGAATCGATTAGATTGTACAACACCTACAAGTCGACTTAATCTTCCCCACTCAACTATATGCATGGTCTAATGAGACTCGAGTTGGTTTATGTCTTACAAGTCTCATTGAAAAGGTAGGTGATGGGTAAAAAATGCAAGGATTCATAGGCTCACATTTCATCAAACATAACATGTGCATAAGTTGAGATCACAACAAGCAAGCAAATAAACTATGAAAACATATTAATTTAAGCATGAATCATCCCCCATGTTGGTTTCCCCTAATTACCCATTAACCCTAGCTAAGGAAACTACTCACTCATTATCATGTTGAACATGCTAGCAAGGTTGTCAATCATACCAACAAAGTGAAACATGATGAATAAATGAAGATAATTAACAATAATTAAAAAGGGATTAAGAGAATTATACCTACTAATGATTCCAATAATAAAGCAAAGAATAATAGAAGTACTTGATGATTGATTGGAAGGTTGTCAATCTCCCAATAATAACCCAAATAATCTTCAATTACCCAAAACAAAGGATGAACAAGAGAGAGATTAAGGAAATGAAACTTGTATTAAGACTTGATTAAATGTTGATTACAAGATTAAAGAGAGATTTTGATTGATATTAACTACACTAAAGATTGCTAAGAAGAACATGCTCTTCTAATTAGACTAATGGGGTATTTATAGTGGGGATTAATTACATAAATTAGGGTTTACTAAGGGCTTAAATGACAATTAAGTCCTTGAGGAATCGCCGGTCTCTAGGGAAACTCCGGTCTCCTTTTCGCCGGTCTTAGAAATATATGCGCATCCTTCATTGAAGCTTGTAGAAGACGAAATGGCTGTTAAGGAATCCGAGCGTCCAGGGCACGGGACGGGCGGATTCTGGTGATTCTGGACGGGCGTCCAGCTGGGGAAGACGGGCGGATTGTGGTGGATTTGGCCGAGCGTCCACTGGGGGAAGACGCTCGGATTATGGTTGCTGGACGGGCGTCTTGTGGACAATCCGCTCGGATTGTCTTACTTTTTCTTTCCTTCTTCTTTTCTTCCTTTTTCTTCATAAAATCCTTGAGGATTTCCTCGGGGATGCAAGGATCTTTTCTCATCATTGCCCATCTACTATATTATGCACAAAGGCCTTCTAGTTTTGTCTCTCCTTGATGCTTGGTAATTGAATTCAATCAATTTAGCTCTATTTTGCCATGAAAATGCAAGGTTTGCACTCCTTGCCTACCAAGGACACAAAACCTCAAAGAATATGCAAAACAAAGGACTAAAGACAATAAATGACCCAAATATGCACTAAAAAGCATGGGAACAAGGCTAATTCGGGGACTAAATGTGCTCTAATTATGGTCACATCAAATATCCCCAAACCGAACCTTTGCTCGTCCCGAGTAAAGAGGTGACAAAGACTAGGACCATTATTTAAACTAACCTAATAACATAGCCGATATGAGACAATTAGCGGGTCTCACTCCGCCCCTTCAACTCACAACAAGACATCCATGAGGTAGGATGCCTTCTTGCAAGGCAAGGTGGGTCTTGCCAAAATGGCGACACATCCAAGCATTAAAGCACACAAAATCAAGTAATGGATGCATCTACAAAAGAATAGCCACTTTCCTCATCTAAGTGGCGGAAATTATCTACAAGGGAAGGAATTCAAGGGTACACACTCCTTCATAGATGCAATTTATTCAAACTACTAAGCCTAGAAGGATACCAATAAATCACCTCCAAGTTGTGTCAAGCTAGGGTACCTTTGTCCTCAATCTTTAAATGCTTTTGTCAAGAGTAGACTCCCTATGTTGTTAGAAACACTGGAGGATCGCGGAATTCCCCATCTTGCCTAGACAAGAAGAAGGGTCGTCCCCTCTCTACCATGCACAAAAGTGGATACGATGGATAAAGGGATCAATAGATATTCGAGTTTCATTTGGGAGTTTGCTTTTGTTGTTTGTTTTTCCCCCCAATTTCTTGTGGCATATAACATTTGAGAACACTTTCTTTTTGCCATTTCTTTTTGCTTTTTGGCATTTCAACACTTGACAACTTTTCAACTTTTCTTTGCATTTCTTTTTGAACATTTTCAAAGTCACCCCATATGTAGTGAGGGTGCCTTATATTTGAAGCTTTAGGAGTCTATTTTTGCTCCTCTTTTCTTTTGATGCATTTTTGCAAACTTTCTTTCACTTTTCAATTCTTGAACTCAAATTTTGAACAATTTTTGTGCCCATTCCCTTTGATGACAAAATGTGGTCCTCGGCCGACCAGACGGGCGTTGCGGGACGTCGCTAGGATAGTTGAGATGCCTCCTGTCCGCCAAGTCGAGGCGCGTGGGGCGAAGAGGCGGAGAGTGGAGACGGTTGAGGACGATGCTGACGTCGCGAGTTAGGACACTAGACGGGTTACAGCCCCGCGGGGGCTGAACCTGCGGGCGGCGTCTGCTTGTCCGAGGGTTTCGACGGTAGCCAGTTGTTGCTTCGACTGGACAGGCACATTTCTTACCGCGCTCACGAGGGCTTGGTTAGTCGTGTCACATGATCAAACTTTCGTCACTTTTGAGGTATCAGACCTAGATAGGTGTTCTGACGTTGTTTGTTTTTTATTTCAGGAGATCGGCACTATGAGGACTTTCTCGGGCTTTACTACCTGCTTGGGTCTTTACGACGTTCTCCGAGCCGGGACGAGAGCTTTTGGGCCGTGGGTGGCCGCTTGGCGGGATATTCACAGGTCTTCGATTAGGTCGAACCTGTGTTTGATCCGTGCCATGTTGGATCGGTACTGGGATACAACGTCGTCGTTCCACATGGAGTTCGGGGAGGTCGGTGTGACCTTAGAGGATTTCGCCATGATATCCGGCCTCCCTTTGACAGGGCAGTCGTATACCTATCAAAAATACCAACTGGCTCTAACTAATATAGCTAGGGAAGTCGGGTCGAATCCACAGGGAGATAGGAAATTGTCAGCTTAGTCTAAGTCCGTCAAGGTAACCAAATTGGGGGGTTTTTAATTGTGATATTCTAAACTAATAAGAGTAAGGAAGAGAATAAAGTAAAGAAGGAATTAAGCAAATAGAGGAAAACAGCTAAGACAGACGGTTCACCATAATCATCCGGCCAAGTAATCTAGGTCTCAGGTCAATGCAAATACGGTCTAAGGAGCAGTGAATATCTCCTTTCGGTCTCAATTCGCCCTAAAGCATAAATAGCTTAGCTTTCGCCCTAACTACAATGCCCTATTGTTCGCTACTAGTCTCGCCTTTTCCAACCTTTCGGTCCAGGTCAAGGGTCACTAAGATATAAATGCCTAAATGCGTCGACTCAAATAGACAGATACAGATAATTGCAGCATTTAACAACAAAGATTATACCAGCATTAACCCAATAAATCGATTACTATCCCTTCATAATTATGGATCCCCTATAGTCTTAGCAGAGGGGATTTAGCTACACATCGTTATTGAATTACCAACAATAACATATAGATAATCAAAACTAAACATGATAATAAAACTAATGAATATTGAATTAAAAGCAACTATGATAACAATAAAAGGGAAGAAGGAATTAAAGCAATGATTAATAATTAAGGGATTAAAGGATTAATGAAGAATAATAGTACCAATATAATCTGAATCCGAGTAGCAAAAGTGTAAAGGAAGAGAGCAAAATCCAAAAACAGTAACAAAGTATAGAGTGAAAAAGTGAACGAGATAGAGAGTACGTAGTCCTCTCTCAGTCTTATACGAAAAATCTCTCCTAAACCTAATCTATGGACTAATTACAAAGGCTCATAAGATAATTAGGCGGAAAATAAACTAAAGCAAGACAAACCACTCGATCGAGGTAAAATAAACCACTCGATCGAGCAATCTAACGCCAAACCACTCGATCGGGTGGAAATAAACCACTCGATCGAGCACTCCTTGCAAAATCTCCTCGACTAGCTTCTTGAACTGCTTGATCGAGCAACCTTGAGCATAATAAGCATTCGATCGAGTAGAAAACCACTCGATCGAGCTATTTAGGCACGCTAGACAATGAAACACCTTTCGAAACCAGCTCACGCGTCTCCAAAATGTTAGATTCCAAGCTCCGGCTCCTTATTCTCCATAAATGCATGCAATTAGGACAAATTAGGCTCGATTTAGCTCCTCTTTGGTTTATTCCTGCAAATTACATAAAACGAACCAAAGTAGCATTTTCGGGGGTATTTGTAGCTAGATGCTACATAAATAGTACAGAAATGCGTGTAAAAAATGAGGTAAAAACCTTATATAAAATACACGCATCAAATCTCCCCAAACCAAACCTTTGCTTGTCCCCAAGCAAAATATGAATGCAACTAAGAATAACAGTGGAACGGGACCAACGCATCAGCTACAAATCACCCACCAAAACCAATTTAATGCAACAACTGACAAAGTGGCAAAAGAGAAGTGCAAACGAGTTAAATCAATGTTTCAAACTTACTGAACCGTCGACCTTGCAAGACTCAAAAGATATCAGACTCTCACGGGTCGCTCGTCACTCAAAATCAGGCACAAGGTGAGTATATATGTGAAAGATAGAAAGAAGTAAGACACTCACCTAACTCGACCTATAAGAACATGCATGCAGTTAACATGAATAAAGTCTCTACAACCGTACATATGCATACTAACCATACTAATGACCAAGACACATGCCGAGGACTTACATTTGGGTAAGTGAGGTAATGGGGAAGAAGGGGCTAAGATGAATTTGGATATGTGGAGTTAATAGCCAGACTAGCAACAACGGATCCAAATTTTGAACTGCATCCCAACTTCGTACTCAATAAAACAAGATGAAACGGTGCAAATACCATGCACTAAACTCACAAAACACCAAGAACTCGTCAACTTCCCATAAGATATAAGTGAGACATGGGAGTGAAAATCATTATACAAATATTATAGAAAGTAGCTAATAGGACAAAAAGGCAATTTGGCTATGTGGGGCTCATGGGTAGAATGAAATAAAGGGAACTGCCTCTCCTAACATGTGTCACCATCCACAGACCGAATGCATACATGTATTAAGAAGACTGGACTCATGCTTATGCAAATTGATGTTACATGCCTTAAAGAGAGTACTACTCACATTCTAAATGAAACCGGTCATGAATGTCACCAGTTTATAAAGCTCTAACCTCAGAATGTAATGTAGCTTGCCGATATAATGAATCAAGTCTATTCGTTCAGATAAGAGAGAAACAAAAACTCGTAGATCATGCACATAATCATGACAACTAAATGTCAAGAATATGCAAGGCTCAAGTAAAGATTCAATGTAGCGTCAATGTTCAAACGTTCCGACTCAAATTAAACATGAAAATTTTTGAATTTTATGATTTTTATATGATTTTTGGAATTAATTAAAACAACAATGCATGCGAGAGTAAATAAACGTGCAAGCAAAAATGCAAGAAAACATGCAGACACAGATATGGATGCATACCTCCCCAAACCAAACTGTACAATGCCCTCATTGTACCAAAAATAGGGAAAGAAATGCAAACTGAAGAGAAAAGTAGGAGTGGAGTCGGAAAACTTACAAAACGTCGTATAGAGGGACCTCCCCAAACCGACCATGAACATGGGAGGTCAAAGAAAGTCAAGCAGTAGCTCCATAGACGGAAAATAGCGGCTGGATGACGTAACTACTCGGTCGAGCAACTTGGAACAGCTCGATCGAGTAAAATGGTATATGGAAGGACTCGATCGAGCAGAAAACCACTCGATCGAGCAAGCGTGAATTTACAATTGGTCGATCGAGTATAAATATCACTCGATCGAGTGAATACTACCCCTGAAAGTGCTCGATCGAGTGGAAAACTACTCGATCGAGTAATTGGACCTGCAAAATACGCGTTAAAAGCAAGGAAGGCATAAAAAGTTCGTAAAACAGCGTCTAAAGTTCAACATAAAGCTAAAGAAAAATAAAGTGTTCAACAAAAGTACAATAAAACAGTCCGGGCTGCCTCCCGGAGAGAGCTGGTTTAAGAGGTCCCGCACGACCTTTCTGGCATCAAGTAACTGGCCCATCTAGCTCGTCGAAGTACAGGACTTCAACACGATGGTCTGCATCATTTGCCTCGTGATAATGCTTCACGTATTACCCATTCACCTTGAACCTATTACCTTCGGAATCTTCGAGCTCCACGGATCCAAATTTGGTAACAGCTATCACCGTATAAGGACCATTCCACCTGGACATCAGCTTGCCAGGAAACAATCTCAATCGGGCATTAAACAACAACACCTTCTGCCCAACATGAAACTCCCGAGGTAGTATTCTCTTGTCATGCCATCTCTTCGTCTTTTCTTTATAGATGCGAGAGCTGTCATAGGCATTAAGCCTAAATTCTTCAAATTCATCTAGCTGCAAAAGACGATTCTGACCACACAACTTAGGATCATAGTTAAGCTCACGAATTGCCCACCAAGCCTTACATTCCAATTCAACAGGTAAGTGACATGATTTCCCATAAACTAGCCTATAAGGGGATGCACCAATTGGTGTCTTAAAGGCAGTTCTGTAGGCCCATAATGTGTCTTCTAACTTAAGACTCCAATCCTTCCGTGATTTAGAAACTACCTTAGACAAGATCTCTTTCAACTCGCGATTAGAGACCTCAACCTGACCACTAGTTTGGGGATGATACCCCAAACCACGCCGGTGTTGGACACCAACTTTAGACAGTATAGAAGTTAGTTTCTTTTCCTTAAAGTGCATTCCCCCATCACTAATGACGAACCTAGGGACACCAAATCGGGGAAATATGACCTTTTTGAACATTTTTATCACGGTCTTGGCATCACAATGAGGTGAGGCAATTGCCTCAACCCATTTCGACACATAATCAATAGCCACTAAGATATACCTGTTACCTTTACTGGATGGGAACGGTCCTTGGAAATCAATGCCCCAGACATCGAAAACCTCAACCTCTAAGATACCGTTTTGTGGCATCTCGTGTCTCTTTGAAATGTTCCCTGATCGTTGGCAAGCATCACAAGCTGAAACAAAAGACTTAGCATCAGCAAACAAAGAAGGCCAGTAAAAACCAGACTGAAGTACCTTAGCCACGGTGCGCGATGGACCGTGGTGACCACCATAGGGAGAGGAGTGACAGCCTTCCAGGACTACTCTGGCCTCCCACTGCGGAATACACCATCTGTAGAGACCGTCTGCACATTCCTTAAACAAATAAGGATCATCCCGAGAAATCCGCTTAACGTTATCTGTAAAACGCTTCCTCTGCTGATGAGAAAGGTCAGGCGGCAGCTTGCCACTGACAACGAAGTTAGCTATATCTGCATACCAAGGTTCTTGGTTAACAATAGACGATATAATAGCAATTACAGTATCGTCAGGAAAAGAATCATCAATAGGTAGAGAATCTTCCCCTTCTTGTCACATCAGTCGCGACAAGTGATCAGCTACAACGTTCTCAGCTCCTTTCTTATCCTTAATCTGCAAATCAAACTCCTGAAGAAGGAGTATCCATCTCAGTAGCCGTGGTTTAGCCTCCTTCTTAGCAAGGAGATGCGAAAGAAAGCTGCATGGTCGGTAAAACAAGAACTCCGACCCAACTAAATAAGAGCGAAACTTCTCTAAGGCATAAACTACAGCTAGCAGCTCTTTCTCTGTGGTAGTGTACTTCACTTGAGCCTCATCCAGAGTTCGGCTCGCATAGTAGATAGCATTCAGAGCTTTGTATTTCCTTTGGCCAAGCACCGCTCCTAGTGCATAGTCACTGGCATCACACATAATCTCAAACGGCAAGTCCCAGTCGGGAGGCTGTATGATCGGCGTAGAGACCAAAGTCTGCTTTAACCTGTTAAAAGTAGAAAGACACTCATCAGTAAACACAAAAGGGGCATCCTTAAGTAGCAACTGTGTAAGTGGTTTAGCAATTTTTGAGAAGTCCTTGATAAACCGGCGATAAAAGCTGGCGTGGCCAAGGAAACTCCTCACCCCCTTAACATTAACAGGAGGTGGTAATTGCTGAATCACTTCCACCTTTTCTTTATCAACTTCTATTCCCCTATCAGAAACCAAATGCCCTAAGACAACTCCCTCGTTGACCATAAAGTGGCACTTCTCCCGATTTCAAAGACAAGATTAACCTCAATACTACCGCAACACTTTCTCAAGGTTAGACATACAGTTAGAAAAATCACTTCCATATACACTGAAATCGTCCATAAAAACTTCCATGATAGACTCAATATACTCTGAAAATATCCCCATCATGCACCTTTGAAAGGTGGCAGGGGCATTACACAAACCAAAAGGCATCCTGCGATAAGCAAAAACGCCCTGAGGACAAGTAAATGTAGTCTTAGCTTGATCGTCTGGGTGAATAGGGATCTGAAAGAACCCTGAATACCCGTCTAAATAGCAGAAAAACTTATGAGAAGCTAACATTTCTACCATTTGATCAATAAAAGGAAGGGGAAAGTGATCTTTCTTGGTGGCGGCATTCACTTGTCTGTAATCTATGCACATCCGCCAACCAGTCACTACTCGAGTAGGTATTAACTCATTCTTATCATTCTTAACCACGGTTGTCCCTCCTTTCTTCGGGACCACCTGTACTGGACTCACCCATTTAGAGTGACCAACAGAATAAATAATACCTGCGTCAAGCAGCTTCATTACCTCAGCCATCACAACATCTTGCATCTTCGGTTGACTGCTGACCCGTCTCGCAAGGTTTGTGATCTTCCTCCAGCTCTATCCTGTGCAAACAAACATCGGGACTAATCCCCTTGATATCGTCCAATGAATAACCCAGTGCTTTCCTGTTTTTCTTAAGTACAGCTAACAAAGATGTCAGCTGATCATCATTAAGCTTAGCACTAACAATGACTGGAAATTGCTCTGTATCGTCTAAGAAAACATATTTAAGATGAGAAGGGAGAGGCTTACGCTCCGGTACCTTTACCTCAATTGAGCAAAGAGTGCTAATCATCTGTTCCACTTGCTCTCCCTCAGCTTCGGTGAGTTCAGGCTCATCTAAATCATCAACAAGCAAATCCAACACAGCGTCACTGTCATTTGGGCTATCTGCACACTCATAAAAAAGCATAAGAGCTTCTAGTGGGTCCCTCATAAAAGAACCCGACCAGAAGTCATAAATAGACTCGTCAATAATATCAACCGAATAGCAAGTATCCTCTATCATTGGCCGAGCCAAAGTACTAGGCAGACTGAATGTGATCGCGTCATCCCCTACTGCAAGAGTCAAACGCCCTTGTTTGACATCAATGATGCCCCAAATTTGTACAAAGGAATGGTCTTCCTAAGATAATTGGGGTCCGGGTGTCCTCAGCTATATCTAAAACAATAAAATCAACTGGAATAAAGAGCTTGCCTTTTTTCACAGGCACGTCCTCTAAGACACCTAAGGGCTTCCTAACAGATCTATCAGCCATCTGTAGGGTAATATTAGTCACTTTAAGATAACTCATGTTCAGTTTCTTGCAGACATATAAGGGCATGACAATAACACTGGCTCCTAAGTCACAAAGAGCCTTATCAATAACCACATTGCCTATGATACAGGTAATAGAAAAGCTGCCCGGGTCTTTCATTTTGGGTGCAGCCTTGTATAAAAGCAAATTACTATACTCTTCCATAAATGAAACTGTCTCAAATTCACTTAAATCTCTCTTACGCGTCACAATATCTTTCATAAACTTAGCGTAAGTAGGTACCTGAGTAACAAGTTCGGTAAAAGGGAGAGTTACCTGGAGGTTCTTCACAACGTCCACAAACTTACCGTACTGTCGCTCGATCTTTGCGTCCTTCAGACGACCTGGGAAGGGCACTCTAGTAGCAATGAGTGAACCCGCAACTTTCTCTTTACCTTTATCAGTGCGTGACGTCTCCACAGCAGGGGAAGATGACACGGTAGCGGAATTAGATAGTAAAATAGGATCTCCGCCACTTCTGGTACTCGATCGAGTACTTTTATCACTCGATCGAGTGATTTCATGCTGAGATATACTCAATCGACCACTTTCGTTACTCGATCGACCATTCTCCTTTTCTGCCTTATTCGATCGACCAGTTTTATCGCTCGATCGAGTGATTTCTTCAGCAAACTTACTCGATCGAGTAAGAATACCACTCGATCGACCATCTTCAATTTCTGTACTGCTCGACCGACCATTATTTTCACTCGATCGAGTGATGGGATGATTTGAATCACTCGATCGAGTAGATTTTTCACTCGATCGAGTGCCTGGAACACACGCAGCAACAATTTCGTCAAGAAACTCATCTATATCATCCTCTGGGGTATCTTCAGCTATCAAAACCCCGTCTTCTGGTACTTTTGGCTCTTCATGAGTAAGGCCAACTTGGAGATTCATTGCATTGGCGGAGTCGCATGTCGATAGAAGCTTGGCTTGGTCTTTCGCGAGTGTTAATTGCGCGACTTGTTCTCTCAACTCGGCTATGACATTTTATTTCCTATTGCACTTCTCCTCAAATTGTTGTGTTATGCTAAACATAAAGGATTTAAGTTCGGCAATTTCTTGACTTGCAGGAGGAGGAACGGGTTTCGGCACTGGCTTATAAAGAGTAGGAGTATTCCTTATTTCTTCGTACAGCTGAGAAAAAGGAACTCCTTGCTTGTATTTCTGATAAGCAAGAACACGTTCTGTACTCGCCAGGCATCCAATAGGGTCATGCCCTTCCATACCACATCTACCACATAGCTCAACATACTCAGTAATCGAACAAACCTGAGCACTCTCGCCTGAAACTTCTGTAATCTCCACATTACCTAGACTTTTGCTAGGACCTTCCGCTGCGGCAGCTGCTGACTCAAAAACTTGCTCACTACCTCGGGGATTTCCATATTCAGAGACATGAATAGCCATCTCCTCAAGGAGACGCCACCCTTGGTCATCTTCAACATTCTTAGTGAATCTCCCTTTAGCTACGCTGTCAAGAATAGCTCTCTCGCTCCTATATAACCCATTGTAGAATTGGGTACAAAGGAACCATTTCTTGAACCCGTGATGAGGCACAGAACGGATAAGTTTCTTGAACCTAGTCCAAGCCCCATTCAAATCTTCAGTAGACAGCTGCTCAAAGGAACTAATCTGAGCTCTCAAGGCATTGGTGCGCTGCGGCGGAAAATATCGCCTGTAAAATGCCAAAGCAAGGGAACTCCAGTCGGTTACACCGGCTGCCTCCCTATCAAGGTCTCTCAACCATTCCCGGGCATCATCAGCTAAAGAAAAAGGAAAAAGAGCTCCCTTAACTTTGTCCTGTGTCACCCCAGCAGAAAGAGGAATGGTAGAGCAATACTCTGTAAACAGCTCTATATGCCTGCATGGATCTTCTTCAGGTACCCCCCTAAAGAGATTTCTCTCTACCAGCTGTATATAAGATGGGTGGATTCCAAAGTTTCCCTGATCAGTAATGGGTAATAGGAAACCTTTCGGAAGGGAATCCACGTTAGGCTCTGAATGGCTGGCTAGATTAGGCATTTTGGCAAATAGACTTTACAAAGCAACAAATAAACCTTCAAAACTAATCAAAACTTTGCAGAAATGAGATCATTCTCAAGGAATAAATTCCTTGAGACGAGAGACAAACTTAAATAAAGCAACAAAATTGCGCCACCTCCCCGGCAACGGCGCCAAAATTTGACAGGGCAGTCGTATACCTATCAAAAATACCAACTGGCTCTAACTAATATAGCTAGGGAAGTCGGGTCGAATCCACAGGGAGATAGGAAATTCTCAGCTTAGTCTAAGTCCGTCAAGGTAACCAAATTGGGGGGTTTTTAATTGTGATATTCTAAACTAATAAGAGTAAGGAAGAGAATAAAGTAAAGAAGGAATTAAGCAAATAAAGGAAAACAGCTAAGACAGACGGTTCACCATAATCATCCGGCCAAGTAATCTAGGTCTCAGGTCAATGCAAATACGGTCTAAGGAGCAGTGAATATCTCCTTTCGGTCTCAATTCGCCCTAAAGCATAAATAGCTTAGCTTTCGCCCTAACTACAATTCCCTATTGTTCGCTACTAGTCTCGCCTTTTCCAACCTTTCGGTCCAGGTCAAGGGTCACTAAGATATAAATGCCTAAATGCGTCGACTCAAATAGACAGATACAGATAATTGCAGCATTTAACAACAAAGATTATACCAGCATTAACCCAATAAATCGATTACTATCCCTTCATAATTATGGATCCCCTATAGTCTTAGCAGAGGGGATTTAGCTACACATCGTTATTGAATTACCAACAATAACATATAGATAATCAAAACTAAACATGATAATAAAACTAATGAAGATTGAATTAAAAGCAACTATGATAACAATAAAAGGGAAGAAGGAATTAAAGCAATGATTAATAATTAAGGGATTAAAGGATTAATGAAGAATAATAGTACCAATATAATCTGAATCCGAGTAGCAAAAGTGTAAAGGAAGAGAGCAAAATCCAAGAACAGTAACAAAGTATAGAGTGAAAAAGTGAACGAGATAGAGAGTACGTAGTCCTCTCTCAGTCTTATACGAAAAATCTCTCCTAAACCTAATCTATGGACTAATTACAAAGGCTCATAAGATAATTAGGCGGAAAATAAACTAAAGCAAGACAAACCACTCGATCGAGTTAAAATAAACCACTCGATCGAGCAATCTAACGCCAAACCACTCGATCGGGTGGAAATAAACCACTCGATCGAGCACTCCTTGCAAAATCTCCTCGACTAGCTTCTTGAACTGCTCGATCGAGCAACCTTGAGCATAATAAGCATTCGATCGAGTAGAAAACCACTCGATCGAGCTATTTAGGCACGCTAGACAATGAAACACCTTTCGAAACCAGCTCACGCGTCTCCAAAATGTTAGATTCCAAGCTCCGGCTCCTTATTCTCCATAAATGCATGCAATTAGGACAAATTAGGCTCGATTTAGCTCCTCTTTGGTTTATTCCTGCAAATTACATAAAACGAACCAAAGTAGCATTTTCGGGGGGTATTTGTAGCTAGATGCTACATAAATAGTACAGAAATACGTGTAAAAAATGAGGTAAAAACCTTATATAAAATACACGCATCACCCTTGTGGCGAGATGCCTGTTGATTTTACCGAGACACCGGAGAGAGTGTCTTATCCTGCGGTTACTCATCTGATAGGTACTTCTTTGCCTGCGCCTTCTGACATTACTCCGTACCTGATCGCGATTTCGTATGTGAGAGACCACTTCAGAGAGAGAGTGGCGGGTGTTGGTCCGGCGCCGTTGGCGAGTCCGGAGGCTGAGGCTAGAGCTAACGCACAGGAGGCACGGTTGTGGTTATGGTACTTCTTGGGTGCCACGTACTTTGGTGACAAGGGTGAGCGCTTGTCGACCAAAGTGCTTCCCCTCCTTGCTGACCTTGACACTTTGGGTCAGTTCGACTGGGTTACGCCGGCCTTGGCGAGTTTCACCTAGTTTATGCACGCAACGGTGCGTCTGGAGGCAGTGGGGGATGGTAGTGCCCCTGCTTTGGTTGGTCCCGGCCTCATCTTGGAGGTACGAGCATTTTTTGTAGTTTTTTTTTTAGTTTGATTTTGATCTTGGCAATTTTTGAGAAATTGGTTGATTTGTGTTTGCTGTGTTTGATTACAGGCTTGGTTGTACGCTTACCTCACCCCTCTACGTTCGGGGACTACAGGCGGTGTCCCCTTGACCTACCCTGCTGTGAGGGGTTGGACGGTGGCTCGGAAGAAGTTGATTAAGTCGACTTACGAGGACTGCAGGCGTCGCGTGAACAAGCTTCGAGTTGCTGACGTAAGTCGTTGTTCCTTACTCCTTCTTCTTTGTAGAATTAGATAGAGATAGGATGACTAGGTAGCTCAAGAAGCCCGTGGTCGGCTGAGTAGCTTTGTCTTGAATGCAGTTTTTCGGGTGGCCTTGGGAGCACTACACGGACGTGCCGGCCGCTGTCAGGGAGCGTCTGCGGCCTCGCAGCTCACAGCGTTTGTACTTGGAGACGGCGATCGAGCCGGTTTGGTACCTGGGCGAGCGTTTAGCTCGTCAGTTCCTTACTGAGATCTTCGTGGTACCGGTCGACCCGCCTAGGGTGTTGTTCCAGGAGTCGACCCCCGACGAGGTTGAGGAGCACCTTCACGGTCAGAGATGTGAGGCGCTGTTGCTGCGGGACGTCGACTATGACACCTTCCGGTTGTCAAGGCTTGCCTGGTACCCGATCGAGGTATATTTTCCTCTATTCTTTTGTTTTCATTGCCTCTTTTGATAGGAGGATTTGTTATTTTTGATGCGGATCCAAATTGCAGGGAGTCGACCTGCTGATGAGGACTCAGCCCCCAGTTTTCCCGGTGGAGACCACCTTTCAGGGGCCGGGTGGTGAGGAGCTACAGCTGCGCTTACCAGAGCCTGCGCTCGCTGAGGTGACCGACGTTGGCATGGAGTGGAGGCTGGTCGTTCTGAGGGTGAGTTCCTGACTTGAACATTTTTCCTCATTCGTGTTTTGCCTTGCATTGTATTGAAGGACATTTTTGAATGTAGGTGACGACCGTTAGTCATCAGGCTTTGTGGCGGATGGCTAACCGCTGGAGGGCGCTTGCTGGTGACCTGGCTGCGGAGGAGGCTCGGCTTTCTCAGGTATTTTTGTGTGTTGTTTTTGTGTATTTTGTGCTGCATTTCACGTTTTTAGATCTTGATGATCTGTATTGTGTTTTGTAGGGTACTGCGGATCCAGCGGAGCTTGCTCAGGTCCGCGCTAAGTTGGATGCAGCCAGGTCGATGATCGAGGCCCAGGGGTTGGGGATCACCTGTCGAGACCAGAAGTTGAGGCGTCGTGAGGACGAGTTACGGATCCGAGACGCAGAGATTGCCTCTCTGAGGGCTCAGTTGGCTGCAGCGGAGGAGCTTCATGTCGAGATGGAGCGTGAGATGCTGGAGAGTTCTCCGGAGAGGGAGTCTGGGCAGGTGTAGTGTTTGCGTTGGCGGCGACTCCTCGTGAGACCATGACTGGTCCGACGGGGAGCGCTGAGTAGTTGTAGTAGCTTTTCCGTGTCTTGGACTCTTGTTTGTACATATTTACATTTTGCGTGAGGCGGTTTGTATATATGTGTTTTTGGATTTTGGTTCATTTTGTGATTTTTGGCTTTTTTGTGTTGTGTTTCGGAGGAGCGCTGTCGGCTGTCAATTCCTCTTTTTGCTTTACACCAGTTCCTGCATCGTTAGTGTAGAAAAACAGGCAACAGGTAGCACGTATGCATAAACGTAAACACGTAGAAAGCGTTTGATTGAAAACAAAATTTTAACCAAGATGACTTGAAGTTAAAATTGAATTTTGGAATTTGAAATGAATTTTGAAAATTTTTGCGACAAGTCGTCACGTTTGGACTCCAAAAGGAATTAATTTGAAAATTGAGCAATTAACTCGTGTCTTGAATTAAATTGCGTTGAAATTGTTTGAAAAGTGACTTGTGACTCGAAAAATTCAAACTCAAACCGTCAGGGATGAATTTTAGAAAAGATTTTTACGAGTGTTTTTGATTTGATTTTTTTTGAGGTCAAGACTCGAGTTTATGAGTGCTTGAATTTTGAGGAAAACTGATGTCGTGTTATCACTTTTCGACTTTATTTTTGGCAAATACGCGAAAAATTCCGAAAAGATTTCGGAATTTCGACTGACATGGAAACGATCCGTCGCGGATCGGGACGACTAGCCCTTCCCCCCTTAAAAAAAGAAAGAAAAATCCGTATGTTTAAAGCTGCTTCATGGAAACCGTGTCGGATTTCGTAAAACGCAAAAGCAAGGAAATGTGAGTGTGAGGAAACACAAAAATGTCTTGGAGCATCCCGAAGAGGCGCGAGCGTTCTGGCGGGAGGTTTGAGGTGTCAGGAGAAAACACAAGTTGAAAGAGACAAGTCAAAGCGGGAATCCTGGAAGAGGGCCTAAAGAGGCGCGAGCAGCCTGGCGATGGGAGCCAGCTCTCCCCTTTTTCTGAAAAACGCGCTGATCGTTTTTGTATAAATAGTGATGTTTGTGATTCATTGTTTCATCATCCGAAACACAAAAACATCTCTACAAAACTTCTTCTTCTTCTTCCACAAAAATATTTCATGGATGCCTTTGAGAATGCGTTGCGGCAATGGTGCCGGGATTTGTCGCCTCCCGAAAAGTATCAACTCATTTGCATGGGAGTTGGTCAATTGTTGGTGCTCCGTCAAGTCAAGGTGCAATCCTCATTTCTTGAAGCATGTTCTCGGTTTTGGGATTCGAAACACCATGTTTTCGTTTTCCCGAGAGGTGAAATTTGTCCTCTTGCCGAAGAAGTTGGAGCCATTGGTGGGTGGCCGGGTTATGTTCCGGTGTTTCCTCCGACTCGGTTGTGCTACAAGGAGAAATTCCGTTCCATGTTGGGCTTGTCGACAAGTCAAGTCAACTTTCTTCTTGCTCCACATGGTGTGGATATGTTGGCTCTTATCAACATCTTTTCCAACCGATTAGATGCCAATGGTTCGGAGGTGGCTAGGAGAAGGGCTCTTGCCTTTTGCCTTGTCCCTGTGTACCTCTTTGTTGATGCTTTGAAGAAGGAGGGGCCAAAATGCTATGGTAGCATGACCCTTATACATGTGGTTGAGCAAATGGAGCATGGTAGAGATCCATCATGGTTGGTGCCTGGGGAGATCATCCAAGCTTTGGACAAGGAAGGCTCTTGTGGAGAAGCTCCTTCGTTTGGGTCCCCAAGGATCCTCCAACTGTGGCTATTGGAGAGGCTAAGATATGTAGAGCCTCCGGTTGATTCTTCTTCTTATTCCTTCCGTCACCTTACCATGAGGAAGAAATTGTACCCGGATAGTTTTGCTTCTACCGAGGCTTATTGGGCCGCAAGATTGGCGGAGGAGGGTGGTCCTCACATCCGTTGGGTGGTGCCGTGGTGGCACTTGAGGTCCTTCACGGGGTTGCCCGCTTCGGGTGCTAGTCCTCGTTCTTTGATGGTGGTGGGTTTGAAGGTTGCTTCCTTCATTTATCGCGAAAGGCTCATGAGGCAAATGGGGCGTCAACAAAAGGTGCCCGCTCAAGATACCCTTGTCCAAGAGAATGTCTTCCGGAACTCCGAGCTTGTGGAGGTCTTTGAAAGATGGTGGGCCACTCGGCCGCTTTGGGAGGTACCAAACCCCGTTGCCACGACATGGGTGACTCCCGCTTATGTCAAGTGGTCGCGTGCTCCGTCCTTGGAAGAGAGGTCCAAATTCCGTAAGGACGAGGTTGTCGACTTGAAGTATCGAGAGGTTGGCAAGGCCAACCGTGCCTTCTTTGAGGAGTATGTTGATGGAGTTAGTCCCGATGTGATGAGACCACCAAAGAGGAGAAGCTCGGGTCCCAAGAATATGGCGGGCCATGCATTGGCTCGTTTCGGGTCGAACATTGGGGTCTTATGCTAGACCGGAGGCCGTCGCCGTCTTAGATCCGTTGAGGATCCGTTCTGAGGAGGAAATCCATGCTAGGCGGGCCAACAAGAAGAACAAAGGGATGATGTACCCCGAGGGAAAAGGCAAGGGTAGAATGGAAGAGTGAAGACCTCCATTACCCACTTTATTATTATGTTGTATTATTGTTGTGAGTTTTTATTATGTTGTACTAGCTAGTTATTGTGTGTTTTGTGCTAGTTTTATTATGTGAGGTGTTTTAGTCGACACCTTAGCTTTGACAAGTTTTAGACTCGTCGAGCTTTATTTGTTGTTGGAATTGTAATCCTTCCTATTATTAATTAAATAAGAGGATTGCCCGTGTCGAAATCGTGAACGCTTGTTTTTTTTCCATCCATTTTGTAAAGGCAATTCGATTTGAATCGTCCTAAACATTTGCACTTGGGAAAGGGAATTTTTGGGAGGAAGGGAGAAAGGCTTACTGTATTTGTGGGAAAGGGGAATGTTTTTCCCTTTCTTCTTTTTTTTGATGGGGATGTTTTGTATGTGGGTGGTTTTTTTTTATTATGGGGATGGTTGTATCCTTCTTGTGTAAGAAAGGACTGCCTACGTATTCACCTGAAGAGGTGAAATCAAACCATGATCGTAGTTCGAAATGCTTTGTAAATTTGATTGGGTTTTGTGGTTGTATCCCTCCTGCATAAGAGGGACTGCCTACGTATCCACCTGAAAAGGTGAAATCAAACCATGCTCGTAGTTCAGGGGTTTTTGTTTTTTAGTGCAAATGGATGTTGCCTTTGACAGATCAAAGGACATTCGAAATGGGCAAGGTGCCGCAACTTAGACTCGATAAAACATGCAATATCAAATCAGAACGCGTTGAGGAATTTTGACTTGAAAAGGGTTAAGGTGAACGCTAGTTGTAAAACTAGGGTTAGGTCGTTGGTTGCTATGGTTCAAGGGTAGTATTTCTTAAGTTGGTCTAGGTTGGTCGGGTTTGTAAAATCCTCCCCGTCTAGGTCACTCAGTCTCACTGCGCCCCCCGAAAGTATTTTCTTGACAAGGTATCGCCCGGCCCAATTGGGTTTGAATTTTCCCCTCGGATCGACGGGTAACGGTGCTCGGACCGACTTGAGGACCAAGTCGCCCTCCTTAATGTTCCTGGGTTTAACCCTTTTGTTGAATGCCCGTTGTATACGTCGTTGGTATAGCTGGACGTTGTGCAAGGCGTTGAGCCGCCGCTCGTCTAAAAAAGTGAGTTGCTCGTACCTTCGACGGGTCCATTCCGCCTCAGGGACCTGACTCTCCAATAGGATGCGTAGAGACGGGAACCGCCTCCATACCGTACGCTAGGTAGAAGGGTGTGGCGCCTGTTGGTGTTCGAATGGAGGTTCGGTATCCCCATAGTGCGAATGGGAGTTTGCTCGGCCAATCGCGGTAGTTGTCTTGCATTTTCTTGATAATGGTGACAAGAGTTTTGTTAGCTGCCTCCACCGCTCCGTTGGTTTGGGGACGGTAGGGGGATGATCGATGTCTTTTGATATTGTATTTGTCCAGCAAGGCCTTAGTTTCCGCCCGGAAGTGAGAGCCTTGATCGCTGATGATTTCATGAGGTACCCCATATCGGCAGATGATGTTGTTTTGGATGAACTTGGCCACTTGTTTGGCGGTCAAGACTGCATATGATTGCGCTTCCACCCATTTGGTGAAGTAGTCGATGGCGACGAGGACGAAGCAATGCCCCTTAGTGCCTACCGGGTTAACTTTCCCGATGATGTCGATGCCCCGGGTTGAGAAAGGCCAGGGTGATGTCATGGTGTATAAAAGGGATGGCGGCATTGTTGGAATATGTGTCCTCCGACAATAATGCGATCACAACTGTCGATCATGATGATCACATGTTTAAGTCTCATTTTCAGAATACATGTGGGATGTAATAATTTTACAGTCAACTGGTCCACACATATCGGTAATGATTGGCTGACTAGAGTTTGACATTGTCGTCGTGCGACGGTGGTGATCGATTGATCCCCTTAGGTCATACCTAAAGGGTAACACTCTTAATTGAATATTTAATTGATCGTATGACGATACGAGTTAATTAAATTACTTAAAATTGACGGACGATTTTGGAAGTAATATTTACGTGTCTCATTGTAATTTGATTAAATAAGATACGGTCTAAGTAATAGAATTGTTTTATTACTTAGATGAAATTATTGTTTACGGAAACAATTGAAACGGAATGAATAAATTATTATAAATATAGAATGTTGTAGTTTATAATTCGGGAACACTTTTGGTACAAGTAATTATGAATTACTAGGTTAATTTTATAAGTGAAATATTTTATAAATATGTTGATTTTTAATTGTTAAAAATACATTTTATATACATAATGTCTTGGAACATGTTACATGTGACAAATTGACAAAATAATGTGTAAAATGGACTTTCCATTTTACACAAAATGTACCGGAAAAATTAGGGTGGATTAGGGTATTAAGTGTGCTTTATATTTTATTTAAAAGTGTAATCATCACACTAATACCTACTCTTACATACCTACATTTTATGGGTAGAAGTAAGTGTCATACATTGGCCCCTTTTCCACCCCCCTACCCGGTTTTCCTAGAGCAAAAGGCCAAAGGTTTTTTCTCTATAATTTTCCCTAATATACACTACAATAGTATGGTGTTTTCATTAATTCTTTAACACATCTAAAACATATAGAATTTTAGAGAGAAAAATTACTCCTTCTTCCCTCCTCTCTTGACCGAAAAACAAGAGACCAAAATAATTTTGGGGTCAATTTTAGTAAGATTAATATTCTTCTAGTTCAAATAATATTAGTCTTTAAGGGGTTATCTTGGGTATATATCTTTGGGAGGGATTCTATCTTTGAATCCTTGTTCTTCCATTTAAGAGGAAATCTCAAGAACAAGTGAGTAGGAGAACTCACTTGTGCCCTAAATCCGAAATTTCATAAGTAAGGAAAACGATTTCTTCTCTATATTTATTTATGTTTGCATGCATAAGATCACAATTTATTTTATGACTAAATAGATTATCACATATATGAATATGTATAGTAATGAGATATAGATTTCTAACAAGCGGTATCATGAGCCTTAGGTTGTTTGCATGCAAATCGGTTATTGTTTTTCCGAGTTATACGATTAACAAACAAAACTTATAAATTTGTGTTTATTATGATATATCACGAAATTAATTATGCATGTCAAAGTTTCTGGTCCTAAAATGTTTTTAGGATTTTTGGGTTTATTTATGGATTTTATTGTTCATTTTATATAATAATGACATTAAAATGTGATTTTTATGATAAAAATGTCATTTTTGGACGAAAAATAGCTAAACTTCGATTTTCCAGTGTTTTTTGGATATGTTTTCACATATATTATATACTGATGGCCTGTAAATTTTCATAATAATATGAGTTGTTATGCTCGAAATATGGATTTTTCAAGTTAAAATCATATTTAAATGGTTAATTAGGTTAATATGAGATATATTTTGAATATGGTCATAGAAATTTAGTATGTTGTCACATGCAATTTTACAAGATGTGTGCAAAATATTTGGCTATAATGAAGTCTTTATGCATGATTTATGAATTTTTGATGAAAAATCACATAAATAGTGACTTTAATTAGTAAAAATTGCTAAAACATACTTCATGACTAAGAAAAAACATCACATGTTGCATTTTATCACATATTTCAGATCTAAAAGTGAAAAATTAAGAAAAATATTTTCTCATATTTTTATGGTAATAATTGATAAATCGGATAAACCGCAACATTGTTTTTCTCGATAAATTTCGAAATTTTTAACCTAAGTTTTGAACATTATGAGTGTCATGGTATTTTTCCAGAATGTTCATGAGTTTAAATTTCAAATTTTGAATTTATTTGAAATTTTTATGGTTTATTTGAAGTTTATGACATAATATTTTATTTTGAGTCCATTTATGAACAATTTTAGGAAATATAAGTTAATTATTGTCACTATGTTAATGGAGACTAATTTTGAATCCTAAGAAGGTTAGGGTAATTAACTTGTACATAAATATGATTTTATGTAATTATTGTGATTTTAAAGGGTTAAATCACGCAAATCCGTAAAAATCGATTAATATACGATATTGGCTCCTTAAAGGCGATTTAGCATAAAATTGGGCATGTTCATACATATTATAATGCTGCATTTTATTTATGATTGTCATATTTTAATTTTATGTAATTTTACTTAGTATGACCTTAGTTTTAATTGGTATTACCCGAAATGTATGGGAATATCGATTCGGTTGTAATTTATTGTAATCTCGTATCACCGTTTTGTAATTTAATAGATTTATTTTTATTTTAATTACAAATGTATAATATGAAATTATGTAATTCATTTTATAATTTTATTTATTACTTTGTAATTTCCCGGAATTTACATGAAGACGGTGTTACCTCGAGATACGTGCCAAGACCGAAGTTCAAGGGACCAAAGGAGTTGGTTTCCGAATTTGTAATAGTTTATTAGATTTACTATTCTAGGAAGGCCATACTAGGATTTTATTTACGCTTTGCATTTTATTTATATGTTGCATGCATCGCTAAATCGCCATAATTAAAACATGCATTGTCATTTTATCGAGTTTATCGACCATGTCAATTACAATTATCGTAGTTCACCGCTTTAGTTCACTTAAAACGTGATAGATAATAAATTGACATGACCTCTCGCTAAAACAAACAATTGAGACTTAGCCTTACCAAAAAGTAGAAACCATGAAAACCTATTTCGTGAGGGAGTGCACTCGGCCACACCGGGGTACAAACCTTGTTACGTAGGGGAAGTGGGTGATAAATGTCTATCCACCGAATTCACGTTGATGAGGGTTTCATCGGCCACACCGTGCCCAAGTTAATGTGGGTTTGGATCATGGACACATTTATTCGAAATTTGGATTGAGCTCAACGGAAGTATTCGTAACCGTAGTTGCATGTGTGCCGGGCTAAAGATAAATGTTAATGTAATTTTATCGACCAAGAGTTCTAAAAGTAGAATCGATTAAAGAGTCAATCCACCGAGTTATATTGATTAGGGATTCATCGGCCACACTGTGCCCAAGTTAATATGAATTTGGATCTTGGAATCATTTATAATAGTTGGGTAGAGGTCACTATATAAATGCTCATAACTTGTTTGAATAAATATTTACAAGTATGATATTAAAAACGACATATGTTTTATTCCTTCTATTTTGTTTTGTAGACCACTTTTATTTCTCATAACAAATGGCCGCACCTCTCACTAATGCTTCATGGCTCCGATCCTTTATGGATCGTTGTAAACTTGAAAAGAATGGGTCAAATTTCTCCGATTGGGATGCCCAACTCAAACTAGCCGCCCAAGGTGACGACAAGCTTCGTTACCTCACCGAGGCCTCTCCACCCGAACCTAATACTAGGTCGACCGCCGCCACTAGGGAAGCATATGAGGCTTACCACAAAGAGTCCGCCGCAATGAAAAATGCGTTGATTTTTGCGATGGAGGCGGATCTCCAAAGGAGAGCCTTTAAAATGGGCACCGCTAATGAAATCTATTCCAAACTTGTGACAATGTTTTCACAAACTCCGAGGATCGTCCAATACGAGGCGGCCTCGGCATTCTTTGATCTCGATTTCAAGGAGGGCCAAAAAGTTAGCCCTCACGTGCTCAAATTGATGGAGCTAGTCGAGACATTGAAAATTCAAAAGGTTGAAATTCCCAAAGAGCTCATTGTAGATAGGATTCTACACTCCTTATCCAAGGTCAAAGCGTATGTTCAATTCCGGGTGAATTTTAACATGCAAGACAAGGACGTGTCTCTTGAAGAGTTGCACAAGTTACTTGTGCAAGCCGAAAGAGACATGGGGTTAAATGTTAACCCACCTAAGGACGTGCTTAATATAAGCACTAAGAGCAAAGGGAAGTTAAAAAAGAATGGGAAAAAGGGTAAGAGGCAAGCTCCCATGTCCACCAAGGCTAAGACTTTTGAAGCTAACACTTCCAAGACCAAGAAGGGTCCTCTTGACAAATGCCATTATTGTAATGGTGTTGGACATTGGAAGAGGAATTGTTCCAAGTATCTTGGTTACATCAAAGCTGGAAAGATCACTCCAGTAGGTAAATGACTATCCTTTCTTTTATGTTTCTAATTCAACTATGGTATTTTGATACAAAGTTGTGATAGTGTATCCCCTTTTTATTGTAAATAGGGCCTCCTCCAAGCAAAGACAAGGGAAAGGAAAAGCAAGCTTAAGAAATCATCAAGGAGCTAGGAGTAGCTTCCAAATGAAGCTTGGCTTTTTATTATTGTCTTATTTTAAGTTATGTTTCGGATTTTTAGAACTATTTTGATTTCCGTGTTCGACATGGAAATGGTTGATCCTTTCTAAACAATTGTTGTATTTTGGATTATGGTGGCTTGGTTTGCAACCCAAGTCACCCCTTTTATCGTATTTTCCTTGTTCTAAAAATTCGTCTTTATATGCTTGCACAAAGAAACATATGATCATCCACTTAAAGTGATCTAATAGACAACTATAATGATGGGATTCATTATATGTCCACAAGCTTAAGGCTTGTGTATGATCAATTATAAAGTGATGTTGAGTTGATGAACTCTCCTAAAGGAATGTCAATCACCAGGTACACTCATCAAATTTAAAACTATTAGTCAATCCATGAGATAGTCCTCCTTGTACTTCAAAATCATTATTTGTGTCTCATAAGCTATCTTTGAATATTTAGTGTATTTATTCTAAAGATAGAGTGGGAGAAAAATGGCAGACACAAAGAATACAAAGATAGAGTGTACAAAGATAATTTGTATACTTGAGTAAATGTGATCTACAAAAGGAAGAATGATTTGTATACCAATATAGGGAGTATACTTAAATAGATGAGATCTATGGTCTCGAATAGATGAGATCTACATGACAAAAGAGACCAAGTGAAGTAATCGAAAGAACATGTTCTTAAGATAACTACATGAGGACACCAAAAGAATGTTTTGGAAGAAAATGACTAATGAAAAGTGTCAACATGAGATTTGGCTAGTTAATGAACAACACTTGACCATGAGTTTCAATCTTGATATTTACTTAAGAGCCTAAATGAAACAAAGTTGCATCCTTGAAAAATAAATGAGATTTATGACTAAAAGTTGCAAAGAAAGATATGCCGATATCTACAAAAGCTAAGTTAATTGTTAACCACGCTAGTGTCATTACTTAATCTCATTATGAAAATGAAATGGTTAAACCTCCTTCCGGAAAAGATATTTTGAGAAGGACGTGTATTAAATGTAATTCACATTTAAATAATGACATTGCTACGCATCATTATAAAATGAATGAGTTAGAGATCAAAATCTCTTTCCATAAGTTTAAGACTGAAACCTTTTTAAAAATAGGTATTTTGAAAGGATATGCTGGGAACATATTTGGTTTTATCTTAATAACTTGGCAAAGCAAAATGTATTTCAATTCTTGAAATGTTTCGATTGAGTAGTCAATTACGAAACATGTGAAATTGAGTGGGAGTTTGAAATTATCATGTGAAGACATGGAATTTAGTGGGAGCAATCATCTTGTAAAAATTTATAACTCATTACTCATTGAGAATGACGAGCTAGTACTATCTTTCACAAAGAAGTATTTGAGTTTTTGATGGATAACGTCGTCGGGTCACATCCAATCAAACACATTTATAATACTCAACAAACTACTAGTTAGCGGTAAGTCGAGGTCGATCCATGGGACGGTGTGCTTTGGGTTCTAAGTCTATCTATCTCAATTTATGCTAGTGTCACAATTGATGGGGTTTGTAGTTGTATTCTAAACTAATGCAAGCAACAAAGTAAAGCAAACAATGAAAGGAAAGATGTAAACAATTGATTAAAAGTGCTAGGATATCATGGGGTCATAGGGGATTCATGGTGTTGATCATACAAACATGTTTACAATTATAAGCAAGCAATTAATGTCGTGGAGGAACCGAGTTGGTTTATATCTTACGGTTCTTAGGAAGAGTTGGGTCCCGGAGCCGAATCGATTAGATTGTACAACACCTACACGTCGACTTACTTTCCTCCTAATCAACTTCTATGCATGGTCTAACAAGGCTCGAGTTGGTTTATGTCTTACAAGTCAAGTTGAATAGATAAGAGATGGTTGTAAATGCAAGGATTCATAGGCTTAGCATTTCATCAAACATAACATGTGCATAAAGTTGACATCACAACAAGCAAGCAAATTAATCATGTGAACATATTAGATTAAGCATGAATCAATCCCATGTTGGTTTCCCCTAATTACCCACTAATCCTAGCTAAGTAACTACTCACTCATGATCAAGTTTAACATGTTAATAAGGTTGTCAATCATACTAACAAAGCCAAACATGATGAACAAGTAATAAAGATTAACAATAATTAAGGCAAGGATTAAGAGAGTTATACCTATGGAGATTCCAAAACAATAATGCAAAGAATAATAGAAGAAATTGATGATTGATGGAAGGTTGTCAATCTCCCAATAATAACCCAATAATCTTCAATTACCCAATAATAAACTTGAATAATAAACTTGAACAATAATTAAGGAGAGATTAATGTGAGATTTGTGGAAAGATTAAAGAGTAATCTATTCTAATCTACTCCTAATCTAATCTAAGAGAGGATTTTTCTAGCTAAAAAGATGTGTCAAAGGATTATTACAAATGGGGTATTTATAGTAGAAATTAGGTGGATGCATTAGGGTTAACTAAGGGCTAAACTAGTAATTACACTTTTGAGATTTGAGCAGGGAGACTCCGGTATTTTTCGGAGGAAGGGAGTCTTTCTTTGAAGCT